>NC_083730.1:6810000-7522500 GCF_028564815.1 Eubalaena glacialis
ATGTTTGGTCAAAGCATAACAGTTTTAAAATGTCCTTTATATGATTAACATCAGTGTAGTATCATTTTCCTTTAAAAAGATGTTTATTCCACAGAAGTGAGTTCAGTAAATTCTTCGTGATCTCATCCCGTAGCCACGTGTCTGTTCGCCATTGTCTCTGTGTGTCAGTGTGTCTCTGTACAAGTGCTACATAAGGCAAATTCCTTATTTAAGATGATGGCGACTACTTTCTTGGGGCTTATAGATAGACGGTGGTTGCTGTTCTAACCTTCTACGTTAGCCACACGCATGGGTTAGTGCCCAAAGTATTCGAGAAACCACGCTTTCAGCTTCTTTCAGATAGTTTAAATACTTTATATGCTCCTGGCTGATGACACAAAGTGATGTGAAGTACTTTCATTTGATCCTATGAATGATGAAAGCGTTTCTGGTTTTCCTGAGACTGCCGGTGAGATCTAAGAATGTTTGCTAAGATGTGCCTTGTAAATAAATCAGTCCTATCTGCATCATGGGCTCTTTAGACAGGTGGTCATTTAGAATTCAGTGTTTCACTGGGAAAAGGAAAGAACAGAAGACGGAAAGGATAAAACAACACGCTAGTGCATATCTTAAACCGCAGTGCACGCACTGTCAACACAGTCAGAAATAATATACCCGTGAATGGAGAAATACACATATCTCTTTTGTATGCATAATTAGAAAATATGAGTTAATTCACATTTAAAATATGCAAATTAAAACTCATCTATGTAATCTAGAAAATGTGTTATGTTTTTATTGTAATATTTTACTACTAATAGATGTTTCAGGGTAAAGTATATAGATAATTTGACATAGTCATTAAAATAAAGAAAATCAACATTCACAAATTATCCAACTTAACACAAATTCTTCATTTTAGGATAAATGACATGTGTATGTGTTTGTATGTATGTGTGTATAATCTCTTATCAAAAATATTCTATCATTTAATTTTGAAATTTTAGAGAGGTAATATTCTTGTGACATTCAATGTTTGAAGACTTTTTTTGGGGAGCAGTTTTAGGTCCACGGCAACATTGAAAGAAAGGTGCAGAGAGTTCCCTTAAAGCCCCTGCTCACACACATACATAGACTACCCCTTTATCAACAACCCCCCCCAGAGTGGGACACTTGTTACAACTGATGAGCCTACACTGACACATCATAATCACCCAAAGTCCATAGTTTACTTTAGGATTCATTCTCAGCGCTGTATATCCTATGAGTTTGGACAAATGTATAATGTCCTGCTTTCATCATGATAGTATCATAGAGATTATTTTCTCTGCCCTAAAAGTCCTCTGTTCTCCACCTCTTCATTCTCCCTCCCACCAGCCCTTGGAAATCACTGATCATTTTATTGTCTCCGTAGTTTCACCTTTTCCAGAATGTCATATATTTGGAATCATATAGCATGTAGCCATCTCAGATTGGCGTCTTTCACTCAGTGATATGCATTTACGGTTCCTCCGTGTCTTTTTATGACTTGATGGCTCATTTCTTCTTAGTGCTGAATAATATTCCATGGTCTGGAGGTACCACAATATATTAGTCCATTCACCTACTGAAGGTCATCTTGGTTGCTTCCAAGTTTTTGCAATTATAAAATTGCTATAAACATCAATGTTCTAGTTTCTGTGTGGATGTAAGGGTTTTTTTTGACTATTTAATTGGTCTTTTTATTCAAATATTTTACTTCACTCAATCCTTCCAGCATCTCCAGTTAGACTAATTATTCTTAAACAACAACAACAAAATTAGTCATATTTTCATTATAAAGTAACTTCCACTGGCACAACGTTGTAAATCAACTACACTTCAATTAA
Source organism: Eubalaena glacialis (assembly GCF_028564815.1). Classification (NCBI taxonomy): domain Eukaryota; kingdom Metazoa; phylum Chordata; class Mammalia; order Artiodactyla; family Balaenidae; genus Eubalaena; species Eubalaena glacialis. The sequence goes on from NC_083730.1 coordinate 6,811,848, forward strand.
AAAGTAACTTCCTGAATATTCATAATCTAAACTGATTAAATGTGGTCTAAATCTATCTTTTCATTTTTATGTGTGGGCATAAGTTTTAAACTCCTTTGAGTAAATACAAAGGAGAACGACTGTTGGATCTTACTGAAAGAATATGTTTAATTTTGTAAGAAACCACCAAACTCTTTTCCAGAGTGGCTGCACCATTTTGCATTCCCATCAGCAGTGAACGGGATTTCTTGTTGCTCTATATTCTCACCAGCGTTTGGTGGTGTCGGTGTTCCAGAGTTTGGTCATTCTAATAAGTGTGTAGTGGTATCTCATTGCTGTTTTAATGAAACTCAATTTTGAAAATAAGTAATTTCTGACTGCCTATTTTCTGGGCATTTCCATGCACGTTTAGTTTATTTAATCACCACATATGTGAGATATGGATATGACTATATTTATTTCCACAGAGAATACTGAGACACTGGGAGAATAATAGATTCTCCAAGGCCAGTGAAAAAATGAGGCCAGGCTGGACTCTAGGACTATCTCCAAAGCTCATTCTCTACATGACTCCTTTTGCAATGTTCTGATTATAAGTAGTATATTGTGCTGGAGAACCTATAATAGTAAAAATGTACTTAATAACTTAGATACGTAACATAAATATAATTACATGTGAAGGGTTTTGCAACACAAGTTCAACCATAACTTTCCTAAAATTGTGAGAGGTGAGCTATTAATCCTTATTATTCCAAATTTTATTTTTCTGACACCTTCTATTAAAACTATATAGCTATAAGTTACAATGTAGGGATATATGATGAATAAATTCTAACCTCTCTCCTTTTGCCTTGACGCCTTCTTCTTTATATCTCAGATTTCTGTTTAACACCCTTAGTTTCAATGCATTCAAAACATGACTGAAAGATACTGCTTTCCGTTACTTTTTATTGGCATACCTTCCCAAATACAGGAACTCACAAGGGGCATGCATTTTCCAGAGAAACTGAGAATTGGTTTTAGCGTTCAAAACCATGAACTCTATGAAACAAATCAGGGGCTTTTTCTGTTACAAATTGGAAACAGTGGGCACCAATCTCTTTTTGCTCTAAGTACGTTATCATTGTTGGAAATCTCAATGAAGGTCACTGTTTTCCAACTCATAGGAATAAATATGACTTCTTATTTCTGAAAACCTGGACAAATGACTTTGAATTCTAAAGGAAAAAATATTTTGTTTCAAGTTTTTAAAAATAGCATTTGCTTAATTAAATAGATTCAAATGTATTTTCGTGTTTCCTCAGTACACATGCCCAAATTATACACACAGTCTTCCTGTTTTATAGAACTGCTATGCCAATGAAGGAACAAAAATTGTTATGGCGACCACAGAATGGTGATGAGAGTTTGCCAAAATCAGCATCTTTTAATTGCTAATGAGAAAGAGAAGTTTTATTATTTTTGTTGATTCCATTTAATTAATTTCTTCATAAACACATGCACACCTATACCGTACAAAAGCTGCTGATTCAAATGGAGAATTATAACCTCAGTGTTACTCCAATTTCTCAGTCTCAGGTTCTTGGTACCACTTCAAGTTTTATACCCCGAATCATGAGCTTGGCTAGAGCAGTCAAGAGTCACAGATTTGTTTTTGCTGCTGTTACAACAGGGATTTTATCCAGAGTTTCTCTGACCTCCAAGAAATCTCTCCCCACCACGTAACACTGATACTTTAGCCACAGACAGTTGAAAAGATGCTGCTTGCCCCACTGAACTCTCCAACTGTCAGAGTCCTCAAATCATTATTTTATCTGCCAATAAGATAAACAGGTGCTACAGTATCAAGAAACTTATGCATCTAAACATTTAAGCCTCCTGCTCCGAGAATAAGGGCAGAATAAAGGAGATGATCTTGACTTTAAATTCTACCCTGAGGCTTATCATCTGGGCAGGGTGGTAAGAATGAGCACACTATGTCCTGTGGCTGCTCACCTAGAAATGTGCTCCATGCAAGGAAGATCAAGACATGTTACGAAACTGATGGAAATGAAAGTCACTGCCGACTTCCATTTCTGGACTGCGTACTTGATAGACCCAGAGTAGAAATTTAGTCACCTAATTGTGCATGAAACACATACTTGTGGCTACAGAGGCCAATTGCTCTTGATCCTATTATTGTGTCTGTGATTCCCAGAGTGCTTGCATGTTTGTTGTAAAACGTGACTGTTCTGAAACACATAAAGTCTTTCATGCGTCAAGACATTGATCAGGTAGAGCGATATGTAATAATGTCATTTACTCCTCATTCATTTAACAAATGGGGAGGAAAAGTGATTTTTACAAAGTGTGGTAGGCGGAATAACACCTGTCCTTCCCACCCCCCCAAAAGGTTCAGTCCTATTCTCAGGAAACAGTAAATATATTGTATTACAGGCAGACCTCAGAGATATTGCAGGTTCTGTTCCAGACCACTGCAATAAAGTAATAAATTAAATTAATAAAGTAAATAATAAAGTAAAAAATACATTTTTAATTAAAAGAAAGATGTTTTACTTAATAAAGTAAAAAATAATATTTTTTTGGTTTCTCAGTGCATGTAAAAGTTATGTTTATGCTATACTGTAGTATGCTATGTGTGCAATAACCTTAAGTCTAAAAAATACTAAAACATACATACATACCTTAATTTAAAAACATACATACCTTAACTAAAAAATACTTATCGCTAAAAAATGCTAACCATCATCTGTGCCTTCAGAGGAGGGTAGTAGTAACATCAAAGATCACGGATCCCTGATCAACGTAACAAATATAATAATAATGAAAAGTTTGAAATGTTGTGAGAAGTAATGAAATGTGACACAGAGACACAAAGTGAGCAAACGCTGTTGGAAACAATGGTGCCCCAGCCTTGCTCAGTGCAGTGTGGCCACAAATCTTTAATTTGTAAAAGAAAAAAACAAAACAAAACAATAAACACCAAAAAACAAAAAACCACACAGTATCCGCAAAGCACAATAAAGCAAAGTGCAATAAAACGAGGTCTGCCTGTATAAAGTAGGCTTTGCAGATGTGATTGAGATGAAGGACACTAAGGATCCCTGATCAACATAACGAATATAAAATTATTTGAATTATCCACGTGGGCCCAATTTCATCACATTTAAAGAAACCGTTCCTGATGAGGGAGGGTCATAGGAGATGCTGCTGTGAATGAACAGTCAGAGAAACGCAGCCTTGCTGGCTGTGAATGTAAGAAGGAGCCCTGGGTCAAGGAAAGTCACAGGCCTCTAGAAGTCGGAAAAGGCAAGGAAACAGATTTTCCCGGAGACATTACGGAAAGGAAGCAGCTCGGCTAACATCGTGTATTTCAATCCCTAAAACCCACGTGAAACTTCTGACCTCTGGAATTGTAAGACAATAAATTTGTGCTTCGTAAGCTACCAAGTGCGCAGTCACTTGTTACAGCAGCAATAGAAAACTAATACACACAGGTTTTATTAATAGATCCAATGAGAATTAGGACTTACTAATTCAGAGACAAGTAGGTAAGACTCAAATCCCCTTCCCTCTTCCTGTTCCTAGACTTGTTTGTACATGCATTACCCGGAACAGCTGAGGGAGCTTGATCTTTCTGGGTTTTCTGAATCTGTGGCCTGCAGTTCTCCTGAGGCTTCTGGAAACCCCAGCTGCTCCAATTCAGCTTGCTCCAAAAAAAAAAACAAAAACCAAACAACTCTACAAACCACATCAACAAAACCACAAATCCTCTGGACAGAATAAACTCTTGTTTGTATGGGGTGAGGGTGGGCAGGGGTCCTTCTATCCTTTCCTTTCCTTTTCTCATTTTCTTTTCCTCCCCTGCGCTTCGTCTCCCTTCAGCCACCTGAATATTGCTTGGCAGAATTTTCCTGAACGCATGTTTCCTATTGCCTTCACTAAAGCTGCATTAAAAAAATCACCACTCCCATGGAAGTCATTTGGGGCTGCCATCATGATTTGCTTTACTGTTCTCACCACTGTTTATCATACGTCTTCAAGCTCACTGACTCCAGACCTTCCTCCTTCCCCCTGTCAGCTTTCTCTCCATTTTTAAATGAACCTTTCTAGAGCTTTAACAGCCAGGAAACTTCCAATAGAGTTTTCTTTCCCAAGCATGAAACTTTAGCATTTTATTTTCACCTCATTCCTGACTAGGGCCTTTTTTAGGACTTCTCTCCAGCACCCAGATAAAGGGCAATACTGTGAGCTCCTGAGATGCCTTACCTCCATAAGCAATATTAAAGAAATGCATCTTCAGATTCCTCTGAAAATGGATTCCTTCGTCTGGGTTTTAATTCATTTCAACAGTTTGAATTTTCAGACAGACTAAAATCTCCTTCCCTCCTATAATTAAACCAGACAGAAATTCCCAGCCTTCCTCACAGATGTAGAGCACATGGGCTGCATAGGAAGACATCTCAATGCCAAGCATTTCTAGCACACTGGTGTTATTGTTTAAGAAAATAACCTTACTGAAGCGTCAGATCAGGTGGTTGACTACAGGAGCTAGGTCACATTTTAAAAAGGTCAAAGGGTACAATCTTGCAGTTAGATTCTATATATATGTGTTAGCATATGGTATTTGTTTTTCTCTTTCTGACTTCACTCTGTATGACAGTCTCTAGGAGATCTCATGGACAGTTCTGTGATGACAGTTAATACCATATTATATACTTCAAAGTGGCTAAGAAACTGGATCTTAAGTGTACTCACTACATAAAAGGAATGATAATTATGGAACATGATAGAGGTGTTAGCTAACGCTATGGTGGTAATCACGTTGCAAGATATGAATGTATCAAATCAATGCATCGTGTGCCTTAAACTCACACAATGCTATACGTCAGTTATATCTCCATAAAATAATATAAATTTACACTTAAAAAAGCACATTTCAACACAACTGAAAATTTTAGTATGTTAAGTAGAATCTAATACATCAATCTCATTGACAACTGTGCTCTATTTTCTCCAAACACAGAGTCTTCACTCCACAGTGTTTTTAGCCTCTCAGCCTCCGAAACACAATAGAAAACTCCCATTCCTCATCCCACGTTTTCAGATGTATTTCCCCTTTTCCACTTTGACTTACGAAGACAGACAGCCTCTTTTCACCAAGTCCTTCCCCTCCAAGCACCTGCGCTTTTTTGCCCAGTCTTGGTATCGACAGCACTAAACAATCGGGAGGTGACTTGGAGGACCCTATGGTCTCAGGCACGTAGAGGAGAACGTGGAAGATGAAGTCAGCTGTGGAGTGCGGGGCGTTGAGTGGGGTGAGCCTTAGGCGAGGCAAATGTTTACCTTTACCCCCCCCCCCCACCAGGGTTCTTTCTGGCTGAGCCTGAGAACTAAACTGACATAAGACTGATCAACAGGGAAAAGCACGCAGATTTATTTCATACAAGTTTTACATGACACGGGAGCCCTCACATGGAATGAAGACCCCAAAAAATGGGGAGATGTGCTTGCTCTCATATTAGGTTGAAGAGAAGAGGTAGATTGTGGGAAAGTGACTCAGCTCTGTGGGAGCTACAGGAAGATAAGGATTGTTTTAACGAGGTCTGTCTGTAGAGAATCCTCTCAGTCTCAACTTCTCATCCTTGATGATAAGAACGCCACTGTCCTTCTCATAGAGGGAGGACATTTTTAGTAGGGAATTTCGTCTCCTGCTTTTAAGAAGGAAAGTTAGAGCATTTTCCTTGTATCTGCTGTTTTCCAAGTGCCTTTAACTCAAAATAGTCAATATGCCGGAGCAGCATATTTTGGGGTGGCATGTTCTGAACCCTTTCCAGTCATCACAGATTTCACTTTCTCCAGACTGAGGAAGCCTGTGAGGAGCCAAGAGAGGACACACTAAGGGACCAGTCAGGTCACTTCTTTCCAAAAGAAGCTTGACAAAGGTGGTCGCTGAGGCCCCCTACAGGCCAATTCTGGAGCTACCTCACTCTGCTCTACTCACAAATCATTTCAACACCCTGACACTGCCGAAAGCAAAGGAAGAAAACCAGCCAGTGTCCTGAATAGAACCAGCTGTGCTGTCAACCACACAATGTCAAATGCATGCTGGGCCTGAGGAATGTTCCATGTGGAGCTCTTTCTCCTCAGTACCTTATTTTTAAGATTACTACTACTACTGCATTATTCTTGTTATTATTATTGTATGCTATTTCCATCCTTCTGCTGTTAAAATTTTCTGATACTGCCACTTTGTAAGATCTGTCCACGCTGTCAAAATACTCACAGAAACCTCACAAGAATAGTTCCTTTTTGTAAATTGGTGCGGACACCATGGAAAACGGTATGGAGGTTCCTTAAAAAATAAAAAATAGAGGGACTTCCCTGGTGGTGCAGTGGTTAAGAATCCGCCTGCCAATGCAGGGGACATGGGTTCGATCCCTGGTCTGCGAAGATCCCACATGCCACGGAGCAACTAAGCCCATGCACCACAACTACTGAGCCTGCGCTCTAGAGCCCACGAGCCACAACTACTGGAGCTGGCGCACCTACAGCCCATGCTCCACTTCAATGAGAAGCCCGCGCACTGCAATGAAGAGTAGTCCCTGCTCGCCACAGCTAGAGAAAGCCCACGTGCAGCAATGAAGACCCAATGCAGCCAAAAATAAATAAATAAAATTTAAAAATAAATAAAAAATAGAGTTACCATATAATCCAACAATCCCACTCCTGGGCATATATCTGGAGAAAACTCTAATTTGAAAAGATACACGCACCCCAGTGTTTACTGCAGCACTATTTACAATAGCCAAGACACGGAAGCCACCTAAATGTTCACTGACAGGTGAATGGATAAAGAAGATGTGGTATATACACAATGGAATATTACTCGGCCATGAAAAAGAATGAAATAATGCCATTTGCCGCAACAGGGATAGACACAGAGATTATCATACTAAGTGAAGTAATTCAAAGACAAATAGTATATGGTATCACTTACATGTGGAATCTAAAAAATAATACAAATGAACTTACGTATGAAACAGAAAAAGTCTCACGGACGTAGAAAATAAAATTATGGATACAAAAGGGGAAAGGGGAGGGGGAGAAATAAACTAGGAGCATGAGATTAACAGATACACACTATCATGTATAAAACAGATAAACAAAATGGATTTACTGTATAGCACAGGGAACTATATTCAATATCTTGTAATAACCTATAATGGAAAAGAACCTGAAAAAAGAGTACACACACACACACACACACACACACACACGTATGACTGAATCACTTTGCCATATACCTGAAACTAACACAGTATTGTAAATCAACTATACTTCAACAAAATAGAAAAAAGAATAATTCATTTTTTTCTTCCTCAAAGAATATAGTCATCTAAATGTTAGGATGTCCCCAAGTTCTAGGTAGCAGCTTTGCCTTTCTCTGGCACAAAACTTCCCTTTTCTTGCAGTAGCAAGGAACTAGCTTAAGTTGACACAAATGGGACTAGAAACAGATTGTTACATAGGACATCATGAATTCTTATTCTTGATCTTCACTCATGTAAATCATATAATGTTCATTGATAGGAATTAAAAAGGACATTATATACTTATCTAAATATTGTTTGAGTCAAATATACTCTTTTTAAAGTAATGTTTGAAAAACTGGATATTTTTGAAATTTTTAAATACAAGAACAAACTAACAAAAAGCAAAGAATAACGGCTATCATCCTTGAGGTTATCCCATTCTCAGAGGGACTCACAGGGTTTCAAATCCATTCATCAACTGTGAGTTAAGGAAGACAGCAGCAACTTCAGCTGAAGTATCTTTCTTCAGTGTCATTGGGGTGCTATCCACCAAAAAAGAACCTTTTGGTAAAAGTCTACAATCAACATTGACTTAAGAGGTTTTTAGAAATGCAGGCAGACTACAGAATATTTAGGATTGTTTATAACTGCTCATGTGTTTGGTTTTTCCCTACATATGTTAAAAGTGGAAAAAAAAATTGTACCATGGAATACTTATAAAACTATTAAAAATAATTAGGTTCATTTTCTATGCCTGGTATGGGAAGCTGACTATGTTATAGTGTTGAAATTAAAAACCAAATTTGCATAACAATATTATGCAACTATTTTTGTAAAATATGTGTGCATAGGCATGTGTATATGTTACAGAAGGTCTGAAAAGACATGTGTCTATTAATAGGGCTTACCCCTGGACAGTTGGATTTCATAATTTTATGTAATTTTATTGTCCTAATTTCTTATAACAAATTTAAGCCTTTTGTAAAAAAAAATAAACTTAATAATGTAAGTAAAAAACTACTTTTATTTCAAATTTATATTTATATAACCATAAATGATGTCATTTTAATTCTCTCAAAATTTAGGTAAGATGAGGAACACATGCGGTATGTATATTTATCTATAAATTGATTCCGTATCATACTTTCTGTGGATCATGTTTAGACCCCTTGAGAAAATAGTAGCATTCATGGCAGTACCAGGGGAGTCCTCCAAGTAGCAATAATTTTGTCCGGTGAGAAACCTGCAATGGTTGAAGACGGGTGAGGGGCATACTCGTGACATTGAAAGGGAATTCCAGTTAATTAAATTTGACAGAATATATGGTAAATGTGTCAGAGCAGACGCAGAAATAACTTACTATAAAATATTCCTAAAATGGTGAGAAATGTTCAGTTTAACCCAGAGCTAGCTCCCATATTATGCTGATGGTCAGATTCTACTGGCAAAGGCAGGAAGAGGTTGAGAGCAAAGACTATTCATAAGCCACAGGCTCGGTCAGAATCAGCTGTAGGGTAGATCAGGAAATGTTGATTTAAACAGAATTTTACTGACAATGGCACTTTAAATCTGGAATGAGCTGCAGAAAATGACTATGTAAATGGCCATCTTTCATTCAAGACAACGCAGCAGGAAGTGGCACCTTTGTTGTGTTTTATTTCTCACTGGAGTTTTAGAAGCTGCATCTTGGAGAAAGCGAGACCTATGTGCTGCTGTCTCACCTCCTGCCCTCCCTCTGGATGGTGACAGAAAAGGTCCTGCACATGCAGTGCAGCCTGTTTATGTCTTAGGTGTTTGGTTCTGTCAGCATCTCTACTTGTATATTTACAACGGAAGGTGATGTGATGGAAGGAAAAAGGGAAAAAAAAATTATAATCACGTGTTTCTAATCAAAATCACATGTTTCCAGTCATAGCTGTTAGAGTATGTATTAGCATGCAAAATAATAACAATGTAGAATAATATTGAATGCAGGACTCTAAACAAATTGTTGTTAAGTCTTCTTTGACATATATCTCTATCTCTATATCTATCTATACACATATATGTCTGTGTAATCTTATAATTAGTGGTTCTTAACCAAGGGCACTTTTGCCCCCTTGAGGACATTTAGCAATTACTGCAAACATTTTCAGTTGTCACAACTGGGGGAAGAGCTACTGGTATCTAATGGGTAGCAGCCAAGGATACTAATGAACAGTCTATATTTTACAGGACAATCCCCACTACAACCACAAAATTATATCAGCCCAAAATGTTAATAATGCCAATATGGAGAAACCCTGATATACTGATGAACAAAAAATATGTTTATATGAGACACACACACATACAAAGACAATATGGCCCCAACCATCTCTGTTAGATATCTATCTCAGTGAGCAATGCACTTGGCTTACCTAAGGGATCTATTATTTATTACTTTGCTTGCTGTGTCATAATTATTCACATTTATTTGTCTCCTTTATTTCATCACATACTTTTGAAATATGGCCTATTTTTTATTCAGTTTCCTTTTCCCAGGTCTGCTTTGTATAGATAGGAATTCATAATCTAAAATTTTAAGTTAATAATAAAAATGCTTTCTGGAAAATTAACCTGAGTGAATTCTAGATTCTATATAATTATGGGGCTAGAAAGGACTTCTAAGTCACCTAGCCCAACCCTCTCATTTTATAGTTGTGTTGGTCTTCATCCTGGAAAGAAACTACAACCTGCAGAGGGTTCAGAAAATGTATAACAGAGTATAGGTCAGGGTTAGGGGAACCACGATGGGTTATCAAGGCACATAGAGATTAATGGTGAGAAACTGTTGTATCACATATAGGAGAGGGCCTGGAGGGAAAATTGTTTTATTGGGGCCCTGTGGCTTTGCACCCACAAAGGAGGTGCCACCTCCCAGAGCTGTCACGGAGGGAGACAGCCACTGCCAAAAACAAAGCAAAGGGCAACAAACCTCAAAGCAGAGATGAGGCTGGAGAAGGAAATCCTTGTCTCCCGGCTCTTCCTGCCCTTTGATCACGTGTCAGAGCCTCTCAAGGCCTGAACCCAACTAGAAGCCACTGGGTTGCCAGGTGACTGCAGTCATCAGGGTTAGAACTTTGTGGGAGAGAGGGGATCAGGAATGGATGGAGACCACTTGTTCATGATCAGAGACCCAGGAAAGGCACATCCAGGGCAGAAGACAAATCTTACTAAAGTAGACTGTCACTCAGTGTAATAAATTGAGTGTAATTTCTGCTGAGAATTAGGGATATCAAAAGAGTGTGAGCTTTGATGGGATGATACAAAGAAGTCTTGTCAGGCCCCACTATGCTGAATTGGAAATGCATGGACAGTCAGAAGGTTTGTTTTATGTACGTATTTGTACCCAGCAGTGTTGATAGAGGTGGCTTAAACCCCCTCACGGAAACTGATTGTTAAATTTTCAGGAAGTTTTTAAAAATAGAGTTACCATATGATCCAGAAATCCCACTCCTGGGCATGTGTCCAGAGAAAACCATAATTCGAAAAGATACATGCTCCCCAATGTTCATTGTAGCACTATTTACGATAGCCAAGACATGGAAGCAACCTAAATGTCCATCAACAGAGAAATGGACGAAGAAGATGTGATACATATATACAATGGAATATTACTCAGCCATAAAAAGGAACAAAATAATGCCATTTGCAGCAACATGGATGGACTTAGAAATTGTCAAACTGAGTGAAGAAAGCCAGACAGAGAAAGATAGCTATCATATGATATCACTTACATGCAGAATCTAAAAAAAGGGTACAAATGAACTTATCTACAAAACAGAGTTACAGATGTAGAAAATAAACTTATGGTTACTAGGGGGTGAGGGATAAATTGGAAAATTGGGATTGATATATACACACAACTATATATAAAATAGATAACTAATTAGGACCTACTATATAGCACAGGGAACTCTACCTAATACTCTGTAATGGCCTATATGGGAAAAGAATTTTAAAAAGAGTGGTTATATGTATATGTATAACAGATTCACTTTGCTATATACCTGCAACTAGCATAACATTGTAAATCAACTATACCCCAACAAAACTATTTTTAAAAAGTAAAAATTAAAAATTAAAAAAAAAAAATCTACCAGAGGGGTAGATAACCCAATTAGTAGAACCTGAATACACCAAAGAACCTGCACAATGTATTCAATCCTTGGCCAAATATTATAATCAACTGAGAAGTGTTTTATAATGAGGAAGCCAGCCTACTCCCAGAGATTCTGATTTAATTGGTTTGGAGTGAGGCCTGGACTTCAATATTGTATAAAAGCTCCCCGGGTCATTCTTAAGGTCAAGACTGAGAACCACTGCGCTATTCCCCGGGACTCTAAGCTAGGCAGTCAGTCAGGCTGTGCCCATGTCTGCCTGTGGCTGAGTCCAGACTACAAAAGGTCATTTCTCTCATTCAATTTGCAAACAGAATAAAGTATAATCTTACCGCAAAAAAAAAAAAAAAGTTTTTTTCCAGGAAGCTTTGAGCTGTTACACATAGCCAGAATTAAAATTAAAATGTAGGGGCTTCCCTGGTGGCGCAGTGGTTGAGAGTCTGCCCGCCAATGCGGGGGACACGGGTTCAAGCCCTGGTCTGGGAGGATCCCACATGCCGCGGAGCAACTGGGCCCGTGAGCCACAACTACTGAGCCTGCGCGTCTGGAGCCTGTGCTCCGCAACAAGAGAGGCCGCGATAGTGAGAGGCCCGCGCACCGCGATGAAGAGTGGCCCCCGCTCGCCACAACTAGCGAAAGCCCTCGCACCGAAACGAAGACCCAACACAGCCAAAAATAAATAAATAAATAAATAAAAATTAAAAAAAAAAATTAAAATGTATAAATTTGCAATTAAATAAGCTGTATTAAAACAATGTAATATATATTCAAAACTTACCACTTCCTACTTGTTTTACTACATTTTCTTAATTTCTCTGTTTTTTGATTTATTTCTGTCTGTAGCATCTGTATGGTGGAAACATGATACTCCGTGTGCCACTCTTAACTCCTTGTTCACTAACATCATGTTGGTTGCTTGGAATTAGGCACGGTGGAAACACAGCATGGGAACTGGAAAATGCCATAAATCAGGGCTTGATTTACTTTCTGATTTATTGTTTAGATGGAACGTGATGGAGAAAATGTTAGGAATGTAGGACAAACTTAAAAATATGTAGTGTCTGTAACTGCTACATTGTGAATAGCACAAAAAGAGAGAGATCATTCTTCCAGTGTTTGAAACTGTTAACTGTCAGCCAAGATGTTGCTCACATCATTGATAAACACGTGAAATCCCAACAAATGCAGAGCTGAGGGCAGTTTCATTCAATGAATAAAATCTGCACTGGGGAAGGGATCGTTTAACAGTAGGTTCTCCGCCAAATTTAATGACAAATACATTGGAAAAAGAGTTCATGAAGTGGGAAGTAACTGCATTTGTCAAATCATGATTTAATTGAAAACCAGTTTGGCTGTGAATATAAGGACTTGGTCGAAATCAACAAAAGCATACTTTGAGACTCCATTTGGGTATCCGAAATTTATAATAAATAGTATTTTACATTTTATTATTCTCGGTAAATTATGTGATATATATATCCTTTATATCAGTAAAATTTACAATAAATATATATGCTGGTGTGAATATATTTTTTCAGAGAGAAGGTTATGAATCATTTTCCAGCTTACCACTAGTCATGTATATTTTTTCTTTTATCCCCATATACCAATCTATTTCCCTTTCTTCAGCCATAGGTAGTGGACTATATAACTTATTGTCCGAACTAGGATACATTTCTGAGAAGGCTAGTGGCAAGTTAAGAAATGGGCTGAAAATTTGCCTTACCCATACTTCACACTCTAATATGTTTAATGCATATATTTTGTTTGTACTTATTCTTGCTAAAATATTGCATGTAGCCGTTTTGGGGGTGTGGTCATCTTTTATCATTTCTATACCCTTCGTTGACTTTGCTTTAATCATATTCATCAACTTTTGCCATATGCTTTGTGACGTTAAAGGTTTAAGATGTTATTTCCCCCACTAGGCTCACAAAGGTATTTTCTTCCATTTTTTTCTATTACATTTACAATGTCATCTTTCACATTTTGGTTTTAAACACATGGAGACTCCACCCATGCAGTCAGGATTAGGCAGGGAATGATTTCCATCCTTCTCCATCTAACACTCTGCATCTTCCCCATTGATTTATGGAACTAAATGTATTGCACATTAAATTTCCAAGTATTTATGTGTTCTCCCTGACTTCTACTCAGCCCTTCCATCTGTCTGTACTCATGCCAATACTAATCTTCTTATTACTGTGGATTGGCAATATATCTTCCTACCTGTCAGAGAAAACTTTTCTTGTTTTATCTTTGTTTGTCAAAAGTATTGCTAGACGCGTATGGCACTTGGGCAGAGTATGCCAAATGAACAACAACAAGGCAGCAAGAAAGGGGGAGGCTGGGGTCTTTCAAAGTTATTACCTTCTTTTCTCAATGTTTGGTCAATTCTCAAGCCAATGTCGCTGTTTTTATGAACTTCAAATTATTCCTCATATGGTACAGAAAGCAATGGACAAAATGAACCCCTAGTGGTTTATAAAGGTCAAAGAGAATATTTGGGGGAAAAAAGAAGTCATTGTTTAGTAAGTTAAATGTGGATTTTATACACACCATATACTACACACCACACACACAGACACACACACATATAACTCATTTATACCTAACTATATGTAACTAATTATAATCTAACAACTGATATGTATTTTTAACCAATTTATATTTTGAAAGAATTTTCTATACTCTTCCATAACACAACACTCTTATAATCAGTATGTTTTATTTCTTGCCTAAAGTGTCTCAGCATCTTTTGTTGCTCACCTCCCTGAAAATCGAAGACCCGGGTTTCCTCTTTCTTTTCATCCTGTAATAGCTTCCAATGAGATTTCATCTATATCCCTAGTTCAGTTGCCAAATACTGGCGGATGGTTCACAACTCTGTATCTCTAGAGACCATCTTTCTCTGGGATCCAGACTCAGTGATGAAACTATGTAGAATTTCCAATGGCATCTGGTACAGACACACACTCCTTCTGCATTTGCTGTTTCCAGGAAACATATTCCAAGTCTAGAGCTGGACAAGGTAGAAGAAAAGCTTGACTATGGCACTGCTTTAACTTTCATGTAAAACTTGTCACCAAGTCCTAGTAATTTTATATCAATACTGTGTCTCTACCCCTATTACAGAGAACAAGTTATCAGTATCTCACTGGAACTATTGGAAACCTCTCCTCGCTGCTCTATCCTCAATCAGCTTTTAATCCCATATCTACACTGCAGCTGGAATGATCTTTAGAACATACAAACGTGGCCAAATCATTCTTCAGTGATTTGACTTTTTCTTTGGCCCTGCATTATCTGGCAACTGCCTTCTTCTTTTACCTCATTTAATACCCCTATAACCTTTGTTTTGTCGATTGCATGTTTCACATCTCTTTCCATTCCTTGAAAGTAATGTGGTCATTCTACCTTTAAAGACTTTGCACATGCAGCTCCCTTTGCCTGGAAAGGCATCATCCCCAGCCCAGTGAATTCTTACATATCTTTTAGATCACAGCTCAATAACCACTTTGTCAGGGAAGCATTCCCTGAATCTTTGAACCAAATCATATCGCCCTGCTATATTTTTTCCCATCCCTCTTCACTTGCTGCAGTGTGTAATCATGGTAAGTGTAAAAGTTGAAGAGACCCTCCCTTTCCAGAGACTGTAAATCCCACACGGACAGAGATGCATTCTGTTTTCCTCACCTTGGTGTTTCTACTGCCTGACACGGTTAAGCTTTGATAAATATCTGTAAATTTAATAACCACAATCTTTATTGAGGTAGATGAAGAAAAGCAATTATTTTCATGACTAGATACAGAAACACGTAGAAAATGAAAATTAAAATACAATACCACTTACAGTTACTAAACGAGAAGTACATAGATGTAAATCTCACATTGTTTTGTTCCTGATCTTAGGAGAAAGAATTGCCTTTCACCACGAAGTATAATGTTAACTGTAGAATTTTGGGGTAAGCACTACTTATCCAGTGGAGAAAGTGCTCCTGTATCCTATTTTCTGAGAGTTTTCATCCTGAAGGTGTTGAACACATCAGTCTGTAGTTTCTTTGTATGTCCATATACAATGGTATATATTGCATTCCCATATAATTGCACCTTGCACAGATTTCACTCTTGCTTTCTCTCATTTTCCCTCTGTACCCCATCCCACGGGTCTTTTCTCCTTAGGAAGCACTATCCTTTCTGGCCTTCTTCCCCAGCCTCCTACAATTTACTCACCACTTTCTCTTTCCTATCTCCTAAGCATGTATTACAAGTTCATCTTACACATGGATGGCTTTTCCTCTGAGAAGCCACTCTGACTGAATGCTTGTATTTCAAGAGCAATTTCTACAGATATAAAATATTTACACATGAGACCATAGTCAACATTATACTTTGATTAGTGTTTATATCTCTATGTTCACCCTAAGCTCATAAATGCTAAAACTTTAGTAACTGTACTTTTTCTTCCCAGTTTTAGCTTCACTGGCCATCATGGCACCTGGGCCCTGGTGGACACTCTATATACATTAGTTAAATAAATGGTGGAAAAATTTGGAGCATATTTATAAGACTGTTCGAGTGGATATAATTCTATAAATGTGCTTGCAAATATCATTCAAAATGTTAAGAAGTGGAGTGAACAAAATACGGTTTAATAAAGCTAACAATTTTAAAAATAAACTGTCATTTTTTTTTTCGCACATCACTTTGGCTTACGAAACTATGGAGCCTACCTAGCATGGTCTATTTGTCCCATTAGTGATCAAATGTTACTTAGAAAGCATTGTGACTGATTGGTACTATTGCCCTACGAGTAATATTCTGTAGAGACTTATGAACAATAACAGGGAGAAAAAACGGATTGTCCCATTTATTCTTCCATCATGACTATGCCTGTGTAGCCTGAAACTGCCAACTCTCTTGTTTTATTTAAAGCCCAAAAGGTACACAGACACAAAAATAAAGGAGGAGCTGTGAATTCCCATGACAGAATCTAGTCAAGAATTTCAGAAAGTGCAGGGACTAAAAGATGTGGATAAATATTTATAAATGTGAACTCAAAGAACTGTAGTCAACAGAATACTCAGGAAGAATTTTCTGCCCAATGTTTTCTTCCTTGTATAGTCAGACTGCTCCTTGAACTTCAGATCTAAGAATGAAAATGACTTTGACTCTAGCATCCTTCCTAGTTTACCTGTACTTTCAACAGACGTTAAAATATTGCCAAATTGGATTTTCAGCAAGTTTTCTTCCTACTAATGATGTACTCTTTCTTTCAATCCAAGTTCTAGTCTCTTTATATTTCCAGACTTGTATGATAAGTTCAAAGACTAAAAGTATAAATTGACTTTCATTTAAGTATTAATATCTGTGAGTCTTTAATAGAATTGGCAATATCATTAACATTTCCTGATTTAAAACATATCATATGTGTTTTAAATAACTTATGCAATGTTTTATATTATCCACACATCTCTCATTGCAATGTTATTTACTATTAATAAACATCATGAGTTAAAACTTTGGGTTTGAGTTAGACACCTAATAGACATACCCAGAGACAGTTTTACCAACTATTTGGACATTCACCATCCCAATAAGTTGACACACAAAATTAACCATCACAGTACATAAGCTTTGCCATGTTTTCCTCGTGGAATTTCAGATTTGCTCTGGACCAGTGACTGGTATGTGTCTGCTACTTTCCATATGTTCTCATGTCAGAGATCATTTCAATTGTCCTGTTTATGCTGGACCACTGTATGCTGGGTGCCTAGTGAACAGAGCTGCTTTTAAATTGTGCCAGGTGGAGTAAGAAAATAAATGGTGCTTCATATATAATATGCACACAAATTTAAATTTTATAAACTGAGCTAATTGCTAGAAAACATTTGTCTGATCTGTCAGTGTATCTTTCACTGCTTCAGTGTTGTCATTAGGAGCAACTGTCATTTTTATTTTTTTTTTAAAATTAATTTTGTAAGTGAAATAGGGAGCATTTTCTTTTTCTAATTTTATTTATTTATTTTATTTATGGCTGTGTTGGGTCTTCGTTTCTGTGCGAGGGCTTTCTCTAGTTGTGGCAAGCGGGGGCCACTCTTCATCGCGGTGCGCGGGCCTCCCACCATCGCAGCCTCTCTTGTTGCGGAGCACAGGCTCCAGACGCGCAGGCTCAGTAGTTGTGGCTCACGGGCCCAGCTGCTCCGCGGCGTGTGGGATCCTCCCAGACCAGGGCTCGAACCCGTGTCCCCTGCATTGGCAGGCAGATTCTCAACCACTGCGCCACCAGGGAAGCCCCAACTGTCATTTTTATATATAGTACTTTAGACATACTAGGGCTGTTTATGGCATTCTCTACATGTTGCTTTTCTACAAAATAAATTCCCAATGTCAGGTTGAAAAAAAATACTTGTGTGTGTATATATACATATATATATATATGTATATATACACACATATATATATACACACATATACATGCATATATATATATCATAATGACCTAGAAAGAAATAGAAGTCAGCATTGTTAATTTCTTAAAGACCTTCCCCAATGGGCTGATGGAGGAGAAATCCCTTTGTTCTTGCTTTACCCCCTTCTTTCTAACTCCAGACCTGTCCTACACCAGGAGGCTCCTTGGGTGCATACCTATGGACACCGCAGCCAACAATCTGCACGTGTACTTCTTCATAAACACTGTTGTCACTTGGCTACCCTTTGGATCTTGGGAGGGGCATGCTGATGGGACAGGAGATTCTCAGTAGGGTAGATGAGGGAAGGGCCATGTAGGGTATATCCTCAAGGCCATGTGTACAGGGAATTCAAAGGTCCTAGTAACTCAAGTGTGGACTAGAAGGGAGAGCGTAGGTTCCAGGCATGCACATCCCTTGACTACACGATCTCTTGTCCTTAGAGAAAAGTCACAGCCAGAGGAAGGTCAGAACATGTTCCTCAAAAGAGCAAGATCCAGTGCAATGGCCCTTTTGAAAAGATCTAAGGGGATCTCTGATAAGCAAGTTGTCTTTCACTCAGATTTTTTAAAAAAGCTGTATCATGACATAATTTGGATTACAGAATCCTGGAATTCAAGTCTTATGTCACCTTTGCATGAAATTCTTGGAGAGTCTTGGGGACTTTATATTGTGTGCAGACGAAAGCAAATGTTTGTGACAAAGAAGGAAGGCTGTAGACAATTGGATTATTGCTACCAATTATTTGCCCCTCCTTCTAATACTATTATATATCATCCCCTCTGCTTGCCATGTGACTTGTCTGATCATCTGGTAGGAAAAGCACATTACACAGCCTCTTTGATTTGGGACCTGGCGATGTGACGTTCCTTGGCCATATCCTAAACACAGGACAGCTCCTTCAGCCAATGATCTACAAAAAGAAAACATCTGAGGCCAAGCTGGGTAAGCACAGAAGAGCCAAACAGAGCGGCAGCTGACTTGCAGCCTCTGATAACATGAGCAAGAAATAAATACTTGTTTTTGAGAGCCATTTAGATAATGGGTTTGCTATTAGCCACTGCTTTCTAATATACCATATTACACAAGGGGAAACAGTTAAAAAACACAATGAGGTTAAGTGTTATGAAACTGAATTGAAACTATTAATATAGGTTCACAATTTTAAAAACGTTCACTGAAATGGCCTACAAACAAATATTGCCCCAGTAGGAATGATAACTTCAAGAACTCAAATTACAGCTTCTAATTTTCCCCTGTGTTAAGAACTTGAGTCTGAATAAATGGTTGAATTCTGGTCTGCAGCATGGAAAGAACAAGATGAGCCTGGGATAAGGTGGTGCAAAAAAGTAGGAAGGAGTTTGCACGTTCATCTTGCCTTACTGGGAGGAAATGGCTTGGGGAGGATGTGGATAAAAGGGAACACCTCTGTCTTGTTGGTGGGAATGTAAAAGTGGTACAACCATTTTGGAAAACAGTATAGAGTTTTCTCAAAAAATTAAAAATAGCACTACCCTGTGATCCAGCAGTGCCACTTCTGCTCATATAACCAAAGGAAATGAGATCAGGATTGCCAAGAGTTATCTGTGATCCCAAGTTCATCGCAACATTACTCACAATAGCCAAGATATGAAAACAGCCTAAGTGTCCACGGACAGAAGAATGGATAAAGAAAATGTGGTGTATATATTTTTATACATTGGAATATTACTCAGCATTAAAAAAGGGAAATCCTGCCCTTTATGACATCACGGATGAATCTGGAAGGCTTTATGCCAAGGGAAATAAGTCAGGCACAGAAAGACATATACTTCATGATCTCAATTAGATGTGCAATCTAAAAAAATTTGAATTCATAAAAGCAGAGGGTAGAATACCAGTTTCTAGGAGCTGGAGATTGGGGTTAATGGGGAGATGTTGTTCTAAGGACACAAAGTTTCAGTTATGCAGGATGAATAAGTTCTGGAGATCTAAGGTACATCATGGTGACTACAGTTAATAATACTGTGTTGTATACTTGAAATTTACAAAGAGAGTAGATCTTAAGTGTTCTCACCACACATACACACAACAAAATGCCAATTATATGAGGTGCTAAATATGTTAAACAGCATGACTGTGTTAATCGTTTCACAATTAATACATATGTCAAACCATCACGTTATGAATCTTAAATACATACAATTGTTATTTGTCAACTATACCTCAATAAAGCTGGAAAAAAAATACATGGGATAAGTTGTTTAGTAAAAAAAAAAAGCTGGTGCCAAAAATATAAATCTTTGATAAATTAAGAAACTTAGACAAAAATTAAATAAAATATAAGCGTAGAGTAGATAAACCATCTGTTAAGAACACATTTAAGTCGATTAGGAAACTGTGAAAAAGAATGGGTATTGGAAGAAAATTTACTGAAAAGAAAAGGTAGATAATAGTGCCTAGAAAGAAGAGCACATTAATAAGGAAGATGAACAGTATCATTTCTTTTTTTTTTTTTCTTTTTACAGTATGGATAGATTGTTTTATTTGGTTTTATGTGTGCTCATTTGATGACACAAAGTATGAATCTTTTCATTATACAAAGTATCTATTATAGAATACTTTGTATAATAATTTGGTTTTAACAATAGTAGATGCTAGATGTGAGGGACAGGATGACTTCATTGTTTCTTGTTTTGCTTATTTGTTTTACTCTTATTTTCTGAGGTGATACGAAGTCATTAGAACAAAATAAATGAGTTAGTCCAAGTAAAATATTTTGCCCAGGGAAAGGTTAAGGTTAGAACCTTGATTTCCACTGCTGGTTGCCTGTCCTTTTCTCTATAACTCCACTCCAGTTTATGTTTCATTTAAACTCTCAAGGAAATAATTAACAGATTTTAACATGGGAAAGAGCATGCATTTATTTAAATTGCAGCATAAAAGGGGTGCATCAGTAACACTTAGTCTGAAAACAATTGGCTGCCGAAATTGAGAAATATCAATTAGGATTAACTAAAGTAAACTCTCTTCCGGGTTTAGTCCGTTATCTAGAATGATTACATTACATTACAAAAATCACTGTGTTCTAGTTCCCAGGGAGGTCTCTATTTCACAATAAAGCTTTCTTCTTCTAGGGCTGTAGTTTATTCTCCAAACAGCCTCAGGAAAATTAAATATACTATGAATGTCTATAATGACCATAGGATGGAATAAAAATACAATCAATGAAACCAAATTAAATTTCTGTTTGCAAACAACTTTGCTCACAGACTGGATATTTGTTAATTGGTTGGCGAAATTCTGCTTCCATTTGCATTTCTTTCATTTGAGTGTCTCTAAGTAAGGTTTATACTTAATAATAGACCAGCTGATGACCTTTTTATGCATAACAATAAGGCCTCAATTGAATATCTTATTGTTAACCATTACTCACTTACACAATAGCTTTCATTATGGATGAAAAATATTTAATCCATTCACATATCTATTATAGTTTCTTCACTACAGCATCTCAGATGTAGAATAGCTAATTAGGCTTTCTGAGTATTTCCTGCTCTCTGAAATTTCTTAAGGGCCTCTGTTTTCAAGTTTTCACTTCATATTAGAATTTGATATTTCCACCCTAAGCAACCAATTAAGCTCTACCACTTTTATGGGCCTATTGATTTACTCAAGAAAACAATGGCAACAACAATAAAATGTTAAAACCTTCATTCTCCCAGATGTCTAAACAAATAAAACATTTTCTTACATTGTTCATTGAAAGAGTTTTCTCTACTTAGGGTCACTGTGGCTTTTTAGAAAAACTACTGTTTTTCGTTATATGACTGTTAATGTGCTTTTCTCTGCGTTCAAATTTTACTAGAAAATTTGTGATTGAGAGAATACTAGTCTTAGCACACATGCATTCTGTGACCTGGATATATTGAGAACCCCCTTTTCACTCTTAGATACTCTGAACTTTATCTGAGTAAAATCAGAATATCTTCCTCATAAACACCCATATTTTATGATAAATACTACGTATTGGACTGCCTTCCCCTTCTACTTTAGTATTTAGAAAAGACTTTATTCTGAAATTTGGAGAACAAATCTAGACCCTTGTTTTCTATATTAAATCGAGCTTGCTCTCGGCTTGGTGTTCACAGTCTTATTCAGGATTGCTTCCTGGGCTTGTGAGCTGTGCAATCACACAGGGCCCCATACTCAAAAGGGCCCCTGACTTGGTATAATGTTCTGCTTTCCCCCATCTTAAAATTCTTAATAATTTTTGAACACGGACCGCTCGGAGCTCCACAATTTAGCTGGCCTTGGTCTAACCCCTTATAATTCCTTACTCATTAAAGAAGTCATTTGATTATATCTTTCAATATCTTTTTATCTCAGTCACTCTGGTCCACCTTTTCTGTCCATAGGTACAGTATGTCTAATTCTGTCACGTCGAATCTACTAATTCTGATGTAAAGGTGAGACTTTGGGTAACATGTGCACGCTTAGACACTGAGTAGTGCAGAACAAAATGGACACTTTTTTCTTATCAAGAGCAGGTACCTTGTCAGAAGATGCCATTTGCCCCTGAAGATAATAGATCTCATCCGATGCTAAATTGGGAAAGATGGTTATTTTGCAGGCTCTTTCTGTTCTTATCTTTCGATAGTCCTTAGACCACAAATCATGGGATACAATATGTATCTGTAATCCCTCTTAAGATTCTGGGAGTCATTAGACTTCTCAATAGTAAACTAGATCTGTAAATGACCTCGGTATTCAAATGGCATAATAGTGGTGGCAGTGATGATGGTATGGTGGTGGTGATAGAATAACAGCGGTCTGGATGGTGGTTTCTGGGGCTAGTGCATGTCAAATATTGTCTAGATTTCAAAGACTCAGCCCAAATACTACATTAACATTGGAGTCCGGTGTTATTTTAAACCAAATAATCATCTCCTGTTGGGATTCATGTAATATTTTTTTCTGTGGTTCTATTATAAAACCATATTATACCATATACTATGTCCTATATTATTGTATAGACTAAGGTTGAAGGCTTCACAGATTATTCAATAAACACTGTGATATATACACAGCACATGAATGAAAACATCCTTGCTGATGTTCATTACTGAATTACTGAAATAGGTTTCCATATCTCATCAAAGTCTCCAAGAAGGAGGTATTAGCCATGGGGAAAGAATTAAAAAAAGAGTGGCATAAGTTAATTAGCACCAGAATTCCAATTTATCATTATTTCAAAGAGAACTAGACCTGTGATACATGAGAAAATTTTCTAGTAGTACCCTTATATAGATAATTAGTGTTGGAAAACAGACCACAATTTAAGAATGGGCCGAATCTGAAAAGAACTCCTGAAGGTTGAGCTGGAGTTGGATTCATTAGTCCAGTTGACTGTTACTGAAACCATTCTGATCGTGTATCTGATCCAATCTCTCCCAAAGACCTCAACTCCACAACTAAAAATTTACAAAAGAAATGAAGAAAAGTTATTTTTAGGCTTCCTATAAAAGTTTTTGAAATTTCATTTCATTGTAACTCAGTGAAACTTTGGTAGTTCATTTTACTTTTAATTAAAGTGCATTATTACGACTAACGCAATAATAACCTAAAAAGCTATTATCTATTAATTGTAGATTCCACTGAATTTATTTTAATGAACTTGTTGGGATATGAGTATGTAAGATAGGGACAGTCTTTTTAGAGTAATTTCAATAATTAGGTAAACGGATGGATGGATGGGTGGCTGCATAGAAAGATGGTTAGATATACACACAAATGTTTAACTGTTGTATTAAAAATAACTATATCTAATGCAAATTATAATCAATTTATTTTACTTATTCACACATTCAATAAGCCATATTAGTGATTTTTTTCTAAAAAAATATTGGGGAATACATTATATATTTAAATCCTTAAACTTAATGATTTCATAAGAGCTCAAGTCTCTTATGAATAAACACAGGAATCATAAATGACTTAAATACATTGGGTGACCATCATATTTCACATAACAAATGAATTCAATTGCACTGGAGTCTTGGTCACAGTCATTAAAATTGCATTTTCTTTGCCAGTATTAAATGCAAAGTACTTTATCAACAACATGTAATATACAAGATTAAAGGAGGACAAATTTCCTCCTCAGGGTGCCTTCAGTGCTGTAGAAGGATCATATACATAAAGAAACACATCATGTTGAAGAAAGCGGTTAATAAATTATAAGATACACATTTTGCTCAGATGCACAGAGATCTTGGTGTGGTTCGCTAAATAACATGTTATACGTGCGTGCGCACCAGTGTCTAAAAGAATCACAGCATTCCAGGCATGACTGAAATCCCAAAACCCTGTGCTCTATGAACCTGGCAGTCTTGCTGTGCCAGCATGACTGTTAGGACACATACAGCGTGTCTTCAAGTTTGTACCACTATGACAGAGGACATTTTGACAGGCATCCTTCTTAAAATGTATTGAATAAATTGTGATAATAGAAATGACGACTATAAAGGTCAAGAGTTGTAAAATACTTCTACTGCCTAGGAATCTAGAGAATCTAGGCCTGAGTTTATAGTATATTTATGAACTATGAATGCAATTATCCCATGTGAAAAATGTTACCTACTTTACTACCTCTTCACAGATTTTAGAAAGTCTTTTGATATTAATTATCTAATTCAGTTAAAAAGCTACAACTGTCTTGCTGAATCTTACACTATTTTGTACTAAATAAATTTTATTTTTTTAGTGTTTTAAAACACCAATTTTCTACTGGAAGGAAGAAACAGATCATTTAAACACTATGGAAAATGGAAAATGCCATCTAGAATTTGAATCAAAAGACATGACACTTGTTAGAGTGTCAGACACAGTCAAAACGCCAGCAATTTCCTTCTGGGAGGAGAAATGAGTTCCCCCTCTCATTTTTGCATGCACGTAGTTTCTTTACAAATGATTATGCCAGTTAGACATGTAAACCTCCTATCAAAGTTACTGAATGATAATGATTTCTAATTGTTCTAGTTTTCCCTAAGTTGGAGCATTGATTTTTTTTTATAATGACAACAATAAAGAGGCACAAGAGTATGACACTTGTGTTCCTATCTCTTTGTGTTGCCCGAGGGAGGACTGCTCATTTTTCATGATTGATAATTAAGAGGAAATAGAAATAAATAAGTTGCTTAAATTTACATCACAAGAAACGAAGAGTAGTATGGAGAACGTTATGTTTGAGAATGTAAAATTTCCTGTTTGATGTTAAATAATGGTTGAAAGAATATGAAATAGATTTAAAAAGTAAAAAGGAAGTAGAAAAGTAAATTTTCCTTATAACAGAAACTTAAACCAGAATTGAAAAGTGAACACTAAACCTACATATAAATATGCATTTCTTTTGATTCACACCACACAACAAAGGCATATTCTGTAGTATATTGTTTGCTATATATTTTCTTTTAAGTCTGTCTTATTTTATCAAGGAATAGAAATGTGCCTATGAAGTATAAAATTTCATGAAGCTAAGATATGTGGTTCAGAATAATTCAAGTCGTGACTTAAGCAATAATGATATTCAAATACAAGAGCTTTTCCACCTTGTTTTGTATAATTTTATTAAGTGCAGTTGAAAATGAATTTATGTCACATGGTTCAGGAAATATTTATCGTGAAACATTAGAATTTAAAGGAAATGCTTTGCTAAACATTTTAAAATTTAACCTTTCCTTGTAATGTCAAAGTAAAATCAAAACTTCCATTTTAAAGGAGTCACACCATCTACAGAAGAAAACTGCACTCCAAAGCCATCTAGAGTAAGTCTATTCCTTTAATATTTTGAGTAAGTGATCTAATAATTTCTGGCACTTCAGAACAAATGCTAAAAAAGTTACCTTAAAAAACCCTATTTTATAGCAATATTTGTAAAGTTACATAGCTAATCAGTGGAAGGAAGGAAGGAAGGAAGGAAAGAAGGAAGCTAATAGAGACATCTCATTCACAGAGGATACTAAAATATTTTTTGTTGTTATTCTTACATTTTGTTATGTTCAGTTTTTCCAATAATAAATTTTTATCATCATTGTCTACCTGCATTTTAAAATAATACACCTGTTTTGTCTCTCAACAACCCTGTGAATTAGGCAGGATATGGGAAGTTAAATTACTTGCTAATGCCTATACAACTAATTGAACAAAATCAAGAGATTTGTTCCTTTGACAGTAAATAACAGCAAACTCAAAGGTCTGATGTGATTTTTTCAAATTGTTTTCTCATCAAAGTATAATTCTTCTATTATTTCTCAAGTACCAAAGACTATTTTGTCTGAAAAACG
The DNA here is from genome assembly GCF_028564815.1 of Eubalaena glacialis. NCBI lineage: Eukaryota > Metazoa > Chordata > Mammalia > Artiodactyla > Balaenidae > Eubalaena > Eubalaena glacialis. The sequence goes on from NC_083730.1 coordinate 6,838,079, forward strand.
TAATGCAATCATGCAGAATGTTTAACTCACTCCAGCATATGTTTCACACAGACTCTAAGATATTAATTTTGTATTTTAGAACAACATATTGACAAAAAGATGTGAATTCTAATAAATAAAAGAATTGAAAAGGTTAAAATATTCTTGTTCTCTGTTGGACTCTTCTGGTTTGGGGCCATTTATAGAAAAGTCTCCCTTATATATAACTGAACATAGTATGTTAAGGAAAATACAGGGAGGAGGCTGATTTTGATCTATCAAACCGAATATTTGCAAAAGAACGTACCAAGAGTGAATATGGATGGAGATATTTTTAATGGCAAGGTGTGTTTTTGAGATGATGGCATTTGGGAGAATTAGGACAGGAGACTAGTTGAAAAAGTCAATTATTACTTGTGTTAAAAAAAGCATCATGAGTGAGGAAGAATTAACTCTATTTCTCCTTAATGTAAAACCTCACAAAAATCACACACCTTAAATAGTCCAGTTCAAATAGATAAATTAATATCACTATATAATAACAAGATCACAAGCCATAGATTATGTTACTTGTAATCTTAGGCTAATACCTTCAAAGCTGAATCCACAAAAGAAATATGTGTTAGGTAATAAAACACTTTTATTTTCAATATTGTTAAATACTAAATTCCACCCTTGAAATCACTTCAATTAAGGTGTTGAGTTTTAGATCTGTGTCTATTGTTTATAACCAATTCATAGATCTAGAAACAGATAGATGAATCACACTATATTATTACTATTGGTAAACTGGAGAATTTGACCCTGTCTACATTCAGTCTTCCTACTACTTTCCTCCACTATTAAATTCATCTACTCTGTTTGCAAGAGAAATGACTACAAATGTAAGAATAACCTATAAAAAGGGAAAGTAAGGAAGCAGAGAGAGAGGAAAAGAGAAGGAAAGAGAACAGAGGAACACATATTCAGTTCCCATCCTGAGCCTCAGATAAGTAAAGTCATCGTACATCACAAGGGAAGAAGAAGGGAAAGTAATTAGAGATTGTTTCTCAATAATGTGTTAGAATGATTACTTTACAGCCAAGGTTTGAAATCTGAAGGGAAAAGAATGGCATCCCCACTGAAGAGGATATAAAAATTACACATTCGGCAAGGGTCAAGGGAAAAATAGCTAAATCAAATGATAATCCTTTAATTCAAATTTCATGACCAGAAAGTGTCTAAACAACAAGCGTCCTACCTTCTATATTTTGTAGATACTATAATGAGAAGGTGGAAAGTAACATTGTAAAATATTGGTGACTGATCAACCAAAATCAGAGGATATTCAAATAGGAAGCAATGTACTTAGGTAAAATTTTTCTTTATATATATAAATAAATCTATAGACATTAACCTTAATTCTAAACTGAATAACTTTTCATACTGATTTATTATTTTACTGAAGTATAACTGACATATAACATTATATTAATTTCAGGTGTACAACATAATGATTTGATATTTGTATATACCACAATAATCTAGTTAACATCTATCATTATTCATTTGTATCCTCAGAATACTGTATTATATTGTATTTTTTCAACATTTTCCCCAATTTTGAAAATTATTTTGTACTTGTACAGGCAGGCCTCATTTTATTGCACTTCACTTTATTGTGCTTCACAGATATTGCATTTTTTTTTTTTACAAATTGAAGGCTTGTGGCAACCCTGTGTCAAGCAAGTCTATTGGCACCATTTTTTCCAACAACATTTGCCCACTCCTTGTATCTGTGTCACATGTTGGTAATTCCCACAACATTTCAAACCATATTTACTATGGTGATCTGCGATCAGTGGCCTTTGATGTTACTTTTCTAATTGTTTGGGGGTGTCACAAATCACTCCCATGGGAGAGGGTGAACTTAATCGATAAATATTGTGTGTGTTCTGACTGCTCCAACAACCAACCTTTTCCCAGTCTCTCCACCTCTCCTCTGGACTCCCTATTCCCTGAGACACAACAATATTGAAATTAGGCCAATTAATAACCCTACAATGGCCTCTAAGTGAAAGACAGAGTCTCACATCTCTTATTTTAAATCAAAAGCTAGAAATGATTAAACTTATTGAGGAAGGCATGTCTGAAGCTGAGATCAGCTGAAAGCTAGGCCCCTTATGCCAAGCATTTAGCCACATTGTGGATGCAAAGGAAAAGTTCTTAAAGGAAATCAAGTGTGACTCCAGTGAACACACAAATGATAAGAAAGTAAAACAGCATATTGCCAATATAGAGAAAGTTTCAGTGGTCTGGATGGATGCCACAACATTTCCTTAAGCTAAAGTCTGATCCAGAGCAAGGTCTTAACTCTCTTCAATTCTATGAAGGTTGAGAGAAGTTAGGAAGCTGCAGAAGAAATGTTTGAAGCCAGCAGAGGAACCAGTAGGTTCATGAGGTTTAAGGAAAGAAACCGTCTCCATAACATCGAAGTGCAAGGTAAGGCAGCAAGTGATGAGGTAGAAGCTGCAGCAAGTTATCCAGAAGATATAGTTAATTCATGAAGGTGGCTACACTAAACAACAGATTTTCAATTAGATGAAATAGCCTTATATTGGAAGAAGATACCATCTAGGACTTTCATAGCTAGAGAGGAGAAGTCAATGCCTGGCTTCAGAGCTTCAAAGGACAGGCTGACTCTCTTGTTAGGGACTAATGCAGTTGGTGACTTTACGTTGAACCCAGGGCTCATTTCCTATTTCAAAAAATCCTAGAGCCCTTAAAAATTATGCTAAATCTACCCTGACTGTGCTCTATCAATGGAAAAGCAAAGCCTGAATGACAGCACATCTATTTACAACATGGTTTACTGAATATTTTCAGCCCAATATTGAGACCTACTGCTTAGGAAAAGGATTCTTTCCCAAATATTACTGCTCCATAACAATGCCTCTGGTCTCCCAAGAGCTCTGATGGAGATGTACAATGAGATTAATGTGGTTTTCAAGCCTGCTAACAGCATCCATTCTGCAGCCCATAGATCAAGAAGTAATTTTGACTTTCAAGAAATACATTTCTTAAGGCTATAGCTGCCGTAAGTGGTGATTCCTCTTATGGATCTGGGAAAAGTAAACTGAAAAATCTTCTGGAAAGGATTTATCATTCTAGATGCCATTAAGAACTATCATGATTCATGGGAAGAGGTCAACATATCTACACAAACAGGAGTCTGGAAGAAGTTGATTCCAACCCTCATGGATGACTTTGAGGGGTTCAAGACTTCAGCGGAGGAAGAAACTGCAGATGTGGTGGAAACAGCAAGAGAATTAGTATTGGAAGTGGAGCCTGAAGATGGGACTGAGTTGCTGCAATCTCACGATAAAACTTGAATGGATAAGAAATTGCCTCTTATGCATGAGCAAAGAAAGTGGTTTCCTGAGATGGAATCTATTCCTGGTGAAGATGCTGCGAAGATTGTTAAAATGACAGCAAAGGGTTTAGAATATTACATAAATGTAGTTAATAAAGCAGCAGGAGGGTTTGAGAGGATTGAATCCGATCTTGAAAGAAGTTCTACCATGGATTTCAAACATCACATGGTTCATGAAAGGTAGAGTCAATGAATGTGGCAAACTTCATCGTTGTCCTGTTTAAAGAAAAAGCCACGGCCACCCTGACCTTTAGCAGCCACCACCCTGATCAGTCAGCAGCCACCAACATCAAGGCAGGACACTCCACCAGCAAAAAGATTATGACTTGCTAAAGGCTAAGTTGATGATTAGCATTTTTTTTTTGGCAATAAAGTATTTTTTAAATTAAGGGATGTACACTGTTTTAGACACAAGGCTATTGAACACTTAATGCACTGTAGTGTTAATATTCACTTTTACATGCGCTGGGGACCAAAAAAAAAAAAAGAATGTGTGACTTGCTTTACTGTGATATTTGCTTTATTGCAGTGGTCTGGAACTGAACAGGCAGTATTTCAGAGGCATGGCTGTAATATCCTCATTCTCCGTTGCATCAAAAGTATCTAAAAGGGGAACAGGGCATCTAAAAGAAAAAGCCAGACAGCATTTCCTCCAAAGCACAGATCTTCAAATTTTCACAAATAATTTAATTCATAGATCTTCCAGGAAAAAGCAGCAATGTAAATTTAAAAATAAAGTGGATATTATGTCTTCCAGGTGATATTCATGCTCGCTATTCAAATCAGTGGTGTTTGACCAGAGTAGGTTTTGTCCCCAAGAGGAATTTTGGCAACATCTGAAGACATCTGCATTTGTCATAACTGGTAAAGGTGTTGCTACTGGCATCTAGAGGCCAGGGATACTGCTAAACATCTTACAACACACATGACAGCACCTGCAACAATGGATTACTCAGCTCAAAATGTCAACAGAATCGGGACTGAGAAACCCAGATCTGGATGAGGCTGTCATGTCAGTTCAAGTACTGGGTTAATTGTAATTTACTAAAATAATTGATGAATATCATCTGTCTTTCATGGTGTGTTTGGAGTTCTCAAAATAAAACACAATATTTGCTAAATGGACACAAAAGAATCATATCCTACAAAAGCATTATCATATAAAAGTTCTTAAAACATGGATTTAATAAATGATGATGTAACAATGGAAACTTCTGCTACTGTGACCCCCATCTTAAAAATGACAGCTTGATTGTTAATCAGGATTACAACAGACAATGCTAGATGGCTATTAAAAAATAGCTACAAACAGAAATTATGTGTCAGATTTTAATGGTTATGTTTGTACAATGCAAACACAGAGAATGTTTAATTCAGTGTTGGGGGCAAAATATAACCTCTAGGATAAAAATTATTTATAATCAATCCACTTGATTTTGCAAACATAATGCAATTTCAAATATAGGCAAATGTAAACCAATTTGTATGCTTTTTCCTCAAAATATACGTTTAATATTGTAAGGATATATTTTGTAAACTAATTCGTAAAATAATTATTTCATACCATTTTTAAAATGATAGCAAAAAAATTCCTTCACTAGCTGAACTTGGAAATATGATTTTATATTATGTTCACTCTATGCCCAAGTTAACATGCCAGACTTTTCAGCAGGGTCATCAGTATATTTTTTTAAATATACTTCTCTGAAGACATACTGAAATTCTAGCAGTGACATTTCAGTGCAGTAGGTCAGCATGGGACAAACCTAACTTATTTGTAGATATACTTATACATTATTTTATGACCTAGGAGAATAAGCTTAAAACCCAAGTATATTTGAAATTTCAATAATCCAGCTGTCTTGCGTTGTGAGGAAGCGTTATTTTAAAGCAGTTATAATGACTGGTGTTCTGATATCCTGTTTCAAAGCCATCTGAAATAAACTGAGTGTAAATTTAACTCATCATAGTTTTCAAATATTTATTGAAACCTTTGTTCAGAGAAAAATTGCAAGAATTGTCCAGTTCCCATTTTTGTTGGTACTAGACACTCTCACAAGCAAAATGTTATTTAACAAAACAGTGCTTAAAACTACTTTTGTCGCTATTTCCTCTGTAGCATCAAATCCACATTAATGTTTTTATCAGCTTTAAAAGCCATATATCAAAGTAAGTGCAGTATCCTGGAAGAGGCGTAACAGCTCAGAGATGGCCAGAGACTCTGAATTCTGAGGACGTTGCATCAAATAATGTTGTCATTAGTAAGAGATGGTGGCTCTACAAGAATACATCCTGCTTTGATTTGTGCCAGCGATAATTTAAACGGATTTTCTCTTTATTTAACAAAAAATAAGAAAAGTCATTACAGAGGATAGTTGAAATAGTAAGAGAAGTTTACATGTAAAGATGATTTCCTCAAGATTTATATACGTCTAATTTGTTTCTTGCTTCAATAGCTGAGTTTGCTTGGATTAGATGTTTTCTAATAAAGAGTTATAGAAAATTATATTTTTAGTATAATTTTAGTTTAGCTTTTAGCATGATTTTATAATGCTGGAGAAAGTCTAATGGCACCCATCCCAACTACTTGCTGAGACATAAAATTTTACCACACGGCACACCCATCGCTACTTAATAAATTTCACATAGCTCTGAGAGGAAAATGAGGAATGCCATTAAAAATGACAGAAAGCTTACCATGTGGAGGAAAAAGACTTCAGAGCAAAAAAACAAAACACAACACCACCAAACACACACACACACACACACACACACACACAAAACAAAGCTAAGAAACAAACATAAACAAAATAACACAACAGATATCAACTTTGATAATCATTTATCCTCAAACCATATCATTATTACAGAATACTTGAGAAAGTTTATTCTTGAAACCAAATGAAAACTTTATTAAAAAGATTATAGAGCTCCATGTTTATATTGTGAGATACATCTCAACAAGAATTGGGCCATTAACAATGTGATTCTATAGAAATCTTACAGGTAAGTAAATATTTTCACTGACAGCATGAATTGAGCCATCACAGAAATTCAGCACCTTGCAAAGTATTTGACGCAAAGCTACACTTACTGACAAACAGCGACAATGCTATTGAAAGGTCCATTAAGTATGTGTGGCATCAACTTCCAAAATACACTGTAAGTTTACAATATTTTCAACACTTAACAAGTCTTTAGAGCTGTGGTTTCATAACCTCAGTAACTAAGACTTGTGAAGAAAGTTTTAAAATTTCTTTTTGTAAGAATACCAGATGTAAGCAATAAAATAGCTAATGTATAAATTTCTTTATAGATTTAGTTATATGTAGTCAGATGTCATAATGACAATGTTGTAACAGTTGTTTTAGTCACAGAAATACTTGCCTCCAAACTGTCGAAATTTAATAGAATATAAGCACATTAAGAATATATAAAGTACTGAAATAGCAAAATCACACAATATCTGCAATAATTCCAAAATGTTTTTGATGACAAGATTGTAGTTTCTCTGATAAGCAGCACACACTTTGTCACAGTTAAAAATTGTTGATTATTTTCATATAGAAGATATAGTATGGAAAGCCATGAAAAGGCATGGAATGCAGAGCAGAAAAGTATATTATAATTTAGAAAAGCACACGTAAATTTTAAATTTATCAATATATCTGTTCTCTCTTTTTTGCACTAGTACAGTGCAGGCTGATTTTAGCTGCCACATTTACTTGATGATTAATGTAGAAGGGAGACAGAGCATTTGTGAAATCCAATATTGCTGCTACAGGGCAAAAGAGTAGAGATAGTTGGTCAGTATCTAGTTCAAAACTATTTTCAAGGCAGCAGGGAAAAGTATCCCTATCTCTTTTGTTTCTCATAACATCACACGAAATTATTAAAATATATGCTCTAAAAATTGACAAAGAGAAATTCAAAAAAGACTTTTGACGAATATTCATATAGAAAACCAAAATCTTTCAGATACTATATCCTTTGTTAAGTATTTCGTATCCTCCATGTAGACTTGCACCGAGAACACACGCAGGGAGTTTGCCTGAATAAGTGAAGCAAGCCGCTCTCATGGGCAGAGCAGTGGATAGCACTGAACGGAAGCCATTTTCCTAAACCAATGGTTTTCAGTGACTCCCCCCCCCATGTGTCATATTCATCAGCAGCACAAGTCTTCTTACCTCTGGAAATTATCACAGACACAAATTCGCCGACTTGTGTTTGTTGGGACTAGTTAAGCTTCTTAAAAGTATTAATAGGTCACTCAGGTCTAACATCGTGCCCTAAGAGGAGATCAGGTCCCTAAATCTTAAAAACAAACAAACAAACAGGAAAATTGCCTCTTCTCTCTATACTTAGAGACCAATTTAGTTTAGGCATTGTTAGGGAAGAAATTGGATGGAAAGTTTCTTCGGGTGATAGGGCAGTAAGAACACATATGCTATAGGTCACGATTAGGCAGAAGTAGATAAAATATCAAGCTGAATATTATTCTCTCACTTAAAAATAGTTTTGAAAATATACCATGTGCCCAGTTGTGCGCCAGGCATTGTGGGCCAAAGGTCATTGAACATATTCCCCGCCCTCAAGGCGTCTACCCATCAGGTGAACAAGATGATCAGCAGGAAATGAGAGCAGAGAATAATAAATGCTAACAGCCCTGTGAATCTGTTTCAACAGTTTCATCTTTCATCCCTTTAATCACAAGAGCCCACACAGGCATTAAAGTATCCAATTAAAGTCATTTTAGAACATTATTCTATTATTCATCTTCCAGAAAAATAAATCCTAGATAAAAGAAAGGAATGATTAGTCTGTTAGATATATGAGATTTTGATATGCCAAAATCAGATGAGAAATAAGAAAACCGTAAGAGAGAAAAATCTCTTTATATGGGCGCATCAGCGTCAAATTCTGGAAGACCTTGCAAGCAATGCCATTTGTTTCAAAGCAGAAGTTCAGTATATTCTTAATATGTTATGCATGTAGGCAGTGTTGTTCCTGGATGGACAGAATACGACAAGTTATGCCCAGTAATCCCAATTACAATAATCTACATTTAATTTGATGAGATCAGTGGCCATAAGAAGGAGGAGAAAAGAAAGGATGAGGGAAAAATTCAAAGGAAGAATCAACATAATTTGGTGTTGATTATACGTAGCACAGCTAGAGTTATGTCAAAAGTTATGCTGAGCCTGTGAGCCCGGACTGTCTGAGAATGAATGAGCCAAAGACAGAGGCAGAAATGTTTGAAAGAAACCAGGTCCCAGGTTGGGGACTAGGGTGAGAGAGGAAGAAAAAGCATAAGCCGCTTAATGTATGCTGTCACTCTCTGGGGAAAATGGAATCTCAAATGGTACCGACTTACTAAAAAAAAAACCAAATCAACAACTGAGCTAGGAATGAAAACCAAGACCCTAACACCAATAATTATAACTACATCACAGAGCCATCCTACATACAGACAATCTTTAGAACAAACACTGTATTTTATTTTGTAGCTAAGAGAGTCACACAAAAACTCTCCCTTTTTGAGAGTCAAATCAGTGCACCCATGTTCAGGAGATCGGTAATATATTATGGTATCTCCAGGAGCACACATGGTAGCTTCATGTAACTTAACATCAAGTTTCTTCACCCAGAAAAAACAAACAAACAACTTTTTGACAAGTTGTCAAAAGCTTTGTTAAAAATATGCAAGGGCCTCCATGTAGCTCTGAAGTGCTTGTCATCTCATCTGCGCTATTAAAATTCTAAGCAGCACAACTCCTGAACGTATTCAATTAAACAGGAGTCGTAATGAAGGCCCGCAGCCCAGGCCTCTGGGTGTGAGGATCAAAGGGGCAGTTCTAAGACAGTTTATATGAATTTCCAGTCAAAAAACTGGTCTTTCATCATTTGCTAAAATACAAATCCTAGACTCTGGCAAAAAAAAGTATGAGGTGCTTCAGAAGCATTTTTCTGTGTTTGTTTTAATTCTTGTTGTTTTAGTGAATTTATTTGGAAATTACAATTTAAAATTTAAACAGCATGAGTTATTCCTTGCCTGTAAATTTCCATCAGGGAGAAAGGAGGCTAAAAATGTCAGAATCCCCCATATCCTTTTCCAAATTCCAGCTCTAAAAATGTACTGTTCGTATGTTTGAAATATTGTGAGTAGCCAAACTTGAATCCTGCTCAAACACTGACTCCAGGTATGTGTTTCAATTCATTTCCCTATTGTTTAAGGGGCTTGTCTTGTATATTCAGTTTAAAACATTATACATATGGAGAGAATATCCATCTAAAAACGTATTGAGAGAGAGAGAGAGGGAGAGAGAGGGAGAGGGAGAGAGGGAGGGAGAGAGAGAGAGAGAGAGAGAGAGAGAGAGAGAGAGAGAGAGAGAGAGGGAGAGAGAGAGAGAGAGAGAGGGAGAGGGAGAGGGAAGGGGGGAGAGAGAGGGAGAAAGAGGGGGAGAGAGAGGGAGAGAGAGGGGGAGAGAGGGGGAGAGAGAGGGAGAGGGCGGGGCGTAGAAAGAGGGAGGGGGGAGAGAGAGAGAGAAAGAAAGAAAGAAAGAAAGAAGGAAAGGAGAAAGAAAGAGAGCGAAAGAAAGAGAAAGAAAGGGAGAAAGAAAGAGAGAGAGAGAAAGAAAGAAAGAAAAAGAAAGAAAGGGAGAAATCTCAAGAAGTAGGTGTCTTGATTTATGTTACTACTAATTAGTGTGAAAATGGTAAGGTATTTATTTGCACTGTGACTTTCTCAAAGATTTTATAAATTTTTTAACTATAAGAGGTACAGAAATCACTTTCATTGTAAATTTGTCTAAATTGTACTTTTAAAGTGGAGTGATATTTTCAGAGTAATTGATATAATCTCAATATATATAAGACTTTAAAGGCTTCATGTTGGGTGAGTATATTCTTATCATAAGGAAGATGGCATAATAACACATTCTTTGAATGTTTCCAGATGATAACATTTCTAATATGAAGCCAACTCATTTTGTTTGCTATCTTCTTATTCAGGTTATTCAAAGCAGCAGGGTGAGAGAAAGCAGAGAACTAGTTCCTCATTTTGAATAAATCACAGAAGCACCTCAATTAGCCACCTGCATTCCTTCAGTATTTTTCCAGCATCTCATCAAGAAAATATTATTTACTGTTATGATTAATAAAAAAGGTCTGCAAAGTATTTGCTGTTTAATGGGAAAATAATGGGCAACATTAAGGAAGGGAAACACTATACATATGCATGGTCTTTGTGACATTACAATTTATTCAGAGCCTGGCTCTGCCACTACGAGAAGTAAACAATCAGAAAATGGAAACGAAATTCCTCTACAGATGATCTTTCATTTGAGAACTTTGTTTGACCCTAAAGCTAACCTTATTTAAATGGTTACAGATTCCTGGACCAGCTATCAACTAATATTGGAAGACTGAGTCAGTGTGGATTCTAGATGTGAATGAATTAGCTATGAATGGATCCAAATGAGTTTTTAAATTTTTTGTGTTTGTTTTGCTTTGTTTGCATTCAGTATATAGAGTGACGCTTCATCACCCTCTGCTCTTCATCTTGTCTACTTTCCCTGTGTTAATGTTTGTTTATTGACCAAACCTCTTATCTGCCCTTTAGATGTGATGATTTGAGAATGCCAGCTCCATCTTCCTCCATAACCTCACACACCACTTTCCTCCTGTTTCTCCTGCTACTCTACTCCCAGCTTGACTACAGTGAATTTGCATATGTGATTGTCTACACACACACCCCAGTCCACAACAGGATCTTTGTGATTACTCTCCCTCGTGCTTGAAATACCCTCCATACGAATGTCAATGCAGATCACCCTCTCACTGCAATTTTGAATATGGTCAAATATCAAACTTCTTCTCTCCAAATGTCCAATCGGCATGATTAAAATTGAACTCTTCTCCAAATCTGTTCCCCCAGAAGACTTTCCTAGATCCCCCATTTATCTCTGTTTTCTCACACAATGTATACATCCTGCAGGAAATGCTGCTAGCACCATCTTCAGAAAACATATCCAGAGCTTAAACACTTTGTACCACTTGCATGGCTACCAGGTTAATGTGAGTCACCATCCCTTCTCAAATAGATTCCTGCAGTTATCTGCTTAGAGGTGTCCATTTTTTAATGCTCACTCACTTACAGTTTATTTTAGAGAAGTGGTTAAGTAATTCCTTAAAATAAATGACATTTATGGCCCTTTCCACCTCCAAACCCTGCAATGCCTGCCTATTTCACGCAAAGTAAAAGCCAACATTCCCCAATGTCCTATGATGCCTATGTGATCTGAAAATACCCACACTCACACCAAAATACTGTCTTTCTAAATCACTGAGCTCTAGCTAGGCTGGCCTTCTTGCTCTTCACTTATTCCACCAATTACCCTCTTATATTCCCACTAGCTATTTTCTCTGTCTTCTGCATGAAAAGCTCATCTTCTTTATGCCCACAGGGTGGACTTTTTAAGACTCTTCAAGTCATTGCTCAAATGTCCCCTTAACAAAGAAGCTTACATATGATTTTTGCCAAACATTCAAGAAACAGCTAATTCCCATTTTTTGAAGAGTTTTTCAGAAAACAGAAGGAGAATGACAGTTGGCCAGATTATTTAATGGGACAGGTGTAATATTTCTAAAACCCAAAAACTAATACATTGAAAGAAAATTATAGGTTCACTTCATGTATGAAGGTAAACATAAAAATTCCACAAATAGTATCCCATAGCATATTTTAACTGTGAATTAAAAATATACATTAAGTTTATTTCAGGGATGCAAAGGATGGTTCAACATAAGAATATCTACTAATGCATTTTACCATGTTAATAGGCGAAAAGGAGAAAACAATGTGCAAAACTAGGGGTACAGAAAAATGCATTTGATAAGATACAGCACGCCTATAAGGAAGCCAAAAGTCTACCTGTTGTGAAGCTAAGCATTAAATAAAGGAAGGCAAAGCATTGGACAGATATTAACACAGCAAGGCAACAGCAATTAAAGGAGTGAGGTATCAGTGCAAGAGCAGACAAATAAAACAATGTAACAACATGAAGAGGTAAAACTCAGGCTAATATATCCAACACGGAAGCATACGATATGGTAGGGACGCTATGGGAAATAAGAGATAATATGAGAAAATATGGGAAAATGATGTATTGTTTATTGATTATTTTGGATATTGGGTCTTTATATAAGAAATAAAATAAGTAGGATCCCTAACACCAGACACAAGGGTGAACACCAATAAATTAAATGCTATATATGAAAGCTAATTAAAAAATGGAATTGAAAAAAATTGGAAAATTGTGTTGATCTGAGAATAGAGAAGAATTTGTTAAACTATAGAAGACAAAAAAAGTTTGATAGGGTTTATTACCTAAAAATTAAGAATAATGGGTGTATATAAAAATAAGACATGGCACTAGCAATATATTAAAAAGAATTACTAGCAAGAATACATAAGAAATAGCAACTGAACTGGAAAAATGAACAAAGAATATAAGCAAGTAATTACAGAGTCGGTAACACACAAAGCCACAAGCATGTCAAACAATGCTTAAAACCAGTAGCGACTGGAAAAAGTAAATTAAAATTACAATAAGTAATCATGTTTGCCTAGGGTAGAGATGTGCGGATGTTGTGATCCTCATGAATAGCTGACAGCTGTAAAAATTGGGGCACAATTCAAGAAGATAATGAAGTATGTAGATACATAGACTATGAACCAGATATTCTACTCCAGAGCATGTATCTTAACAACTCTCCACCCTTGTTTGTAGAGGCACATGTACAAAGATTTTTATTACAGCACTACCTTAGTAGCTGGAAGTTGTAGGCAACCTGGTTATCTTAAAGTAAAAATGATAGGCTGTAGTTGGTGGAAGAACATTCTCAGAATAACAGGGGAAAAAAAAAACGACTTGGAAATACATATTATAGCATGGTTGTATCTGAAAAAATATAAATATTGTGAAACAGAAATATAATGAATGTATATAACTCATGGTTTACAAAATTAAAATTGAAAAATAATTTGAAATTGAAAAACATGAATAAAGTGCCCATTTAGAAAGAGCATAAACAAACAAAATAACACATAAGTGCAATAAAATGATGGCAGGATATTAGTGATGAAAGTGCTGACGGGGCATTATTGTGATTTAGGGGGAAATAAAAGTTAACATGAAAATCAAATGAGAGAGGAGACTTGCAGGGACCAGTAACTTTAATGGGCCATCAACTGAAGGGTATGATGATCTTAACACTTCATCAGAGCTAAAAGATTAAAAAGAGATGAGCTATGCTAGTCCTCCAGTCTTCTGGGAAGCAGAAACAAAGATGGAATTACCTGCGCTATGATTTCATTAGGAGAGACACCTGTGACAGGAAATGGAGAGGGAACAGGGAGAAAGAAGGTGAGAGAATCATCAGGCCATGACTGCAGTCTGACCCCAAGAGAAGGAGAGAGGAAAGGGAGAAGTTTTGGATGGAAGTGCCCTAGACTAATGGGCAGTCCAAGAAAGCTTCAGCAAGGCCAGACCACGTACCCCTGCAAAGAGCCTGCCTTAGTATCCAACTCTGGCTCAGCACTAGGCTGTGAGCAGTCTGGGAAATGTGGTCTCCTGCAAGCATGACGATGGATTTCTGAATGTGACAACTGGGCCTCTGTGTCTGTTATGCAGTCTGGTACAGGAGAGAGGAGAACACTTATCTTCCTTAAGCCTTCTTGATTCTTATATTTTCCCCTAAATTATTTTAGTAGAAACTGGCACATTTTCGATCACTAATCAGGCAGACAGAGAGTGTTACCTGAGACGCACATATAAAATCATACCTGATATATGGGATCATTCCCCACTAATGCTAAGGATGAGGCTCAAACTGTTTCTTCAAGCAATCTTGTAATTTGCAGAATTCCAGGGGAAGACAGAGAAAGATGTGAAAAGTGAATAGAGAGCCCCAGATTTTCCTCTAGAGCACCTCAGCTGCAGTCAAGAAAGCCTTGTTATAAATACTTGTTGGGGAGGAAGAAATTTTCCTCTACCTTTCTAGGTTCTTCTGGCTGGTTTAAAGAATCAAATTGTCATGAGACAGTAACAAGAGGAAACCAAACAAATTTTAACAACATGTGTATATGGGAGAGATCCAGGAAAACTGAGCAACTCACCAAAATGGCTGAAACCCTCACCTTAAATACCGTCTTCAGCTAAAGACAAAGCAGGATGTTGGGGGGTAGTGGTTTAGGACTTCAAAAGGAGAAAGGCAATTAACATGGAGATGGAAAAGCAAATATTTGCTAAATGTTTGCTGGGTCTGGCAGAGACAATGGGACACAGAAAGGAATCTTAACAGGCAGACTCTGCTAGGTTTTTCCCTGTCTACACACCTAGCTCATACCACAGTTATCTAGGGTGATAGCTTCCTTCCTGGAACAGGTCCTCTATCTACATTCTTTTAGGCAGTTAGGGGGAAGGTCAAAGTGTTTGGGGCCTTGATTGTTTTTAGCTCAAAATAATCCTCATGCCAAAGAGACATCTAGGGGTAACAAATTTTGTTCCCTGACGTACTCCAAAAGGCATTGTGTACAACAGTTCCATCTCCCTGGTCCTCATACTCAGGCAAACATAGTGACACCTAAGGCCACATGTCCCAGCACAGAAAACAGACCTTTTGCTTCTAAGATGTAAGAAGAATCACAGTGTGTGTCGATGCCACGTGGACCAACACAGGCTCTCTAAGAACAGTTTAGGATGATGATACGTTTTTTATCGTGAAATTCAGTGTTACCCATTGGCCATGCAAGGGTTATCAGTCACTAATTTTGTGGTTTTTTGCCATGAGAAACAGATCGTCTACATGACAGAACACAATGAAAGTCAGCAAAACTGAGATTGATGTTGCTGAAAATGACCAAAATCGACTTCCATTTTTGATTCCACAGATGCCAATTATTGGGGGAGTTTTGGCCAGTGTTTAAGGCGGTCGACAGTGAATATTTCCTGGGTGCCTGACCAGTCCATCGTAAATAATTATCTACAATGTGTGTGTTCTCACGAAATGATCCAGCTGGAAGAGGAAGTGGTTACCATGGAATAAAAATAATTTGGGAGTGTTTACTGAATCCTCACAGGACCTCACTGATTGCTCGCAATAAACATTTTGTAGATAATATTGACATAACTAAGAGAAAGAAAATTTAAAAAGATAAAAACGATGGTTGTGAGACTAAATAGTTTGCCTAATTAAAATGAGCAGAACTGCGATTTGAGCTGTATACTGTGGAGTCCAAAGTCTGTAGTATTAATCACTGTGATGCAATGCCTTTTAAAACCAAACCCTTGGTTTAAGAGATGATAAAATTGGTTTTGAAAGTTTTAATGTTTACGAACACAAACCTAAATAAAGGGAATCCCAGAAACATAATGTCTCACCCTATCAGTAGAAGTCTTACGATAAAGTCTCAGAGTCTATTCTGTTAAAGTAATACAGACCACAAATAAATAAATGAACAAAAATAAATGAATGAATGAATGTAAAATACCTACGATTTCATAGAAAGCACATTTCTCCTCCAACAAACCTTCTCTTCCAAGACAAATAACTTTCTGCAATGAGACTACAGCCTTCCTCTGAGAAAACTGAACTGTAAGTATGGATTTTAATCTGGGAAATTTATATACCAATTAAAACCTGACTATTTTCATTCATTAAGCTTGGTCCCTAGCATACCACTGTGATTTTCCCCCAAATATCTGCATTATCTATGTCCACAGGAAGGAATAGACTATTCAAGTTTTTGAACTGTAGCAATCCGTGTAGCATTATTTTAACTGCCACAGAATTTGACTGCCTAATCCAAGGTTTTACACACAATTTGGTGCATTTATCTCACCTGAATGTCAGGACAGACTTCCATGTTAAATTGAAATCACCAGCTTGAAAATGAAATCTTCAATATAACTTACTTACATCTAAAATGTTTTAACAAATGTGTATTACAGTCACATAGACATTAAAGTCAGTAACTTGTATGTGTAGGAAAATATACAGTAACACACACACACAATTTCTTTTCTGCTGAATTCCCAAATGAATGGTTAATTTTGATAATTCAACAGTCACTTCTAATCTTGAAAACAATATTTTTAAAAAATATTTCACAACTCAATAATAGATATTTAATCCAATAAATATCCATGAGTGGCATCTTTATATTAGACACTATACAAAAACACCAGAAGACATAAAAAGTGTGTAATTTATATCCCGATATTGCAATCTTTATAGTGATCTGTAATACACATTATGCAAAGATGTTTATCTAAATGGAAAATAATATTTTTATGTGGAGTAAAGGAATTATTAATAGATGACACTTATTTTAGATAAGGCTTGAAAGATGCTGAAAATGTGACAGCTTACGAGATCCCCTTAAATTAGATTTTTCAGAGGTTCTTTGGTATTAAAACACCATTAATTTGATTATTCCTTCTGATTTTCCAAACAATAAAAAACTCTTTCGTGGTGGACGACTGTTATCCTATATTTAATCTACATACACATACACACACACACATATACATCCTTGGAGGTCTTTATGTGGCCTCTTCTAACTTAGGGATCCAGCATCACCCATTCTATCCCAGAGAAGAAGATTTTTAAAAATGCTGAGTGAAAAAACAACTCTTTTGCTTTTTAAAATAATACTACATTATCACCTGTTAAATATAAGGATAACCATCTAATGATCAGATAAGTGTAACAGATTAACAAAATATTGAGTAATTAGAATTCAAATTTCTTATGCATCTAAGCAAACGTTTATGCCTATACGAATGCCTAATATAAACTTTTGATAGAATGGACCTATACCCTATAACATTAAGACATTTGTAAATATAACAAATATAACAAAGCTTTTGAAAATGTCCTGAATCTACTTCTACTGTCTAAATATATCCCATATGAAAAATAAGAACAGCAAAACAACTTGATAATGAGCATTAATAATCAATTCATTATCTATCTTTGTTTAGACATAAAGCAGACCCAAGCCAAGACTTACAAACTGTCTACATTAGGCAATTTTTCCATTTTACTAGAATATGAGAATCTCTGGGAATTGATCCTACTCTTTTATGTGGCCTTGATGTAGTCTAATAAAGAAGTAGTAATTACTCCCAAAGCTTGTATTAAACTTGACTTAATTGCCCAGAATTATTTAGTTATTTGGAGTATGCTGATTCTGACCTTTAAATAATGCTGTCTGAAAGAAATAATATAAAATGCATTCAGCACGTAAGAATTATACATCATTCACTTTATGTTGGTGATTTCTTTTTATATAGACCTCGATAAAGAATTGTTTAAAAGATATTTACTGGTTATCACTAGACTCACGATTTCTCTTCTTAACACTAAAAGCATCTACAAAATTTAACTAGAAGAAAGATGATTATTTCAAAAGTACTACTGAGTCATATCAATTAATTATTAATCTTTGTTTTAAAATCAAAGAATATATGAAATACATTTTTAACATGCATGCATTAATATGGTTGCATCTTATATGCATGCTTGATTTTGAGTTATTTTCTGTATCTTAATAAGAGCAAAACTTCCAATTACATTTTGAAATACCATATGATATCACTTACATGTGGAATCTAAAATACGACACAAATGATATCACTTACATGTGGAATCTAAAATACAACACAAATGAACTTATCTACAAAACAGAAACAGACTCACAGACATAGAGGACAGACTTGTGGTTGCCAAGGGGGAGGCAGGTGGGGGGAGAATGAACTGGGAGTGTGGGATTAGCAGAGGCAAACTAGTATATATAGGATGCATAAACAACAAGGTCCTCAAGGTCCTACTGTATAGCACAGGGAACTATATTCAATATCCTGTGATAAACCATCATGGAAAAGAATATGAAAAAGAAAATATGTATCTATACTATAACTGAGTCACTGCTGTACAGCAGAAATTAACACAATATTGTTAATCAACTATACTTCAATAAAATTTTTAAAAATTTTAAATAAGTAAATACATTTTCAAGTATAGGCGTTACTAAATGATAGATCTTATGACCCAAACCAGGGCCTTTGCAAATTAAGGTACTGATTTTTCTAGAAGTGTAATTTACTGAGAAATTTGCAACCACAAAAATATTTACAACACCTATATCATTTTGCAGTTGCAGGTTGAATAAAACAAAATTTGTTTTACTTTAGCCTATAAAGTTTGAGACTAGTAAATTGATCTTGACATCATTTCCCACTGATCATGGATAGAGACCCAGACTCAGGATCCATCTTCAAATATATCTCTAGAAGGTTATTGCTAATCTATCACTGTTGACATACAACAAGTAACTGTCCACACTGGGTGTTTGTCCCTTCATAGAAATACTAATTAGCACAAAAAAAGATGCAACAGAAACTCACACATTATACATTTTTAAGAATAATATGACAAGAGACATTAGCAGCTCTACTCTGAAAGGATATATCAGCCTTTCACGGAAAAGGTTTCTGGTGAATCTGTGAGCAAGATGAAGCATGGATCTAAAATGTGAGTGTAAAGTATCTTTTTAAATTTTAAAAATTAGACTCAACAAATTTACCTCATTGTTATCTCTTTTATTAGTTTTTAGAAATATATCTTTATTGTTATTATTATTAAAAATGTAATTTCTTCTAAGGAACAATTTAGAAGATGTTTCTTATGTTACTCTGATAAATTGAGCAATACCTTCAGTAAATGAAAGCAAGCTGAGGCAAAAAAAAAATAAATTCAGATGGCAAGTAAGTAAAAATTTTCATGAAAATGAAAGGCAGAGCCAAAGCACCATTTGCAATCATCAATGTTCTAATGCTACTTTCTGCTATCACCCACAGCTTTTTACATCTGTAATGGAAATTGTATGAATGGACGAATTATTAATTTGTACAAGCCTTAGCAGAGAATGAAATCTTAGCTGGCTTAGCATATTCTGTGACATCAGTAAACAATCCTAAAGTAGATTAGAGAGACTTTGTCTGGTTAAGTGCATATATATATTATTTTAATATGTTTTCAGCACCATTTTCCAAATTAAATTGAATAGTGAAGCGCCCATGTTTTTACTGAACAGAATAAGGAATGGCCATTTTGCATTAAGATTGGGAGAGAAGACATTTCTCCTTAAAAGCATTAGAGATGCAATGTGCTGCATTTTGAGTTGCATTTTATCAATTTATCTGACTTGGAATACAGCGATACATAAATGTTAGTAGTCACAAAGCGCTTGGCAAGCAGGTGCGGCATGCTTTGCCAGTGGAGAGCTGACATTTTTATGAGATCTCTCAGCTGGAGTAGCAAAGGAGCATGGGAGGAGTAAAGGAAAAACACCTGTCACCCAATCATTTTATCTTCAATTGTAACATCTTGAAGGGAAAGAAATTACATTAAAATGAAAAATCTACCATGATTGAGATAGAGGCATTATATCCATGCCTTTTGAATCTATTACCTTCCCAGTGAGAGAATTTTTAATGCCTAATATTATTTCTCATCAGAATATATTCAGATAAATGTATGTTTAAGGAGCTAAGATGCATGATATACTATGTATGATAAACTACAACCTAAAATATATGTTCCTTTCCTTCTCTTTCTCCTTTTTTCTTTGTGCTGATGGAAATGCCTTAATGGAGTCACATTCTCTCAGGCAACATTCTGACAAGTGCTGACTTGGTCAAGAGAACAATGTTCGATTCCAGAAAAAATAAACACATTAAGGACTACATGATGCCTGGACTGATCATCTTGCCGTTTCAAATGAGCACCTGAAACGTGGCTCCCTCATCTACACCAAGAAAACAAACTGAGAAAGAGACAGCCCCTTATAAAGAGACTAAAGGAGACCTGGTTACAAAAAGCATAGCCTAAATTGGACCGAGTACTCAGAAGTTTTCCAGCAGGACAGATAATATTAGGATCGGAAGGCTACAATGAAATTATATCCTGAGGGGAAATATCACTCTTGAGAAAATAGATTTTGGGAGCATACAAGAAAAGGAGTACATTAATTACATATTATAAGTGGGAAAGGGAATAAAATCTCTTTAGTAAAACCAAGAAAACATGATGGCCAGTAATAATTAAAAACAGATTTGAAATCACCGAATGGAGATGATTCAGGGGGTCAGAACGCTTTCTCTTCTCTGTGGTCACCCTTTTCTCTAACCTTATCCCCTGCAATCTGAGGACAAACCAAAAATTACTAAGGACTGATTGAGCTGTATGCTTAGTTACCAAGTTAATGGGCATGGACTTTGTAATTTTATTCAAAGTCTAATGTAGGACAATTGGTTTTACAGAAAGTAACATCAGAGAAAAGACAGACATAAAACTTAGGCATGAAAACAATTCTATCAAATTATAAATACATCTATTATTTTAAGATATTGTAGAAGAAAGTACTGAATACCCAGAATGGGAGTTTTTTTTAAAACTCCTCTTTTCCATTTCTTTTAAGTCTCCTACCTCCCTTCAATAGAGTGATTGCACTTGAAACTGAAGAGAGCTTCCTTGATCCACTTTAGATTCCTGTTTTCAAGTCAAAAAAGAAATCTCAGCAAAGGAAAAACAGCGAAAAGAGGAACCATGGGGAGAGAGGCGAAGAGAATAGCTTTAGAAACAGAAGGAGCATCTCTAAGCATCATTCAGAAGATTTTGGTGGAGATGCAATAAAGGAGAGAGGCAGCTAAACTAGAGATATGATTATTTAATTTCCACCAACAAGCCTGGAATTATCAGCTGAGCTTTGACAAAATGATCTCTTGGAACAGTTATGCACACATCTTTATAAAAGATGGAAAATCCTTTCCCCACACTTCATCATCATAAGCAAAAGAGGAAAACCTTCATCAGTGAAGAGATGTACACAGATGACAAGAAGCTAAGTGGCTGACAAAATATAATTGCTCACCCTGACTTTCACATTTTAAAAAATTAATTAGATATTCATATTAAAAAAATAAAAGTTTACTAAGTTGTTACTCTGGAAGTAATAAAATGCAGGCATAAAAGCCAATTCAACCATTTATCGAAAGACTATTATAAGAGAGGCACAGTTATGGTGGATGTGGGGATATAGCAACGAACAAAATAGATACAGTCCTGCCCAGATGATGTTCTGTACCAGTGGAGATGTCCTATATATAATAATAATAGAAATAATAACATGAAGAAGGAGGAAAAGAAGGTAAAGGAAAAGTATAAAGCTACCGGAGAAAAAGGATTGTGGACAGTCTACTAGATGACTCATGACTTTAACATTTGTTCCTTGATAAATTCACTTTCATGATACTATCACCAAGAGATGTACTTCTGAGAATTAAACTGAAAAACAAATTCATTAGTGTAAATCTAAAATTAAATGTATTAACTCACAGTAAAAGAGCAATATATTACCTTACATTGCCTCTGCAGAGGTCGTAGTATACATCTTTAACTAATCAGTCTACCTTCATATATTTATGCCACGAATGTGTTGTATAAGAATCTTACAATAGAACTTACAACTTGCAATAGAATCTTAACACTTCCATTTGTCCAGTCCCAATCCAATATCGTCATAAATACATTCTAATTTTACACATTCTAAAAGCCTCACTACACTGTTAATATCAATTTTGTTAAAACGGTCAATTACTTTTTAACAAAATTTAAATAATAAGACAAAGCATTTATTTACCTATACATTTGCCATTATTCACGTAAAGAGATTAAGGTCTGCAGATGGAAGAAAGCTTGCCAAACATCTGGCCTTATAATTGTGACATGATTCTGGATTATCTGGGTGGGACCAATGTAATGACAAGATTCTTGGGAGAAGATAAAGGTAGAAAAGAGGGATATAGTGAAGCATCATGAGGACTTGACAATGAAGATAGAGAGAAAGAGGCATAAGCCAAAGAACACAGGAAGTTTCTAGAAGCAGGACCAGGAAAGACACACATTCTCCTCCAGAGTCTCCAGAAAGGAATGCAGTTCTGCTGCCACTGTGATTATAGCTCATTAGACTCACATTGGCCTTCTAACATATTGAACTGTAAGATAAAAAATTTGAGTTGTTTTAAGCCATTAATTCTGTGGAAATGTGTTCTACCACCCATGGCAAACTAATTCCCCCTCTGCCCTTACACTGGGAAACTCTGGGGGCAGCCAACTAGGTCTTCTCATCTTTATTTTCTGCTTCTCAGGGATAGCTATCCTTTGTTGCCTAATGTCCAATGTGTTGTAGACGGCTGCTTTATTTATTTTATACATTAAAAAAAAATGTTCTAGGTTGTTCCAGGCAGAAGAGTAAATCCAGTCTCTATTACTCCATCTTGGCCAGAAGCATAATTCACCAATATATTTCTTAATGATAAAAAAAATTAGTGAACTCAAAGCTCTTTTCTTTCCAGTAGAACAATTAATTTATAAAAGATTAATCAAGTTAGTTAACCTCATTTTACTTTCATGATTCTTCCCAAATGATATTGGCTGCAATATTCTAGATAATTTAAGGTGTATAACTTCCTTAGAAGAAATATTTGTCCCATAAAGTATTGTTCAGTCATTACCTCTTGCATGAAGATTCGAAAAAATATGTTGCATAGTCCAATGCCAGTGGATGTCAACCAAGAGAGGTGAGGAAAAAGTAACACTTGTCTCCCAGGAGAATGGCAACGAGCTAATTACCTAAATTAATTTGTGGAGATCTACAATCTGGCCTTTTTTCAGAGAGCTGGGGAACCTGATTGAGTCAGAAGAGAGTCACTTTAGCCAAGACTCTGAGACCGATGTCTGAATTGAAAATGCCTTTCTCTCTGTTACAAAGATAAATAGACCCAACAATAAACCAGTCACACTATTCCTCTAGCATGTTCTCTCTCTAAAATCTACATATGTAGACAACTTATCAGAGTTCTCTCTACTGACTTGAGGCGGAGAAGTGGGGCAAGGGGTGAGGGTGTAAGCACAAAATTCACATAGGTACAGGCCTCAGACTCAAATCACCAAATATCTTGGACTCCAAGAAAAATTGATCTCAGCAACCAGACAGCTCCCGTCTGTATCCCAAATACTTCCTCCCTGAATGCTGCCAATATTGGTTCCATGAATTTTATTTTTTTCCATGATTTACTTTCAGAAAAATTACCTATCTGCATTTTTTGCATTAATAAGGTCCTGTTTTCCACAAGCCTCAACTAAACATGCCGCAAGGAGGATCCCATGTGCCACAACTAAGACCTGGTGTAGCCAAGATAAATAAATATAAATCGGGTAACGTCTTCAATTAAATTTCAGCTAAATTGTCAGAGTTTACAACAGATTACCCCCTTTAATTAGACTTTGAAGACGTGTGTGCCTGTGATCTTACTTTTCCCTTTCAGGAGTCAGGCATACTGGCCGATGATGTATTCACAGGGTGGCGGGAGAGGCTGGGGGGATGGGGAAAGCCAAATTGCATTTTCTCCATTTTGTCATTCTTTACGAATTCAGGAGCCTAGGAATGGTGTCCCGAGGAGGGCGGGGGAGAAGCCTATTCCCCCACAGCCGAGATCTGGCGATTCTTGATTTCCAGTCCTCGTCCCAGGAGCCCCTGTAGCCAGAGAAGTTCCCCACGCACTGGCTCTGACTGCAGCCCTGCATGGCGCACACCCGCTCCTGTGCCTGGTTTACTGTCTGCTATGCAGAGGCCCTGGGGCAGGAAGGAGCCCTTAGGGGGTTCCTAAGGGGAACTCCTGGAGGCACGGGGGCTGCTGCCTTGCTAAAACCTAAGGTATGCATTGTTTTTCCTGTTCTCATTGGTGACAAGACAAAGTTCCAGCCGGGTCACTGTGGAGGGCAGGAAATAAAAGCACTAGCTGCGCAGACTCTCTCCTCAAAACCATCTCCTTGGTGTGGCCCTGAACCTCCTCTGCCCCAAACTGCCATGACCTTCCCACGCGAGTCACTTTCTGTTTATCCCGCCAGGGTTTCTCCACGTGCCACCTCGTTCCCTCTCACTTCCAGGGCGGCAGCTCGGGAAGCACAAGCCCCTCCCTTCCGGCTCCAGAACCCACCACCCTCTCCGCATCCCCGTCCCGGGCGTCCAATCAGCTCTCGGCTCTGACACCAGCACCACAGTCACCGTGCGTTACCTCCACCCCGCCCACTGTCCACACTGAAGCCAGAGGGATTGCTTGCAAAGATAAAATAAAATGTGACTATATTAGGCACCCACTGAAAAGGAATTGTAATCCCAGCATGTCCACCCTTTCTGATCAGGCTGTTCACGACCTGGCCCTGCGGCCTCTGGAGCCCAAGAACCTTGCCCTTTTCCCACCACTCTCTCTTCTTCCCCAATGACTGTCTTGCATTCCTCTAAATATCCTGTTCTCCACGGTGAACTGGGGAACTGATGTTTGTTTTCTCTCCCAGAGTGATTTTTATCATTTTTCTTGAATTTTACTTTATTTAAATCCAATCAGACATTCAGAACTCTTTTTTTTTTTTAGTAGACGCATAGTTGACTTACAATGTTGTGTTAGTTTCAGGTATACAGCAAAGTGATTCAGTTATATGTATGTATATGTATATATACACACATGCCCCACACACATTTTACGTATCTATTCTTTTTCAGATTCTTTTCCCTTCTAGGTTATTATAAAATATTGAGTATAGTTCTCTGCGCTATACAGTAGGTCCCTGTTGCTTATAGAACCCTCTCTTGTATGCTTCCAAAAACCTTTCCGTTTTAAAATTTACATTTACTGGTGGGATTTTAACATTTACTATCTGTCACTCACCTTTGTTTCCACTCAGCAGAAAATATGACAATTTTCACTCACTTTGTGTCTAGTAGTTAGCATGTTATCTGTATATAGTAAATATTCCAGACATATTTTTAAAAGTGATGGAATACATACTAAAATTAAACTGTGTGTATCCTCAAATAAAGTATTGGGTTGGCCAAAAAGTTCGTTCAGGTTTTCTGTAACATCTTACAAAAAACCTGAACGAACTTTTTGGCCAACCCAATACTTTATTCACTGATAGTGTTTCTTCCACATTTGTTCTGAAATACAGAGTTTGGGATATGCATTTCATCAGGCTGACCTTTTACTTGACCCTTCATTACACAGTCTGCCATTTGCTCTTTTGGACATATTTTTAAAGGCATCCTTCCTTCTTTCTTGGATGTAGGAAAATTAAAATTTGACTTCACATGGAAAATTATGTGACTTTTTGTTTGTAGGAAACACAATATGTTTTCCTTAATGACGTATGAACATTTCTTCCCAGTGATGAAAGCTTGATAACAGTACGAAAATTTTACTGTAAAAATATTTGTCATGTCTGTAAATCATGTGTTGAGATGAGAGAGGCTGATTATGAGGACAATTCACCAGCATTGCAGATACAGAGAGAGACTAAATATATGTCAGTCTACGTAGCAGAATCAGAAGCCAACTCAAGGTCTCAGTCGACTGTTCCCATTAAAATTAAAAATGCCGCATACATACTGCTCACAACATTCCTATTGATATGTGTCCCTCAAGCTTCTGACTTAAATCTTTCCGATTCGTCTGACCCCATGTCAGTTCCACGCTCTACAGGAGCCTTTCCTGAGTGTCTGGTCTTTGTGCTATATTGGATGGGGTGGTGCCTATTGTTTGTACTAGTTATTTAATGCTTAACAGATGCCACACCATGTTTCTTTTTTTTCTTTTATGAATATGCCCTATCTCACAAACTAATCATAAAATATGTGAGCTCAGAGACCGACACTTATTTTCCTTTGCCAGATACATACAATCCAATCTGGAACACAGAGAATATCATTAGCCTAAAGAAACGAGAATACAAACTTTTTACATTTGACCAACTCAGACTTAAAATCCAACTCTGCCACTTTGGTTGTATGAGCTTGAAAAAATTATTTAAACACCCTGACATAGTTTCTTTATCTATATACATCACCTGGTGAGACTAGAGAATAAAATATGTAAACCATTGCCATAGAGTTAATGCTCAATAAATTATACCACCTTCCTTTCCAGAGTTGAATATATAGAACAGAGGTGAAAAGTTCTTAAAAAGTAGATTTTTCCCAAAGAGCAAAACCATGACATTTTCAGGCCCCTGTGTGCTATGATTCCTGACAAAACTTTTCTCACAGAAATCAATACTTGTGGATAAGTTGTATTAGGTTATATTGTATGTTCTAGTGATGCAAAAAAAAAAAAAAGAAGTGTTACCTTCATAAAGTTGTTTTAGAAAAGGTATACTGCAAAAGTAGATTTTTTTCTTACATAAATTTGTGAAATTTACTTTCTTCTTTAGAGCATTTAATTGTCTGCAAAGAAAAGAAATAAGCCTTAGCCTTTCGGATATTCAGTGTAACCTTTTCTGCTTGAAAATCTCTTGAAAGACACAGCCTCTTCTGCAGCAGGTGTGGTTTTAATGATGCTTTGATGCCATATGTCAAATCTCATCGCTTGCTGTGAGGAGTGACATTTCTCTTGAAAGCCCCTAGCAATGGCAATGCAAGTTGTTGGTGGGCATCTCACACAATACAAACAACTCCTGAAGCCAGCGCATTTCTTTTCAGCCTTCTGCAAGGTTGCACAGAAGCTGTAACCACTTCCACTACATTATCTTTGAGGAAGATAGTTTATATATTCACAGAACTTGAGTGGGATACCTTTTCTTAGCCATTACTTTATGAAACTGCTTTAAAACCTGGTCATTGCACTCATTCACTTTTTGAATGTTCATTCTACATATTTTTGTAAATTATCATGTGGGTTTATAAAATAGTAAAACATATAAACCTTAAACCATATTTAAGAAATTTACGATTTCCCAATTATACCTTGTTTCTGTTACCAAAATACACATTTTCCACATTTTTACTTATCAAATCTTTGGAAATCATAGTTTAAAATAGTTTAAAATTCTGTCTATCAAAGTTCCATGTTTAGTGGGTGACAGAAAGAGGAAATACTTGAAAGAAATATTCCCTTTTTAGATTACTAATGCAACTTTACCGAAGCATGTTGAAAGATCATTTGAGTTCACTGCTTTTCCACTTTGCTTGCCAAACTGGGTTAGAACCAGGAATTCTGGGAACGTTTCATGAATCAGAGTACACAAGTCCCCGGCCAAGTACTTTCCTCCCAAATCCTCTCAAGAAATCTCCTCAGAATGGCAACCCCCATGATTGAGTTTCTCTGTTTATGGAAAGTTGTTGCCATTAAGAATTCACCTGACACAATGCGACACGCTTTTAATCTCCAAAGGAGTCATTAGGGAATCCGTGATCTTAGTGGGTTTCTTTTTAACAACTGTTAGATGAAATATTATTTAAAAAGGTTATAGAAAGCTACTCATTTATGCGGATTCAAAAAAATTTATTGTTTCACTTGTAAGAATCTATAATGAAGCAGAGTGTATTATTCAGTACACATTATACTTTAATTTCCTGTATTTCATTATAAAAACCTTGAAATGTAGAAAATTTGCAAGTATACAGTGAATGCGGATACGGGGCACTACCTAACTTCTGCAAGAATCATTTTGTGCAGTTCTGTTTATTGCACGTATACATATCCAATCCTATATCCATCTATTAATGCTTCTTATTTTTAAGATATTCATACTTTACCTCTCCATTCTGTATGTTATAAGCTAGAGTTTAATTTATTTTTATGCTCAGTTAACACTTATGGAATTGGAATTCCTTGGGAAAGCTGTAACTTCAATTTGTTTAATATATTTCCACTTATATATTAACCTTGACCCCAAAATCCTAAAGTGAAAAATAGCAAATCAAATGCAACAATATATTCATTTTCCAAGAATAGTGCTACTTGTTGAATATACTTCATCTCAGGTAGGTAAGGAAAGATGATATTAGGAAAACAAATGATAGTATTGTCGTTGGCATAGCTTCACGGCCATAGAAATGGTTAACTATTTCTATGCACCTTTGGAAGTACACTAAGAATCAATTAAATTTGATTCTATCTGGCAAATATTAATCTTAGCATATTTTTCTTTCCCTCAGCCTCATGGGCTTAGAGAAAAGACAGATTCTGGGTCATTATATGACCCATCCTGTGACCTATGGCTAGGATGCCTTCCTCCCTGCTCCATGATTGGT
Source organism: Eubalaena glacialis (assembly GCF_028564815.1). Lineage (NCBI taxonomy): Eukaryota > Metazoa > Chordata > Mammalia > Artiodactyla > Balaenidae > Eubalaena > Eubalaena glacialis. The sequence goes on from NC_083730.1 coordinate 6,866,686, forward strand.
AAGGGAAAAATATGAACACCCTGTTTATGAACGTTAAGGAAAATAGTGACAGAGAGTGTTTCATCCTCTCCCAGCCTTTAACTTCATCCATGAGGCAAAAATAGACCAGAATCTCAGAAAAATTTTCTGCCAAAATCTCTTTTAAAAACTGAGGTTGTGTGCCTATGTATTCCTTCCCTGCCCACTCCCTTCCTTACATGTTCCTCACCCAACACACAGCACTCAAACCTTAAAGAGAGAAAAGTCTCCTTAAATACATAAAAACTCTCTCTCCCTCTCCCTGTCTCATCATTACTTAATTATTTGGTGCACAATGAAAAAAGAAAAAGAAAAAGAAAACCAACATGGAGTTTGTGGACATCTATTTCATTCCTTTGTTTATCACAGGAAAATAATTCTTAGAAAAGTTCTGCAGCTCCTCCTGGCTACTTCTTAATAGATGCTTTGTTTTCTTTTCTCCATGTCCTAACTGCAGCCAGCAATCATGTACCGCCAGGCCCCCTCATAGACTATCTTCATTGCGTTTTGTGCTCTGTTTGGGTCATTGCTTTGTACCAGTAAACAGTCAAGCTTTCAAAAATCACCTGGCAGGGAAAAGGAGCAAAGAACAAGCCTGGTGTTCCTGGCAGAGCCACTGGCAGAAGGTGTGCCCTAAGGCAGAACCCAGAGGAAAGCAGACAGGAACCACAGTCACCCTGGTCAACCCTTTTGAATGAGTGAGCCTATCAATAATTCAGGCTTACCGTCTTTTTTTTAAAAAACTGCTTTCTTTGTCTTCTTTGAAAAATGTTTCTGGCATCCCTGTGAAAGGGAGGGGCACACATGCCCACTATATACTAAAAAGCAAACAAACAACACAGGGAAATGACGGATTAAAGAGAATGCACTCTTCGTGAAGTAGAAGGAAGAAAAGAAACATCGCAAAAGTTTCACCTTGCCATTGAAATGAAATCAGAGATAAAACAAGAAAAAAAAAAACAAAACACCTCAGAGGAGACTGTGAAATACAGACCCTTTTTTTACATTTGAAAAGCCAGCATAATTTTTACTTATCTTTTATGCATGCTTTAGGCCATAAATTGATATGGTTTTATCTATGATTTTAAAAATTCATGATTCAATTTTGAAGAAATTGAATAGTATCTATAAATGATACTTACTCACCACTATTCTAAGATATTTTTATAGCATTTTGGTACCAAATCTAAAGTAAAACTCTTCTTCCTTAATTCCCTAATTTTGGATGTCTCTGTGAAAAACTGACATTTATCCCTCACATTGATTTGAAAAATAGTACTAAAGTCACAAAATGCATACCATAGAGCACAAAGGTCTAGATAACATAGTGCTATATAAGGGAAGGAAGCATTCATGATTGGAAAAATATGAAATAAGTACCGTGGTGGAGGCATGCCAAACTGAACATTCAGGTCCATCAGGCAAACACCTTCCCGCCCTGCTCACCCAGCCCAGAGTGTGAGGGTCTTTGTCGTACTTCCTCATGCTCTCCTGTGCTCCAACGACACCAAATTAATTGCAGTTTTTTGGTTGGCCATGTGCTTGCTTCCTGAAGTGCCTTTGGACAGGAGTTTTGAGAGCGTGAGGAAACTAGACAAACACAGAGCCTTGAGCCACAACATGAAGAGGAAACAGAATGTTTGACCCTCTTGCAACACGAATGGTCAGAAGAGATTTATCATGATTAATATTGTTGTTATTTTAGCTTAAACCTCAATTTTACAGTTTATTATCCTGATAAAAATTTCATCCTGGTAGGAAAGGTATACTGTGGGAAAAGAAAGAGAAAGTGGGAGTCACACAGAATATAGACACTGCTGGCAGAAAATGCATAGAAAGACAACATACATCCTACAGAAACAGAAGGGTCATCTGTCTTACAGAAATAGGTTAAGCAGTTAATCCCAACCATGAAACTGAAAGGTGAAACAAATGAAGCTGTAACAGAGACACTTGTTCTTTACCTAGAAAGCTATATATGTACCTTCCCCCTTCACTTCTAATGTATATTTCCTTTCACAGCCAGGTAGCCTTGAATTAACTTTTGCCCCTGTGGGTCTTTTGGTCCATGTGTCTGCTGTCTTTTTTCTCCCGATAGATAAGGTTCAGCCTAGTGATGGGAAAGTGTCAGATGCTTCCCTTTAGGAAGGAGAAACGGAGTATATGAACCCTGAGCTAAATATTTATTCTGTTAACTCCAAATCGCCTTCCTCACCTGGTTAAGACCTTCCTCAACTTTCATTCAGATTGTCATCTACAGCAGTCGGCATTCTATTGTCTTCTTCATCTAACTGTGTCATCTTCAAATCTGTACTTCGCACTGACACAGAATAAGCCATCCATAATCAAAATATCATTCACCTGTTTATAAAAACTTCAATGAACCCAGATGCTATAGGGTACATTTTAAGATCACTAATAGAAAAAACAGTTCTACTCTGGGCTACTCATAGTATGGTTCTTCAACAGGTGCCCTTTTAACTTTAATTTTAATTTACCTGATTATTAATGAGATTGAGCCCTTTGCCATTTAGACACTATCTTTTTAATGTACTTTGTTGATGACTGTGTCCATTTATTTATTGAAAAGATTTTTTTTTTTTTTTTTACTAATTTTTAGGAAATCTTTATATACTCTGCGCAACAGCTTTAGTTGTGTACATGAGTGTGTGTATATATATATATATATATATATATATATATATCTTCTTCCAAAGAACAGCTTGCTTTATTACTCTCTTGACTGTCTCTTTTAATGAACAAAAGTTCTTAATTTTAATGTGCTCCACATGATCATTTATTTCCCTTGTACTGGTAGTAATGGCCAATTAAAAAAATCTTACTCCAAGGACAAAAAGTTATTCTCCCTTGTTATTTTTTTAGAGGTCTTTTACAATTTAAATCTATAGTCAGCTTGGAATTAAGGTTAGGTATGGTATGAAGAAAGCATCAGAAATTATATTTTTACAATTAATCAGTACCAATTAATGAAAAGAGTGCTCTTTCCTCACTGGTCCATGGAGCCGCATTTGTCAAGATTAAGTACGTGTGTGTGTGTGTGTGTGTGTGTCTCCTGTGTGCAGAGTCTCTCCTGTGCCTAATTACTGCTCCTCTATCCTTGCATCAATATCATACTCTGCTAATTGCTGCAGGTTCATCATCACTTTTGATATCTAGAAAAAAATGTCTTCCACTTGTTCTACTTCTTTAACTGTCTGACCTAATGTTGGTTCCTTTCACTGCTATGGAAACGTTGCATCCTGCTTGGGGGAAAATGACTTCCTGGGATTTATCTTTGGTATTTGGTATAACACTAAATCTCTAGAGTATTTTTTGTGTGACCATTGGTTCTTTAAATTAAACATGGAGCCTTCCAATCCAAGAGCATAATACATTCCTCCACTTAGCTGTCTTTTTCTCCCTACAAAACTGAGTCATTTTCTGAGAAGAAATCTTGTACATTTTTTTAAGGTGTTTGTTCCTAGAAATTTGCTTTTTTATGGTGATGTAAATGGTAAAATTGTATTTTCTCGTTAGCTAATTCTAGTATAAAAATGTAAATGATTTCTATACAATAATTTCGCATCTGAGAACTCTGCTCAGCTCACTTATTAACTAAGAGTCCATAGAATATTTTGAATTTTCCATATAATCAAATAAGATGCCTTCAAATAATTAACATTTTATTTTTTGTCTTTCTGTTGTTGTTCATTTTGTAGTCTTTCTTTTGACTTACTTCACTCTCCAGAAACACCAGTAAATTTAAATACAAATAGTGAGCATCTTGTCAATAGTTCAATATTTGGTAAGTCATTTTCTGCAGCGTTTGGTACATAATAGTTTGCAGATTCATGATTGCCACTTTTTTCATTGTTAGAATTTTCATACCATAAATTTTCTTGCAACTATCAAGATCATCATGTGGTTTCCCTTTTTTTGTTAATCTAGTGAATTACATTGATTGATTTTGAAACTTTAAAAAATTTTAAATATTTACAAAAGTAAAAATAATAGTTCAGGGGCTTCCCTGGTGGCGCAGTGGTTGAGAGTCTGCCTGCCAATGCAGGGGACATGGGTTCGAGCCCTGGTCTGGGAAGATCCCACATGCCGCGGAGCAACTGGGCCCGTGAGCCACAACTACTGAGCCTGCGCGTCTGGAGCCTGTGCTCTGCAGCGGGAGAGGCCGCGACGGTGAGAGGCCCGCGCACCGCGCACCGCGCACCGCGATGAAGGGTGGCCCCCGCTTGCCGCAGCTGGAGGGGGCCCTCGCACAGAAACGAAGACCCAGCACAGCCAAAAATAAATAACTAAATAACTAAATAAAGGAGTTCCTTTAAAAAAAAAAAAAAAATAGTTCAGTGTATCCCCATATATCTATCAGGTTCACCAATTACCAACACGTAGCCAATATTATTTTATCTATACTCCCCCCGCCCCTTCCAGTGACTATTTTGAAGTACTACCCAATTCCAGTTTTACACCCGAACAAATTAATAGTAGTGATCTAATATTATACAAATCTGCTATTCGGTTTCCCTCAGTTTTCCCCAATATATTTCCTCCAATAAATATATACTTACTTATCTATGATGATTGATTCATTTGAATTGTAATCCAAACACATCCCTTAGTCTATACCCACCCTCACATTTTTATTTTGCTTAATTTAGTTCATGAAGACACTAGATCAACTTTACACATTTTGGATTTTGCTGATTGCTTCCTCAGTGGTACTTAACATGTTTTTTCTTATCCACATATTTATTGTAAAGTACAATTTATATCTAGAGTCTTGATCAGATTCAGTTTCTTAATTTGGCAAGAATAATTAGTGGTCGCTGTTTTCTAAGCCCTGATATAATACATTGTAAACACAGAATGTTTGGTTGTCCCTATTTTTTGATATGAAGATTAATCAGTATTTTCAGGCATTTGGAGACTAACACACCCATTATAAAATTCACTATCATTTTTTCTTTTATTACCCATTGATTTTAACAGACATTTGTGATCATTTCCTTGAAATATTATTTAGTTGGGCACTATAAAATAGTGAAGTTATAATTCTGACATTTTTCATTGACTATTTGGTAGGTCTGGGGTAAAGGTCATGCAGACACGACAAAGTATTTTCCTTTGATTTTCAGATAATGACTTCTTTTCATAGAATCTTCTAAAGCCGAACAATTTGTACTAATGCAAAAGTATGACCTCATGCATCATATATTGGCCATATTTAAACAAATTGCAGGTATTTCTATTTTTGATGTTCAAATTACCCCAACTTCATTCAGTGGCATCCTATAATGTATACAGTGCTATCTCCTTTCTTTCTTTTTTTAGGTCTCATCATATTTTTATTATGTTAAAATTTTATTTATTATTAAATATTTTGTTTTATCTAATAACCAGCTGTTGTAGCAGCCAGAGAATCCAGAATCACTATCTAGTACTCACAGCCAATGAGGAAATTGAAATACCATTAGTATTATTGTTTATTCCGTTAATTTATTATCTTTACAATTCCCTGTCTTCTATTTAGTTTGAGTGTAATTATGTTCTTCCTCTATTTTCTTGAGATGGAATCTAAGATCATTAATGTTTAGCATTTCTCCTTTTATATGATTTTAAAGCTAAATATTTTCCTCTAGGGACTGCTTTAGCATCATCCCACAAATATTATATTTCATTATTTTTAAATTAACAAATATTCTAATTACCATTACATTTTCTTCTTTGGCTTATTACTTAAAGTGTGTTTTTAAAATTTCTAAACATTTAAGATTGTATTATTATTTTTATTATTAATTTCTAACTTACCTCTACTATGGTCAGAGGATATTTTCTGTATAATTCAATTGTTTGAATTTTGTTGAAACTTCCTTCATAGACCAGCATATTAATAGGTTTTCTTTATAACCCTTAGGTTCTCAAAAAGGGTCTGTATATTGTGCTGTTCTTTGTAGTGTTTTACATATGTCAAAAATGTCATTTGAGTTGTTTCCTTGCTCTGTAATTCTTTTCATGTTCAGTCAGTTTTGAGAGTAGTATGCTTACATGTATTTAGATGATTTAGGATTTGACTCTCATTTTTTTTTTTATTATACTGAATGGAAATGTTATTAATTTCATATAGATAGATAATGCTATTGCTTCCCTGTGAATTGAAATTTTTATCATAATGAACTCTCTCTCTTATCATTAGTAATCCTACCTGCCATTAAATATTATTTGGTACTCATAGAGTGATATCAGGTATATTTTGGTGCTTATATGCGTGTTAATTTTTTCCAGCCATGGGCAAACTGTCCAAAAATTTATACCTTATGTATCTCTTATAAGCAGCATGTAGTTTTTTTTTATACTCAAGCCTGACAATCTTGCTTGTATTTCTAGAGCTATTCCAATGACATGTAATATAATTACTCAGATTTTAAAAAATTCCATGTTACTCTTTGTTTTGCAATTATTCCAGATATGTTATTATCTTTTTTTTAACCTCCTGTCATGGCTTCCTGTATGATCTGACTGTGTGTTTTTTATTGTTCTATTTCCCTGGCATAGCTAAACATTTAAGATTGTTTTAATGGTTACCCAAGATTACGACATACTTCATTAATAGTCAAAGACTAATATAAAGTTTTACTTTTATCTATCCCTGTCCAGTAAAAAGACTTTAGAACTCTTTAAATATATTTACCTCTATGATAATAATACACATGCTGTTATAGCCATATATTATGCGAAATGGGTCTCTGAGAGAGGGCATCTAGAATTTCCTTTAATATGAGAATGTTCTTGATGAATTATATACATATTATATCAGATTTTTATCAAAAAATATATACCAAACATCTCTATTTGTCCTCAGTAAGAGAGTTGCTCCAGGTTCCTATATACACTATTAATAGAAGTAAAGTTCTAACATGTCCTATTAATATAAATTTCTGAGTGAATGAGCGAAATCACAAAATTCTCAAACTATCTCCAAATTCCTTCACTATTATTAAAATCAGTGTTTGTCAATTTTCCTTAAGAATGTCTTGGTAACCTCAAAATAACATACAAGATAATATATCCATTTGTCTCTGATAATTCAGATTCTTCTTGGGTGTTTTTTGTTACTTTCTTCCACTGGTCCTTCATAGATTACACTTAAAATGCTTAAGCTTTTGTATTGACGCATCTATTTCAGCTTCTGGCTAAATGCTCTCTGAGAAGCTTGAAAAGAAAACACTCTTCCTCCACTGTCATGTTTTCTTTTTTTCTTTCCCTTTAGGAAAACATTGATTTACCACCCCAGTGTTCCTTATAGAAGCATGCTTCTGTTTTTGTCTACTTCCTTGTTGGCATATTGTACTAGTGTCACCGATAATTCCAGTACTGTTCTGGGAATAGCTGGCAGCTGCCAGCGCAGACAGCAGGGAGGCTGGGTGGGGTCTAAAATCTGTTTCCTAAAATTGCATTAAAAGTAGGTATCACAGACCAAATGACAATTTTTCATCACAGGAAAATCCCAACTTCCTATCCAAATTAGTGAACATGTTATATTTTGTTTCTGTCAGTAGAAAACATCCTGTGAGTAAATAAAATCTGTCGAATGTTAAATTTATAAGTATAATTCTGATACATCACCATGTGATAAGAATTTTAGCACAAAAAGGAGGCACAGATTTTGACTTCTTGTAACTATTCTTGGAATTCTCAAACTTTTTCTGTATTGTCATCAACAGCTCGCATCTATTAGTATCTACTTTAAAATATCCCCAAAGAAAAAGAATAATCCTTTAAGCATTACTGTAAACATGGGTCTATTCTTAGGTAGTTGAACTCCCCACTGCAAATTTCCTTTTAAAATATCAACTACTTTAACCTTCCATGTAAAGCTGTGTGCACAAGTGTGTGTACACTTTTCCACTGAAGTTCTCTTGAGAAATCACTTTTAGATCATTAAGGAAAAGTCAACATTCTAGCCTGCGGTCACTATTTCATATAAATTAACTTTATTCCCATTGTTCTAGACTTATTTCCCAATAACTCTTTTTTGATTTTTGTCATATATCAGTGTCTGATAACTTGCAGAACTTGCAAGAGCTGTAGCTTTTTTCCCTCAAAATCAATTCAGTTCAATTCAACTCGATATTTACTGAGTGCCTGCTTGAAAGCATAAGTCAGCTCATGTCGTTCCTCTGTTCAAAACACATCAATATTTCTCATTTCACTCAGAGTCAACACCAAAACCATGATATGGGCCCACGAGACCCTCTGCTATGTGCCACCTTCTCTCTGTGCCCAGCCCCTCACTAACTATATCCCAGGGTAACTGAAATCCTTGCCATCATTCCAACATATAAGCCCCCCACCTCAAGTCTGCATTTTTTGATTCCTATTCCCTATATTTAATATCTGCATGACTAGCCTTCTTGCCTCTATCAAGCAATTTACCAGATATCACCTTCTAAGTAAGGCCAACCCTGAGCATGGTGTATAAAAGTGCAACAAGGAAGACTCTCCCTCCTAGGCACTGGCAATATATGAATAAAGGAAATAGCTTTGGATGCCTGCTTTCTCAGAACTCAGATAGGGAGGCGGGGTGACCTGGGTAGACAACAAAGAACAAATATTGTAAAAAAGTAAATTTTACAGAATGTTCAAATGGGACTACTCAATGGAAATGAAGTATAGAACAGCTGAGGGAGGATTCAGGGCCCTGGAAGCAGGAACGGGGAGGGGACACAGGTTTCCATTTTAGATAACTGATTGGGGAATGAGACAATCGTATCATTTCTTTCATATTTACAATGTCAGTAGATAATTTGATACTATTAGTAACATGTTAAAGGTACAAGTTCTGCAATTCTATTTCAGTAAAAATGTGTCCCAATTAAATCACAATACTAAAAAAGCATTAAGTTATGAATCATATTATGACATATACTCTTTATTAATTTTTCTTATTTTAACTATATTGTATCATGTAATTCTTTGGAGAATTAAAACGTTTTATTTATTTTACTATTGAATTAAATTTTGAAGGGAAATATGGGGTTGCCTACGGAATAAGCATAAGGGGAGAAGACAATGAAGAAGTTGTGCTAATTAGTTACCAAGAAATGCACAAGAAATGTTCCAGCTTATTCAGAAACCAGAAAAACCAAACTCATACCCTTCACTTGTCACCCAGTGGAGCTACTCATATGTGATGTGCACAGATGAATGCTTCAATGAGCACGGGACTAGTTTGGTTTGTTAAATGTAGTTTGAGATAAATAACATTCTGGACCTAGTCATATATTCTTATTTCTGTATCTTACAATGTTTTAACCACAATAACCTGCCTCTTCTGAAGGACAACTCTGAAATACTTCCTGCTCTGTTGAATAGAACACCACTTACAAAGCCCACCCTCCTCCAAATCTGCCTGATGGATTAGAAAAGACAATATTTGTGGAAATATCACAAATGAAAAAGATTATATATGTTTCAGTAAAGTCTTAAGCCTTAAGACTTTTGTAATATAAAAGAAAAGTATCGGCTCTGTCAAGATATTTGTAGAACCACAATTGCACTCAAATGTCAATTTGACACGAAGAAGAGAGTATAACTGCTAAGGGAGAAAAATGCTGACTTGGACAGCTATAAAATCCATCTAATTACCAACAGAGATTTTCAGCCAGGTTTATAATACAGGGAATACAGAGGAATTTTCGCCTTCAAGCCAGTACAATTGCGGATATGCTATTTTGATAAGCTTTACAGAGTTTTAAAATGGCTAATTGGAGGCATACTGGAATCTCCCCCAAGAAGAGCCGAGGATAACTAAGGGGGTCACAAAAACAAAAGATTTTGCTTCACCAGATGCCAGAGTGCTCTAATCTACAATAATTAACACCGTGAGGAATTGGGACCAGGATAAACAAAGAGTCAAACGGAGCAAAAAACCTTAGAACAAGGCACACGTGTGCATAGTCATGTTTTATGGTACAAAGCAATGTGGAAAGGAGGGCCTTTTCACTAAATGGTGCTTGATCAGCTGCATGTTCATATTCAAAAGAAGGAGAAAAAGGAGAAAAAGGAGAAATGGAAAAACAAGAATACCACATCATGCTCTCTATAAAAATTATTTCCAGATAGATCATCAATTTAACTATGAAAAATATAACAGTCATGGGTTCTTGGGGATAACATAGGAGAATTTGAGAAATAGGGGGAATTTCGATGCATTGGAGATGTTTTAAGAATTAAATGACCAGGACTTCCCTGGTGGCGCAGTGGTTGAGAGTCTGCCTGCCAATGCAGGGGACACGGGTTCGAGCCCCGGTCTGGGAAGATCCCGCATGCCGCGGAGCAACTAGGCCCGTGAGCCACAACTACTGAGCCTGCGCGTCTGGAGCCTGTGCTCCGCAACAAGAGAGGCCGCGATAGTGAGAGGCCCGCGCACCGCGATGAAGAGTGGCCCCCACCTGCCGCAACTAGAGAAAGCCCTCGCACAGAAACGAAGACCCAACACAGCCATAGATAAATAAATAAATAAACCCAAAGTTAAGAGGAAAAAAAAAAAAGAACTATGTTATTAAAAAGAATTAAATGACCAAACCTGTTCATGAGACCCTGGTAACAGTGCCTGGACATGCAACTGCTTCATAAAAGCTCAACACGGCCTCTGAGGCATCCACTGTATGAAGCCACGTGGTCCATCCAAGAATGGACACTTTCATTCTCTCCAGGAAAAATGCGGACTGGGCTTCTGATTTCTGTACTTCAACAGTAACTGTTCCATTCTTTGATATTTTACCCCACACAAACCATCCATGCTTATTGAAAGAAAGAAATTTTCTGAAAGTTTTTCAAAGAAAATGAAAATCACTTGAAATCTACCCTGAATTAATGGTCCCCTTTCACATATATTGTTAGTGCACATCTACAAGTGTACACATAGATAGATTGATAGAGAGGAAGGAGATATAGATATCAAATGTAATTTCCAAATTATTTGTAACTATGCTACGGATTTATCCAGCAGAGATCTTCAATGCAGCTTAGACGTCAGTTACAGTATTTAATTTTGATCTGATAGGCCCTCAGTTCTGCCACACCCCTAGCGATCACTTGGCTTCTCTTCAAGATTCAGCACCTGACGGTCCACCAACCACATGCCTCACGCACCCACTTGAGTCCCCAGGTTCCCTCTGAGCAGAATGGCTCGAGGCCTCAGGTCTGGAGACAGTGAGACTGGCGGAGGTGCTGGCACCACAGTGAGCAATGCCCAAGTAGCCCCATAAACTGGCACCACCGTGGGTCAGTGCTCCCTGCAGTCACACGTGATTGGGTGCCTGATGGAAACTGCACTCTGGACCCTAAGAAAGCTGGCAGGGAAAAGTGAAGCAAGTGAGTGGGTGCTACAGGTCCTTCTGGCATGGTGGCCACTCCTGTGTTTGGAGGTTGCCATGGAAGCCAGAGAATTCTTCTCCCTATTAAATTCCATTCTCCATGGAAGATGTCTAGGTGGTTAACAGCTAGAGACAGCCCACCAGACACAAGCATTCATATTAAGTTAACGTGGACACTGTTCTGAGCCAGGCTGCAGTTAAACTACCTTATCTGAGAACTAGGAAAGCAGGCTATCATGGTCTTCATCTTGCATGGGAAGAAATAGAAGCGCACAAAGGTTACTCAAAGCTAGGGGCAGAGGTGCAGCTTGGCAAGAGAGTCTGCTCTGTCTCACATTTCACCATGTATTTGCTTAATGATTTATCCAGTTAAATGCAGATTTCCATTACTGTTTGTGAATAAGGTTGATAATGTACGTATTCAATGTAAAAGTTACATCAAAGGGTCAAACTCTTTCAATACAATTGTTAGGTTAACAAAAGACGAGAGAAGCACCGCTGATTTTGAGAAAAATTGGATGGGACCAGTGATGACTGATTTACTACTGAATCATTAAAAGAGTGAGTACAGTTTCATGTATCAAATTGTATCCCAATGCAGGGAAGCATTTAATTAGGAACATTTATCTCAAATAAATATGTAAACAATTTATTTTTAAAATCTACAAATGATTTAGAGATTAGTAGAATGATTTGATGAATGATTTGCACTAACATATTACTTGATAAGCAGTTTTGTCATAAAGTTATTTTAATTTAATAAAAATGCATACATTTAATTTTGATATATTTACATAAATCTACATTCCTTTGTTTTTATATTTTGAACATCACTAGATGTATCATCATTTATTCAGCTATTCCCCTATGATGGGTATTAATTTCATTCTATTTGCTACTATAAATAATGTTTTGATACATGGTTCTTTAAGTACATGTGCTGATATTTATGTGGAAAAGATTCCCAGGAGTAGAATTGTTGGGTTGAAGTAAATACACTTTTAATTGTAATGTGTATTATTGAAGAGCTATTTGCAAAGTATAACAATTTACATTTCCAAGATAATGTATCAGAGGTCCATGTCGCTGACATTCTCCCTTGGCAATATTATCCTTTTTCAATAATTTCTAGGCAGATAAGTGGGAAGTAATATCTCATTATTATTTTAATTTACATTTTCCTGACTTCTTGGGAGTCTGAGTATTATTCAAGTGCTTATTTCAAGATTCAACTCTTAGGATTCAGCCACTCCCTGCATTTCTGTAGCACCCCACAACATTTCCCATCACTCTCCCTTAAAAACAAGCCACTTATGGTATCCTCTGCCATTTCTTCCCCAACCTGTCTATAGGAAGCATTTTTAATCAGTTCTGCAGCCATCCGTCCTAGAGTTAGTCCTCGTGATTAGTTTAAGCTTCCAAGAAAAATCTAGGAAAAGTATTCTCATGTGACTTCCATCAACCTCTCCCTCTTCCTTCCTTCCTTTCTGTTCTTTTCACCTGCTTCTATTTTTCTTCAGCCTCTTAAGCCTAGAAATGTTAATAAGCTTTTGAGACTGGATAGCCCATATTCCATATAAAAAGTCTTTATTCGTTTTAGTTGCTGTAATTTAAAGAATAAACCTCTTTTTCTTATGTGAAACTCCCCACCATCATGCAGCACAGAGGGGTAAAGGTCTTCTGAGGAATAGAATGATCCTCAAGGTCAAGCAAAATCTGGACCAAATCTGACTCATGGAGAGAGCCATGAAGAATTCCTTTGTGATCTTAGCAGCAATAGAATAAAACCTGCATGGAACTGGCAGAGCAAAAGCTGCTGGCAGTAGAAAGAGGTAATTTAGACATTTTCAAGAAGTTTATGTGTAACACTGTGGAAAAGGAATTAGCATGGTAGACTGAAACGTGGAAATGAAGTAGTGAAGTGGAGAAACTCAGAGCGGATGTATAGAACTTGCAGAAAAGTGCTCCATTTCAACCTGAATGACTGGGATCAATCTCAACAAATTTAAGCTAAGAAATATTTTTTAAAAACCCTAAGAAATATTTTGACAAAAATAATTTGTAATGTGAGTAACCTGTAAAAGAAAAACAATCATTTAAGCAAATGTTGAACTTAAAAGCACAGCCCAGGAGGAAGTATATTCTGTCTGAAGGAAACTATTGTTCATTTAGTCCATCAGACTACCTGAAAGCCATGAAACAGGTATTTGGGACATGTGGGATCTAGTGACATGTTCTCAAAGCAACCTCTAATTTTATTTTGACTTAATTTGATTTCTTGCAGGAAGAGAGACAGAGCCGGTACATGAAGGTCCAATAAATATTGACAAGAGCAATACTTCTACATTGAACACACATTTACACTTCAGTTTTTTAATTATTCCTATAATTATATGTGAATAACATAAGCCTGTGCCTGAGAGATATTAATAAGCTAACAATACTGAAGACCTGTTATTAAGATGATCCAGCTGGGGAGCCATTACGGACCCATCATATAAGCCCTTCCACATCAGCATCATTCTTCAGGGATCAGGTTAAAACAAATGTCCTTTAAATTATTACAATTTCACGCATACACCCCGTAAAACTGAAAACATTTCCATATTTAACCTGACAAAGTATTATTGTTCTTCAATGCAGACATTAATTTGTGACTCTCCTGGAAACATTAATTAGGATGATATGTTTGTATAGGATATATCCTATATATAGGATATATATATATAGGATATATACATATATACATATTATACATATATACATATATATACACATGTATATATGTATATATATATACATATATACATATACATATATAGGATATATGTTTGTGATATGCTTGTTAAGGACCCAATACATAGTCAGACAATTAAAGAACTGTGCATAATTAGTTCATTGAGTATTTTCTTTGTTGTTAAATATTTACTATGTGATGAGAGGAATGCACAATAAGTATGAAATTGACAAGGTCCTTAAGCTCAAGTCTCAGACAGCGAATATACAAATGGACAATGGGCAGGTCATACATGACAAACAGACCTGTGACCACAACTTCAGTAGCAACTAGCCTGGCAAACCGAACCACAACTTTTGCAGCAACTGTCCTGGAAAGATCAGGACTTGGTCAGGGTTTGATTAATGACGGCCAGCTTCCCTATTTTGACCCCCTTTCTTCCTCCTCCCTGCCTCCCCTGCTTCCAACTGACGACCAACCAGAGAAAGCAAAATATGCGCCCCAGATCAGTCACCCAGGATACCCTGCACCTAGTTAGCTGCCTCCAACTTCCCTTCCCCCATGTCCAGATCTTCCAATCAGAGAACCTGATCAGGTCATCAAAGATGTGATGGCATGGGTCTATTTCAGAAGTGTCATGCCCCTCTTCTGTGCTTCCACGAGAGTCTGAATTTCTATTTCAAATGTGATTCCTGGTCCAGACTTCATGTTTCTCAAGGACAAGGAACTTGCCCTACTTATTTCTGAATTCTCAATACCTGTCTCCAAGTATGGCCTCACACATATTTACTAAAAAAAGTTGAAATGAACTGAATAGCCGGACAGGTGTACACAGAAGGAAGGAGATCAGATGAGAAATAAGTTTGGTAAATATTTTAATGACAAATTCCCGTGGCTCAGGGGTTCTCTCTAGAAAATGAGGCTTCTTAAAGGTTTCCTCTAAACTAGAAAACAAAATAAATCAGAATTTTAGATAAAATTAATTTGTTAATAACTTGGCGAGAGAAGAGACTAAAAAGTGGGAGGAGGCTAGGAGAAAGATAACCATCCTCCAGGTGTGAAATAAGGAAGGCACTGGTAAGAGAAAGGGAAACAGTTACTGAGAGGTTTCCATGGAAGAACCAACAGAAATGAAAACACATCGCTTTGCAAAATGCAAGGAGATTATTTGTTGAAAAGAATTCATAGAGTTTTTGTATAACTCCTGCAACTTTATCTCTTGATTCTCTAGGGAAATTTTAAAACTCCATTTACTTTAGGGGACCCAGTTCGTAGTCCCTTGAAGATGCCTTTCAAATGCAATATTTGAGATATACTAAATTTTCCAGTTTTAAATTTGGAAGTTTAATGGGAAGAGTGGGGTTGAAGAAACCAAATACGTGTAATTTTCACAAGTGGCAAAAGCTTGTAACTTCTACATATTAGCTAAGCTTGAAAAGGAGAATATTTGTGTGAAAACCTAGAATAAGTGTCATTGCTATACCTTTATATCCTAAGGCAGAGGTTAGTTATTAGGGACCTTTGAGATCCAATTCTTGCCACTTTATAAATTCTCTATATTTCATTGCTATATTGACAAATGTGGTAAAGAATAAAACTCTTACATCCACAATACTGTTTAATAGAGCCAGTGCCTCTACCCAGCATAGCTCAGGAGGAAAACAGTATTTTTTTAAACAGGACATGGTCTATGTATAGATATTTCTGCTGTTCTTATAACCTCTTTAAATTCTTCAGGGAAGAAGCAGCTAAGAATTCATTATCAGTGATAATCCAGATAGGAGATGATTTAGCTACTTACAGGGAAAAATGCATTCAAGCAAAGCTCATGACCTGGGTAATTTAGAAAGTTACCTTTGATAAGATATAGCTGGTTGCTTTGGTTTCTATCAGCATAGAAAGAGGTTGATTGCAAACTTAAATTGTTACTGAACTGATTCTGTTGAAAGATTTAATATTGATTTAGCCTGAAGTAGCTGCTATTCTGAACACTGTTTTATTAAAACAGAATGCTTCTCCTGTCAGACTCAATAATTTTAATAAAAATTTTAGTCTCCCTAATCGTGTGTGTGTGTACACATCTATTTGAAAATTGGCAGTTCTATCAAATACAAAAGAGGCAATAACATGCTAGGAAAGACCCTCTGGTCAGAATAACATATTATTAAATAAGATGCATTAAATATCAATGATAAATTATATAAAATATATTTTTAAAAACACAATTCATTTTATAAGATTTTTTTCCAAGTTAAATTAAATGGTATAATATTTTATTCTAAGACTCTTATAGAAATAACTTCGCGATTCTATATTAGACAGAAAAGGAGAAACAGAATTAATTGGAGATATCTAGAAATGAAATATTACGGACTTTAGCTGGTGATTTTATATACTATATTATCCATATTATAATATGTCAAAGCACCAAGAAATAACAAACCTGGAAAGTGGGGTTTAAATGGTTAAAAAATATAAGTGCAGGCAGTCCTAAATGGTCAGTAGTTTCTAGTTCAAAAGATCCTTCAGTTGTTTAGTATCTAGATCACGTTTTCATCCAGATATATTTTTTACAAATGGTAGAGATATTTCCAGGACAGTCCATTTAACCTATAATGTAGTTTAAAAGCATGAATTTTATTAGCCTGACTTTGGACCCTGGAAGCAGGAGGCATATAAAAGAGTACAGTACAGGGAGACACAAAAGCAATATAGAAGCTTCCTTTCTCTTTTACTTAATTTGATTTTTTCTTTCTGTTCATAGCCCTGGCCTAAAGTCACATTTTGATTCACACTTTTTTGGCATTTTCCCTTTTCTAGATTCCTTACAGTATTTATAAAAGTGTCATCCTCAACAGAACATTATAGTAACATGGTCAGGTTTCCCAGACCATTCAACGGTACCCAAGTACAAAGTTAATTATGGTACGTAGTGTATCCTTAAGGCATCAGGAAGGAAGGGAAGAGAGAAACAGAAGTATATAACATTCACTGAAGAGCTACCAGCAGTGCTAAGAACATACGTAACTTCCCCCAAATCCTCAAATACAGGTAACGTTTTTCTAGGTTTACTGAAACTGTTAGAAAGTTCAGTAACTTTTTTGTGATGAAAGAAGATGTTCGAAACTAGAAAGGAAAGAACTTATGACTCAAGACTCAATGTTTCTTTAACTGTAAATACATAGTTACAAATATATGAATACATATATGGGTGCATGCATGTATGTGTATGTGATATGTGGTCCGCTTTCAGTGTTAGAAGAAGACGAGGCAGAGGTGACTGTATGGGGCAATTTTAGTCACATCCTGCCTTTCGAAAGCACAAAAAGTCCCAGTTATGTATCTCACACAGTTCCCAAAAGGAAACCTGTCAATCTGGGTTAGAAAGCTCATTATAGAAGCCGAAGTATGTGGCCATCTTTCTGGAGCAGCTGAGCAAAGGTTTGGAAAAGGGTACCCCAGCTGGCTTCCAACAATCAACGCCGGAGCCTGTCACTGTGGTAGATGGCCTCTGTGCACTGGGAAACCTAACACATTTTATTCATGCACCTTCAAAGAGCATCAAGTACCAAAAAAGGCCCAGGGCACCTTTAGCTAGGGTTGTGTTTTCCGTGAAAGCAGTTTTATGTCCAGAAAATTCCACAGGGAACATGCACCACAGGCATCACATCCGGCCCAAAGCTTTATTTGCTTGTGTACAATGTGCCCTGTGCTCCCATCTCCCTCCCTGTTCTCCCCTCATCCTATTCAGGGAAGTGAAACCTCCCTCCTCCTATATAAGGGGTCAAAAAGAACTGATTTGACATCAAGAAACCCATAGTTTTATTCCATCTCTGCCACTATCCAGCGGTGGTGTCATGTATCAGACCACTTCCTTCATTTTCTGCCCTTGACATGCCTATGAAGTACGTCAGTCCTTGGAGTGAAACAGAATTGAGAGTCAGTTCTAAGAGCTGCAGCAGAAAATCTGTGAAGGATGTAGTGTTCCATGAGGAACTGGTTGATTGGCAGAATTCTACCAAGCTAGCAGAATTCTACCAAGCTAGCTTTTCAGCCAGCCATCCTGTAACAACTTCCTCAAATATGTCCTGCCAGCCGCTACTCTAACGGAACACCACGAGCTTCAAGGTGAGGAGGTAGAGCCCACCCTTGGGCAAATAATTCACTGCAAGTGAATCTGGCACCTGCTCTGTTTCTTTTTTTTCAAATCTACCTTTTACCTCATTACTTTATTTTCATGATGCTACATTTTGCTTAGGCAAGAAATTCAAAATTTCAAATTAAGAAAAATGTGAAAATCGGTCTCCCTTCCATCCTAGACTCTAAAACCCTGAATTCCTATACTAAGATCTTATCCATCCAGTATTGTTTTTAATCTCCCTCTCTATCTTATAAGTACGTAAACATTGTTTTACATATTGACTTTTGACTTCAAATAATAGCGATTCATAGCAATCTTACCATATCTGAATCGATAAGTTTATCTTATTCTTCTGAATGGCTGTGTTGTACTTCATTAGACTGATTTATCATAATTATCTACCTGCCAAACCACAGAGAGAATTTTACATTGTCTCCAATCTTTTACTATGATTATGCCACAAGGACTCATGTACACATGCATCCATACATCAGTTGGGATAATGTCCAGCAACAGAATTTCTGGATCAAAATTTAAGTGTATTTTCATTATTCCCTTCAAATTATGCCAGCTAGGACCTACGAAAAGTTTTCTCCCTGGGGTAGGATGTGGCACATTGCAGATAAATACGGTCACACAAGTTGGGTGAAGGCAGTACAATATTGTTTGGTGTCACTGGATCTGGTCAATGTATTTAAATCCCCCAGTTTTAATTCGGTGGTGAACAGACTCGAAGACATTTAAATCCCCGTCCCTGAGTCTGCACACCTGTTAAATAGATGCTTGTAAAAACGCTTGTCTAGTAGATTCTTCAATGAGTGTTTAATGAGGTCATCTTTGCCAAAAATGTTTAGAACACTGTCTAGTACATAATGAGTCCGCAATAAATGCTCACAGCTACCTTCACCGTATCATCATCACCACTCAGTATTAATCTGTACCCACACTCCAACTGTCTGTCCGCCTAACAGCTTTGTTTATGTGATGAATGAACCCTTACATTGCCGAGTAATATTTTTCATTTAGAACCTGGAGGTTGAGCAGGTTTTCTTTTAAGTGGTATATCTGTATCCACGGTGTGCAAATCCTGAGAGCATATGGCTCCTAATGAGGCGAGATCATAATGGAGAATGACTGTTTAAGAGGTCAGTTAGCCCCCCTCTAGAGGTTACACTACTTCATAAACACAGCAAGTGTCCAACTCCGTAAGACATGACTTAAGACTAAGCTAGGTATAGGAGGCATACCACTAGTGACAGTATTTAACATGCTGGCATTGCTCCTTAGCTACAGTTGTAGAATTGCCACGAAGATCCCATCACTGACAACAGAGTGAAATATTGATATAGTAATTAGTTGGCTGTGCCATATGTTCTGATTTTTGCACAGTTATTATGCAGCACAGATTCCTGGGAAGATGAGTAGGAGAGCAGGAATAACAGCAAGATGCCAAGTTTTTGTTAGAAAGAACCAGAGCCTTCCCCAACGTGACCCAAAGAGACGCAAGTTAATTTCCTACTGCACCCCGTCACCTTGGATTTAGTGAGATAGATGTTGAAAGAATATACGGACCTGGCAGGGAAGAGGCGAGCGGAGCAAGCTTTTCTCTTCCCTTTGCTTTCTCTCCTTCATTTCTACCCTTATCCTCAGCTTGCTTGATAGTTTTGTGATTGATAATGAACACCAGCCGTCTACAACAAAGGACCTTGCTTTTGTCCTCAGCAGTGATGTGAAAGCAGAGTCATAAATCATCCCTGCGTATGTTTTATAGCAATGATTCTGGTCTTTGTAAATATTTGAAGACATAATTATGCAATAGGTTGTCAAATATCTTGAATTACTGAAGTTGTTGCTTTTACAATGCCCTTCCTTCTAGAGCCCCTGGCTGACCTGAAGGCAATCAGGAACTGGAGAATTCCCTTCACCGCCCCCCCCTGGATTCTAATGCCTTGCCCAGGAGGAATAATACAGAAATTTAACCAAGAAATTAATTAGCAGTTCAGCATAAGAAGGGAAATGGTATTTAAGGAAAGGGGGGACAAAACACTTTATTTTTGCTTTGGCAAGAACCTCGTATATTAAAACTTGCTATATTGATCGGTATGAGGGACCCGTTTGAAGCATTATAATTTTTTTGTTGAAAACCAGATGACAGATTACACTCTCTGCAGGTTGACTCTTTTTCTCTAAGAAGTGTCGAATCGCAAGGAGGCGTCTTATCTGGAAACTGCAGCACCAGTGCCATTCCATTTATGACATAAAGTCACCCAGTGGCCTGCCCTCCTTCATAGGAGGTCCAGAACAAAACACTGGTCTTAAGTTTATAAATATGTATGTGGGTTATTGTGTTTTCTAAATATATTTAGACTATTAAATATTAATACGCGGTTACTATTACTAAGGATTTGTTCCTGAGCAGCTCAGCTCTCTTTGGAGGGGGGGCAGGAGTGTGGGTGTGGGTGCAGGTGAAGGTGGAGGGGGTGAGGCCAGGCTGGGGGAGAGGGACCAGTGGCCGGATTACAGCTGACTGCTGCTCTGGGGACCCCTTTGGGATTCTTGATTTTGCTTCTTTTACCCTTTTCCGCAGAGGCAGGGCTTCCTCTCAGACAGGACATATCTATGCTGCTGAAAATATACGACAATCTCCGCCCACCCCAGTGAATTAAAGAATATGCTGCCCAGAAAAAGCAGCTTTCTGCCACTTGGAGGCAAGCAGGGTCAAAGGAAAAGAGTAACCGAGACACACTGTGTTTTAGTCTGCGGTTGGATGGAGATTTTTTTCATCTTTTTTTTTTTAATCAATTTACTCATCTTTTTCTTAGGTCTGCCATCTAGCTGTTTGGTGACGGTTTCTTCTGCTGAAAATGGGTACGATGAAACCGATATGAATTAGTTTCTTACTGCTGCATAACCATCACCACAAACTCAATAGCTTAAAACAACATACGTTTCTTACTTAGCGGTTTGCATGGGTCAGGAATCTAAGCTGGCTTAGCTGGGCTTGCATCTCACTAAGGTGCATCCACGTCGCAGCCATGGCTGGGAGGGTGAGAGGCTCAGCTGTGGTAGGATTCACGTCCACGTTCCCTCAGGTTGTTGGTGGAAGTTATTTCCATGTGATGTAAGATACATGGCAGTTTACGTCTTCACAACCAGAGAGGAAGAGAAAATAAGTCTGCTCACCATAGCATCTTACTTCCCTCCCATCACTTTACCCTATTCTATTGACGAGAAGCAAGTCACAGGTTCTACCCACACCTGAGAAGAGAGTGTGAACACAGGGAGGCCATATTAAAGTCTGTACGCCTATAGAGTGACACATATGCTCACTAGGGTTGTGAGGGAGCGCTGGACAGATGTCATATACGAAATAATTGTTCAGTATAAGATTATAAGGGAGCACAGGTGAGAAAGATGACTTCAATTCTCCCCTTGAAAAGAGAAGCATTTAATGATGAATGTTATCATTATTTAATGTAAACTACCTGAAGAAAGTGATAAATTGACTTGAAAATTTGGTAACAGCCTGATATGGACTGAATATATGTATATCACCTCAACCCATTCCTATGTTGAAGTTTTAACCCCCAACATGTTGCTATGTGAAGGTAGGGCCTTTGGGAAGTAATTAGGTTTAGATGAGGTCAGAAGAGTGGGGCCCCCAGCATGCAGGTAGTGTCCTTATAAGAAGAGGAAGACAGAGCAGAGCTCTCTTGCTCTCTGCCATGTGGAGATACATCAAGAAAGTTTCCTTCTCTGAGCCAAGAAAAGGGCTCTCACTAGGAAACAAATCTACCAGCACCTTGATTTAGGACTTCCCAGCCTCCAGAACTGGGAGAAATAAACATCTGTCTTTTAAGCCATCCGATCTATGGTATTTTGTTACGGCAGCCCGAGCTTACTAACACAGAGCCTGTGTTTTTTTCTTCGGTATTATCAAATTCGGGTTAAAATCTCTTCACTGTTTGTATATAGACTGATGAACTGAATTTTAGCTATTACATAATATAAAGCAGTAGATCTGAACCATGAATCATTTTCCCTAAAACTTTTTTAAAATTAAAAAAGGTAGTTATGCTTTATAGAGCAATTTATGTTCAATGCATTTTCCCTGCATATATCAAGAATGTGAAAGTAAATGAAGGGACTTAATTTCCCTCCAGAAAGCCACATGCAGTGCTCTCTAAAAAGGCACGTGTGTGCTGCACAGGCAAATATCTCATCTGCACAGTCCTGTCAGCTGCAGATTTAAAAGGCAAAGAAGTGGAAAACAGTGCATGAGTAATTGGAATCACAGGAAAAGGAATCAAGGCAATAAGCCTCCTGAACAGGATTTTCTGGTGCTTCTCACACAAGCCCAAGTGGGAATGGCTCCGGAAAAGCATTTCTTTTCAGGATATATAACTCAAGTGGAGTCGATAATTATTTGGGAAAACTAGCTTTAAGGGATGGTTTATGCATTAAAATGTAAAATAACAAGTGACTTATACTGCCAGTGAGTAGGCTTCAATGTGTGTGTCTATCCATTTATTTATTTGCTCTACTTGAATGAAATGAATGCTGACTGCAATCAAGCTGCATAAAAGGTTTAGAGGGCTGGATGGAAATGCATATGGCGTGGTTTATAAGATCAAGGTGCTAAGATCTGTTTAGACATTCACATAAACATTGGTTTTGGACTCACTTTCTGTTGGAAAGTGAGAGAGACAATCCACAGCAAACACGGAGGATAAGAGTTTGGGATATTTTCTGTGCATAGAACATCTTTTGCTTTCTTGATTATTTCCAAACCACTAGGGGATATTAATGGGCAAGGCTCTCATTTGTTCCCTTGGAAAATTACCTGTCATTGGGAGTGTTGGTCAGCCTGATGACTAAAGATCCCTGGGGAACCGAGCTAGGGGAACAGAGCAAAAGTTTCACTCAAGAAAATATGGAAAGTATGCCTAGCACCGTTTTTACACAACAGGTGTCACAAACACACACTGTGCCAACATACGATTTTCATTGGCTTTGTTCTTCCTCTCTCCAAGATATTTTTTTCCTTTATTATATGTAGCACAAGCTTGCAAACTTGTCTAAAAACCACAGATATTCACTACATCTCAGGGAAAAAGGAAAATGATATTCCTTCGCCAGAGAAAGGAAGGTTACCTTCAAATCAGAGGTAGTGTGGTTAATAGGGGATGCCCTAAACAGAAACTCAGAAGATCTGCTTTCGAGTCCTGGCCCTGCCTCTTTCTGATGGAGGGGTTTTGCCTGAACCTGTCATTCTTAATTGTTATTGGTCAGAGTCCTTTCAGAATCTGATTACAAATATAGAAATTTTACTCAAAAGAGCGTAAGTGTCAAAAATGGGTCGTACTTGTCAGAGTTTACAGATATAGTATCTTAAAAATCCCCTCACAGAAGTTTAGAGGATCCCAAAAGTTGAGGTTAAGAATTCAGATAACCTGGAATCTGCAAAACTTTCTCTATTGTGGTCCCTGCAGCATGAATCCCGTCCCTATGAAAACAGAACAATTTTAAACAAATGGAAGACAGAGAACCAGATCCTTGGTTTTAGCCATGGTTTGACCCTTAGGTGAAAATATTTCTGGAACTGGTGAGGTTTTAGACAGCATCCTTCTCCACAAGAGAACTCCCAAGATATGATCTGGCATTTAAGCGTCCATGCCCACGTGCGGTTAGATGAACAGTGCCAAAAGAATGCCATCATTGGGGCTTCTCTGGTGGCGCAGTGGTTGGGAATCTGCCTACCAATGCAGGGGACACGGGTTCGAGCCCTGGTCTGGCAAGATCCCACATGCCGCAGAGCGACTAGGCCCGTGAGCCACAATTGCTGAGCCTGCGCGTCTGGAGCCTGTGCTCCGCAACAAGAGAGGCCGCGATAGTGAGAGGCCCGCGCACCGCGATGAAGCGTGGGCCCCGCTCGCCACAACTAGAGAAAGCCCTCGCACAGAAACGAAGACCCAACACAGCCATAAATGGATAAATAAATAAATAAATAAATAAGAATGCCATTATTATATATTCCTCCCTGGAAACTAACAATCATTTTAGCAACAAAAGTGTTTTCATGATATCATGTTGGTCAAAGAAAGAGCTTTAGGCAAAGTAAAAATAGTTTTCATTGAATAATAATCTGAATAATTAAATAAGGAAAGTCATTTAAACTTTATGCTCAGTAAATTCTCAGAACTGTTAATGAGCTAAATGCCAGTCTTATTGGTTTGGCTTAAATTTAGAAAATACAAATAACGACTTCTTAAAAAAAAATCTGGGAAGGCTTAGCGGCCAGAGCCTCTTCAAATTTAATGGATCTAAACCAAAGTAATTACAGTTCGAAATGTTTAATACATCATCCAAAAAATGGGTGCAAGTAGAGTGAGATTATAAATGACAAATAAAACGTACTTTATAATCGCTGCCATACTGTATAACTGATAGTTTTCTTAATCAAATGATTTTTTCTGATAGCTTTCTTAATCAAGTACATTTTCTCTGACAGATGTTCAATATATTTATATCATTTTCCTAAGTATGAAATTATCTCTATATATAACTCCAAGCAAAATAAATTGATTCCTATAATTTTCATGGGCATTTTAGCAGGAATGAAATCTCTAGATGACAAGTGACACCAGTTGATGCCCAAGCCTTTTCTGAAAGTCTTCCACATCATTATTCCTCATGATTGCCAGACAGCTGTCACAGTTGCTTTAAATGTGAACGAACATCTTAATACGTTCAGACATTGAGTCTATGGTGAATCATACTCTACCAATATTCTATCGCTGGAAGAAAGAAAAATTGGAACATCAGAAAATTGAAATCTTCTCAAACCACAGGCCATTATTAAGTCTCTTAATGCATTAAAATTTTAGATTTTTAAAATAATGGACCCTCCTTTAATAGTCATTCTAATCAATTATTATATTTTAAAAACATAAGTGTCTAAAAAAAAAAAAAAAAAAACATAAGTGTCTGGTATATGCAACCAATTTTTACTAATTTTATGTTACTGAATATAAAATACCAGCTAATGTTGAGACTTTTTTCCTACTATAATCAGATTATATCTTATATAAAAACTTTTCCATCTCCAATGTGGATGAGACAATAAAGGAACATTCCCTCGGTATAGAGCAGACTAGGGTTATGGTCAGATTCAAATTAATTCAAATTGGTAAACTAGTCTTACTTTGACTAAAGAGATGAATGCTAGCCTCTTGAAATGATTGGGGCAGACACTCCTGGTGCCTACCAAATGTCCATTCCCCTTTCTTTCTGAGTAACAGATTCCCAGTTTTATTTTGGGCAGCATTGTCTCTGGATAAAATGCTTCCAGAATCACTTGTACCTAAGAAGAGGTTCTGGCTGCTAAAAAGTAACTGAAAGTCACAGAAGAGCTTCAAAAATCTTGCCAACAAGTTTGTGTTTGTTTCTTTGTGTGTGTGTGTTTAATTTTTGCCTTTTCACCTTGAGATAGAGGATGAAAGTCAGAAGCAAATTATAGAAAAGTAAAAATACAGATGGATCCTGGGATGGTGATAACAGAGGCTGCTGAAGTTGATAAGCTGCTCTGAGGGAAAGTGGGAAAGACAGATTCTTTTTTGGCTGAGCCACCGTAGATGGTTTCTGTTACGTGCTACAGTCTAAGCAAACACCAAGAGTTTCCCAGCAGGTGCGGCAGTGCCCCAGAGCTTTTGGTTAAGGTTTGCTTTTTATCTCCACGTTGAGTGCTTTGTGCCTCTGTGACTTCCCCAAACTGGACAGGCTCAGCCCATCTCTGCTACCTGAGCTTGAAGACACAGGCAGAACCTTGTTTTGTGCAGACTTCTTCAAGGAAGCCCACAAGATTGCCAAGATCCCAATGAGCTGACCAGACAGATGGCCACCTTATCCCAAGGGAGGTGTTGCCCAGGGTTAAGCTGGGAAAAACCCTGGACAGGAGGTGAGATCATAGCCTCCAGTGCCTGTGACTTGTATCCTGAACTGTATGTGTTGTTTACACATGTCCCACAATTTCATGAGAAACACGTTTGAAACATCAATTCCTTCCGTGTTTTGAGAGGATAGCTACACCTTTAATCACTTTTCTGCAGTCTGCATGGGAGCAGTTTGTGTCTGTCCTCCAGGAAAACCTTCCATCAAACATAGAGATTGAGTTCCAAACACAACATTTAGGGGGGCTTCACTTTATTTGGGAAAATAGACAAGTTTTATAGTACTATGGCGTCGTGTTACCTTTTAGCTGAAATATAAGATTCATCATACTCTAGGGAAAAGAAAAGAATCATTTTTGTAATCTTGTAAGAGATAAATTCACCTTCCAGTAAACTTTTATTCTGCCTTCAACACAAATATTTAAGAATTATGTGTTTATATTATGATTTTTAAAACCCTTGGTAAACCTATAATGATAAAAGATAGCTTAGTTTTTAAAAATAAAATATATAGATACATATATAGCATACATATCTTTTATTCTTTTTAATTTTTATAGATTGTAAAATGTATAGGTAGAAATGGGGAAATAAAAATGTCTCTTAGGTACTGCAGATCATGGATGAGAGCCTGGTATTTATATATACATATGCATATATAATTTATCATTAATCAATTCATTTATTAATAAATATTTTATTATTAAAATAATAAAAAATTTAAGTTAGAAAATATGAACATTGAGTAGAAATCCATTTTTTCTATAGAAGTTTGCTAAAAGAATTCTTTCATTCATAAGTGTTATCCATATATTCTTTATCTAATAGAGGGCATACTTTCTACTTCAGATATATCAATAGGCTAAATTTCATTTTCTCAAATTTTCCTGATTGTTTTTTGCTTTTTTCAAAATAGCTATCTGCACCTAATATAATGAATTTAGAGGGAGTTTAAAATTTTCATCCTAACCATAGTTATTCACAGCGCATATTTCCAGAAAGATACACAATACATCAGTGGCATATTTCTTTTCTGTTTTTCCTAAAGTGGTAATGCCTTTAGAGTAATGCTTACCAAAATAGTAATAATAAGTCACTCCATATTATGACTTAGCATTTATAATAGTAGGAAAACTCTAAAACCAACTGGATAAATAGTAGAAATATGCTTTTTAGCTGTTGAATTAAGGTATGCAGTAGGGAAGGAAAGTTCAAAACACACAGCTTAACTGCTACCTAATGTTAAATACATTTTCTCAGGTGACTCTGAAGAATGCAGGGCCAAGTAAATTATTGTTTGCATCTGTAGTAATATCAATCCCCAGCTACATGAGAACATCCTTCTATGTTTAAATAAGTAGAAACAAGTACCAGTGGGAAGATTTCTAAAGTATGCATTGCTAATAAAATGGCTTCAGATAACTTTTTCCCCCAGATAAGCTCTGCCATTTCTAATATCAGAAATGAATTTACCTGTGTTTATTATTCAGCAACGGAACCCATTATAAATGTACAAAAATTATTGTCTCTCTAGATTTATTTGTCAATAGCAAAGCAGGAATATATTTTATAGTTTATTCTATGGACTGATTAACTTCTTCTATACAGAGCCCACCAGATTGTTAATTTTCCTAAAATGTGCAGTTAACATCAAGCTTTCCATGATCCTTACATTTTTTCCAGCGTGACTGACAGCTTTATAAGTTTCATACATCACAAAAGCCATAATTTCCAAGCAAAATTAACAGCTTTTAAAGCAGCAAACACAACCTTAAATGAAACAAATAATATTCTTGAGATGAAAATTTGAGAACTAAAAAAGCTTTATTAATACAAAGTGTGTCATTTCTTAAAAAATATACTGCTATGTATTCTCTGAATAAATAAGAGGTTATTAATGTGGGACTCCCTTATCTGAAGCACAAACTTAGACTGATTTTTTGTTGTTGTTAAATGTTCATCAAGTGCTGTGTTTCAAAAATACCTCTGTACATAGACATTTCCAGTACTTATATTTAACATAACCCATCACAGACATTTGGAAAGTAAACATATTGGTAATTAATAAAAGTATTGTTCATATATGCTCTGATGTTATTAGAAAACTTGCCAAATGAAATATGTCAGTCTGGATGAATTAAATGCTACTTTCCGAAATTACCCTACTGTACATGATAGTGAAGTAAAAACTAACTACAAAAGAGTTTTAGTTAAATTTTCCTACAATTTATGATGTCAGAAAACAGAACCTCAAAGGCACAATTTAATCGAGAGGCAAGAGAATTTGAGACAGGGCACCGGTACGAAGTATGGGGTTGACATATGTTCACAGAGTCACCACCTAGACTCTCCCTCCATCCTCAATCAAATCCCACCGCATCCTCATTTGTCCCCCAAGGCAGAAAGACACACCAGCACACACACACACCAACACATACACACACTCATTCTCAAATGCACACAGTAATTTTTCCCCCTTTTCATCATGTAACTGTTTTCCTTAATAGTGAAAACTACAAAAGTAAATATATTAGTCACTTAAGCTGCAATCTCAATTGACTGAATTACCATCCTCCTGGATACAGCAGCTCAGTGCTTATGATTTTCAAATACAAGTTGACTCTCCATTTAAACGAAGTCTCACCAATCACAGCTTGATTTTGTAGTGTATAAAATATGATCTCTGTGAGGAATTCCCACTAGGAAGGCTACTGATAGAGTCTCCCTAATTTTTAAGAGACAATTTGTTCATTTCCTCATATAACCAAATATGTGCTGGGCAGTGTGCTACGCCCCCCAGGATAGAAAACTCAAAATGATAAGGATCCTGGGCTTCCCTGGTGGCGCAGTGGTTGAGAGTCTGCCTGACAATGCAGGGGACACGGGTTCGAGCCCTGGTCTGGGAAGATCCCACATGCTGCGGAGCAACTGGGCCCGTGCGCCACAACTACTGAGCCTGCGCGTCTGGAGCCTGTGCTCCGCAACAAGAGAGGCCACGACAGTGAGAGGCCCGCGCACCGCGATGAAGAGTGGCCCCCGCTTGCCGCAACTAGAGAAAGCCCTCGCACAGAAACGAAGACCCAACACAGCCAAAAATAAATAAATAAACAAATAAATAATTAAAAAAAAAAAAGATAAGGATCCTGCTCTCAAGAAGCTCAGAAAAATGGGGGAGAAAGCACTAAAGAAAAAAATTACTATTCGTTTCAAAGATGGACTTTATACAAGCTTCTTTGCGAATTTACAGAGGAGGTAAAGAGAGTAAGTGCTCAACAAAGAGTAACAATATTACTGACCATGCAAGTTTTCTGAGAAATACATAAAATAATGTATTAGCAAAACGCCTACTACATATTAGTAGTTTAGTACTCAGTTTTCTGAATTACAATTTGAAATGTGCTCATTTTTCCCTGCAGCTCCCTGGAGATAAATTTCCTGTTCAAGGTTGATTCCAATCTGAGCACCAGAATACATAGGTCTCTTTTTTCAAACCTTCACAGAGGCTGGGCCTATTAAACTTGAAGGCCAAAAGGTTTTATTGCTAAAATTATATAAAGAATGAAGAGGTTACAAAAGAGCAGATTGTGAATTATGAACATTAGTTATAAAGTAAAGCAGAGCTGACTGAAAAGAAAGCATGAGCCCCTCTTTAAGTAATATTTATGGAATAAATTCTTACGTAGATTCATATAACTACATCAACAAATAAAACGTAATGACCAACAAATCATAATTAATCAGAGATGCTGTAAAACAAAGCTTAAAAAAATTAATAGTAATTATTTTCTGTTAATATAATTACACTGTCAAAATATAATATATAGTTAACATAATATGTGATGTATAATGATATCTATTATGTAATATATCTTAATATGTAATTATATGTGTATTATACTATAATTAATATATGATAACATTATATATTAATATATAATTTACATAACATATATATAAAGTTCACCATACGACTGGTATGTTCACATATTCACTCATTCTAAAAATCTATGCAGTAGGTTTCATGATAGTTTCTATTTAAATATGACCGATGGAAATGAGGAGAGGTAAATCCTACTGCCCAGCCTTCCACAGTCAGCATGGAAAGACTGTAGTATCTTTACCCAGGTGTCACGGGTCCCAAAGCCTGGACTTTATACCGTGTTATAAACTGAAGCAGTGAGAGACTGAACGAACTGTTCAGCGTCATATGGCAAACCAACTGATGGAAGTTGAACTCAGAGCAAGACCAAAAAAAGAAAAGTGATTTTCAAAGCTAAAGCGTTGAGCAAGAAAGGAGAATATTTTGTTAAAAGTTTCCATTCACAAAGATAAAACTGTTGTAAACCTTTATGATCCAAATACCATTTCATCAACACAGGTAGGTCTAAAACTACTGGAAATATCATGAGAAAATATATAAATGCAATAGTAATGGGTGATTTAGCATAAAATGCCCTGTTATAAATGTTCATGCACACGTGCACATACATACATACACACATGAATAGGTGCTCACAAACTGTGTATGCTTCAAAAAAAGGGTTTTTTTTTTTTTTTTTTTTTCTGTCAGAGAGAGAATATCGCAACAAAGAGATAACAGATTTGGGTCCAGACAAGAGGGCATAATCCTTTTCTCGATGCTCACCCTGCTAAGCACAGCTATAATCCCTGGAAATGATGCAGGAGGTGACCAAAAGAGGGCTCTGCAAGGCGGTAAAAGAATGCAAATCGTTTTAGGACCCAGAACAGAAGGAACACCACAGTGGCAGGCCATGCTACTTCCCCGCCCGACAAAAGGAGGAGACCCAGACTGGAAATCTGGGTTCAACCTAGCCACAGAAGGCAGCCCAGGTAGGCTTATTCCTCCCCTGAATTGAGTCCCTAGGACCACATCAGGAGGGCCTGGCCCCGCAAACAAGGACAGCAACAGAGAACCCACAGCAACAAGTGGTGGAGGAAGCAGTCTATTCATCCCCAGGGCTTGAGACTCCTGGCTCCCACCCAGAGACCACGAAGCAGACTGACCCACATCAAGCGGCCTGGGCAGTCTCCTGTGCCCTCCCCCGCCCACGTGCAACAGGACAAAAAATGCAGAATTAATGTGGAAGCCATACATTGTCTACCGTATATGTGCTAAAGGTTCTTTAAGATATATCTTAATAATATAAGCTAAGTGACAAATGGATTATCCATACTCCCATGTTCTGCACAGTCTCAAAATTTATTAATCACATGTATCTTATATAGAAAACTATAATATTTCCAAATGATATTTTTTTTAAATTTATTGTTTTAATTTTTATTTATTTATTCATTTATTTTTGGCTGCACTGGGTCCTCGTTGCTGCACGCGGGCTTTCTCTAGTTGCGGCGAGTGGGGGCTACTCCTCATTGCGGTGCGCGGGCTTCTCATTGCAGTGGCTTCTCTTGCTGCAGAGCACGGGCTCTAGAGCGCAGGCTCAGTAGTTGTGGCGCATGGGCTTAGTTGCTCCGCGGCATGTGGGATCTTCCCAGACCAGGGCTCAAACCCGTGTCCCCTGCATTGGCAGGTGGATTCTTAACCACTGTGCCACCAGAGAAGTCCCCAAATGATTATGTTATTTAATAATCACTAATTATAGCAACACAAATTCTAATAGCATGAAGTCAGTAGATAGATAGATGGATAGATAAATGATATAGACAGACAGATGCTTCTTTAAAGTGAGGGAAGGAAACAAAATATGTGTATGAAAACAGTGTATTTTATTTTTGGCATATGTAAATGTAACATTTAGACAAAGGAACAGCTAAAGAAGGATTTTGTGTACTGAAAATGATTAAAGGTGATGTGAGAAGACACTTTTCAATGTCAAACTGTTTTTACAATAAGGGAAACAGGGAAGTAATTGGAAATCTTAATATCTAACGAAAACTTACTTCAGGTTCATCGTAAATAATGCAGTCCAATTGTATATTTACTACTAAAGTAAAAAGCCATCTATCAGTCTAGTTTACCTTAGTTCTCTAAGGTGGGTCTTTATATCAGGATATTAATTAATTGTGCAATGATATGACTTAATTTATAATTAGATTCCTGTGCCTCCAAAGCCAAACAGGTGTTATTTCTATGGTGATGAGATATCCTGTATATGTTTTAGGTTTTTAGGTGCCTTATTGGTATGAATATATTTATAATTTTTCCTCTAGATAATATTTAGTTAGAGTGCTTACATATATCATTAGACTAATAGCTACCATATTTGCAACTATTTTCGCTTTGCTACACTTATTTTTGTTAATTATATTTCTTGCTCTCTCCTTCTGGCTCCCCTGTTTTTAATTGAGCATTTTATATGAGCTAATGTCCTTTCCTTCCTTAGCATATCAAGTATACTTATTTAGAAACTTAGCTTTTAACACTAAAATAACTAAAGGAGTGATAGATGCATGTAATAAAAATATTCTATATTCATGAAAATTATTTACCACAGGTCAACTATTTCCTTTTGGTGTCACAGGACACAGCATTTAATGCAGTGGAAAATAATGTCTATACATTCCCTAAAGAGGAAATGATAAATCCCATAAGCTTTCTGGATACTGAGTAGGAAGAATATTCTGGTCATGTAATTATGCATTTTATTATTTTGAACAAACCTTACAAGTAATAAAATATATTATAAATACAGCTATTTTAAAGTCTATTTTGCCTAACAGAAAAAGTGAAATTCAACATATATAAAGTTCTTAAATATATAGTGAGTCTCTGGGAGTGAAATACTGTACTTGTGTCTCTTAACCCAAATTTCCTAAGTCTTCCAGTCATTTAATTCTGTCCTATTATTTTCAAATGTAGTTTCTGTCCATACTTGCCCACCTGTATTTCAAAAGAATTATCACCGTGTCTCATTTTAAGAATAAACAGGGGAATTTGGAAGCCCAAATAAGAGAAAAATGATAAGATACCTAAATGATTCCTACCTTAAAATATATCTAGGTCCATTGAAGAAAACGTTGAAATAGTTTATTAATTTCAGTTATTTTACATGTATTGTTGACTCACCCAATTTCATATAGGTCAGTGAGTAATCACAGAAGAATGCAGACTGAAAAAATTAAACAATCAAAGTTGGAAGGGATAAAATTTGACCAAGACACAGCAGGGATGATGTTTACTGTAGGGTAAAGGAAACTTTCAAATATAACTTAAGGCAGGAGAAATGAACAAACTCCCCATTTTCAATCTACCTGCTAACATTGCGATGATAAAACATGTATCTTTACAAAATCTCTTCATTAGTGAAAATGTCAGCTTTTTCAAAAGGTGGAAATACCACCTCATACCGTTGTTGAGAGGATTAACTCAGAACATGTATGTAAAGTGCCAAGTGTAGCTATAATTAATGAAGACTGGCAAAAGAGCAAATATATATATATAAAATCCTATACGGTTTATCATGGTCTGCTGGTGTCCAGCTGAGAAGGTCTTCAGAAAAATACACGAACAGAAGACAATATCAGAAAAAGGCAAAATTTGAATTACTGTGAGTTTGAGCACAAAAAATCACCGATGAGAGGCTTCATTGGCCCCCTAAATAGAGGTGGGATTAAAAACAGCAAACAGCAGCACCGGAAGCAATAAAAACAGCAACAATAATCATAATAGTTTTTAGATGATGAAAGTTATAAATAATTTTTGTATACACACATCTATATGTGAATATGGACATTTTAGAGACAACACGATTTGATGTCTTTTTAAAATATTATATGGCTTTCAATTTAAAAACATAATATTTTTGAAAAACTATCCACTACTCCTTTTTATTTGTGTATTCATATACTCACCATATTATGTTGCTCTGAGTTTTGTGGTTTCAGGCTATTTCTTTTTTTAGGACACAAATTGGAAATTTATGCCCTTAATACAAATTTCAAAATAAAAAAAGGCTTTAAATCATCTAGTCTCTGCTTCCCACACTATCACCCCCGCTCAATTTTCACATCATCTTTCTTACAAAACAATTTTTTTTTCCTGTAAAAAGTATCAAACTGTGAGTCATGCTTTTCAATCTTGGATTTTCAAAAAGTACTTACTTCCTGTCACTTCAATCCCAGCCATGACTTTTCAATGAAAATACTCTCTGGTTATAATAGCCAGGACAAAGAATAAAATCTCAAAAATATAAAAAAAAAAAAAAAAATCAAAAAAATATTGTAAAGGAAATTATTTTCAGAGAGCAACGTACCCATTGAGCATGATACTGTAGAATAAAAAGTATTTAAAACTTCAAGAAATAATTGTATCATGGAAAGAGGGGACACATAGTATGAATTTTTTCATACAAGGGTATATAACTAGGAATAATAGATAAGGCAATGACATTAAACCACTTTAAGAAATAGTTTAGTATTTTATAATTTTTTAGAATATGACAAAAAGATGTTTGGTAGCAAATCATGTATACATTATTATTTAGGCTTAGGGGATGGCTTCCCTTGTGCATGAATGTTTATGAATTATTACTGGGGAAATTATTTTAACTTCTCATGATCTGTAGAGTTGCAAACAATAAATCCACTAGTTAAAAATTCTATTAGTACTATATCTTGACTGAAACAGAACTTTTACTTTTCCTGAGTTGATTTCAAGATTCCTCATTGCTCCCTACTAAGTGGGATTCAATTTAAAAACAGTGGTTTACCTGGTCATACTCACGCTGATTATTTCTAGATTAAGCAACCTAACGTTTTCTCTGTATGTGTACTAATCTAATCCCATATAACTGGCATAATCTAGGATGTTCATTTCCCACATTTTTTTCTCACAAATGGTCCAGATTTGCTACATTGCTAAATGATTCAACCATTACTATAAAGTTTTAAATAGACAAGAATAACTAAGACACACTTGAAAAGAGAATAAAGACCTTGCATGCCAAGTACTGAGACTTGCCATACAGCTATAATAATTATAAGATAGTTTTGACGAAAAGTTATGTAACAGGCAGAGAGAGCACAGAGAAATGATCTTCATGTATCTGAACATTCAGTATGTGGCAGATGTGTTCTGGTGGGTCAGTGGATGTTATGGGCTGAATTGGTTCCCCCCAAACTTCATATACTGAAGTCCTAACACCTAGTACCTGAAAATGTGACTATGTTTGGATAGAGGGAATTTACAGAGGTAATTACATCTAAATGAGGTCATTAGGGTGGGCTTTCACCCAATGTGGTCAGTGTCCTTATAAGAAGAGAACATGTGGACACAAGGACAAGACCATGTGAAGACACAGGGAGAATATAGCCACCTACATGCCAAAGAGACAAGTCTGGGGTTGATACTTCCTTTGCAGCCCTCGGAAGGAACCAACCTTGCTGAGACCTTGACTTCAGACCTTAGCCTCCAGAACTGTGAGACAATAGATTTCTGGGGGTTTTTTGTTTTTTTTTTAATTTAGTTTTTAATTTATTTATGGCTGTGTTGGGTCTTCGTTTCTGTGCGAGGGCTTTCTCTAGTTGCGGCGAGCGGAGGGCCACTCTTCATCGCGGTGCGCGGGCCTCTCACTGTCGCGGCCTCTCTTGTTGCGGAGCACAGGCTCCAGACGCGCAGGCTCAGCAGTTGTGGCTCATGGGCCTAATCACTCCGCGGCATGTGGGATCTTCCCGGACCAGGGCTCGAACCCGTGTCCCCTGCATTGGCAGGCGGATTCTCCACCACTGCGCCACCAGGGAAGCCCAGATTTCTGCTTTAAGATACCCCATCTGTGGTATTTTGTTACAGCAGCCTGAGCAAATGAACACAAATATTTTCCATTAATTGGGGGATTAGGGGAGTATGCTACCACTGGAGCCAACTGTGCAAATATAGGAAAGGATGTTGAAGCTGCATAAAGGAACTTGGACTCATTTTAACCCAAACACCTAATTACAGAAATAATAAAACTGAAGCCCTTTTATAGTCTGACTTGCTCAGGGTGTGTAGGGAGTTACTGGTGAGGTTGGCCTAGAGAACTAATCTTCCACCCTGGTCACACGGACTCTCCAGTTTTCCACTTCATTATAGTGCTCTTAGCAGGGCTGGAATTTGCCCAAGTGCAATAGTAGGTATACATCTGTGTTTGGATTACAAAATAGAAGACCCACATCTCAGGTTTCTCAACACTTTATGTAAACAAATGGGCCTGTAGATCTCTCGTATATAACATGTAGGTGTAAAGTTGCCCTAATAGATCATAAAAGCAATTTCAAAAGAATATAACTGATTCCAAGGGATTTAACCCTGGTTAAGGATAAAACCCAGCCGCATATACAAAAATATAACAAAATACAGCATCTGAGTCTCTAGAAACACAGAGCCTGGCCTTCAATCAAAAATTACCTGGAACACAAAAGAGCAGGGAAATATCTATAAAAAAGAGAGGAAACAATCAACAGAAAGAGATGTTGCACTGACACAGAAAATGAAAGTAAAAGACATGAAAATTAAATAAGCATTATTATAAGTAAGCTCCATATACATGAAAGTAGAGGAAAATATGGATGCGATGAGCAGGACAGGAATATATATTTTTAATATCTCACTGAGGTTTAAGCACTAAGGTAAATGTCGATGAATATTATTCCAAAGTTGTGCATTTTTAGGACTATTCCCTAATACGTCCTGATTTATTTTACTCTGGAACAGAGAAGCCATTCTTAGATACCAGGGCAAGAAGTAGTGCACACCCAGGGGTCAAGACAGGGAAGATTAAAGAGCTGTTAACACTTGGATTTAGTCCAAGGGGATGTCCATTCTCCAGTTTAGGAGTTAAATATAAGTGGAATCTTGAACACACACCTGAACAGAGTAACGGTGTTATGGCCAACACCTGAGTTTCTCTGAGCCTCATTTTTCCACTAAAAATTGGAATATTAAAACAAACAGACAAACTCAATACATCCAGATCTAGAAGATCAAATCAACAACAAACATTATTTCACCTATGGGACAGTGTATTACTACTTTAAAAAAAATTCTATATAAAATGAGAGGGAACAAAAGAGAAACTTTATTTCCAAATCAATATGGCTTTCATATTGCAAACTTTATAGAAACAGACAGAAATATTTACGTTTGCATCAATTACTTTGATTCGTGTGCCCCCAAGCCACCGTGTAATGACTGTATTTATGTACTGAATATTAAAACTTGAATTTATTAACAATATTTTCCACACTATCATGTATATATTGAATAGAGACTGGAAAAAATAAATTGGTGTTTTGGAAAACTGTGGACAATATCTATATATATATATGTACAGATATATTAACTGATTTGTTAAAAATAATTTTAAAATTTACACTATGGTGACCTATTTCTTTCCAAAGCTACCTACCTACCTAAACATCTCTCCTAATTAATTTTGGAAAATTTCTTAATGTGTGAATCTCAGTGTGCTAGCAGCTAGGACATTCAAATGTGATCTAATCTTTAAAAACTGAATATTCTTTCCAGAACTGTGATGTTGACAGGGGTGCAAAGATCAGCACAGTTAGTGGTTACTCACAGTATCATCTGCAGAGTTAAGAGTTGATTGCCATTGTCTATAGAAATAGTTAAACTAGACTGCTCTTGGGTCTCGAATTTGACTATTTCAGGTGATTACTGTGACCCAGTCTATATCTATCTATCCATCCATCTATTTGTCTATGTATCCATCCTTCCTTCCATCCATCCTTCCATTCCATCCTTCCTTCCTTTCTTCCTTTTCTTTCTTCTTCCTTCCTTTTCTTTCTTTTTTCTTTCCTGTTCTTCAAGCTCAGTTCTCTAATTTACAATTCATTTTGTGAGCTCACTGATATCTTTCCAGAATTCTTTTTGCTGTTCAATTAGCCAGAGTAAATATAAGTTATTTTTAAGAAACAATCATCACTGGTACATAAACTGATTAGCTTTAGAGCTCATTTAAATGAATAGCACAGAGGGACCTTCAAGATGGCAGAGGAGTAGGATGTGGAGATCACCTTCCTCCCCACAAATACATCAAAAATACATCTACATGTGGAACAACTCCTACAGAACACCTACTGAACGCTGGCAGAAGACCTCAGACTTCCCAAAAGGCAAGAAACTCCCCACATACCTGGGAAGGGCAAAAGAAAAAAGAACAAACAGAGACAAAAGAATAGGGACGGGACCTGCAACTCTGGGAGGGAGCAGTGAAGGAGGAAAAGTTTCCACACACTAGGAAGCCCCTTCACTGGTAGAGACGGGGGGTTGGGGGGAGAAGCTTCAGGAGAGCGCAGCCACAGGGGTGCGGAGGGCAAAGCGGAGAGATTCCCACACAGAGGATCACTGCCGACCAGCACTCACCAGCCGGAGAGGCTTGTCTGCTCCCCCGCCGGGGCGAGTGGGGGCTGGGAGCTGAGGCTCGGGTTTTGGAGGTCAGATCCCAGGGAGAGGACTGGGGTTGGTGGTGTGAACACAGCCTGAAGGGGGCTACTGTGCCACAGCTAGCTGGGAGAGAGTCCAGGAAAAAGTCTGGACCCACCTAAGAAGAGACCATTGTTTTGGGGTGCATGAGGAGAGAGGATTCAGAGCACCACCTAAACGAGCTCCAGAGACAGGTGCAAGCCGTGGCTATCAGTGTGGACACCAGAGATGGGCATGAGATGCTAAGGCTGCTGCTGCAGCCAGCAAGAAGCCTGTGTGTGAACACAGGTCACTATCCACACCTCCCCTCCTGGGAGCCTGTGCAGCCCGCCACTGCCAGGGTCCCGTGATCCAGGGACAACTTCCCCGGGAGAACACACGGCATGCCTCAGGCTGTTGCAACGTCACACCAGCCTCTGTCACTGCAGGCTCACCCCCGCATTCCGTACCCCTCCCTCCCCCCAGCCTGAGTGAGCCAGAGCCCCCTAATCAGCGGCTGCTTTAACCCATCCTGTCTGGGTGGGAAGAGATGCCTGAGGGCGACCTAAACACAGAGGGGGGACCAAAACCAAAGCTGAACCCCAGGAGCTGTGCGAAGAAAGAAGAAAAAGGGAAATTTCTCCCAGCAGCCTCAAGAGCAGTGGATTAAATCCCCACAATCAACCTGATGTACCTGCATCTGTGGAATACCTGAATACACAATGAATCATGGCAAAATTCTGGTGGTGCACTTTGGAAGCAACTGTAGACTTGGGGTTTGCTGTCTGCGACTGATTTGTTTCTGATTTTTATGTTTATCTTAGTTTAGTGTTTAGCGCTTCTTATCATCGGTGGATTTGTTTATTGGTTTGGTTGCTCTCTTCTTTTAAATTATTATTATTTTTTATTTTAATATTCTTTTTCTTTTTCTTTCTTTCTTCTTCTTCTTCTTATTTTCTTTCTTTTTTTCTCCCTTTTCTTCTGAGCCGTGTGGCTGACAGGGTCTTGGTGCTCTGGCCGGGTGTCAGGCCTGAGCCTCTGAGGTGGGAGACCCGAGTTCAGGACAGTGGACCACAAGAGACGTCCCGGCCCCACGTAATATCAATCGGCGGGAGCTCTCCCAGAGACCTCCGTCTCGATACTAAGACTCAGCTCCACCCAACGGCCAGCAAACTCCAATGCTGGACGCCCCATGCCAAACAACTAGCAAGACAGGAACACAACCCCACCCGTGAGCAGAGAGGCTGCCTAAAATCATACTAAGTTCACACACACCCCAAAACACACCACCAGACATGGCCCTGCCCACCAGAAAGACAAGATCCAGCCCCACCCACCAGAACACAGGCACCAGTCCCCTCCACCAGGAAGCCTGCACAAGCCAATGCACCAACCTCACCCACATGGGGGCACACACCAAAAACAAGGGTAACTATGAACGTGCAGCCTGTGAAAAGGAGACCCCAAACACAATACGTTAAAAAAAAAAAAAATGAGAAGACAGAGAAATATGCAGCAGATGAAGGAGCAAGGTAAAAACCCACCAGACCTGAAAAAGAATTCAGAGTAATGATAGTTAAGATGATCCAAAAATCTTGGAAACAGAAGAGAGAAAATACAAGAAACGTTTAACAAGGACCTAGAAGAACTAAAGAGCAAACAAACAATGGTGAACACACAAAATAAGTGAAATTAAAAATCCTCTAGAAGGAATCAATAGCAGAATAACTGAGGAAGAAGAATGGATAAATGACCTGGAAGATAAAAAAGTGGAAATAACTACTGCAGAGCAGATTAAAAAAAAAAGAATGAAAAGAATTGAGGACAGTCTCAGAGACCCCTGGGACAATACTAAACACACCAACATTTGAATAGGGGTCCCAGAAGAAGAAGAGAAAAAGAAAGGGTCTGAGAAAATATTTGAAGAGATTAGAGTTGAAAAATTCCCTAACATGGGAAAGGAAATAGTCAATCAAGTCCAGGAAGCACAGAGAGTACCACACAGGATAAATCCAAGGAGAAACATGCCAAGACACATATTAATCAAATGATCAAAAATTAAATGCAAAGAAAAAATATTAAAAGCAGCAAGGGAAAAGCAACAAATAACATAAAAGGGACTCTCCAGAAGGTTAACAGCTGATCTTTCAGCAGAAACTCTGCAAGCCAGAAGGGAGTGACAGAACATATTTAAAGAGATGAAAGGGATAAACCTACAACCAAGATTACTTTACCCATCAAGGATCTCATTCAGATTCAACAGAGAAATTAAAACCTTTACAGACAAGCAAAAGTTAAGAGAATTCAGCACCACCAAACCAGCTTTACAACAAATGCTAAGGGAATTTCTCTAGGCAGGAAACACAAGAGAAGGAAAAGACCTACAAAAACAAAACCAAAACAATTAAGGAAATGGTCACAGGAACATACATATCGATAATTACCTTAAATGTAAATGGATTAAATGTTCCAACCAAAAGACATAGACTGGCTGAATGAATAAAAAAAGAAGACCCATATATATGCTGTCTGCAAGAGACCTACTTCAGACCTAGGGACACATACAGACTGAAAGTGAGGGGATGGAAAAAGATATTCCAGGCAGATGGAAACCAAAAGAAAGCTGGAGGGACTTCCCTGGCAGTCGAGTGTTTAAGACTTCGCTTTCCAATGCAGAGGATGTAGGTTCAATCCCTGGTTGGGGAGCTAAGATCCCACATGCCTCGTGGCCAAAAAACCAAAACATAAAACAGAAGCAATACTGTAACAAATTCAATAAAGACTTTAAAAATGGTCCACAAAAAAAAAATAAAAAAGAAAAAAAAGAAAAAAGAGAGCTGGAATAGCAATTCTCATATCAGACAAAATAGACTTTAAAATAAAGAATGTTACAAGAGCCAAAGAAGAACACTATATAATGATCAAGGAATCAATCCAAGAAGAAGACATAACAATGGTAAATATTTATGCACCCAAGATAGGAGCACCTCAATACATAAGGCAAATGCTAACAGCCATAAAAGGGGAAATCAACAGTAACACAGTAATAGTAGGGGACTTTAACACCCCACTTTCACCAAATGACAGATCATCCAAAATGAAAATAAATAAGGAAACATAAGCTTTAAATGACACATTAAACAAGAGGGACTTAATTGATATTTATAGGACATTCCATCCAAAAACAAAAGAATACACTTTCTTCTCAAGTGCTCATGGAACATTCTCCAGGACAGACCATATCTTGGGTCACAAATCAAGACTTGATAAATTTAAGAAAACTGAAATCATATC
This sequence comes from Eubalaena glacialis, assembly GCF_028564815.1. NCBI lineage: Eukaryota > Metazoa > Chordata > Mammalia > Artiodactyla > Balaenidae > Eubalaena > Eubalaena glacialis. The sequence continues at coordinate 6,908,594 of NC_083730.1, forward strand.
AAGTATCTTTTTCAACCACAATGCTATGAGACTAGATATCAATTACAGGAAAAAATGTGTAAAAAATACAAACACATGTAGGCTAAATAATACACTATAAATAACCAAGAGATCACTGAGGAAATCAAACAAGAAATCAAAAAATACCTAGAGACAAATGACAATGAAAACACGACGACCCAAAACCTATGGGATGCAGCAAAAGGGAAGAGGGAAGTTTAGAGCCATACAATCCCACCTCAAGAAACAAGAAATATCTCAAATAAACAACCTTTACAACCTTACATCTAAAGCAATTAGAGAAAGAAGAACCAAAAAAAAAAAAAAACCCAAAGTTAGCAGAAGGAAGAAATCATAAAGGTCAGATCAGAAATAAATGAAAAAGAAATGAAGGAAACAATAGCAAAGATCAATAAAACTAAAAGCTGGTTCTTTGAGAAGATAAACAAATTTGATAAACCATTAGCCAGACTCATCAAGAAAAAAAAGGGAAAAGACTCAAATCAATAGAATTAGAAATGAAAATGGAGAAGTAACAACTGACACTGTAGAAATACAAAGGATCATGAGAGGTTACTACAAGCAACTCTCTGCCAATAAAATGGACAACCTGGAATAAATGGACAAAATCTTAGAAAAGCACAACCTTCCAAGACTGAACAAGGAAGAAATAGAAAATATAAACAGACCAATCACAAGCACTGAAATTGAAACTGTGATTAAAAACCTTCCAACAAACAAAAGCCCAGGACCAGATGGCTTCACAGGTGAATTCTATCAAATATTTAGAGAAGAGCTAACACCTATCCTTCTCAAACTCTTCCAAAATATAGCAGAGGGAGGAACACTCCCAAGTTCATTCTATGAGGCCACCATCACCCTGATACCAAAACCAGACAAAGATGTCACAAAGAAAGAAAACTACAGGCCAACATCACTGATGAACATAGATGCAAAAATCCTCAACAAAATACTAGCAAACAGAACCCAACAGCATATTAAAAGGATCCTACACCATGGTCAAGTGGGGTTTATCCCAGGATTGCAAGCAATCTTCAATATACACAAATCAATCAATGTGATACACCACATTAACAAACTGAAGGATAAAACCAGATGATCATCTCAATAGATGCAGAAAAATCTTTTGACAAAATTCAACACCCATTTATGATAAAAACTCTCCAGAAAGTAGGCATAGAGGGAACCTACTTCAACATAATAAAGGTCATATATGACAAACCCACAGCCAACATCATTCTCAGTGGTGAAAATCTGAAACCATTTCCTCTAAGATCAGGAACAAGACAAGGTTGCCCACTCTCACCACTGTTCTTCAACACAGTTTTGGAAGTTTCAGCCACAGCAATCAGAGAAGAAAAAGAAATAAAAGGAATCCAAATTGGAAAAGAAGAAGTCAATCTGTCACTGTTTGCAGATGACATGATACTATACATAAAGAATCCTAAAGATGCTACCAGAAAACTACTAGAGCTAATCAATGAATTTTGTAGAGTAGCAGGATACAAAATTAATGCACAGAAATCTCTTGCATTCCTATACACTAATGATGAAAAATCTGAAAGAGAAATTAAGGAAACACTCCCATTTACCATTGCAAGATAAAGAATAAAATACTTAGGAATAAACCTACCTAAGGAGACAAAACACCTGTATGCAGAAAACTATAAGACACTGATGAAAGAAATTAAAGATGATACCAACAGATGGAGAGATATACCATGTTCTTGGATTGGAAGAATCAACATTGTGAAAATGGCTATACTACCCAAAACAATCTACAGATTCAATGCAATCCCTATCAAACTACCACTGGCATTTTTCACAGAACTAGAACAAAAAATTTCACAATTTGTATGGAGACACAAAAGACCCCGAATAGCCAAAGCAATCTTGAGAGAGAAAAATGGAGCTGGAGGAATCAGGCTCCCAGACTTCAGACTATACTACAAAACTACAATAATCAAGACAACATGATACTGGCACAAAAAAAGAAATATAGATCAATGGAACAGGACAGAAAGCCCAGAGATAAACCCATGCAAATATGGTCACCTTATATTTGATAAAGGAGGCAAGAATATACAGTGGAGAAAGACAGTCTCTTCAATACGTGGTGCTGGGAAAACTGGACAGCTACATGTAAAAGAATGAAGTTAGAACACTTCCTAACACCATACACAAAAATATACTCAAAATGGTTTAGAGACCTAAATGTAAGGCCAGACACTATAAAACTCTTAGAGGAAAACATAGGCAGACCACTCTATAACATAAATCACAGCAAGATCCTTTTTGACCCACCTCCTAGAGAAATGGAAATAAAAACAAAAATAAACAAATGGGACCTAATGAAACTTCAAAGCTTTTGCACAGCAAAGGAAACCATAAACAAGATGAAAAGACAACCCTCAGAATGGGAGAAAATATTTGCAAACAAAGCAACTGACAAAGGATTAATCTCCAAAATATACAAGCAGCTCATGCAGCTCAATATCAAACAAACAAACAACCCAATCCAAAAATGGGCAGAAGACCTAAACAGACATTTCTCCAAAGAAGATATACAGATTGCCAACAAACACATGAAAGGATGCTCAACATCACTAATCATTAGAGAAATGCAAATCAAAACTACAATGAGGCATCACCTCACACCAGTCAGAATAGGCATCATCAAAAAATCTACAAACAATAAATGCTGGAGAGGATGTGGAGAAAAGGGCACCCTCTTGCACTGCTGGTGAGAGTGTAAATTGATACAGCTACTATGGAGAACAGTATGGAGGTTCCTTAAAAAACCAAAAATAGAATTACCATATGACCCAGCAATCCCACTACTGGACATATACCCTGAGAAAACCATAATTCAAAAAGAGTCATGTACCACAATGTTCATTGCAGCTGTATTTACAATAGTCAGGACATGGAAGCAACCTAAGTGTCCATCGACAGATGAATGGATAAAGAAGATGTGGCACATATATACAATGGAATATTACTCAGCCATAAAAAGAAACGAAATTGAGTTATTTGTAGCGAGGTGGATGGACCTCGAGTCTGTTATACAGAGTGAATAAGTGAGAAAGAGAAAAACAAATACCATATGCTATCGCATATATATGGAATCTATTAAAAAAAAAAGGTATTGATGAACCTAGTTGCAGGATAGGAATAAAGAGGTAGGCATAGAGAATGGACTTGATGACATGGGGTGGAGGGGTGAAGCTGGGGCGAAGTGAGAGTAGCATCGACGTATATACACTACCAAATGTAAAATAGTTGGCTGGTGGGAAGCAGCAGCATAGCACAGGGAGATCAGCTCGGTGCTTTGCGATGACCTAGATGGGTGGGGTAGCGAGGATGGGAGGGAGGCTCAAGGGGGAGGGGATATGGGGACATGTGTATGCATATGGCTGTGCAACAGAAACTAACATGGTATTGTGAAACAATTATACTCCAATAAAGGTCTATTAAAGAAAAAAGTATATCCATTAAAAAAAAAAGAAAAAAAAAAAAACGAAATTCAGTTATTTGTGGTGAGGTAGATGGACCTAGAGTCTGTCATACAGAGTGAAGTATGTCATAAAGAGAAAAACAAATACCTTATGCTAACACATATATATGGAATCTTAAAAAAAAAAAAGGTTCTGATGAACCTAGGGGCAGGACAGGAATAAAGACACAGACATAGAGAATGTATTTGAGGACACAGGGAGGGAGAAGGGTAAGCTGGGACGAAGTGAGAGAATAGCACTGACATATATACACTACCAAATGTAAAATAGATAGCTAGTGGGAAGCAGCTGCATTGCACAGGGAGATCAGCTCGGTGCTTTGTGACGACCTAGAGGGATGGGATAGGGAGGGTGGGAGGGAGACGCAAGAGGGAGCGGATATGGAGATATATGTATACACATAGCTGATTCACTTCGTTATACAGCAGAAACTAACACAACACTGTAAAGCAATTATACTCCAATAAAGACGTTAATAAATAAATAAATAAATAGTATAAAAAGCATCAAGGTATTGTACTATATTATATAGAAACTCCATTAAATATTAAATTACAATTGAAATATTAAAGTAAATTATAGTAGAGTCTACAATTAATTATTATAATATCTAGAGTTTGTAAGTAATTCTGGGAAAATACAGCAAAATTTCTCATAACATTAATAAATTATTTCTAGTAAAATAATTAACTTTGTTACTAAAAAAATATATAAATGTTAAAAAGCAATTCAACTTTTAGGAGAAAAACAAAATTTAGACAAAAAATAGTGATTTTTTAATCTATTAGTGACACAAATTTCAAACTATGAAATACTTAACTTGTAAAATCTTATCTAGTATTCAATTATACATCGAAGTAACATAAACTATTTTTCAAATACACAACAGGAATTCAAAGCCTTGATTTTTGAATACCTTTAGATATGACTAATGTTGTATCTCTAGATCCCCAATTTATACATTCCACAAAAATGGGAATTGTTTCTCTATGTTAAAATAGGAAAAAGTATCTTTTGCAAATTCAACCGTGCATCCATTTGTAGGCTGAAGTCATTTCCAGGTGTGTTTCTACCTCTGACACAGTTGGTGACAGTATGTTGGTAGATTAAAATTTTTAAAAATACAGAACAAAGAATTCAATCTTTGGAAATATTTGTGTACGTGTTTTTGATTTATGCTCCTTTCAACGTACTTTGCTCCTGTGAGTAATATATCAATAATGGAGTATACTCTTGAGACAAAGCTCACCACAGTGGTACAGTGATTACCTAGCATTAAATAAATGCTTTAGAGGAGAAAATAAATGGTTTTTCTATTGTGTGAAAGACAAGTTCCTGAATACACTGGCAAAAATCAAACCAACTGCACAATTCTATTTAATTCATAAAAAAAATGTATGCTACACATGTAGAGAAGAAGCAGGCCACTTTTCCAATATGTGGCCTTAATTCAATGACAAATGTAATGTCCTGACTCTCTGGGCTGCAATAACTTTGGTTACTTTGTTGGCATTATTTTATTCAATAGTACTTAACATTTGTTGCCCTGAATGTTATCATGATAAATCAATGCTACTGATGATTTTTACCTTTAACAGTGTCCAGTAATGTTTGCTGACAGGACCTTGTCAACAATGCAGCTGTCATTTTATTAAAGGTTCTTTGTTAGGGAAAGCCTTAGATATGGAGTAGTAACACCTGGTTCTATCAGTCTCACTACTAAAACCTAAGCAAATATTTTCAGTAAATCTTCTCACTTCTCAGACTGACCATGTGAATGGTGCTTTATCTTCTCTAACTTTGGAAATATTAATATAGTCCCATAAATGAAAATTTTGAAGCACACAGAAAATAAACACATTAGATAAATCTATCACTGACTTTTTGTAACGTGTTACAAACAACTGAAGAATATCATAACCTATGGTTTGACAATTTTCATTCAGAATATCTAAACTGAAAGGAGATATTGTTTACAATAAACTGAGAATCTGTTCCTTTAAAATTAATGATATTTTAAGTCTAAGGACAGGAATCAACAATGCTTATCTATAAGAGATCAAGGTGGACTCAATTTTGATGTTTACATGTATTGTATGTTTCATGACCAAAAGGATGAACTATTGAAAGGGAAGAAATAACTTTATAGAGCTTTTGTATTATAAAAACCAATGTCTGTAAGATACAAAGAAGCACAGCAAAAGTACTTTCTTAGAAACCAAATGACTTTTGGGAATATGGAAAAATTTAACACTTGAACTTTTGGACATTTTCTCAGTTCCTTCCATTTATGCTTCTCTACTTATTCAAATAAAAATAATAAGACCTTGTTATAAAAAAAAAACTTACAAATAAATAGGATAGTCTTCCAACTAGATGTGAAAGAATGTAGAATTTCTTTCTTCTGATTAGTATCAATAAAAATAAGGATGCAATAAATATCATACTTACCTATGCACCTGTTAAAGAGAAAAGGATGAAAGGAAGCCTAAGTGAACAGATTTCCAGAGAGAGAGCTTTATACATGAACACAAGTGTCTTGGGATCAGATGCCTGTATGTGCCAGGCTGAGGAGAAGACCTCCAAAGACTGGAGATTTGCCGATTAAGAACAGGCCAGCCACACTATGGACCACTGTTTGGATGGCAGTATGGACTGGAATTTGCAAGTTTCCTAAATGCATCTACAGTTTCCTCAGTTTGACAATTCCCTCTGCCATCACCATTCCCCCAAATACACACACACACACACACACACACACACACACACACATACCCAACGGATGTGAGAAATACAAGTAAAGCAGTGTGGAAATACAGGAAAGACAGTCTTATTCATTCTTTTGGTTCCTAGATCCTGAACCTGCAGTGGTTGAATCTAAACGTGAAAGCAAGGTCTTATCCTCTCTGAACACAAAATCTGATATAATCAAAGAGATCAGCCTTCAGCAAGAGATGCACCAGTCCTTGGTGCGTTGGGCATTGGAAAACATAGGTAAACAATCTTATCAAAGAAATGGGCTGGTCTCACTCAGGATTGGTGAAACGAATAGTCACCTCCTATTTTTATTGCCAAATACAGTAATTTAGGAAATAACTTCAATTCACTGGGAAGGAAGGAACAAAACAAAGCAACAATACAGCACAATATTTTATACAAAATATTATAAATACTTACACACATGCATAACATACATGTCACGTGTATTATGTATTATGAATGTATATTATATACATGTGTATACATATATACACATAATTGTAGTTTGTTTATTTCTGTATATAAAATACCAAAATGTACTGATTATACGCTAAATATACAATTTGCTTTAAAATGTGACACATTTAGGCTATGAAATTCTACAACAGCATAAAAATAATTACTTTCAGAATAAAATTAATGTAAGTTAAACAAGGTCTTTACATGAAAAACTGCTAAACATTGCTGAGAGATTTTAAAGACCTAGATAAAGAGATGTACTATAATCTATAAATTCATTGCAATTCTAATCAAAATACCAGGATATTTTTGACAAATTGACAAGTCAATTTTACATGTTATGTAGCAATGCAAAAATTCTAGAGTAGTCAACTGTCTTGGAAAAAGCCTAGCAGAATTATATAACTTGATTTTTTCTATTGTTGTTAAAAACACATAACATTAAATTTACCATCTAAAATTAGCTGTATGCACATTGTTGGGCAACAAACCTCAAACTCTATCATTATGCAAAATGAAAACTCTGTATCCATCGACCAATAATTCCCCCCTTCCCTGCACACACAGCATTCTACTCTTGTTTCTAAGAGTTTGACTATTTTAGATATCTCATATAAGTGGGATCATAAAATATCTGTCTTTTGTGACTGGTTTATTTCAATTAGTCTAATGTCCTCAAGATTCATATGTAACATATGACAGGGTTTCCTTCTTTTCTAAGGCTGAATAACATTCCATTGAATGTAAAATACCACATTTTCCTTATCCACTCATCTACTGATGGTAGAATAAAGGAGAAAAGCACACAATCATCTCAATAGATGCAGAATAAGAACAAAGTGAAATTATCAGTGATTTCCATCTAAACAAGCAAGAAAATTAATATGATTTAACATTACTTGTATTTAACATTGTAGTAGAAGTTCTAGCCAATGTAATCAAGCAATAAAAAACAAACTAAAAACCAACTGGAAAGGAATATCCTAATTTATAGACAACATGATTGTGTACTTAGAAAAATGTGAAGAATCTAAAAAAGAAAAAAGCTGCTAGAAATAATAAGTGAATTTTGCAAGGATACAGCATTCAAAGTCAAAATGCAAACCTCAGTTATATTTTTATCTTCTAAAACAAAACACTCAGAAAATGAAATTTTAAAATGATATTCCATTTTCAATAACATTAAAGTGTTAATAACATAAGGATCAATGGAGCAAATTAGATATTCCAAAAATCAACCCACATTTGTATGGTCATTAGATTTTTGACAGATAGTCCAAAGTAATTAAATGGGGAAATGTATTCTTTTAGTCAAATATTCCTGAACCAACAGTGTTTTAAAAGCAAACAAACAAAAACACTGACCTTACATTATACATATAAACATACACATAAAGTAACTTAAAATGGTTCATAGTACTAATTGTAATAGCTAATCCATTAAACTTTACCTAATATTGGGCCAGGTCATGCTTTCTTAAAAAGGACAAAAGAATACAACTATAAGAGAAAAATGTTTAAAATATGGTTCATAAAACTTTAAAGCAAACTTTTCTTTTTGATAACATAGTTAAGAAAAATTCATAAGCAAAAGATAGACAATGTAAAATGTCAAAGGACTATCTAGTAGATACAAAGAACACTTACAATTAAGTAATAAAACAACCCATAAAAGACAATGTCCAAAATATTTGTGCATAAATCTTGGTGATGATTTTTTGGATCTGACACCAAAGCAAAGGCAACAAAAGCAAAAATAAACAAGTGGGACTACATCAAACTAAAAAGTTTCTGCACATCGAAGGAAACTATCAATAAAAAATGAAAAGGCAATACTGGATAAAAGAAAATATTTGCCAATCATATACCTGATAAAGGGTTAATATCCAAAATCTAGAGACCTCATACAACTTAACAACCACAATGACAACAACAAAACCCTCACTATCTGATTAAAAGACGGAGGATCTGAATAGACATTTTTCCAAAGAAGACATACATATGGCCAATAAGTACATGTAAGGGTGCTCGACATCACTAAACATCAAGGAAATGCAAATCAAAACCACAATGAGATACACCTCTCACTGACAGAATGCTTATTATCAAAAAACACAAGAAATAACAAGTATTGGCGAAGACGTGGAGAAAAAGGAACCCACGTGCGTTGTTGGTGGGAAGGTACGTTGGTGTAGCCACTATGGAAAGCCCTGTGGAAGTACCTCAAAAAATGAAAACAGAACTACTGTATGATCCATCAATTCCATGTTTGGGTATTTGTCAAAAGAAAATGATAACACTAATTTGAATAGATGTATGCACCCATATGTTTATTGTAGCATTGTTTACAATAGTCGATACATGGAAACAACCTACATGTCCATCTAGGGATGAATGGATAAAGAAAACATGTTATATACATACAAAGGAATATTATTCAGCCATAAAAAAAGAATGCAACCTTGCCATTTGTAACAACATGAATAGACCTTGAGGGCACTCTGCTAAGTAAAATAAGAGAAAATACCATATGATCTCATTTATATGTGGAATCTAAAAACCAACAACAACGACAAAAGATCTCATGGATAAAGAGAACAGAATGGTGGTTGCCTGAGGTGGCAGAGTAAAAGGGTGGGTGAAATGGTTGAAGGAAGTCAAAAGGTACAAATTTCCAATATAAAATAAAGTCATGGGATGCAATATACAGTGTGGTGACTATAGTTAAAACTTTATGGTATATTTGAAAGTACTTAGAAGAATGAATCTGAATGTTCTCGTAACAAGAAAAATGTTCGTAACTATATATGGTGATGGATTTTAACTGGACTAAATTTGGTGGTTGTTTTGCAATATATACAAATAGTCAATCATTATTACATTTTACACCTGAAGCTAATGTAATGTCAATTTTACTTCATTTAAAAAAAAAGGATTAAAAATATATGAGTAAACACTCCAGAAAAGAAATATACAAATGCCAATAAGCATATGAACAGATGTTAAACACCATTAGTCATGTGATTTGTTCTCAGAGATATACAAACTAAAACCACAATGAGATATACTATTTACCTACTGGAATTGCTAAAGTTCAAAAGATTAACAATACCAAGTATTGGTGAGAATGCAGAGAGCTTGGGGCTGTCATATAGCACTAGGAGGAAAGGAGAATGGTACAGCCACTTTGGAAACAGTACAGCAGTGTCATAAAGTTTAATATGCACTTACTATCTGACCCAGCGATTCCACTTTTCAGTTTTCACCCAAGAGAAAAGAAACTGTGTTCTCATATGAAGATGAGTAGATAAACATTTATGGCAACATTGTTATAAATTGCCACAAAGTGGGGAAAAAAACCACAAATGCCCAACTGTCTAATGTATAAACTAGTGATGGTTTAGCCAACCATTCAGGTCCCCAATATATTCAGTAATATTTTACTCAGAAATACAAATCAGTGAAATGTTAATACATACAGCAACACTATGCTAATGGGAAAAAGCCAAACATAAAACATCGTGTACAGTATGATTCAATTTATACTGAATCCTAGAAAAGGAAAATTTATAATAAAAGAAAGTTGATCAGCTGTGTCCTGGATCCAGGGGCAGGAATAGTAGATTGATTGCAAAATGGAACTAAGAAACATTTTAGAATAAGAAAAAAATATATATCCTGATTATCATTATGGCTGTGTGATTCTGTACAATTATTAAACCTCAACAAGCTATACTTTTAAATGAGTGTATTTTATTCAATACATATAACATCTTAGTAAAAAAATGCATAAATTAATAAAAGAAATCCGGAGTACTGGTTCAAATCTCAAACTATCTGTTCTCTTTCCCAACTGGGATAGATCTCTTAATTGATTTGAGTGCAGAAGAGAGATAAAAAAAGAACTAGCAAATCAGATTCTCTGCTGTGCCTCACCCACTAGAGAATAAATCTCCATCATTCATTTGACTTTGGAAATCATCAAAGGCTCAAACCAAGAAACAAAGTTTCCATGAGGTCAGTAATTGATGATGGATAAGGGAACCAGTAAAATGGTATAATCACTTCAAAGAGCATCATAGAATCTAGGGTATTAATAGAAGGATAGGATTGCTGGGTTTGATTGAAGAAAAAAAAAAGCTAATTGACGTCAACAGGGCTACAAGCCATAATTTCTGGAGTTCCTTGTCCCTCTAGACTGAAAATATTTGCATCACTACTGAAAAAGATATATGTAAATTGAATTGTAATGTCACTAAACCTGGTATGCTTAATCAACAGTAAGTAGATAGGGAACAAACTAACTATATAATATCTTCTGGAGGATCCTTGGATGGTCTTTCCCTTTGTATTATATTAAAAGGATATGATATTCCCATTCAGTTACAAATATGCTGAGAGTAAGTCTGTTATTTTAATTAAATAACAAAATAAAACAAAAAACCACACAGTCTTTCCCTCAAGCTTACAACTGCATCTATCAAAAGGCAACGTTATTGTCTGAAAATGTTTACCTAAGTCACAAACTCTTCTGACCTCATAACAGAAAGCAAGTGAGTGCTTTGATAATTTTTTGCTGTTTAACAAATTTTTAAAATTCTTACATTTTAACATAATGAAACCTAAATTATACATAATTATGTAATTTTACATATATATAAATTATATAGATTATAAAATGATGTGAAATTGCATAAATTGTCAACCTGGAAATATGTGGATCTCAAGAAACAGTTTCTTTTTTGAATGCCTAATTTTAGTGTCTGTTAAAGTATCAACTAGTTTTAACTGCGTTTTTAATAAGAGAAAAGAAATTTTTGTTTCTTTTTCCGAATTTTTCCCTTTAGGCCATCTCTTTAATCTTAAGAAGTTTTAATTTTGGCTTTTTTTTTTTTTCCCCTACATTAAGCCAAACTACATTAGATTTTCTATTCATAGAGAAGCTAGACTTTCCTGTAATTTTTGAGCCTTGGATTAGATCTCTTTCTCTCTGTGGAATAGGGAGCTTTTTAGTTATTTCCAGGTTTGGGGTGGTTTGAGTTGATTTATGCTATTATATAAGTGGTTTCACTTTCTTTAAAATGAAAAATGTGGTGCAACTTCCTGAAATTGCCACAGAACCTCAGGAAGTTGTAATTCACCTGAATGAGAACAATAGCTTACATTTTCACTGTCTTGAGCTTCTATGCTGGTAGTTTACTGGATTTCCTCTCTCAATTACATCTGATGGTGTCTGTTCTTCCCTTTTGTGCCAACTCCCACTTATCTTTTACTCACTCCCTTTGAGACCACATTTTCCAGCATCTATTAGGAGAATGCCAAAACCCATGCAAAATGTATCTGTCTCCAGGTGTTCTAACAATGGGGCCAGAGAGGAGCTGAAGGTGAACTACGTCAACCTTCCCTACTCTATACCCCCCTTTAAATTGTGGCCTTAACATAGTACTGTTTATGCATAGAATCATGTATGATTCTCTTAAGATGTTCATGAAAAACCTGTTCTCTCTCTTTAGAAAAGAGAGGTTCAAACAAGTTACCCTATTAAACAAATACTTGTAAAATAATACTATATGCCAGGAACTTTTGTAAGTGCTTAAGATATATTATTGAATAAAACAAAGTTCTGTTCTCCCATGGAACTTACCTTCTAGCAGGAAAAGGCAGATAACTAAGGTTCGAAAGGATAAATCAGTCAATTATATATTATCTTAGAACATGAAAAGTATTGTAGAGGAGAAAAAGAAAAAAACAGATCTGAGTAAGGCTAGAGAGAGCAAAGATTTCTAAGTTTTTGTACTGCAGACAGAATAATCAGACAAATTAGATGTTTGCAGGCAACTTACTTTGGCAAATGATGCAAGAAACAGCAATGGGAAGGAAAGGAAGGAAACCCAACCCAACTGCCAGGAATCCTCTGAAAAGTCATGTGGAGTGTATCTCAGCATTCTCTGCCCAAGGGATCAATTCGGGCAATGCTTAGACACTAGCTCCCATCGCACACTGGAAAGGGAGGTTCCGTGCGATGTAATGTCCTACGCTTGCAAGTCTGCAGTGCATCAGCACAACTGAGATGTGTTCTGCTGGCATCTCATGATGAAGTGGAAGACAAGCACCAGAGTGAATGTTACAGATACACGGCGCTGTCAGGATGCAGCTGCACAGAGTTGGTTGCCACAGCAACAGCTAGAGTAAGAGAAGGGGACAAGGCAATCTGAGGGCATGCCCAATACACAAAGGCTTTCGCTAGGTAAGAGAGGAAGTTATATGAATGTATGGAGGAAGAACATTCCAATCAGAGACAAAAGGCTGTGCAAATGCTTTAAAATTTTTGAGCAACCGCAGAGTCTAGTGAGGTTGAACTTGTGTGAATGAGTGGGTGATTTGTTGAACCTGAGAGCTGATAGGGCCAGATCACAGAGGGCTCTGTGAGGCTACTGTAAGAGTTTAGATTTTTATTCAGTGTGAAATAAAAAAACATTTAAGGCTTTTTCAGATAAAACATAACATGGATTTGACTTATTTAAAATTAAAATTGTATTTTGAAATAATATTCACATGCAGTTGTTAGTAATAATACAGAGATCTTGTCCACCCTTACCTAGTTCCTCAACTATTAATATTCTGTAAAATTTTAATAAAATATCACAACTGGGATAGTGTCCAAAATATTCACTCATCCTATTCATATTTCCCCAGTTTTTTGTTTTAATAAATTTATTTATTTTATTTTATTATTTATTTTTGCGGCATTGGGTCTTCGTTGCTGTGTGCGGGCTTTCTCTAGTTGTGGTGAGCGGGGGCTACTCTTCGTTGTGGTGCGCGGGCTTCTCATTGTGGTGGCTTCTCTTATTGCGGAGCACGGGCCCTAGGAGTGCGGGCTTCAGTAGCCGTGGCACATGGGCTCAGCAGTTGTGGCTTGGGGGCCCTAGAGCGCAGGCTCAGTAGTTGTGGCGCACAGGGCTTAGTTGCTCCGTGGCATGTGGGATCTTCCCGGACCAGGGCTCGAACCGATGTCCCCTGCATTGGCAGGCGGACTCCTAACCACTGTGCCACCAGGGAAGCCCTCCCCAGTTTAATTTTAGTCATTTATATGTGTGCTTATCTGTGCATTTAGTTCTATACAATTTTATGACATGTGTAGGTTTGTGTAACCAGGACCACGGTCAAGATACAGAACAGTTCCATCAGCACAAGGATTCCTTATATTGCCCTTTTATAACCAGACTAATCTTTCGTACTCCCCACCTGTCCCTCTCCCTAACTCACGGCAACCGCTACCTAATCTGTTCTACATTTCTTTAGTTTTGTCATTTCAAAAATGTTGTAGAAGTGGAATCACATATTCAGTAAACTTCTGAGATGGCTTATTTCACTGAGTGTCATTTTCTTGAGGTCCATCCAAGTTGTTGCACGCATATAGAGTCCGTTCTTTTTTGTTGGTGAGTAGTATTCCATACCCCGGCTGTATCCAGTTTGTTTAATCGTCCACCTGTTACAGGATATCTGGGTGGTTTCCAGCTTGGACCTATTATGAATAGAGCTGCTTTTCATATTCATTTACAACTTTCTGTGTGAACATGAGTTTTCATTTCTCTGTTATCAAGGCCCAAGAGTGCAATTGCTTAGACATATGGTTAAATGTATGTTTATTTTGTAAGAAGTTGCCAAACTGCTTCCAAAAAGGCTCTACCATTTTATATTTCCATTGTCAATGTATGAGTGAAAGAGTTTCTCAGCAGCTTTTAGTGTTACCCATTTTTAAAATTTTATCCATTCTAATAGGTGTGTAGTAATATCCCATTGGTTTTTCAAAAAAAAAAACGGGTTATTGAGATATAATTCACAAACCATAAAATTTGTTCAAGTATACAATTCAATGGCTTTTAGTATGTTCACAGAGTTGCACAAAAACACCACACTCTGACTTTAGAGCATTTTAGCCACCCCTCAAAATGACTTCATATCCATTAGCATTCATTCTGGTGGGTCCACTGAAAGAAGAGACTCTTTAGCTGGTCCTTACAAAGAGGCTTCCCTGTGCAGGTGCTGGGTCCCTGGCAGGATCCTCTTCACTGGGGAAGCCCTAACACCTGGCATCTCTCAACATGGAGGGGATTCTTAGACCTAGTGGAGGAGAGCGTTTGCCAACAGGGCTGCCATGTTCCCCCCCTTCCCTTTGATCCTGGGGAGAAATGAACCCACCTATACTGCCTACGTTTGCTAGACTAACAGTCTAAAAACGCTAGACCTGGGTTGCCATCCACTGTTGGGGGACTGGATTGTAAGACACCTTGAAGTTAGAAGTTCTTCCTGTCCTGGAGTCCCTAACTAGATTGCCTTTCTCTTTCAACTTTTCACTTTTAACCTTCAGATGTTTCCTGCATCATGTCCAGGGTTCATAATTGCACTAGTGGGGAGAAGGGAGCAAAACAAGTCTATTCCATATTCTCTGTACCTGTAACTTACTTTTTAAAATGATCTCTATGGTTCCTATTTTAAACAAACACTTGGGGACACTGTTAGAAGTTGCAGAAGTTAGCGTGCAATCGCATACATGAAGGTAATTGCTGACAGTGGGTTGGATGGTGGTGAGAGCAGAGATAGATACATATGATAGAGATATGTGATCTGGCTATGGATAGCTCTTGAAACTAGAGCCAAAAAGATTGTCCAAATGATTTGATTTGTGGTTTACGGAAAAAGTAAGGAATCAGGGATGACTCAAAGTTTATTTTCCCCCTAAGCGAATAAAATGTTAGAGTTGCCATTACCTGATAAACTAAACAGGTAGGGCATTAGTATAAAAGGTGTATCTGGAATTCAACTGTGGACATACTAATAATGAGATGTATATTAGACATGCACATGGAAATATCAAGAAGGAAATGGAGATGAGTCCAAAGTGTAGGAAGGGGATCTGGGTTGGTGATATAAATTTGGTAATTATTATCTTGTAAATGGTGTTTAAATCCATGATACTGGATAGAATTACCAAAGAGCCAATGGGTAGATGTTGGACAGATGCCATGCTGTTCCCTTCGCCATCTTCTTCCCACTTAATTCCCAGTCTGTATATCTAAAAGCAACATTATCTTTCCCAAATGACTTCCTCCCAAAATCTAGTCTTTCATATTCATAGTTACAAAATTCTCATGCCATAGCTTTCATTTTGCCAACCTAAAAGACGTAATTAGCTGTCCTAAAAACAAAGAAATTTGCTCTCAGTGATGGAAATGCCTCTCATAAATTTATTTAAAACTTTGAAAAATATCCCCTGATTTTACATTATTCTCAGAGTTAACAGAAAGCTTATATTTTAATCTAGAACTCAGGATTCAAGTATGCTTTATTCATTCTCTTCAGTGAAGGTTATAAGCGTAAAATAAAATATTATGTTTTCTCCATTATAGAATAACAAGGCAATTCAGACGCAGGAAAAATTAGTACTTTTTTGAGGTGGTATGTTTCTTAGAGACAAAGTCAGAACAAGAACTCTTGATATTCCAAATTTCCACTCTATCATGCAGTTCAGGAGAATCAATGTAAATTGGTGCTGAGAAGCATTTTACTACTATCACACACTCTGTTTCTGAGGAAAAACATGCTTGGGTAGTTACAGAACGTATGCTGGGAAAAGATCATGTTGCTGTTGTACTAATACTTTCTATTCTTCTAAGTACCAACGAATGCTTTAAGATCCTTGGTCATAGTTCCTACCTTCCAAGCTCTCATAAAGTAGGGATGAATGCCAATAAAATTCAATAGCAATATTTATATACACAAGCTGTCAAACAGTATCAGTGCCTTTATTTGAGGCTTAAATGAAGATTATTTTTTAAAACATGTAATTTCTGTGAAGTTAAATTGTACAAGCTGTGGACATTCCACTCTCTCGTTCCATCTCAATAATTGGGTCCTACTATATTATTTCACCATGGGGTCAACAGCAATGAAATTTCATTTTTAAATACTTTGGACTTATTCTACATTACACTCACCAACATCATCAAAACAAAACAAACACAAGGGATGAAAATAAAATCTAATTCAATTGGAAGGAAATAAACTTCAGTTAAAACATAATGATTTGAACACACATATTTATCACCTCTCCTTGTGAAAACACCATTAAGATATTTCAAAAAGGACTATAAAAGTTCGCAAAGGCAAAGGAAACACATTAATGAAAGATTAAAATATTTTGGCAAAAGGATAATTAGATACTGGGTAAAACTGAATAGTTAGTATCTGCCAAAAGGGATACCAGTAATAAGCAAATACGTTTTCACAGCCAAAGGCTAGAAATGGGTAAGGAGCTAGTTGAATGAAAAAAAAAGAAGGAAGGAAGGAAGGAGGGAGGGAGGGAGGGAGGGAGGGAGGGAGGAAGGAAGGAGGGAAAGGAGAGAAGGAAAGAGAGAAAGGGAGGAAGGAAAACAAAAGAGAAAAGATAGTTTCTTATGAACATTTTTCTCTCTTATATCATTAATCAACAGATAGCCAGAGAAGGTGTTAAATATGATTTGAATAAGGACTTCACATACTAACAATTCAGAAGTTTTTATCAGTGCTGCTTTATTAACAATACCCTTTAGAGTATTATAAAATTAATCAGCTTTAAATGAAAGTATTAGTACAACTTCGCCTCCTATAACAGTATATACTGTTTTATTTTACTCTGAAATATCATATAGATATTGCCTAAAATAATAAATGGTATATAGAGAATAAATGCATGAGCATAACTCTCTGATTAGATTTTTGCTTCCTAGTATAAAAGGCTTAATTAACAGTCTTTAAAGATTACTGTAGGGGCATTACATTTTGAAATATTTCTTTAAATGACTTTGATTTATAGACACTGGTTGGGAGCTGAAATATGCCTACCTGAGGAGGGGCAACTCACTTAAGCATCTGGCCATCTAATTCTATTCTAGTTTTAGGACTTTTAATTCCACTCTAATAGTACAAATGGGAATTTGGATGAACTGCCTTGATGTAAGATTTTTCTGTATCTGGACAGAGAAATGAATAGATCCTCTACCTGAGAAACGTGAGAATGGCTCACTGTCAGAGATATAAAATCTTCTACAGAGCGTGTTTTATCAGATTAAATTCTACTGTATCAGGAAAAATATTAATCCAGCCATACTTGGGACATACATTTCTACTAACAACAGTTCTCACACCTGAAGACAAACATTTTTCTAACTATTAAGTATTCTAGCTGTTATTTAATAAGGGATCCAATGGCATGGTTTCCGCTACGTCACTGCTCTTTGGAAGGTACTCTCATAATCTTGTATTTTATTAAGAAATAAAACATTGTTGACAGCTTATTTTGTATTCACGGTATTTCAGGAACAAGACTGTAAGTAGAATTTGATTTGCTACTTCTTCCGTTTTATCTTGTGTAAATAATCCATAGAAAGTGAACAAATATCCTAAAATATATTTGAAAGAGCCCTGAAATAGCAGAAGCTTTAGGATTTAATCTAGTCATAAAAAATTGTTAACTGTAGAAACCTGATCAAAGAGAAATAACATTTTTGAAATATCTTTTACATGCTAGCCACTGTGCTCATAGATTGTATACCTGAAAGTACAAATTCTTAGGATCACATGTTATTTTGATGTGACCTTACATTGCAGAAGAGTAAACGTGTTAGTGAAACTACTTGACACAATCTAAGGAAATATAACTATTTCCCCAGTTTTTAATTTGCAAATAGCAGACACCATTCAGGGAATTTCTGTAAAGCCGTATGTAGATTTTAAATACGTGTAAAACTTTTCTCAAAAAGCAAAATATAAATACGTTTTGGTATTTATACTAAAATAACAAACAACGACAACAAGAAAAAAACAAGAAAAAAACAAGAAAGGATGTATCCAAATTTAAATGTAAAAGAAAGGGTTGATTTTACTATGAGTTAAGAAGCTATTTTCTATGCTGATGAAACTGATTCAATCAAGTCAAAACAATCTGATTTTGCGAACAGTACCTCCCCCTTGGGTACTTGGGCGAGGGAACCCCTGCCTTGAGCTCCACGCCTTGAAGAGCACCACATATTACAAACACATGTACACAAAGGGATGCAAGATCACATGAGCACATCTCTTCCTCAGAAGAAGGTTAGATTCCAATTGGAAGAGTCCTTAGATGGGATTATAATACATTCATCCATTGTAATAGGGAGAAGGCAGAATATGTGGGTAAATATGTGACTAGCTTACACACAGATTTGGTAGCTAAAAACCTGTGCAGGTTGGTTTCTGATTGTTTCAGTTTTTTTTTTTTCAAATGAAATAACACTTAGTAAATGAAGTAACAACTAATGAATGAAATACCGATTATTCTTTTGAGAGCTTTCTTAACAAGTTAACTAAAATTTGCTGCAAATCTTCATGTTTTAGTAGGATAATCACTTCAGCATAGCGAAGAATGACTGAAAAGTTGCATTTGTTTCTAGAAAAAGTAGAACCAGAGAATATAGTGCCAGACTGATAGGTACTTGCTGAAATGATATGACTAGGAGAACCTCTCTCTTGTGACACACCTTTCCAGCTGGCACTTCCCAGGTGATGCTCAACCTTATTTCTTACTCATTGATATGAAGATAATTAAACTTCATTTAAAAGGTGAATACTGAAAGAAAGGACATGGAACTATCATGCAGCCAGCCTAAATTAGTTTGACAACATTACCAAGTTAGTTGTGCACTAATGAGATGGCATTATGGGAGGAGGAGAGACTCCAAAGAGTAATTTATAATAAACCTCTAAAAAGAGATCATCACCCTCATCACCACCAGCAGCATCATCATTAGGGAAGAAGGAAGATGCGGAAAAAGGCTGGTTCACTGAATGACTGCAAGAAGCAACGCCTACTTTTCAAACGATAACATCCAACAGGCACTGTTATTTGAGAGAAGGACCCACTGATTTTATGTGTGAGGAGTTACACTGTTGGAGACTGTTCGAGCACTGTTAGTCGCCGTAACAATACAGCAGTTAACATTCAATCAATAATTACTTTTCTCCAGGTGCTATGTTAAAATCTTAATATGCTTTATCTCATTCCATTCTCATCGCAAAGTTTGCATTTGGTACTATTATAATGTCCATTTTACAGATGGGAATTAGAGAACTGGAATGTTTTTCCGAGGTTACACAGTTGAGGACACTGAGTTTAGGATAGTTAACTAATTAAGGCTAGGCAGCCTTAATTTTGCATCCTATGCTATCTAACCCTAGTCTGATCCTACTGTAACTTACAGAGAGAGAAACCAGAAGGAAAGTAAATAATAACTGGGCTTTCTGAAGTAGAAATTCTGAAAAAGATATACTTATCTATAAAATAAGGTGGATAAAATACTGAAGACAAACCTTGCCAACTTTATACTTGGCCTGGGACACGGGCTTGCACTGAATGCATTTCTCTACCCAGATACTTATACAAATAATCATAAGCCTAATCAAAAACACTTGTGAACAAGTGTTAATTATGTTTATTAAAATTTACCCAGCTGTTGAAATTTTCTAATGCCTGAAGAAAATGAGAGCTATGTAGAATATACAACTGGGAACAATGAAAATGAAACTGACTCTTTTGAAGAATAATTACTTATGCTAATTTAGTTGAACACAATAGGCTCTATCAGCAAACATTTTCATAGTAATGTTATTATTTGGCTTCTCTGAAATGCTTGTCTCATTATAGTGAAGTATAAAATAGAATATATGAATTGAATTTAAAGATTAGCAGTTACATGTCTGACCTAAAAAATTACAGGTTATATACCGTTCAAGGTAGATTTTAATTTATATAAAAAATGATGTACTTTAGATGCCTCTAAAACCATTCATTTCTCACATTCCAAAGAAGAATGTCAATAATGAATATGACATTCTTAATCATTAATAGTCATAGGTATATATTACATATATAACAATTTATATCAAATAAATGTTTGTAGTCTCTTAACTGGATGATACTCATAGCAAGACATAAGGTAGTAAAGTGAGTGCCCTCAGAGAAAGAACATAATACAGGAGATATTAAAAATATCAGAGGAATTCATTTTCATTTACAGGATACTTCTCAAATTTATCCTCTCATTTATGAATAAAATGGAACATTTTGTTGACTATGGAAATACATTATTTTATGTTAAATAATATTTCATTACTTAGCAAATATAATTTTCTGTATCAAATTTGCAGGTATCATAATGCTCAAATATGTAATGTAAACGAGATGACAGCCAAAAGAAAGATACTCTAAACCTTTAAATTAGTGTGAAAATCATCTTAAATCAAATATGATATAACATTTAACAGAGTCAAATACAATATGCTCATTTTCTCCCTCCTCACAATTTGTTCTAAGATTCTGAAATATCACCCACCCTACGGTACAGTCTCGATAACCTTACACGTCCCAGGTGTACTGGGCCTCCCGTCAGAGCTGATTATTTCAAGAATGGACTGAGAGCCACACGGAGCTAACCAGAGACTAAATTAAAGGTTACAGACACCAATTTGATTAGTTGCTGGTGAGCACTGGACCTGAAACGTCATCAGGACTTTGGGCCAGTTTTGGTCATTTTCACTGCAATACACTCTGGCCACTGCACACCTGCCAAGTATAGCAAGCACATGAGCCTGCAGAGAGACGCTCACAAAATAATCAGACTCAAAAAACATAAGCAGAGAAGTAGCCATGAGAGAGCCACTGCCTAGAAATTCATCAGATCCTTTACCTACCTCTCACCATCACTGCCCTTTTAGATTCAGGCAGTAAGGGTGGGTTTCTATTATTTGCAACTAACTTCACACAATTTAAGAAATTATTAATTAAAGACAACAAAATCCCCAAATCAAGAATTTAATTTGATACCTATGAGCAAAACCTGCAAGATTCAGGCAATGCATTTTGTGAGATAGCATTTAAAAATTTAGAGCAGTTCTAAGTTAAGCTACTAGAATAATTTAATATGCATAAAGATAAGAAAAATATTCTCCATCTCCAGAAGACTAAGCTAAGTAAGCCAAGAGTATATTTTATAAACTATTAAACAATGGTAAATGTATTTATATCTATTAAATTAGTATACTGGAAAATAAATAAAAAATGATTAATAGATAGCAAGAAACATAAAATACATGAAACATATATGAAACAATAATATAAAAGTAACAATAACATGGACAATGTAGCCCTACATATAATCCCTATGATTAGCAGAATCATTTTTAAAATGGAGTACATACAATTTTCAAAAACATATACATTTTTTCCACAACTGGCCTTATGTTGGTTTATAAAGCAAGCCTCAAGAAATTACAAAGGGTTGGTATCATTCAATGTATGCTCTCTGACATTGGTGAAAAAACAGAGGAAATCAATTAAAAAGCAGGGGGTGGGAGGAAGGATCTCCGACAATTTGGAAATGCAGTTATTTCCAAATAACCAACAGAACATAATAAAAAAAGAATCACAAGTAAAATTAGAAAATATTTTAATCTGAATGTTAATGAAAATATATTAAAACCCATTACATGCAGCTAAAGAGTTGCTTACAGGGGAATTTATAGACTTATCATTAGAAAGTTTTAAAAGCAATGATCTCAAATTTCATTTCAGAAAGCACAAAAAAAAAGAACAGGAAAGCAACATCCAAACAATAAAGCAAAAGAAATCGATAAAATTAAAATCATAAAATAGAGAACAAAAAACTAGCCAAGAATAGTTTTTGTATTATCAGTTAATGTGAAAACCCCAAGCAATACTGTTTAAATATAAAATAGAAAGAAAGCCAGGGGCACTCAGCTAGCTCAGTTGGAAAAGCATAAGAGTCTTTAAACAAAGAAACCCCCCAAAAAAGGAGCATCACTACAGACACCAACAAAAATTATAACCAACCATGAATTATCAAGTATGAAAGTAAAAATGATATGAATAAATGCCTTGAAAACCATAACATAACTTGACAAAAGAATAGAATCCTAAATAATTTAATATCTGTTAATGAAATTAAATTGATTATTGAAACCTGTCCTACATTGAAAAGTTCAAGTCCAAACAGCTTCATCAGTGAATTCTACTAAATATTTTTAAAAGTAACAACACCAATACTATACAAATATATGAAGAGGATAGCAAAAGAGGAAAACATTTTCCAACTCATTCTGTGTCACAGTTTTAAACTTAATATCAAATTCTGACAAGGACATTTCAACAATAACAACAAAATGCAGATCCACCCTTGTTATAAATACAGATGGGAAAATCTTGACCAAAATATCAGCAAATCAAGTCCAGCAATACAGAAAATCAAACCCATCATGAGAAATTGGAGTGCAATGCAGGAATAATAAAAGTAAAAATTTTAACATTTGAGAATCAACAGGTATAATTCACCACGTTAACGCAAAAAAATGAAAAAAAAATAACCTTACCTCAGTACAAGTACTGTTGTTAGTAGTCATTGCAGGAAACTTCTTTAATCAATAGGGGTCTAAAAAAAGAAAAAGAATCACTAAGTCAGTGATCATATATAATGAAGGATTATTTAGATCATTTTCCCCTAGACAGAGGAAAAAACAATGCACACTATTACTATTTCTATTTAGCATTTTATTGGATATCCTGGCCTGTGAAATAAAGTAAGGTAAAAAAGAAACACATGTCTCCTCAATAATTTTTTAAGTATAATATTTTTCTTAACCTAAAAAAGAAACAGAAGAATAAGTGTAGGAAAGAAATAAAATATACTTTTGTGATGTCATGATTAAGGTCGTAGAAAGTCCAAAACAGTTATAGATTATAATGGTAGTAATCAGCGAACTAAAAAAGTCTTCACACTTTATAACTGAATTATAATTAAATTTCCCAAAGACAGAATTTTTATTAAAATCACATGGTAGTCACAAAGAAAAAATTCAATAGCAGATTTTAAAAAGAGACAAAGACAAAAGGATCAAATATATCACTACAAAGAACATGATCAAATCTGCTATGCACCAAATGTTTGTGTCCCCCAAAACCTTATGTTGCAACCTGATGCCCAGTGTGATAGTAATAGGAAGGGAGATCTCTGGGAAGTGCCTAGGTCATGAGGATGAAGCCCTCATGAGTGGGATTAGAGACCTTATAAAAGACCATACAGAGCTCCTTAGACCCTTCTGCCATTGCAGTTACAACTAGAAGGTGCTGACTGTAAACCAGAAGGTGGGCCCTCACTAGACACTGAATCTGGCAGTGACTTGGACATCCCAGCCTTGGACTTCCCAGCCTCAAAAAATGTGAAAAATAAATCCTTGTTATCAGCCATCCAGTTTATGGTATTTTTGTTATAACAGCCTGAATGGACTAAGACAGCAAAGAAAATCAAAAAGGAAGACAGCAAAGAAAAACAAAAAACAAAACTGACAGAAAAAAATTTAACAGAATGGCCAAAGCAATCCCTCACCTATAATAATTACTTTAAATATACTGGAGGAAATTCACCAACCATAATGTATAGAGTGGTTATTGGATGAAAAACAAAAACAAGAGCAAAACAAAGATCCAACTCTATGTTGTCTACAAGAGACTTATTTTAGATTTAAGGACATACATGGACTGAAAGTGAACGGATTTAAAATGATATTCCATGCAATGGTAAACAAAAGGAAAAGCAAGTGGCAGTACTTATGTCAGACAAAGTAGACTTTTAGTCAAAAATTGTCACAAGACTAAAGGGACAGTACATAATGATAAAAGGGTCAATTAATCAGGAAGATACAACAGTTATAAATATATATACACGCAACATCAGAGCACCTGAATATATAAAACAAGCACTGATCTAACTGAAGGGAGAAATAGACATCAATACAGTAACAGTAGAAGACTTCAATATCCCACATTCAATCATAGATCATCCAGACAGAAAATCAATAAAGAAACAGCAGACTTGAACAAACTATAAAGCAAATGGTCATAACAGATGTATACAGAACATTCTATTCAACAGCAGCAGAATATTCATTCTTCTCAAGTATATAGAGAACATTGTCTGTGATTGATCAAATGTCAGGTCACAAACCAACTCAACAAATTTCAGAAGACTAGAATTATTCCAAGTATCTTTCCCAACCACAGTGTAACGAAACTAGAAATCAATAACAAAAGGAAAACTGGAAAATTCACAAATGCTTGGAAATTTTAAAACACACCCTTGAGCAAATATTGGGCCAAAGAAGAAATCAAAAGGGAAATTCGAACATATCTCAAGACAAACAAAAATTAAAACACAACATACCAAATCTTACAGGATGCAAAAGCAGTACGAAGAGGGAAGTTTTTAACGATAAAAACCTACATTAAAAAGAAGAAAGACTTCAAATAAACAACCACATTTCATACCTCAAAGAACTAGAAAAGAATAAACAAAGCTCAAAGTTAAGAGAAGGAAAAAATCATAAAGATTAGAGGAGAAATAAATGAAGTAGAGAATAGAAACAATAAAAAAGGTCAATGAAATTAGAAGTTTAGTTTTGAAAATATCAACAAAATCAAGAAATCCTTAGCTATAATAACTAAGACAAAATAGAAAAAATAAAAGGAAAAGCAAAGGAAACAAAAGCAAAAATAAACAAATGGAACCTAATTAAACTTAAAAGCTTTTGCAAAGCAAAGGAAACCATCAACAACACAAAAAGACAACCTAATGAATGGGAGAAGATATCTGCAAATTATACGACAAATAAGGGGTTAATATCCAACATATATAAACAGCTCGTACAACTCAACATCAAAAACAAACAAACAACCCAATTAAAAAATTGACAGAACTGAATAGACTTTTTTTGAAAGAGGAAATGCAGTTAGCCCAAGGTATATGAAAAGATGCTCAACACTGCTAATTATCAGAAAAATGCAAATCAAAACCACAATGAAATATCACCTCACACCTGTCAGAATGGCTATCATCAAAAAGAACACAAATAACAAATGCTGGTGAGGATGTGGAGCAAAGGGAACCCTTGTACACTGTTGGTAGAAATGTAAATTGGTGCAGCCACTGTGGAAAACAGTATGGAGTTTTCTCAAAAAAGCTAAAAATTGAACTACCATATGACCCAGCAATTCCACTTTTGGGTATGTATCCAAAACAAACAAACAAACAAATAAACAAAAACACTAATTCAAAAAGATATCTGCACCTCAATGTTCATAGCAGCATTATTTACAATTGCCAAGGTATGGAAGCAACCTAAATGTAAATCAACAGATGAATGGATAAAGAAGATATGGTGTGTGTGTGTGTGTATACACACACACACACACACACACACACACACACACACAATGGAATGCTACTCAGCCATAAAAAAGAAGGAAATTTTGCCATCTGCAGCAACATGAATGGACTTAGAGGGCATTATGCTAAGTGAAATAAGTCAAAGGAAGACAAATAGTGTATGATATTGCTTATATGTGTCCAAAAAATACAACAAACTAGTGAATAAAACAGAACCAAAAAAGTGGACTTACAGATATAGAGAACAAACGAGTGGTTACCAGTGGGGAAAAGGAAGGGGAGAGGGGTAATATTAAGGGTAGAGGGAAAAAAAGGGTTATTATGGGATTATATAAAATCATCTGTGTGAAACTTCTGAAGTTTTTAAAGCACTATAGAATTTAAAGAATCTTTAATTCAATTAAAAATTAATTTTAAATAAATGAATAAATATTTTTTCCAAAAAAAGAGAAAATAATGTAATAAAATCAGATATGGAAGAGTAAACATTACAATAATGTCACAGAAACTTTAAAAAAATCATGAGGAAGTATTATGAATGATATATGCCAACAAAGTGATCAACCTAGAAGAAATGGATAAATTATTAGAAACATACCACCTACCAGTACTGAATCATGAAGAAATACCAGCAGAAAGTTTAAATGCACCAATGTCAAATAAGGAGATTAAATCAGTAACCAAAAACCTCCTGACAATGAAAAGTTCCAGATCAAATAGTTTCACAATGGAATTCTACCAAACATTTAAAGAAGAATTAATACCTATCCTTCTAAACTTGTTCAAGAAAAAGAAAAATAGAGACCCCCTGAAAACTTTTTTATGAGGCTAGTGTTATTTTAATATCAATGCCAGACAAGAACACTACGAGAAAAGAAAACTACAGGCCAGTAACTAATAAACATAGATGAAAACATACTCAACAAAATACTAGTAAGCCAAATTCAACAGCACATCAAAAGAATTATATACCATGACCAAGTGGAATTATCCTAACTGGAATCAAGAATGGTTCATCATATGCAAATCAATCAATGTGATACACCATATTAACAGAATAAAGGATAAAAAAATCACACGATCATCTCAAAAGATGCAGAAAAAGCATTTGCAACATTTAATACCCTTTCATTATAAAAATTCTCCACAAATAAGGAACAGAAGGAATTTACCTCAACACAATAAAGGTCATAGATAAAAATCATACAGCTAACCTCATACTCAGTGATGAAAAACTGAAAGCTTTTCCTTTATGATCTGGAACAAGACAAGGATGCCTACTCTTATCACTTCTAGGCAACACAGTACTGGAAGTATCAGCCTGAGCAATTAGGTAAGAGAAAGAAATAAAAAAGCATCTAAACTGAAAAGGGAGAAGTAAAATGATCTGTTTGCTCATGACATGATCTTTTATGTGGAAAACCCTAAGGATTTCAGATACACACACACACACACACACACACACACACAAACACACACACACACACAACCTCTCAGAACTAATAAATAAATTCAGCAATGTTTCAGGACAAAAAATTATCGTAATATTAGATATGATTCTACACACTAAGGAAAAAAAATCTGAAAAGGAAATTAAGGAAAAGATCCCAATTACAATAGCATAAAAATAATAAAATACTTACTGATAAACTTAACCAAGGAAGTGAAAGACATATACTGAAAATTATAAAACATGGAGGAAAGAAATTAAAGCAGACAAAAATAAATAGAAGGATATCCATCCTGTGTTCATGGATTGGGAAAATTCTTATTGTTAATATGTCCATATTACCCAAAGTGATTTACAGATTCAATGCAATCACTATTACAACGCCAATGCTTTTTTTTTTTTTTTACAGAAACAAAAAATCCTAAAATTTTTATTTAACTACAAAAGATCCCATATAGCCAAAGCCATATTGAGCAAGAAGAAAAAGTGGCAGTCCTCACATTTTCTGATTTCAAAATATATTACAAAGCTACAGTAATCAAAACAGTATGGGGGCTTCCCTGGTGGCGCAGTGGTTGAGAATCTGCCTGCCAATGCAGGGGACACGGGTTCAAGCCCTGGTCTGGGAAGATCCCACATGCCGCGGAGCAACTAGGCCTGTGAGGCACAATTACTGAGCCTGCGCGTCTGGAGCCTGTGCTCTGCAACAAGAGAGGCCACGATAGTGAGAGGCCCGCACACCGCGATGAAGAGTGGCCCCCACTTGCCGCAACTAGAGAAAGCCCTCGCACAGAAACGAAGACCCAACACAGCCAGAAATAAATAAATAAAAATTTAAAAAACAAAACAAAAAACAGTATGGTACTGACATAAAAAAACATGTAAATCAGTGGAGCAGAAGAGAGAGCCAAGAAATAAACCCAAGCATATGTGATCAACTGTTCTTTGATAAGGCTGCCAAGAATATGCAATATGCAAAGGATAGTCTTCAATAATGGTGTGGGAAACTGTCCATCTATATGCAAAGAAGTGAAATTGGACTCATCTTACACCATACACAAAAATCAACTCAAAATGGATTAAAGACTTAAGACCTGACACCATAAAACAACTAGAAGATAACAAAGGCAAAAAGTTTCCTGACATTAGCCTTGAAAATGATCTTTTGGATATGACACCAAAAATATAGGCAACAAATGCAAAATAGACAAATCATATCAAACTAAAAAGCTTCTGTACAGTGAAGGAAATAATCAACAATGTGAAAAGGCTAGCTACAGAATGAGAGAAAACACTCGCAAACCATACATCTAATAAAGAGTTTATATATAAAATATATACAACTCAACAGCAATAACTAATTAGATTTAAAAAATGGGCGAAGGACCTGAATACCCACTCTGAGTATACATCCAAAGAATTTGAAATCACGATCTTGACAAGATATCTGTATTTCCAAGTGCATTGCGAGATTATTCACAATAGCCAAATCATGAAAGCAACCTAGATATCTACTGACAAATGAACCGATAAAGAAAATGCTATATATATATAGGTCCGTAGAACAGTGGTTGTTGGAGGCTGGGGGGAGGGAAAAATGGGGAGGTATTAGTCAAAAGCTACAAAATTTTAATTATACAAGATGAGTAAGAACTAGAGATTTAATATATAGCATAGTGCCTATAGTTAGCAACAATAAATTGTATACTTAAAAATTTATTAAGAGCATATAGCTTAAGTCCTCTAACACAAAATAATAATATTAAGGAGGAGGAGAAACACAATAAAGAGAATAGGAAACTTTTGGAGGTGATGGATATGTTTATGGCACAGATCGTGGTGATAGTTATATGGTTATATATCTATCTCTAAATCCACCAAGTTGTTTATATTAAATATGTACAAAATTTTATGTGTCAATCATACCTCAATGAAATTTTTTTAAGAGTAGTACTAGAAATGGAAGTCATTGCCCTACCAAAATCAGAAATTGGGAGGCCCTGGACACTTATTTTTTTCTCCCCAAACCATAATTGGCTCTTTTAAAATAAGAGTTCCTATGATGGTATACAAATTTAGATGTGAAACAATTCTTTAAAATGGTCTAGTCCAACCATTTCATTTTATAAACGTTGGAAATCAAGGCCATAGAGGCAAAAGGTCCAGGACTGCCCATAGTATTGTAAGTGGAATTACTAAAATTAAAATCCTAGTAATTTGCAGATTCCTAATTAAGTGATTTTTGCAGCATACTATTTGGGGAAAAGGCACATCTGTCCTCACCCACTTTCTGTTCATTGGTGACACTCTTCCAACAGCAGCTATGCTGGAAACCTGAACGTCCAGCAGTTTAATGGTCTTGTGGGCCGTAGGTTTCCATCCTAACAGTAAAAGCTTTGTGATCTTTGATAATATCTCTCTTTTCTCTTGTGCTCCTTTAGCCTTTCCATAACCAACTCCTACATGGAACTTCCCTTGATTAGAAATATCTAGAGTAATTTCTCTTTTCCTGCCTGGACTCCAATTGATAAAAGAATGTTGAACCAGAGTGACATTGACTCTAACGTAGTAAATTCACAACAGGACTCAGATACTGGATTAAATTAGAAAATGCTATTTCATACGTGAGGTGAATTCAATAAATAGTATTACTGTTACTGTTATTTGTGGTCATTATCCTTGTCAACTTATAGAAAATAGCTTTAAATGACCACTTTTCAACTCCTATACTTTTTCTCAGTTTCTTTTGTCCATGATCATTTTTATTCAGAATTAATATTGAAAAATTTATCCTTTTCCAGTGATGTATTCCTAAATAAACTGTCTCTTCTGTGATAACATACCAAGTAGCTTCAGAGATTTCTGGATGTAGGGGTTTTCTAGAGCTGTGAAGGGATTAAAGAACATTAATCTGAATCTTTTCCTTTAATCTTCCTCAACAAAGGTGGGAAGCAGAGCCTAGTATTTCCTCATATATTTGTGCAGAACAATTTAAAAGTTCTCTGTAGTTAAAAATTAACATACCCATGCATTAACTCTTTCCTCCGAAGAAACTGCAAGGGAAGAAGCATGATGTATTATTTTCCATGCATCTAAAAGAAATGTTTAAATTATGGAATTCCCCTAATAGCAATTAGTTCAAATTGACTATTTTCATATTGCTTATAGATACACACACATATATAGATAAAAACAACCATTTCCCTCTGAAATAGACAAGTGATTAAAAAGTCAAGATCTCTAGTTTCCCACGACAACAAAAATAATCAGGAAGCAGTATGCCAAGGAAAGCAGGATTAGGTTATTGTTCATAAAAAGAGTAATTAAATGACGAAGTCAATATACTTCTCCCAGTCCTACAAAATTGGGCTTTTATTCTGTCGCCGCCCAGACGACATTTCAATAAAATCGCAGATTGTTTGCTTTTGTAATATGAATTCAGACAAACGCTAAAATCGAGACCAATTTATAAAAAATATGCCTTGCAAATTTCATTAACAGGTCCTCTTCAGGGGCCAGCCCTCTGCAAGGCACATTTAATACAACAGGGTTGTCAGAGCCGGGTATTAACAGAAATGCTAAGGTGTCCAAAGGAAGAAACGCTAAAACCAGTGTTGCAGATGGCAGGTTACTGTGAATGCTTGTTCCTCTTACAAAATACACCTGACCCCAAGGCTGGGAAGCTAATAAAATGGCCATATGAACCTCCATAAAACAAAACACATTTATTTCTCTTGCAAGTTTTTAGGCAGGACGACCATAAACGAAACCCATAAAGACCTGGGGCACATTAATACTACACCACATACAGTGACAACAGTTTATATACACTATTGTAACATGTGAAAAAGTCTTTCAACTAATTTAAATGTCTTCTGCGCTTACACATTTTATTACTGAGAATTACCAAATGTGGACATTTATTACTGCAGATTTAACAAACGGACTAGAACATACATTTACAGACAACTTGCTTAGTTCTCACACCTAAGACATTTTAGTCTCAAAAATAAAAGCTAATGCTATTGTACCCTTGAAAGAAGTAGAATTTATGGAGGGTGAAATAAATTCCTAAATGATGCAGCTCAACTGCTTCTACTACCGAAATGAAATGCAAAAGAGCTTGATGGGGAACTCAAGAGGAAAAAAAAAAAAAGGGTGCCTAGGCTGTAAGAGGTTTTCAGAAATTCAAGGCAATGATCTCAATAATGTTTATCCAAATAGGTCATGACATTCCATAATCAAAATAAACTGATTCATTCCTTTTTCCATTTTAGCCAAGTGGAAATAAGCATTAAAAGAGATCAACTCTCTATATATGGAACTTGCATAATCAGTATCAAATGATGTTTTATTGCTATTTTAACTATTTAAATTGAGTGATGCCCAGCTTGTTCAAGGACTTTCCTTGAACAGCTAATAGAGGTACATAACCACATTTCTAAAAACAGGAGTATTTATCTAAAGAGTTATAAGGTACATCCAAAGTACTATTAAAGTACACAAAATGTTCTGTCGAATGATATAAACTTTTTTTAGTTAATTGAGTCAATATATTTCCAGGCCTTCTTTTGCTCTGTAATTTTAAGACTTTAACTCACTAGAATCAGTATTGTTCCAGATTTGTTGAGCTGCTTTTATCACCAAACCAGCTCAATTATCCACAGGTACATTTTCATCATCAAGGATAGTACTTCTTCCATGCTATCATATCCTCCACGATATAAATGACACAGCATTATTTTTATATCCTTTATTTAACACTCTATGATACCTATTTACTTATAAAAGTACAATAGAACCTATTTTCCCACATGTATCCTAACAATCGTTCTTGATTTTAGTACTAACACTCATTGATCAGAATATTAACTGAACACATAAAATTATAGTAAAAAAACTTTTGAGCATAGAAATAAAGTAAAATTAATCTATGAATTATAGCATAAAAAGAAAAATATTTTCAGTTAGTTCCTCACAAACCATATACAAATGTGTTGGGCTTTAGAATTAGGTCTTACTTTATTACAGGGTAATTTCATTCTCCTTAGTTTTAATATTCTGCCAAATTGGCTTCTTTTAAAAAGTACCATCTTGGTAGAATGAGGAGTTATTGTTTAATGAGTACAGAGTCTCAGTTTGGAAAGACAAAAAGTTCTGGAGATGGATTGTGATGATGGTTGATCAACGATGTGAGTGTACTTAATGTCACTGAACGGTACAATTAAAGAAAGTTAAAATGGGGAATTATATGTTACGGATATTTTATCAAAATTAAAGTATACTCTTTTATTAAAACAGAGTCTGTAGGTTTTGAACCATTTTATTTCACTCCTCATATCACCCTTGTGAAAATAAAAGCTTTCCTGGCTTCCTTTCTCTCATTGGTCGTGAAAAGGAGTTATTAGAAAAAGAGCTGTTATCAAGTCTAAGAGCTATTAATGTCAAGCCCAAGCATTCCCACTTAGAGACATTTTGGAAAAGTCAGATTCAGTGACAAACATGTGTGTATAGTCACAGCGGAAAGTTCCGTCTGCAGTTAGACCGACTTTACCAAGAACAGAGCAGGATGATTTGATCTGTTTTCTACTCATTAGCAGAGTGATGTTGTTTGACTGTTTACAGAGGATGTGTCCTAACATAAAATACGTGTCCTAAAGGAAAACCTGTAATTGCTGGGATATTGTGCTTTCATATTCATTCATTCATACAGACTTACTAGGAACCAACATCGGGTGATGGGGAAACAAAGATAAAATAACACACAGCCACAGAGCTCACCAATTCCTGAATGGATATCCTTCTCATAAAAGTAGCTCGTTTAACACCAAACCCTCCTTATTTAACAGTAATGCTATAAAGATTTCTCATGTATTGCCATAAGGTATCTGTGAAATGGGATAATAGTTGCATTTGCCTCACAGGGCTATTATGGGAATTAAATGAGATAATCCATACAAATATCTCCTTGTCTGGCACACATTTACAGTCAACAAACACTAGCTGTTACTTTCATTATTAGCAGTATTATTTAATTCAGGATAAAAAATCTATCAGTTCCCAGAACAGACAGAATCATTAAGCTTAAATATTTCTAGCTGAACTATGACACAGGAAATATCTGGCAGAGGATTTTGTGACATGCAAATTGTCATTTTAGATGAAAATCTCTTTCAACATTAATCATTGTTCAAGAGAATATAAAAATTAAAAAAGAAAATAATAACAGCATTAGGTAGGTAAAGGCTCAAAGTAGATTAATATGTGCCAGATAAAATGCCTAGGATACTAGCAAAGTTACTTTCTAAAGTCTTTACTGAATAATATACAGAAAGTATATTTGTGAATTGTTTACAGGCTCAATATAAGCCAACAATATAAAGGAACTACAAAAAAAATATATATATTTTTTCTTTTAACTCTATAAAACAAACAGAATGAGTAAGGTGACAGACACTTCTGTAGCACACAACCCATTCTGAAGGGCCATGTTTTGAGGAGGAGACTGAAAAGTTGTCACATACTTGGAAAAATATAATCAAAATGGTCATAGGTTTGGACCCTGTGAAGTAAAGTAAAAGTTTAAAGATGCACAGAATAAAATTTGGAGAAGATAATATTTCAAAATAAAAGTATGATATTTTAATACTTCTCTATAAAACTTTTCTTTATAGACTGTAAACTGGGTTTCTTCTATTTCTATTTAAATAAGTAAATGAATTAATCATAGACAATAAATATGAGCAGATTATAGTTTTAGACAAGTAACTTCACCAATTACCTCGTTGATGTTGTGTATAAGATTAGGAATGGGGGCTTCCCTGGTGGCGCAGTGGTTAAGAATCCGCCTGACAATGCAGGGGACACGGGTTCGAGCCCTGGTCCGGGAAGATCCCACATGCCGCGGAGCAGCTGGGCCCGTGCGCCACAACTACTGAGCCTGCGCTCTGGAGCCCGTGAGCCGCAACTACTGAGCCGATGCGCTACAACTACTGAAGCCCGCGCACCTGGAGCCCGTGCTCTGCAATGAGAGAGGCCACCGCAATGAGAGGCCTGCACATCACAAGGAGGAGTGGCCCCCGCTCGCCGCAACTAGAGAAAGCCCACATGCAGCAACGAAAACCCAACACTGCCAAAAATAAATAAATAATAAAATAAATAAATTAAAAAAAAAAAAAAGATTAGGAATGTATCTCATTATGATTTATATGATAATAATAACTCAAACTATGGGGGAGATACAGAGCCCTCTGAGATACAATGGAAGTTATGAAATATTTCCAAGAAGAAATATTTCCATGGAAATACTTCCATGGAAAAGAAGAATCTCTTCTACACACAATTACATTTCAGGCGGTATCTCAGACCCTCTAAAATTCTACAGTAATCATAGAACCCAGTTTAAGAAATCTTTGACCTAGGAGATCTTTAATGTCTTATTAATTCTGATTTTTAAAAAATTTCCAATGTGACCAAAGCACCATGATATGGTAAATCTTTTAACTGTTCTGATTTAGGGTTGTATTTCGTTGCTTTTTTTTTTCATGTAATAAATCCAGAATCACAATATGATTTTACATGATGTATTACTCTAGTCACTACAGTTTTTCCCCAAAGTCCATATCTAAAGAAAATAGAAAAATATATCCAAGATCAAAGAAACTTTAATTCTCATACACCCTCCCTGAAAAGATTATTTGAAGGCTAAAAAAATACTCTGAAACAGAAGGATATTGGAGCGAAGGAATAGTGCTACTAAACCACTAGTAAAACAGAAAGAGTTCTCAGGTAACAGCTGTGCAATGGAGCTGTATCTCCAAATCAGACGTCTCTAAAAAAATCAATTAAAATTAATCCTAAGCATATTTTTAATAATATATATAAATTTGGGGGACAGACTTTATTACAAGGATATCAGAAACTCCAGCAATGTTCCAAAATCCATAAAATTATTTCCTACTATTAAGAAAATTAAAATTGTGGTTTATTTGTGGAGAATTTTGTTATTAAATCTCACTATTCTTATGTATTTATTCTTCCAAATATTGCTCTAGGATAACTTGTGAAGGTCCAAAAATAAACCACCTATTTTTTTTAAAATTTTACTCATTTATGTATTAGCTCATTTCAATTAATATTTAGTGATGTCTGTCTGCATATGGAGGGTATATATGTGGTGTGGGGTGTGTGTGGGTGTGTATACGTGGGGCCAGCAACTACTTCCTTTTCCCTTTGCCCTCACGGGATCCTTTAAAAGATCAACTTAGGACATGAAGTTTTCTTATTTCCCAAAGGTCAGAAGTTATTAGGAAAGCAAACTGTGCTTATTCATGTGCTCATTCCTAATGCCTAAAACAGAGCAAGGAGAGAACACTGAAATGTTCATTTTTTTGGCAAGGATGGGAGTGGAGATGATAAAGAAGCCTGTTTCTGCCAATGTCCACCTCTATTCCCTTTGGTCCCCACATCAGCCAATGATGCAATACTCTGGGAATACGGATTTCATCATTTTCTTGCCTTCTTCAACTTTAAAAATGGTTTGTGGTGTGTTATGATAGTTTAGAAATTGAGATAGCATCAATTATCCCTCTTATTCAGAGACTCAAACCTTATAAACAGACACAATCACCTTCAATATCCATTTCTGTGCATGTGAATGCATATATATATATATATATATATACATATAAAAGCTTTATATTAAAAAAAAGTAGTTTTTTTCTTTTTACATTCTTAAAACTGTATAAGGAAAATTTAGATATAAATTTTCTCCGTAACTCCCATTACTTTTTTCCCCCGTCATTCCATTTTTAAAAATTATACGTCTGATACCTTGCATGGCCACATCTCAAATTTCAAACCTATATTTTCTACTCAAGCACAAGGATTTTGGCAGTTCAGCCAGAGTGCTTCTATTACCAGTACTTATTATTTATACTTTGTTTGACTAATAATGATGGTGTACTAGTGCTAGCAGGAATCTTTATATCCAATATAAATTCTTTGATTCAGAAAAAAAAAAAAGAATATAATTGTATGGTCTGTATTCCAAGAAAACTAGATATTTTTGAACATAAAAAGTAAAAATTAGCTTAAATAATTATATGTCAGGATACACAGCTTCTTAGAATTTTTATTTTGTCTTTTGCTTCAAATTTATTTGTCAGAATATGACATAATTTTTCTTAAACACAAAATGCAGTAATGCCACTTGTTGAAATTTTTATCCTTAGGCAAATCTTCAAGTCTTGAGATGTGAACTTAAATGATCACAGAGAATATATTAAAAGTCAATCTTGTTTCATGTATAATTTTTCCAGGTTTTTATAAAGATAAATCATTATTTCAACAAACATTGTGAGTGCATATTTAGTCAATAATTGAGTGGCTATTTGTTGATTATATATATGGCACTCTAACAAACAGATATGAGGTATGTTTTCTGGGAATCAGAAGTTCACGAACAAGTGAAAAGAGAAATGTACAATGGAGTGTTTTAAGTACTCTGCTGCATTAAGCTATGAACTGAATGTTGTCATTGCACAAAGGAAGGTTGATATCTCTTTCTGGATTTGTCTGGAAATGCTCAACAAAAGAAAACATTTCAATAACAACCAAACAGATTAGGTTTTGCTAAATATGGAAAAACTAGGCAGCTGGGTGATAAGGCTTTCAGGTAGAATGGTAAGCATGTGGATTATTTTTGAGGGAGAGTTACAACTTCAGTACATTTTCAAATTAAGATTCAGGTCAAGTGAGATCCAAGAGGTAGATTTGGCAAGTCTATGAAAGGTGCTGTAGAGAATATGCTGAGGAATTTAAATTGTGTGAAGTGAGAGGAAGGTTCCAGTAGTGTACTGAGAACTGGGACAGGAGAGGAGCTCCAACTACACAGGATATTAGACTCAGAGCATTTCATGGACTTTAGCGAAAACTGATGTTGGTTCTCATTTCTCTGAATCGAGTAAACCTCTTGAGGAAAGCACCTTGACATTGATCTGTAACCTCTCTTCCTTGCAGAACCCATTAAAGAATTCAGGCAAATTTCTGAGCCAGTATTATACCCTCATTAAAGTTCACATGTGTGCTCTCCAGCGCACCACAGTGGAACACTTGACTAATTTATAACAAAGATAGACACATCAACAAACCTTGTTACTAGGAATTATGAAATTTTATTACTTCAGCTATAATGCCCTGCCACAGGTATGAAGAATGTATGTACCTTGAGGTGCAGTGAAGATTAAAACCTTCTTTCTTTGAGTTCTTTGAGATAGAGGAAGCCAAAGAAAAATAAATTATGTGATAACCTGAGAAGACTATCTTCTTTAGGTCACTTGGTTTGCCTTTAATAGCATGGTTGGCAAATAATTATACATACATTTCTTTCAAATATAAAAATAAGTTCATACCATAATTAGAAAAATACTACCAAAGGCATATAAGCCATATATATCTACTGTGTTTTGGTTAAATTATTTAAGCATGAGTCTTTCTCAAGTTTAATATGTATACATTTACTTGTTTCTTTATAATCATATAATAC
Organism: Eubalaena glacialis; assembly: GCF_028564815.1. NCBI lineage: Eukaryota > Metazoa > Chordata > Mammalia > Artiodactyla > Balaenidae > Eubalaena > Eubalaena glacialis. Next base: position 6,946,658 of record NC_083730.1, read on the forward strand.
TTCAAAGTATTATATACCCTTTTTCTTCAAGATAAAGAAGAAGAAAAACAAAAGGAAAGTTTAAAAATCTTTTCTTTTCTCTCTCTTCCTCCTCTTTCTTCTCTTTTTTGGCCAAATTAAGTTTTTTCACTTGCTTTGGTTTGTTTCTTTAATTTGTTGTCAGCCACTTCAAATAATTCTAAAATAAACTTCCATCTACAAGTATACGTACATAAGGGGGCTGTTACTTTGTACAAGGGAATCAAAAACGCTGATCAGGGCTTCCCTGGTGGCGCAGTGGTTGAGAGTCTGCCTGCCAATGCAGGGGACACGGGTTCGAGCCCTGGTTTGGGAAGATCCCACATGCCGCGGAGCGACTAAGCCCGTGAGTCACAACTGCTGAGCCTGCGCGTCTGGAGCCTGTGCTCCGCAACAAGAGAGGCCGCGATGGTGAGAGGCCCGCGCACTGCGATGAAGAGTGGCCCCCGCTCGCCGCAACTGGAGAAAGCCCTCGCACAGAAAAGAAGACCCAACACAGCCAAAAATAAATATTAAAAAAAAAAAAAAAAAAATTTATTAAAAAAAAACGCTGATCAGAAGATGAACTCAATTTTAAAAGAACTGTGATGTAATTTTCCCATATTGTCATAGTAATTCTCACTCCCTTCAGAAATATGTGAGAAGGTCCATTTCCCCAAAGGCCAGAGGCAACGGATGCTGTAAAATTTTTCTTTTCCTTGTTGATCAATTTGTTATGTGAACGCATATTCTGATTTGCATTTGTTAAATTACTAATGTAATAGCATTTTTTTTTTACTAATCTTGATTCAGCATTTAAATTTTTAACAATGATTTACCATTCATGGACTTTGCTCATTAGTTAATCATATGGTTTGTCTTCTCCAATTTATTTAGCTACTTTCTGTACATTATAAATATTAACTTATGTTCATTTTTAGGAAGTAACTTTTTTTCCTAAATAAGTTTGGAGAAATCTTAGTCCTCATTTATGATACCTTAGCATATAGATGCTCAAACTGTCTTTAACTTCATGGCTTTTGAGCATCCCATTCTTACTGAAGTTGTAAGCTCCATGAAAATATTTTTTCCAATGCTTAAGTTGTTTTTTTTTTTTTTTAAAGGTTCACGCTCTTGATTTCTCTCCCTAATCTGTTCCTTCCACACTCCTTTTCAAATAAGTAAACTGATAATTGTGCACTGGTCTTAAGTAAAACACTCAAGACCTTCTTTTTCTTGATGTGTCACTTTTCCTCAACCCATATAGCCAATAAGAATACTCTAAAATACAGGCCGAATCCCCTCATTTTTCTCAGCTCAAATGTTACCCGCTCAGTGTGGCCTGCTTGCATCATCCAGTATAACCAGACCTACTTTCTCATTCCCACATCCCCACAGCAGCACTCTCTTAATTCCTTTAGAATGTTTAATTGTTCATTTATTTCATTATTTTAATGTTACAGGATGACAACAACTAACAAATGTTTAATACAGCTCTTACTTTCTATTGCTGAAAATATTTAGCCATGATAAGTACTCATTAAGTGTTTGCTGAATGGTGGATTCCCTAGGGTTTTCTATATACATGATCACAAATCTATTGTATATACGTATGTATGTAGGTAGGTATGTGGTTAGAGGAAAAAGCATGATTTCAGACAAACAGTAAATGTGAGTTTGTAAAAATTCTTTCTTCTGTTCTTTGTGCATTTTAAATCTGAGCAACCATGTCTTACTTTAATTTAAGACAAGTTTCACCCATTCACTATTAACGTAGTGCTGACCTGGGTCTTAGCTTCCTCTAAATTACCACAGTACTCATATTGTGCCTCTTCTTTCTCACCACTACGTGTATAATTTAGATTACAAACATTTAATTGTATGTATATAAGATCTTTCAGTATCTTATATAATATGTAATAAATATATTTTTAATTTAAAGTTCATTTTAATCTCTTAATCTGATATACTAAATCTATTTTATTTACAGTAATATGAGGTCCCTCACCAAAACATTAATTTTCTCTTCAGCTCTATCTAATTTTTTTTTTTTTAAATGTTGAGTTTCTTTAGGAGTTTTTGTTTAAATTCCTCAACTTTTTTTTTTTTTAATTAATTTATTTATTATTTATGGCTGTGTTGGGTCTTCGTTTCTGTGCGAGGGCTTTCTCTAGTTGCGGCAAGTGGGGGCCACTCTTCATCGCGGTGCGCGGGCCTCTCACTATCGCGGCCTCTCTTGTTGCGGAGCACAGGCTCCAGACGCGCAGGCTCAGTAATTGTGGCCCACGGGCCCAGCCGCTCCGCGGCATGTGGGATCTTCCCAGACCAGGGCTCGAACCCGTGTTCCCTGCATTGGCAGGCAGACTCTCAACCACTGCGCCACCAGGGAAGCCCCCAGCTCTATCTAATTTGATGTTGAAATCAGGCCTTGAGGTTTACTCCCTTCAGCTGCTACTCCTGAAGACTGGTCAGCTTCCACACTCTCTCCCTAACCATTTCATGTTGTCTTTCTCTGTTGGTCCTGTTTTTGAGAGAGAGCTACCCTGTTTTTGGCTGTGGCTGTTTCATTTTCATTTTCCTTTTTATCACTTTCCTATTTTTATAATGAACATGTTATTACTTAATGATTAGCTCCAAGAGGGATTCTCAAAGTGTAAACTCACAACATCTTGACCAGAAATGTAATGAGAACCTTTGATACATCAACATGTGTTATGAGTTGAATTGTGTTTCCCCCAAATGTGTTGAAGTCCTAACCCCCAGTATCTGTGAATGTGGCCTTATTTGGAAATAGGGATTTTGTAGACAATCAAGTCAAGCTCAAGTCATTAGGGAGGGCCCTAATCCAATATGACTGTGTCCTTATAAAAAGAGGAAATTTGGGCACATCGACAAGCACACGGGGAGAACATCATGTGAACTTGAGAGCAGAGATCAGAGTAATGCATCTAAAAGTCAATCAATGCCAAAGATTGCCAGAAATCAGCCATAAGCTAGAAGACAGCATGGAACACATCCTCTCTCAACAGCCTCAGGAGAAGCCAACCCTGCCAACAACTTGATCTCGTATTTCCAGCCTCCGGAACTGTGGGAGAGTAAATTTCTGTTGTTTAAGCTACCAGTTTGGGGTACTTCAACACAAAAACTGTAGCAAATTAATGCAACATCTAAACCTTACAAGCAAAATTCTATATTAATATTTTACATAAATTAAACAATATTTTGATTCAAATCCAAATTCTATGAAACGTAATTTCATTCAAAATGCTCTTTATACCGTATAGGTTAAAACTGTATAGGCTCCCTACAAGAAATAAAGATTGATGAAATTCTGGGGTTATATATTAATAGGACTAAGCCACTATGTATGATGTGTCAGTTTATGATTATATAATATTTCTTTTTACTTTTTCTTATCATTGGCATATAAGCCCTGTATAAATTTAAGGTGTACAGCACATTCAAACTTTGCCTACCTAAAAATATATATACACATATTAATGTCCCTTACACAGAAAATAAAAATTATATTTACAATGAGGAAGTTTACCTGGCAAATCATTCAAGGAGCTCTAAACACTGCCTTCAGAATACTTTCCTTTCTGGGCAGTAACTTGGAAATGATAGCCTAGCAAGATTTTACTATGATACCTCCTCTTCTCCCTCCTCACCCTGCATCTTCATTACAGGAAACCATAGAAACAGGCACAAAATAGTGATGACATCTAAGAACTTTGTCATTTTTTGCCCAAGTTATTTTCTTTAGCCTTCCAGCTCCTATACTGATAACAGAAAGTTGACCTTAAACTCTCTCAGTCCTAAGTCCATGGCCCTCTCCTGAAACTAAATGACACATTACATCGACCACTTGATAAATCTTGAGCCTCTAGCTTAAATCCCTCCCTGCTATCCCACCGCTCCTTCCTTTCTTCCCTGACATGATAAATGAAGCAAAAGCAGAAGATTAAAAAAAAAAATCTTTCAGAGAAAAATAAAAGGCATTTACCCTGGTTATTAGAAGTAAATTACTACCCTGAATCATAAAGCAGAAATCTAAGCCAGCTTTTTATCCCTTATTATTGTCAGTGTTGAATTATTCAGTGGTACCCATTAGCAATGTGATAACGTGGTGATTTTATATTTAGGCTTCCTGGTACAGGATATCAGCAGCTTACTTCGAACACCTGACAAGTTGACTGTGCACTGACTCAGAAATGATTAAAGTTAGTGACCAGGATAAAACGGTAAAATCTCATTTCACTTTTCAAAAATCCATGCCTAAAAAAATAGTCTCCCTTCACACTCCTCCTCCTCTTCCTTCTTCTTATCATAATTACTATTATCACCACCACCATCATCAAATAGGCAATAGTCAAGAACATCTCAATTACAATTAAGAGCTAAACTGTCTTAACGTGCCATTTTCCTTATAATGTATTTTAAAAAAATCTGAGATGGCCATTTTTCCTCTTTCTAGTTTCAGAGTTTTTTAAGGAAGTATATATATATTTTTCTTCATACACCTGCATTGTAATTCATAAACTGTCAAGTAAATCCTTTTGCACTTTTCAAAATGCTGCTGCTTTCTCTGGTTGTTTTATTGCAAAGTTACCACATTTAATCTTGCAGGTATGAAATTATTACCACCTGTCTGACAAAAAAGCAAGTTCTCTAACTTTCACCAGAAACTGTAACTTTTTTTGCCTCTGTAACTTTCACCCTGAAACTGTAACTTTTTCTGTAACTTTCTTTGCCCCTGTAAAGAGAGATTAAAAAAGAAAAGAAAATCCTAAGAGGGAAATATGTCTTTATATATGGATAGAGTTTTTGATTTATATTAGTGGGGATAAAAAGGAATACCATATAAAGTTTACACAAATCTATGTATGCAATGTGTTCACATTATGTAAACATGAAATATATTCACTATGCAATCTCTCACTCTCTGTAAATGATTGGCATTTTAACAATGATTGTCTGATTTTCTCTGGGTTGTGAAATAATGAGTTTTAAGTTCTCTATTAAATTTGTTAGTATGCTTTTTAACCTTTCCACAATGTGTGCATTTCTTTTATATTAATAAAATAATATACATTAAAATTATAAAATAAGTATATACTCTATACCTTATGAATTAAAAATTTTAAACAGAATTTTTCTAAAAAGCACAATGTCATAAGCAAATATTTATGTTTATGTGCAAACATAAAGATAAGAATTAATATAAATAGTATTTACTTTTCATATAGTATTTAATGTGTAATGACATTCTTACTTTCAAAGATTGTTCCAATTCGTAGAAATATTTAGGCACATCCTGTAAAACTTTTAGGAATTTAACTTAAAATAAACCTGCCCTTGCTATAATGTTTCTACTATCTTCAAAGCTAAGTCCAAACAGTCCAAGAACCTGTCTTTTTAAATGACTTATTGTTCTACTTACACTTATTACAAATGAGCATGACATGTGTATTTACTTTTATCAAAGGAAAAATTCAATTTATTGAGGATAATATAGATAGTAATAAATTTAATAATTTAAAATAATTTTAAGAAGTCATTAATTGAGAAGAGTGCCTAGAAGTACTCTTTTAATCTTTATTTTTAAAAAACAGAAATTTGAAAGAATATTGATTGATTATTTGCATCTCAAATCCTGTGTGGAAGGCTCTTTTTTCCTAAATTAGTGTGTATTTATGAAAGGTTTTAATTCATCTTTTCAGTATGGAATATAATCAACATTTTTCTGATCATTGCCTTAAAAGGTGTGCTTAGAGGAATTCCTTTGAAGCCAAGCAAAAGAGCCCCACAATGCTTGCTTATCCACATTTTCGTTTGCTTTCATTTAGACCTAATTATTGAACATGCTAAAGGTCTATAATTATTTAATGACCTTGAACCCATTTCTATTGATACATTGTTCACGTATGTTTTATTGGTCATACATCTAACAGATATTATGTTCCAAGCAATATTTGGACAAAATGCATCATACCTGGTAAAACTGAGTATAATGAAATCTCAGGAACATATTTCATGATTTTAAAAAAAGTTAAATACTTTAATGCTCAAAGAGATGCTGAAATTCTTTTAAGTTACTCACCACAATCAATTCTGGGTTATGGATTTAATTCTGCACTACCTATAGTACTCTTTGTCCAGTGAAAACTTGGATACTTCTTAGAGCTAGACATCAGGGAGTTCACTATTCAGTGGCCCTGAATAGTAGACCTGGAATATTTGAGGACCAGCCAGGAGGCCAGTGTGTCCAGAGCAGAGTAAGCAAGGAGGGGAGAGGTAACAGAAGACACTAGATACCTATACATGAGTGGGGGGCAGTGGAGCAAAGCAGAAAGGTCCAGCAGAAATGTAAGGTGAGTCATAGGCATAATTTAAAAATTTCTAATAGCTACATTAAACAAACTAAAACAGATTACATTAATTTTAATAATACATTCTAAGTATGATGTAACAAAATTAAAATCATTTCAATATGTAATTAATTCAAAAATGATTAATGAGATGATTTATATTCTTTGTTTTTACTAAATCTGCAACACCTCACAATTTGGACTGTGTTGTACAACATAAGCATAGACTCTTGAACCCTATTCTGAGTGAAATGGAAAACCTATGAAGACTTTGGGGGCAGAGATGTAACACTGTCTCCGTCTTTCTTTCGTGGTAAAAACAAAGCAATGGGTTAAGCAATAAATGAACATTTAAACTATGTAGATATCAAGTATAAAATTACCTTCTAAGAATTTAATATAAAGTGAAGTTTTAGAATTCTTAAACACATTTATGTAATAGGAGGAAACCATACAGTTATAAAAGACAGCTTAAAGAAATGTTTACTTCAACATTCAAAAGTTAAATGTAACAATTATTTAGAAAAACTTTTACTATGTTCAGTAGTTTGTCATGTTAAAAGTATAAATAAAAGTGGGAATATCAAATGGAATATAACATTTCCTTTGTAACAAGAATATTTAAAAATGAATTCATTAATCTGGCCACTCACAAAATATTAAACAAGTAGAAGAAATATTACTAAATCATTTGGGTATATGAAGGCCATATACTCTTTTTATAATAGCTTTATCAAGCTATAATTGATAAACAAAGGACTGCATATATTTGATGTATACAAATTCTTGAGTTTGGACATAGGCAAACATCCATGATACCACCACCAAAATCAAGGTAATAGACATATTCAACATCTCTCAAAGTTTCCTTGTGTCTTTTTGTGTTTTGTTTCTTTCTTTCGTGGTGAGAACACTTAACATGGGATCTACTCTCTTAACAAATTTTGAAGTGTACAATCCAGTACTGTTAACTAGAGACACTGTGTTATATGTCCCAAATAAACGAATTAAAAATGACCAAAGGACTTGAACAGACATTTTTCCAAGGAAACATACAAATAGCCAGCATGTGTATGAAAAGATGCTCAACATCATTAATTATAAGGGAAATGCAAATTGAAACTATAATGAGCTATCACCTCACACCTGTTATGTCTAAATCTCTAGAATTTGTTCATGTAGCATTACAGATACTTTATACTCATGGAACTACAACTCCCCATTTCCCCCCGCTCCTCACTCCCTGGCAAACACTATTGTATTTTCTGTTTCTATGAGTTTGACTATTTTAGATACTTCCTATGTAAGTGGAATCATGCAGTATTTGTCCTTCTGTGAATGGCTTATTTCACTTAGCCTAATGACCTCCAGGATGCAAATGTTGTTTGTTGTTGCAAATGGCACAATCTCCTTATTTATTTTTTTTCCAATTTATTTATTTATTTTTGGCTGTGTTGGGTCTCCGTTGCTGCCTGTGGGCTTTGTCTAGCTGCGGCGAGCGGGGACTGCTCTTTGTTGCGATGTGCGGGCTTCTCATTGCGGTGGCTTCTCCTGCTGCGGAGCACAGGCTCTAGGTGTGCGGGCTCAGTAGTTGTGGCACGCGGACTCAGTACTCGTGGCGCACGGGCTTAGTTGCTCCGTGGTATGTGGGATCTCCCCGGACGAGGGATCGAACCCATGTCCCCTGCATTGGCAGGCAGATTCTTAACCACTGCACCACCAGGGAAGTCCCACAATGTCTTTATTTTAAGGCTGAATAATATTCCATTGAATGTACATACAACATTCTCTTTATTCATCTGTTGACAGACAATTGGGTTGTTTCCATATTTTGGCTATTGTGAATAATGCTGCAATGAGCATGGGAATACAGATATCTCTTCAAGATCCTGATTTCAATTCTTTTGGATATATATATATGTCCAGAAGTTGGATTACTAGATCATAGGGTAGTTCTAGTTTTAACTTTGAGGAACCTCTATACTGTTTTCTCTGGTTGCTACAATATATTAAATTATCTCTAAAGGTATACAAGGGTTTCATTTTTTTACTCAACCTTGTCAATACTTGTTATCTCTTGGGTTTTTTTTTTTTTTGATAATAGCCATTTTAACAGGTGTGATGTGATATAACACTGTAGTTTTGATTTGCATTTTCCTGATAATTAATGATATTTAGCATCTTTTCATCCACATGCTGGCCATGTTTGTATGTTTCCTTGGAAAAATGTCTGTTCTTTGCTCATTTAATTGGTTTCTTTCAGAATTTTTGTTGAGTTGTAAGAGTTCCTTATATATATTAGAAATTAACACCTTATCAGATATATGGTTTGCAAATATTTCAGCCCATTCGGTAGGCTGTCTTTTCATTTTATTGATTACTCATTTTGATGTGAAGTTTTTCATTTAATGCAGTTCCACTTGTCTATTTTTGCTTTTGTTGCTTCTGCTTTTGCTGTCATATCCATAAAAGCATTGCAAAGACCAATGTCAAGAAGCTTTTCCCCTCTGTGTTCTTCTAGGAGTTTTACAGTTTCAGAGCAATTAGCCAAAAAGGAGTAAAATGAATCTACTCAAAAAGGAAAAGGTAAAATTATCTCTGTTTGCAGATGACATGATTCTATATGTACAAAACCCTAAAGATCACACACACACAAACCTGTTAAAACTAATAATGAATTCAATAAAGTTGCAAGATATAAACTCAACATACAAAAATAGTGTTTCTACACATTAAGAACAAATCATCTCTAAAGGAAATTAAGAAAACAATCCTATTCTTAATGGCATCAAAAAGAATAAAATACTTAGGAATAAGCTTAACTAAGGAGGTGAAAGACTTGTACACTGAAAATTACAAAACACTGATGACAGAAATTAAAGGAGATGAGTACTGAAAGACATCCTGCCTTCATGGATTGGAATTAATATTGTTAAAATGTCCATACTACCTAAAGAAACCTACAGATTCAATGCTATCCCTAACAAATTCCCAATGGCATTTTCTACATAAGGGAAAAACACTTCTCAAATTCATGTGGAACCACAAAAGACTCCAAAAAGCTGAAGCAAACTGGAGAAAGAGCAAAGCTAGAAATACCATGCTTCCTGATTTCAAAATGTATTACAAAGCTACAGTAATTGAAACAGTATTGTACAGTATAAAGACAGATATATAGAGCAATGGAACCAAATAAAGAGCCCAGAAACAAACCACTTGTGTATGTTCAGCAGATCTTTGACAAGGGGGCCAAGAATACATGATAGGAAAAGGATAGTCTCTTCAACAAGTGGTGCCGAGAAGACTGACTATCCACTTGCAAAAAACTGAAATTGGGTCCTTACCTTACATCATACACAAAAAAATCAACTCAAACTAGATTAAAGACAAATGTTAGACTTGAAACTTTCTCCTAGAGAAAACAGGGGGAAAGATTCTTGACATCTACTATTTTAAGTTAAAAAGTAAAAATTAAAAGTTTGAAGGGAAATTTTGCAAATGTGTGTTGTGTTTATTTTACAGTCAGCAGACATTGTTAGAAACTAGGTTCTGGAAGCAGCTGACCCTGGAAATCAATCCCCTGTCAAATCCTGCCCCCTTCACTTATCCCCTTTCTCTACCCAGTAATTACCTCACAAGAGGTGGAGATTAAATGACCTAAGGATCTGGTATAAGGCCATGCTTGATAAAGGTCAGTCACCAGTATAATTACTTTTTAAGATAGGGACATTTTTCTTACTTTGTAACAACTAGAAAAGAAAAGCTTGAGCTACAAGATATGGTGAAGATGCACATAATAAACAAAGGCCTTGGGTAATAAAGTAAGACTTTAGGAAATTTAATGGAAAGACTCTTTTTTATAAATGCATAATAGAAAGATAACAAGGTGGGGAGAAAAAATCCTATGTATGCTTGTGAAAATGACTTTTCTGAAAAGGTAGCATTTATGGGAAATTTGAAACAAGAGGTTTAAGTTATGGAAAGATTTCTGGAGTAACTTTTCAATTAGAGGAGACAGTATGTGTGATAGCAGAGTTAGGAAAAGTTTGACATTTTTCAAGGCTCATAATTCACAGTAGTTCTAAAAGCAGCAATTATGGTCCCAAATGTATAAATAATATAAAGATGCAGTTTTAAAAAAATTTGAATACTATATTTTTCTAATTTATAAATATATCTAGTCTAAATATTAATAGTTTATTCTTATTCATTTATTTCTCAATGTGTTAATGTTACATGAAGGTATGTAAAAACATCTTCAGTTTTAGAGAAGTCAGTAAATTATATAGATATGCATATATATATATATAAAACTTTTATGAAAATTAGACCGTATAATAATTGATATTTGTATCTAAAAGAAAATTATTAGTATTTATATTTTTTAGCATTTGATAAAGGATTTTAGATTTTTCACAGTGAAAAGAACTTATACAACCATATATAACATATAAAAATAAATATTACAAACATCCCATGAACACTTAAATGTAGATAAATAGAATATGTATTAGCATATGAAAGAATGAAAAATTGAATAAGATGACTAATTTTTTACTTTCTTGAAAAATATATTAATTCTAATCAACATTTGTCAATCAAAATACATAAAATACCTTTATAAAATTAATTTTTATTCTTCTACTCTTCACATTCAAAGATATGTATAAGAATTTCAAGATAGGTACTCAAAGAAGACAATTGGCCAGTGAATGTGTAAAGGTAAGAATGCAAAAAAGTCAAAGTGTAGGCAAATAGGAACAAAAAAGTCATAATCTGTGGATAATATACCTAGAAAATCCAAGAAAAGGTATGCAAAGTTTTAAAACCATGGGTGCTTTAAAGTGTAAAGATACACAACAAATATAAAAAGTATTTTCCCCTGCATTCTAAAATAAAATATATTTTAATAGACCAGGAAAAATTCCCTTAAAATTATAAATTGGAAAATCTGTTCTTTTGTAAAATGTATTTACATATCAAAATAGTAAAGATCTTAATTGCCAGTTTTATATCTCATCATTTTGCTCTCCCCACAAAACAAGATGTAAACTTTAAAACTTACGTTTTTAAAACTTATCACTTAATATGTATATACATATTAAGTTTTAAGCAAACTTAAGTTTATAAGTTTATGTTATATTTGCTTCACTTGAGAGTACACAGTTAAGCTTCATCCAAGTTACTGCATGAAGTTGTAGTCTGCTTATTTTCTTTGGTCTTTTCAATAAACGGACCTCGAACAATTGGCTATAAGAAAAAATTTATTGGACATTTATTTTAAGCCACATAGAAACATCAATTCCTGGGATAATGTAAAGCTAAATATGAAAACAAAACAATAAAGATTTAGAGGATAATATTGAAGAGTATTTTCTTGACCTTAGGATAGGTAGATACTTCTTAACAAGACCCAAAACAGTAAAAAGAAAAAGATAATGACGATATTAAGTATTAAAATAAGCAAATCTAGTATCAAAAGACAACTTGTAGCAATACAAGCCACAGACTGAGAGATTTGCTACACATACAACCAAAAAGAATTGTATCCATAATATTTAAAGAACTCCTACTCTTCAATAACAAAATGACAGACAGCCTCAGAGAAATATATGTAAATGTTTAAACTCGTGCTTCACAAAAGAGAAATCCAAATGAAAGGTACATGATGAACAGGTGCTCAATTTTCTGAGAAATCAGAGGAGTGAAGTCCCCCCAGGAGATCTCTCTGCACACGCACTAAATTGGAAAAATTTTTAAGTCTGAATAAAAAGGAAGTATTTTTGAGGATGTAAATAATAAGAATTCTCACATATTGCTGACAGAGTGCAAACTAGTACAACTATGTCAGAAAACAAATTAAAACAAAATCAAAGATAGTCACAACCTGTAACCAATCTACTTTGCTTGTATCAATAGATATATACTATAGGGAAATATGTGTACAGGAGAATCAGGGCATAATCTATATAGCTGCACAATTCGTCAAGGCCCCAAACTGGTAATTATTCAAATGTTCATCAAAACTAGAATGGATAAATAGATTTTGCTACATTCAAAGTCCTATATTATAAATATATGAAAGTTAGTAGCAATAGATAATATTTACTCAGTGCTTTCTCAGTGTAAGTTATCCTACTAAGAACTTACATTTAGTAACTCAGTCAAATCTCAGAGCAAGTATCAAAGGTAAACACTATTGTTCCCATTTGATATATGATCAAAATCAAGGCACGCAGTTTTGAAGCAACTTTCCTAAGGTTTCAAAACTAACAAATACGGTAAGAATCCAGAGAGTCTAACCTTAGAGCTCTTGGTTTTTAATTGTTATACCTTACCACCTAATTGCTTGCACATGTGTAATGAAACTGGGACTCAACTATGATGAAGAGAGTGCCAATCAACGTACGTTTTCCAGATCAAACTCCGAGTCTGTTAAAGAATTTTAAAGCGTACATGCCATCTAACACAATAAGCCTTATCTAAGAAGCAGTAATAATATATATTCAGAGCTACAGTTGAATGTGGACATATAGTATATGCGTTTGGCAGGAAAATGAGTATATGAATTTTCTAGAATAAATACAGTGATGGGTTGTGAGCCCTCAGATAAATTGTGATCAGTGGATTTTCAACAGGAACAAATAATCTTAAATAAGGGGATATAGTTTACATTACTTAGCTATTTTTTCAATAACTCTGTAGCAAAGCCTTCTGTAATAGACGGTGGGATAAATGGACATGTATATATTGGATGGAGGAAAATAATTTGATTAATAACAGGTGATTATCTACAATGCAAACATTTTATCATTAATAATAATAATAAATGAATGTCAATCTGGAGGTTTCTGACCTTTACATATTTATTTTTGACATTTTATCAGATATTTCAATGAGAGATGAATAACACATACACCAAATTTAGGTTTTACAAAATTGGAAAGATTGTAAAAATTCTAGATGACAAAAATCCAAATTCAAAAATATTTTGACAGGAGGGTTAGATAAGTTAAATCTAATGGAGGAAAATCAACAAGAATTAATGTCTGGATATATCACAATCCATCTTTAATGTTCTTTTGCACATATATTTGGAGTGTTCTCATCCAGTGCTGTGGCTTCAAACTGTATCTACATGTTGGTAACTCTCACATCTATACAGCCTGAAATTATATTTGATTTCCAGACCTCAGCACGCAAATGTCTAAGGAATAATTACAATGGGATTTATTTCAGGCTCTACAATTATAAAGTGCTTATCCAAAGTGTCTCGCTACATCTGTCCCTCTTTAATTTCCACTCTGGTTATGGCATCAGTTTATTGTATAATACAAGCTATAAACTCAATCACCTTTACATTCCCAATTTCCCTTCCCGTGCATTTCATCTATCACTAAATGCTAAACAGCCTCTTTTAAACACACCCTTCCTTTCCATCACACCTGACTTAAACACTCAGAGACTCTTATTTTCCCAGCCTTCATCACCCTCCAGTGTTCAACCCAGTCTCCCCTTCAAGTCATCATAGGGGTGATCTTCCAGAAATATAAAATCTAAGGATGACGGTTCCCTGCTTAAAATACTTTCACCTCCTGGTTTAGTTTCCCCTCCTTCGATTAGCACCAATTTAACTTCAGTTGCCATTCCCCTTGGGTTGCCTCAGCTGCAGAGAGACAACTCACAAGGTCACACCCTTCCTAGAATGTCCTAAATCTAATAGACAAAAAGGCCGTTTCAGCCCATTTTAGAACAATCCCAATAAGTCATTTTATTCCCAGAGGTCCTCATGTGATTGGCTGAGGTGTCCTAGAACCTACGTCACATCTTGTCTCCTTGCATTGCCCATTCTTCCTGACCTCCCCTCCCCTGCACAGGTGTTGACCCCAAGGGAATCTCCCTAACACGGATCTTGCACACTATCACCCGTCTCAGAGTCTCCTTCCAGGGAACCCAAGCTGTGGCAGTGTATTGACATAACGGATGTAGCACTTCCAACTTTTTTGCAATGGTTATTCCAAGCTGGCACATGTCTGCTATTTTTAGTGTCTCAACCAGTATAAGGAAGTATATTAATAAACAAGAATGCATTTACCACAAAATTATTATGATACTAAACCAAGTCATGAACCCTAGAGAAAAGGAAGCCAAGACATCTGTCCTCAATACCAGAAAGATCATTATATGGGCAAAGGTAACAGCCAGGATCTAGCCAGGAGACAGAAACCGTATCAGTTATTTTAACAGATAAAATTTTACTTAAAGAATTATCAGTAATGCATAAAACACTGTTAACCACGGAACTGATAAGGCAAAGAGAGAACATTAAGGTAACAGGGTGGGAGCCAAGTGGAGAATACCTACCATTCCAACACTAACACTGAAATTGTTAACATTTAGAAGCTCAACGAGGGGCACCAAGGAGGTAACACCCTGACCTCTGAGAAGGGTCAGCTGTTGCTGGTGGCTCTGAGAAGGTGGGGGAAGCCAGGGGAATAGAAGCAGTGACCCTCCAGGTGGTGCTGGGGTCTCTTCAGGGCTGTAAAGTTGCTCTGGGAGTGTTGGAGAAATTATGATGTGAGTTCAGCTACTTCTACATGAACTTCCACTGCCTCAGTGGAAGAGGAGCATGGCTTGGTGACACTGACAGGAAGAAAAGGTCAGCAAGAGTCAACAGCTAGAAGCCATTTCCTTTTCTCCTTCACTTTGCTGTCTCATCAAATCAAATCCTATGGACAGAGCCTACCCTCAATGGGCAATGCAGATGCCTGGCATCACAAAGCCAAGTCAGAAAAGTGGCTTTGAAGCTGGGAGAAGAGCTTGAAAATTACCCACCTGCACCCCCGGAAAGGTGGCAAGATGCTCCAGAAATACAGCCTAAGAAGAACTCGTTTTGAGGGAGGAACATCTACTCCCTTTTGCTCACGTTTCCAAGTGGAGGAAGGTGAGTTAGAGTTTCATTCGCCATCTGTCAACCACTCCTCTCTTAGGGAACAGCTGTCACTCCTCTGGTAGATGAATTTAGCAGAAGGGAGCAGGATTGACCAAACCATTCCTGGTACCTCGCAGTAAATGTGCTCTTTGGATGAATTCTCAGCTAACTCATGAGGGAAATTCACCAGGACAGGCAAAGCCTCTGCAGGCGGCAGCAGAGTCGGTGTAGCTCTCCTGTGACTGAGTGAATGAGTTTACTCTAAGGGAAGAATTACTAGAATATCTGTGCAATCTCATCAGATTCAAGCCATACCCTGCAATCTAGCTTTATCTCTAAATAACTAATATTTTGAGTTTTTCTGACTTATATCTTGTATCCCAATGGGCCCAGAGCTCAGATGGGAAAGAAAGAAAACAGGATGTTGTTCACTGGCCTTTAAATGCCCATAATTACTGCTGGCTAGACATTTCCAAAGACTGAAATAGCCACACATGTAAGGATGCCTTCTACTTTGAAGTACTCCTATGAGCTCTGCAGATTCAGGCTTTAATATGCAGAATATTTTTTCCTCTGAAAAGTTTCTATACCTCAAACCAGGGTAAAGTATATTGTACCAATAGTCCTGACAAAGAAAGAGGATACCGTATTGAAATTATATACATTTCTCGAGAGGTGAAAATCGGGAATATTTCATCGTTAGTTATACCTCTAGGTAAATTTCCACCTACCCAAAAAGTGCCTGATTAAATAAACTATGAGAAAAACATCCAAATATATACTGAAATGTCTTTTCATCTCTGCTTAAAAAAAAAAAAAAAAAACTATCTTCAGAGTTGTAACCACCTCTCAAACTGCACCCACAGTGCTCTTGTGATTAACTGGTGTTTCCAAATTTCAAAAACACATAATTTTTCATGGTGTATTCAAATTAAGATAATATTTTATGAAAGGTGAGTAGATATTAACCAAGTTCACTTTAGTGAGGAATCATTTCTATATACTTTGGGTTTGGCTTTCTCTTTTCCATTTGTATTATTGAGATCAACATGATTAAAACTGTTTGCTTCTCTCAATAATCAGCCCTAAGAAATGTAAAGATTTTTTAAATTTTAGTCATGAATCATTGAATTACACCACATTCGTTTCAACCACAAAAGTGCAATAATCAAGGTGATCTGAGATAGGTGATCACAAAGCAATTAAAAATATTAGATAATTAAGCCTTGCCTCTGAACCATATAATTACTCACTCTCTCATTTAGTGAATTATGCCAGGCAGGGAAAAAAGAAACTTTAACATGATCTATTTAAAAATATCAAAATAATATGAATTATAAAGCAATTAAATTTCTCTAGCTCTGCTGCTATGCTTTCCCCTCTTCTGTTTTTATGCACAAATCTATTTCCATTTCAATGACAGATATGAGTTCAAGTAGTAAGTTGAACATCTCTCTTTTATTAGAGTATCTTTGTTATTATAAGTAAAATTGAGCTGGTTTTCATTCAAATCTGCTGTGTCTATGAAACAAGATTTAGTCATGCATTAAATGAAGGTTTCAAATAACATTATGCTGGGAATTTGTTACATGTTAAACACCAATAGTTTGCTTTCAGTTTGTGTATTGGCATAACAGTTATGCAATAATAAAATACAATAAAACTTTATAATGCTCCATTCATACCAATAGCTCCCACAGCACAGCAGTTCTTCAAATGGTGAGTAAAAAATTAATAAAGAGGATGAATCTGTGGAAGTGGTGTACAAAAGATGTGATGGATTGGAAATATTAAGCAATAATGAGTGCCAGATCTGATTCCTTTGGCAAAATTATAGGACTAGTGCATTAAATGGAGCTTTGAAAAAATGAATTTTCAATGATTTGGAAACAGCTATGTGCACGGTGACAAAGCTAATGTTGAGAAAAGAAAAAAGATGAACAGCGCAAACAAAAGATTTGAATTGCTCTTTCAGATAGAGCAGATAGAAGTTGTGTAAATAATAGGATTTGAAGGTTTCCCTACTCAGTTGTAAATCCCTGAAGAGTAGAAGCTAAATGAATTCCTCTGGGCCCGGAAAGCTTTGGGGAATGTCTACGATCTCACAAAGAGACAAAACCATAATTGACGACACAATTAAAAAAAATTCATAAGGGGTTGAGAGCAAGTCATTCTAGAAGGGCACCTACAGGAAGTGCTTGAACGTGTAATCCGTGGAAAGATCAACAAAGGGAGAAGAGGAAGGGAATGAAGAGAGAAGTTAGACAGACTTCATGATCGCACAGGATCTTTAGAATAACATCAGCTGTAGCTGTAACTACCAAATGACACACTAGCATTTTGAAAAGCTTCAACTATATATATTAGCTTCTTATATTGTTCTATCAGTGTACTGGTAACAGATTTTTCATACAATGGACTGGCTTCAAGGTTGTGTTGTTAACAGTGTAGTCCCTGGTCTGGCCTGAGGAAATACTGTAAACCCAGGCCTAGTTATTGGTAAACATTTTATTTTCAAAGTCCTCTGGAGGGAATCAGGCTTTTAGAAAGCTCCAATTTTTCAGTTGCTAATAAAAAGTCTCAAATTCAATAATCTGTGGCAGGGATGTTATATTTACTTAATTCCAGGAGCATCTGAATTCTCACACACAGACTTATTGTTTCCCGTTTTGGACTTTTTTATCACATGCAGAGGTGATGGTGGTTCAGTTGAAAAGAAGAAAACAGCAACGGTTACCATAAAACAGCCCAAAGCTCCCCAGAGTCAGCACAGAAAAAGAGAGAAAAACAATTTGCTAAACTGATCACAGAATGATTTACCAGTCAATTAAGGAACACTTTGCAGCAATGCAAGGGGATTTCAGACACAGATGAATTACACCAAGATTGCTTTCTTTATTTGCATTGCAAAAACCAGGCAGACCGCAGATTTATATAAAGAGCTTCATAATTTT
Organism: Eubalaena glacialis; assembly: GCF_028564815.1. Classification (NCBI taxonomy): domain Eukaryota; kingdom Metazoa; phylum Chordata; class Mammalia; order Artiodactyla; family Balaenidae; genus Eubalaena; species Eubalaena glacialis. The sequence continues at coordinate 6,964,912 of NC_083730.1, forward strand.
GCAATTTCCTATTGCCTGAACTTTTATTTTGACACAAGGGCCATGTTCACCTGAAGACAGTCACTCAGGTACTTTCCAAGCACGCCACTGAGAAATTGAAATTAGGAATAGTGCACTGCCAGATGCTACATTCTAAGGAGCCTTGTAAAAAGCAGTACTCAAGTGTCACTTTGAAGAACACCTGTTAGACATTGTATTTGAAATGAAATACTACTTGAACATTTTAACTTGTAAGCATGATTTCTGATGTATTTAATTCACAACAATTGCACAGAGGATCTTTTCATGGTAAGCTAAAGACATGTCAGTTTTTGACACTCCGTGGAAAGAGTGACTCACGATGGCTGCTGATAACATGTGATTGGTGTTGAAATATACCCTCAGTAATTCTCTCAGGTTGGGCTACTGCTCCAGAAATTTGATGCATGAGATTCTGGAAGGAAATCATCTTTTTAAAAATATTTAACTTTAATATTGGAACGCTTTAGTTTTTAGTCTGAAATCTTAGAAGAAAATAGGGCATTTTGACTTAATACCAGTAATGTGCCATGTCACTTATAAGGGAGAAAATGTTCTTTGAGAAAAACTTGCCAACTCATAACTGTTTCATAACTTCTTACCTAAATGGAACTGTTTGACCGTATAGCAAAAATAGATATATCATGCCGCCTAATTTTAGTATCAGAACTCAGTTTTAAGATAGGTCGGTTTTTGAGGTTAAAGATGAAAGTATCTTAAATCCCTTGATTAGCAATTGCCTTTACTGGGTATAATATAGTATTTCTAATGCTATTTTGAGTTAGTTTTCGAGGTCCTGGCTTAAGGCTGGCCAGTTCCTTTTCTTGAGCAGCTGATTAACTCTGCAATCCAACTACCTCCTATTGGGCCTTCACCACCCAGATCCGCACTGCAGCAGCCCTAGTCACTCCAGGGCCAAGTAACAGCTAGGAAGAGCCCCTATGCCCTAGGAGTCTTTAAAATTATTCAAATGATGGAATCCACAGGCAGCTCAAGAAACCTAGGAAACTCCATCCTGCTTGCCATTCATAAGATGCCCCCTGCAGCCCTGGCTTGCTGTTGTCTGGTCCCCAGGACCACCCCCAGGGAGCCCTGCCTGGCACCTCCTCTCCTCGGAGTTGTAGGGGAGAGTTCTGCCTTTCATGTATCATAGAGAGTCAGTGTCTTGTGTCCCACCATCCAGAGAATCTCTAAATTGTATAAATACTAGGCAATTAGAACTGCTACTTATTTTCATGTTTCCTCAAATGAAACCTAAAGTTCTATTAATGAAACCTTGAAGGTAACTATATGAAGAACATAGGGGATAGGAGATAAGGCAAATCACTAACAGCTTTGTATCTGTATCTTTTCTAATCAGAGTCTGTTATATAAGTAAAACATGAAGTGATAGTTTCACTTCTTAAAAAATTCTAGTGCCGCCACTCATCATCCTGCCCCAAACCCCAGCACTCAAGCACTCCAGATTTTCCAGCACAGGCATTCAGACCACTGACATGGATCCCACTTGGGGATTTCTCCCTCTTTTCAGTCACCACGAGAAGCCCAGGACTGTCAGACATTTCTCAAGGTCCAACATCTTGGACCGTTATGACCCTCTCCCAACTTGACGAATTTCTGAAAACTTCCCCTGTGCCCTCTGGAACTCATGGTTCATCAGAAAAATCCCCTGAAGTTTTGATTCTTCTGCTATTCCCTTTGCCTTCTTCCTCTGACCCTTGGCTCTCCTATAAGGACTGGGACCCCTGCCCCTCTCTTAAGCAGCATGTCTTTTCAGGCCCAGGAGTCACTCACTAGGGGCGCGGGATGTGTACTCCTCACTCTATTCCGCTACCTTCAAATCACGTTCTTTCCCTCTTCCTTCAAACCACCTAAGCTTTCATGTTGCGCTATGAGATTGTATCACCTGTTACTCCTTGCCAAAGGTATCTACCCAAACCCTCAACACTCTCCTTGAAGATTCTATTATATGTTCTGGCTCTGTTTCTTTTCCTCCAGCACTACTCCTTCTTAACTTTTAACATCTAACAGTCAACACTCCAATACCACAGTCTCCCAGATGGTTGATTTGTCATCAGCTCTGCTTCACCATTACCTCCGTTGGCATGCCCTAGACCCCTGGCATATCTAAAAGCCACATCTCTGCCAAAATCACAATTTAATGCCCCACCCTATGACTACCACTTCTAATGTTTCCAGGTGACTGGCTCCTACCATCACTTCAACAACATTTACATTCAAGTAGGACCTGAAATCCATTCATTCTACCATCTGTTCACAGGTCTACTCCAGTCTCGTGACCACACTGTCCCAATACAGATTCAAAGGTCCCCAGTTAAGTCACTGTGGTGCATAGTCTCTACTCTCTTGCTTGCCAATTTTGTCATCCTATTTGCCTTGCAAAGCATTAACTCTAGTTAAGATTACTTTCTTTCCCCAGCTCTGTCACTAAAACTGCACAGCTGACTGTGTCTCGAGAAAAATACATGGAAAAGTACAAGTTCACATTAAATCCATGAGCTCTAACTTTTTGTATTGGGCTCTTAGTGCTTGCCAGCAATGTTACTCCGTTTCTCTAGCCCATGCCTTTAATATAAGAGCATTTCCTATCTTCTCTCTACCCAAGAATTCAAGTCTGTTCTTGGCATTCTTGGGCTTCTAGTTCATACAGAAAATAAAAGCTATCAGAATAGATAGTATCAGAATAGAGCTACCCACACCACCATGACACATGCACATCCAAATGCACCTTTGTCTTCACTTCTCTTCATTTGAAATAATGGCCTCAGTTCCTATAGAATGATAACCGTCCCATTTGTACACTACACCCCATGTCATCTTACCTCTTAGACAAAAGGCATTTGTCTAACAATTGTCCACTATCCCCAAGAGCAATCACGGTCCACTCTCCACTCATAAATAAGACAGCAATGCTACTCAGGATTTACCTGGTCTCCTTGTCAACTTGCGCTTTCCTTCTCTTCTCTTTTGAACTCTGTTCAACTAGGTTTTCACCCTCATCATGCCACTGGAGTTGGTATCAAAGTCACCAATGACCTAAATACAATGATGAGTCAGTCCTAGGACTTTATTTCCTTATATCTCTAGCAAAAGTTGAAACAATCATTTTTTTCTAGAAGTATCTTCCTAGTTTGTGTTTCAAGTTAACCAGATTTTCCGTGTTTCGTTCTCTTTGTGTGCGAGTGTGTGTTTGTGTGTGTGTGTGTGTGTGTGTGTGCTTTCTCAGCTTCTTTCAGCGTTTCTACCTCATCTCTGCAAGCTTTTGAAGTTAGATAACCAGGTCAGTCCATGTTCATCTTCTTCATTCCTATACCCTCATTCATTCCCTTGGTGAACTCATCTATTATCATCAGTTATCATCAGATGCTAAAGGTTTTCAAATTATAACTCCACTATAGCTCCAACTTGGACCTCCCTGCCCTTCTCTTGGATGGATGCATGGCTCACGCCCTCATTGAGTCTCTGCTCAAACATAACACTTGCAGTAAGAACTTTCCTAATCCCTAACCCACCTTTAAATTACCACCCTCTCACAGCTGGACTTAAATATCCCCATTTTCACTTTCTGATGTATTATCAACATAACATTTTATCCTGAGGAGCATACGTTGTACTCTTTTAGTTATTTTCTGTCAGTCTTTCTTCCTCATTTCCCCTTACCACTAGCGTATGTCTCCTGCAGAAAAGGAATTTTGCCTGTTGAGTTAACTGTTAAATCCCCAGTGCTTAGAAAAATGTAAGGCATGCAATAAATAAGTAACAGAGAAATATTTCATTTCAGGATCTCTACAACATTGCTCTAATTTGGCTTCCCACTTTGATCTCATAATGTTCTTCTAGACAAGGTTTAAATTTCAGCCAGTTTTAATATTATTGGTTAAACAGTAAATGCTTTTGCTTCTAATTTTTCCTTTTGCCTGGAAGATACACTAAACCTTCCCCTCCTTTGCTTTATTTCTACTTGATAAATTTCTTCTTATCTTTCACATTTTATCAGCATCATAAATACTTCTCTGATATCGTCAACTAAATTTACTCTTTTACCTTTTACAATTTTTAACATTTTCTACAGCATTTTAGTGGATATTTGCATAGTAGAATCCCCTTTACATCTTTTTTCTACCCTTCTAAAGGTGACTATTTAGGACAATGTATTTATTGTAAACTATTTTTATACACGCTAACGTATATGCATTGATTCAAAAGCAAAGACTCAGGCACTTCTATAAGTTAGGGAATAATCTATATCAGGCACTGACAAATGCATAATATAGAAAATGAAAATATTACATAACTCTGTCTCAAGGGCACATCTACTGATGCAAACTGACATGTAGAGTAATAAATAATTTCTTTTTAATTTCATGGCACAGAGAGGAAGGTGGTAAATTTTCTCCACTGTGCTATTTCATCTATTCTTATACTTTAAATTATAATTATATGTGAAATGTATAAGTTTTCCACCTCTCACTTACAGTACCTCTGAATTGTTAATCCCAACCTAATTTTAAAACAAATAAAATCATCGTCAACAACAATAAACATGATATTGCTAATAAATTTATGCAGTGTTATATACACCCTAATATTAGCAGCAAATTTATAGTGTTAGTAAATATTTTAATAGCTATCTCTTGTGCTCTGTTTAGTATTTTAGAAAACAAAGGAAAACCTTCAATTTGAATCAAAGTTTTTATCAATTTTTAAAGTATTTCCAGCATTGCACAACTTTTCTCTCACCCACAAGTAATGTTAAAACAGAATGAATCATGGCACTAGGTCTCTATAATCTATGACTGTACTAAAAGTCAAGGGGTATGTTTTATTTTAAATTTGGGTGCTGGATTTCTTAAGTAAACCCCTTGCTAAAATTTTTTAACAACCATAACGAAAAAGAGAAAAAAAACCAAAAAACAATGTGGAATTCTCTGACAAGGATCCACCATTTAGGGGCAACACAAATTCTTCAAAGAATACATAAATATAAAACAAATAATCAAAAAAGGGGGTTTTTCTATGTTGTCTAGTATTTATTCACTTTATGGTTTAGAAACCACTTTTTTTTCAATGTAACATTCAGTGTCCCAATCTATAAAATACAAAAACACCACCAAATTGGGAGTTCTTCTGATGATTAAATGAGAAAATGAAATAAGGCTTGTCATAACAGATGTTTAACAAAATGTGTGCTATTTTCCCATGGATTCGTATGAAAGAGAACACAGGTACATCACAGAATGGCTCCCACACCCTGGGACTTCTCACGCTTCACTTTGACCTTGGCTACCAATTGGTATCAGTGATTACAGAAACTCGTCAATATCCAGGTCCTCCTCTTCAACCCCCAAACCCATTTTGCAAGGAGGATCATTATATAACTAGATGTGTTCAATAGAATACAAAGGAGAAATCTTTGGCTCTTTTCTAATGAGGCAGCTAATTCCTTCAAAAGCCATTTTTTGTTTCACCTCAGGCTAACCTTTGTGTTATAAGCTAAAGCACCCACGAGAATGGAGCAAAGCTTTTCCTCGAGATACCGTTTAGAGCAGAAACCTGCACTCTACATTGACTGCAAGGCGAGTTATAAATAAGACTCTTCTTCACTATGTCATTGAGATTTTGTTTCTATTGTTACAGAAATTAGCATTCAGTACTCTGGCTAATACAGTATTTAAGCAGTTTATTCATGCAGATGTAACATGAAGCGGATTTTGCCTGGGCAAAAATAACTCATTCCATTTTGATGCCCATAATTGAGGTTCTTCATATGCTGACATTCGAGAAACTCCATAGTTAATTGTTGTAACTGTTATAAGAATGGAAATCAAAGTTATAACCGTAAAACAACCAAGGTCAAGTAAAGAAAGGATAACTATGAAAAGTATACTTTTAATGAAGGTATTATTTGAATAAGTTGACCTTTCTAAAGCCAAAAAATCTTAAAAATATAAATGTGTTGACATTTATTTGGCTAGAAATCCAAAATACCAGACTCTCTGAAGCAAACAGGCTTACCCACAAATTGCAAAGTACACAAAGACGACATTAATTGCAGTAACCACTCTTTAAACAATCATGCAGACATGTATCAGTGGATAAGCTGTCAAAGAAGCTGCATTTAAGATTTTTATGAAAACAAAACAGAAAAAGAAAAGCTCCTCTTCTAAGGAGGTAGGAGACGTGGACTCCGTGTAATCAGTTTCAGTGTACTGGCTGTTTATTGGAAGAAAATAAGCGTTTTGTCTAGAAAACAGGTTAGATTTGACCTACTTAAATGCTCACACTTTGATTTTTTGACTCTATAATTTCAGTAGCTTGTGGGCACACAACAGGAACTTAAAGACGAAAACGCCAACAGTTTTAGTTTCAGATGAAGACTCATGGAACTACAGTCAACACCTACCGCTCTCTCAGTGTTTTCATACTACATAGGCCATTATTTCACCATTTCAGAAACAGTCCTGGCAGTCACAGGTGATGAACCAGACCACGAGTATTTGACACTTGCATAAAATAACGGAGACTAAAAGTGTCATTCAATACAGAGGTTTTTAAGAATGGCAGCAGAGCGACAAATGAGAAATGTCTTCCAGTTCTGCAGTGTGAGCCTAATTAAAAGTATGTGATACAATAAAGGAAAAAAAAATTGCTAGATGCCGGTGACTCTGTATCTTTCAGATATTGATTTTAAAATGAAAGCATTCCATCCTTCCGTTTTCAGTTAAGATCCAGAAATCACAAAAGGTCATCCCACCCACCCTAAGAATGAGAGTAAGATGGATAAATTACAAAGCCACACAAGTTTTTCTACCCATCATAGAGCGGAGGACAGAAAGAAACACAATAAAACTAAATTGCAGAAGTGAAGGCTTTGCTAGAAGAGAAGAGACCATAACTGCTTTCTGTTCTGCTGGAATGGTGAGAGTGGTGGTAAGGGGTAATCTTGAAAGACATATGGAAGGCTAAAGGGGTCTAAATTTTAATAAATTCGTAACATCTAGGCACAGGTTGACATGAGAGATCAGAATCCTGAGGGGCTGCAGTCAAAGACGGTGTCTGCACAACCCACCATTTTTCCCATGGTCCCTCAACAGAGCCGACAACCCACAGCCCTCCAAAGGTTGGGGCAGGGCAGAAGGACCAGGAGAAATCCTCCTCCTCCACTCCAGACGCCTGGACCTTCACAGTGCGCATGCAAAGCAGACGGACACCTGGGGCGCCAGTGCAAGCAAAGCTCTGATCCAAGAGTATTCGAAGGTAGTGATGAACACACTAAAGCCATGAACCAGCTCAATCACTGTTAGATCCACACATACCCCAGACTAGGGCTTGAAAGTGAAAAGGGCATGTATTTTTCTGGGTAAATACTACTTACATTAGTCTATAACGCTGTTTCACACACAACATCCTGAATAAATTTTAGAAGCATGAGACACAAGGAGAAAGTAGAAAAATAGGACCCATATTCACAGATGTGTTTCTGTCAATACACAAGTCATAATTTTCTGTTTCTTTCTCGTGCCTTGTACGTCCAAATTTTATTCAGGACATCCTGAGTAAATATACACACATAGACTACTGAGGTTTAAAGCAGAAATGATAACAATATATTGTGAGGTTCCAGACATGCAGAGGTAAAACATACTTTTTTAAAGTTGAATTCAAAATGAATTATTTTCTGATTTGACAATTAAATGTTATAAGTCTCTTCTTTATGTTCAATTTTCGTGTTGGAATAAATATTTAAATATACTCTACTGAAAAGATGGTCTGTTTCAAGAAAAAAATTTTGAAATTCAAACCATTTTTGATGTTTAAAGGCACAAGACCTCACTCATATCGTGCATATTCATTTACATTTTGAAACTTATAATAACGTACTTTAAATATGATGTGACATCCTTATTTCATGCTATTCCAAATGCTGCTTTCAAGCTTTATATTTTGTCTTAATAATAGTGAGAGCTGGCAGCATAAATGACATGTTAGTACTGCAGATATATGGCTCCTCTAGTCCTGTAAAAGCAAACACATATACCAGCATATATATTTTTAAGCATCAATATCAAGATTTAATTTGCTTTCAACACAAAGCTAACGTCAGACAAACGTAATGAGGGCTGTTCTAATTAAGTGAAGAGTTAAGCAAAGATTCCTTGGATAAGACACCAAAAACTCACAATACAAAAGAAAGTATTGATAAACTGTACTTCATCAAAATGTAAACTTCTGCCATTAAAAAGACAATGTGATGACAATGAAAAGCCACAGGCTGGGAGAAAATATTTGCAAAATATACATCTGATTAAACTCTCACAACTCAGTAAGAAATCAAATAACTCAAAAAAATTTTTTTGAAAACACATTTACCAAAGAGGGGCTATGAATAGCAAATAAACACATGAAAAAATGTTTAACAATACTAGTCATTAAGGAACAAAAATTAAAACTGAGATACCCCTACACATGTATGGAACAGCTAACTTTCATGAAATCTGTTAATACCAAATGCTAGCAACTCAAACTCTCATGACATTGTCCTGTGGAATGAAAAATGGTATAGCCAGTTTAGAAAACCGTTTGGCAGTTTCTTTTATAGGTAAATATTATGTCATGCGGTCCAGCAATCACACACTTAGGAATTTACCTAAGAGAAACGTCAACATATGTCTATACCAAGACCTATATATGAATATTTACGGTACCCTTCGTGATAATAGCCCAAATCTGAAAGCAACACATATGCTATCAGTGAACAGAGAAAAATATCATAGTGTATCCATAAGGTAAAATATTACTCGGTAATCAATGGAAATGAACTACTGAAAAATACAAAAATATTGCTGAAGTGAAAGCAATCAGATATAAAAGTCTACATAGTCTTTGATCCTTATTATATGACAATCTGGGAAGAGAAAACTAGAGAGACAGAAAGCAGATCAGGTTTTGCCAAGAATGGGTCAGGTGGTGAGTGGGGGAAGGGGACTGAGTACAAAGGGACATGAGGGAACTGTGAGGGAGACAAATATTCTATATCTTGAGCGTGGTAGTGGTTATGTAATAGTATATATTTATCAAAACACATACAACTGTAAGACCAAGAAAACTGATGGACTGTATTGTGTGGATATTATAGGCTAATAAACATGTCATCCAAAAAAAACAAAAAAAAAAAAGAGGAAATGCATACATTAGCAGACTTATAGTTTGGTTTGAATCAGGAGCTATTTAAAATATTGGAGGCAAAATAATAACATAAAACAAACAAAATCAGGTTACTCTGAATGAAATGGGGTAGAAAAATCTAGGTTGTTCTGTGTGATTTTGCTGCTATGCAACTCACACTGCCTTATTTACTCAGAAATGTCAGATGTAGGTTAATAGGTTTAATTAAGAAAACTTTCCAATCATTCTGGTATAATTTGGAATAAAAATTGGCTTCTGCTTTGGTTATGAGAGCCCAGAAGATTGGTAAACCTTTTAATATTTCTGAACACTACTTATTTATAATGTTTTCTCTAGAACGATCTCTATGTACGGTCCATCTTTTGGGACATCACTGATTACTTCAGCTATACTGTATTCTTGAAAACACACATATACGAGCACATACCTATGCATGGGTGTTTTCAATCCCTCTCGCTCTTTTTCTCTCCCTCTCCCCTTTAAATTGCCATATAAATTTTAGAACCAGATTCCAATTTCTTCAGAAACTCTTCTGTGATCGACATTGAAATAATACTGGATCTATAAATCAATCTAGAGGAAAAGTCTTAGCAATATTAATTCTTTAAATACATGAACGTGGTATACTGCTTTATTGAGGCATTATAAAATGTCTCTCAAAGGTTTTTGTAGATAGCAGCTTACATGTTTTGCACATTTTTGTTAGATTTTTCCTACTTGATTTTTTTATGCTTTCATACATGATATTTATAAGTTCATGTATTTATTCTGTATATGAGGTGATCATATGAACTTCCCCATTTTTCTTCAACATTATTACACTGATTTTGTTTTTCTTGTCTGTGCCTGTTGGCATAATCAGGATGCCAGCTTCTCCAGCATCCAGTTGTTGGTATATAAGAAAAAGAAAACTCGAAGAATTCATCGTCTAAGATGTTGAAGTCCTCAGTCAGTCTGTCTTCTCTTTATCTTTCAGAATATATTCATGTCTTTTTTACACATAACATCCAGAATTAATTGTGCTTAGTCACAAGAATAAAGAGAAATGTGTCTACTCCATTTTGCCCAGAACTAGAAGAGAAACATCTACATTTAGCCTTTACTTTGAAAGATATTTTCACTGTTGTAGAACTCTAAGCTGGCAATTATTTTTGTTCAGCACTTAAAGACATTATTCAATTGTATTCTGGCTTCCATTGTTTTTTGTGTGTCCTCAGCCTGCACTCCTATTGTTGATGCTTTGAATGCATCGGATCTTATTTTCTAGCTGCTTTAAACATTTAGTCTTTGTTTCCAACAGTCTTAGGAAGACGTTTCTAGGTATGGCTGTGTATTTATCTTCATTGAGGTTTGCAAAAGTTATTTAATGTCTGGTTTGAAATCTTTCATCAGTATTGAAAGTGTCTTGGCCATTATTTCTTCAAGTACTGATGATGTCTGATTTATTCACTCTTACTTCTCCTTATATTTACCTCCAAGTTTATTAGACCTTTCACTTTGTCTCATTTGCCTCTTATGAATTTTTCCTATACTTCCCATTTTTTCTTCTCAATTATTCAGTTTGAATAGTTTCTACTCATGTACTCTTGAAGTTATACCCAATTTCAGGCATTGTAGTTTTATTCTTAGAACTTATGTATCTTTCAATAGTTTCCAGTTTTCTCAAATTTTTTTCTATTTTTCTCCTTTTCATTAAACAAGTTAATCACAGCTACTTTAAAGTCATTTTCTACTTATTCCATTAGTTTAAATACCTTAGAGCTAATTTTTATTTCCTGGGTTTTTTCTTTTAGTTTTTGATCACATGATCCTATTTCTTGGCATTCTTCCTAATTTCAACTGAATGTCTGATGTGTTATACTAAAAAACATAGAGGTTATAGATGAAATCAAACTTCTCTAAAGGTTCACATCTTCTTCTGCTAGACCTTCATCAAAATAAGCACTGAGCTTAGTTGGACAGAGTTGTACTTACGGGAAGCCTGAGATGCCCTATTTCTAATAGACTTGTTGGGCTCTCATAAATAGCTAGATTTACTCATCTTGGTCCCTTTCCATAATCTTAATTCTGATTTCTGTTTTCTTAGCTCTGTGAGATAGCAGAAAACTCTGCTATGCTTCTTAGAGAATTCTGGCTTAATATTTTAGTCCCTCTTATCAGGTACAACTTCATAATTTCACAGAAGTCTTAAGGAGGAAATTGGATGTGTTCTGATTCCCTTCACACTGTCATTATTTTTGTTTCGATTTTAGTTTACCCTTTGGAGACCACAAAGATTTCTTATAGTTTCTCCATTCCCCAAGAGTGGGCATCTATCCAAACAAAATACATTCTCAGCCTGAGCTCAGAAATAATAAATACATCCAGGGACCAAAATAGCTGTAGATCATAAGAAAACTTCTCTGAAGTCCTCTCCCCTTCGAATTATATCCATTCAACTCCTTATTTATTGCTTCCTCAACTCACTGATGCCTTAAATGGATTCTTTTTAGATTGTATCTCGATTTCCAAATGGTTCTCAGGGATAACTGCTTTCTGCAGCCAAATATTATTACCTACTTGAAAGTGACTATCTGGAGATCTTTTCACTTACCAATTCCACAAATTCCATCTCCACAAATTTTCATTTAGTTGTCTTATTATGCATAATGACATCCACATTGAAAATAGCTAAGTAACTAAAATATTCAAAGGAAATTTCACTGTGAAAACATTTAGAAACACGTGTCTAAACTTCCTGGCCTCTAGGTAATTGCCTACATGCACAGGATGTTTAAATGAGACCCCTTCCTCAATATCCTCAAGTAGGATATAAATCGAAACAACATAGCACTAGAGACAGATGATTGGTAGTTAGGTAGACAGATAGATAGATCAACAGAGAGAAATAGACTGAAGAAAGTGAAATACAGAAATTTTAAAGGTATTAAAATAGGACACTTAAATAGGAAGTTCCTGAACCAGGACGCACGCAGTCAGGTTTCAAAGACTGAGATTGTCACCAGAGCAAATGTTTCATAAGAAAAATGTAACAAAACATTATTAATTGTTATTAAAGATGAATATTAGAACATGTAAATATAGAGAAGATAAACAACTACTAAAGTCTTTTTGAAAGATTTTGGCACAAATGAAATACATATGCTTTTTAGGAAGTGATATAAGAAAAGGAAGATTTGAAATTTTTAAAAGTAAAACCATATGCTGATATTTATCCTAAAGAAAAATAATTGATATGTTCATATACAATGGAATATTACTCAGCCATAAAAAGAAACAAAATTGAGTTATTTGCAGTGAGGTGGACGGACCTAGAGTCTGTCATACAGAGTGAAGTAAGTCAGAAAGAGAAAAACAAATACCATATGCTAACACATATATATGGAAACTAAAAAAAAAATGGTACTGATAAACTAGTTGCAGGGCAGGAATAAAGAGGTAGACATAGAGAATGGATGTGAGGACATAGGGTAGGAGGGGGAAGCTGGGCCGAAGTGAGAGTAGCACTGACATATATACACTACCAAATGTAAAATAGCTGGTGGGAAGCAGCCGCATAGCACAGGGAGATCAGCTCTGTGCTTTGTGATGACCTCAAGGGGTGGGATAGGGAGGGTGGGAGGGAGGCCCAAGAGGGAGGGGATACGGGGACATATGTATGCATATGGCTGATGCACTTTGTTGTACAACAGAAACTAACACAGTATTGTGAAACAATTATACTCTAATAAAGATCTATTAAAAAAAAACTCATTGCTTTTCTAATATTTTAAACGCAGAAGCTTCCTATTCATTTCTTATAATGAAATTCTAAAAAGGTCCTTGACATTGGTCTTGGCAATCATTTTTTGAGTGTGACACCCAAAGCACAGGCAACAGAGACAAATTTAAGTAAGTGAGACTATATCAAACCAAACTGCTTCTGGACATCAAAGGAAACGATCAATAAAACAAAAAGGCAACCTACAGAATGAGATAAAGTATTTACAAATCATATATCTGATAAGGGTTTAATATCAAAAACATAAAAGGAACTCACCCAATGCAACAGTAAAAACAAATAACCTAAATAAGAAACGAGCAAATGACCTAGTAAGACATTTTTCCAAAGACATACAAATGGCCATCACTAAATATCAAGAAAACGCAAATCAAAACCACAATGAGGGGCTTCCCTGGTGGCGCAGTGGTTGGGAATCCGCCTGCCAGTGCAGGGGACACGGGTTCGAGCCCTGGTCTGGGAGGATCCCACATGCCGCGGAGCAGCTGGGCCCGTGAGCCACAACTACTTAGCCTGCGCGTCTGGAGCCTGTGCTCCGCAACAAGAGAGGCTGCGATAGTGAGAGGCCCCGCGCACTGCAATGAAGAGTGGCCCCCGCTTGACGCAACTGGAGAAAGCCCTCACACAGAAACGAGGACCCAACACAGCCAAAAATAAATAAATAAATAAATTTATTAAAACAAAACAAAACAAAAAAAAGAATGCATCCCTTTAAAAAAAAAACAAAAAAAACCCACAATGAGATATCACCTTGCAACTGTTAGAATGGCTACTATCAAGAACACAAGAGATGACAAGTGTCGACAAGGGCATGAAAAAAGGGAGCCCTTGTGCACTGTTGGTGGGAATGTGAATTGGTACAGCCATTATGGAGAACAGCATGGAGGCTCCTCAAAAAATTAAAACGCTGAACTACTATATGATCCAGCAATCTCACTTCTGGCTGTATAACCAAAGGGAATGAAATCAGTATCACGAAGAAAATATCTGCATGCCCACATTCATTGCAGTATTATTCACAAGAGCCAAGCTATGAAAACAATCGAAACAGCTGTCAAGGAGTGAATGGATAAAGAAAATGTGATATTTTCTCTGAAGATGAATGAGGAACATAGACTTGTATGGCATCTTTGCACCTGCTGCTTATAATAATTAAGAGTTTTCATAACTGGAGGACTTTATAAAAGTCACCAAAGTTTGTATAAATAATCAACCTAATTATGTACCTTAGGTTAATCATTTGGTGCTTGAAATTAAGCTCAACTTTCAGAAAGATAGCATTAGTAATTAATTTCATTTGGGGTCTAAATCATCTTAGAATAGTACTATTTCATATAGGAATAGTATAGAAATATACATTAGACTTTTGTGGTTTTTTTGCAAATATGTCAGTGGATCTATTTACACCCACCTTTGTTTGCCTCTCTTGTTTCATTTCTAATTTGTCTAAAACTGATTTGCCTTAAGGAGTCGTAGTAAGAACAATTATATATCATTCAACGGTTTAAAAACCTGGACCAGTTTAGAGTTAACACCCAATGACTACCCATGCCGGATGAAAACCATTCACCTCTTAGGAGTTATTTAAATAGCCTTAGAAGGGCTCACAGTGGTATAAAACAGTTCCTCTCCAAATTCATGTGCAGATTTTATCTGCCTTTCCTGTATGAAGATATAGTTCTGTGTGGGGAAAGCACACAAAATAAAATCCTCAACAACAATGGAGTAGCAGAGGGCAAAAGGCAACAAGTTTTGCTCGTTGAAAAACACAGGTCACTACCTCTCTGCCTGTGGTTACGAATCATAACATCCTGAAAGTCACCATTTGTCACTGCTTCTATTCACACCAATCCTGGGCATGTCACCTCATTAAAATCATTAGTCTACTCATATTCAGGCAGAGGACAAATTCTCTTGTAAAAAAATGTATGAGGTTCTTTATTTTTCCCCTAGCTAAATTAGATGTTTTAGTGGAAGAAAATAATTAGATATATTTTAGCAATAACTGATCTGCAACTCACTGCAAGCATAGTCAAAGCAGGGTCAGGAGAAAGAAAAAAAGAATCCTTTTAATGGGGGCTATTGATCTATGGTAAAATATCATAATTAAAAGAGACCTTTTGAATTTTAGTTGCAAAGACATAGTATATTCTAATTGCTATAACCTTTGGGAATCTTCAGAAGGATAATAGTTCTGTACAAAGGTTAGAACAGATTTTAGGCAGGAGGTGTTTAACTGAATGTGACTGTGACACAAGAAATAGCAACCTAATGCAAACTAAATCACCTATTTTTTCCACCTATTTTTTTCTAACAGAGTAAAAACAAACAAGGAAAGCAAAATAAAAATTTGGATTTAAATTTGTAATTACTCTTAAAGGCATATGTCTGTAATACTAAGTATCAAAACTATCACTGGACATAACAAAGTCTTAGAAAGCCATTATTACTGAAGTCTTATTGGGCAGAGCATAATAACTTCTTATACTCAAATTGATGTGGAATTTTTTTTGTTTTAGTTTTCACAAAGTTAAAGATATTTAATGGATAGACCTAACATACATTTTGAAATATCAGTACAATTTTTTCAAAGACAAAATACCCTACATATGTTTCCAATACTGTTATACATCAAAATTTCCAGATTATTAATATAAGATCAATTTTTGAGGGCATCAAGGAAAAGCTTCACTAAACAGAGTTAAACAGGCAAGGAAAATTTTATTCAACACTACCGCAGCAGGGTAGAGTGATTAAACTTGACTCCGCTGAAACAAAGGGCTAGAGAGATTTAAGCACTGGGCTGAGTGAGTAGAAACGTATCACAGGAGGAGGGCGGGGATTGGTCCAGGTGATTAGGCCCTCTGTTTGCTCATTAGTAATAACTGTGATAATTGCTGAGCTGTCCTCCTGCCCTCCAGGAAGATGGGGACATAGGGCACCATCTTTCTAGACTGTGTTTCAAAGAGATGGCTTCCAAATGTTTGAGAAAGAAATTCTTGGGTTAAAAAATCACAGAAGACTGGGAAAAGATTTACATCTCAAAGGAACAGAGAATTTAAGTGTTTTCTAAAGCAAATGCCCTAAAGTTTAGTGAAGAATGAGAAAGTTAAGGCCATCTTGGTAAAATGACTTATAATTATTCAAAAATCAGTCAATTGGATCAATGGTAGTTATTTTCTATCACTGTTTATACCTGAATATGAATTAGCATGGAATTTGTTTACCATAGGTCTTTCACAGGTTGCATATTTTAAGATGATTCTTGCTATCCCTTGTGAAGGAAAAATAAAATTGGAGTAAGAGAGCTCTCTAAAATGGAGTCAGATAGAGAACAAACTAGGTTGCCTTTGGGGAGAGGGAAATGGGGAGGGGCAAGATAGGGGAAAGGGATTAAGAAGTACAAATTACTATGGATAAAATAGATAAGCTACAATGATATATCGTACAGCACAGGGAATATAGCCGATATTTTATGATAACTTTAAATGGACTATAATATATAAAAAAATTGAACCACTATGTTGTACACCTGAAACTAATATATTATAAATCAACTATACTTCAATAAAAAAGGAAAAAATATATAAATTCTAAACCTCTCCCCAAAAATAAAATAAGATAAAATGGAGCTTAGAGGCCATTAAGAAGTGTGACTTATGCACTTCTCAGCCTGGATGGAATCTGACCTTTGAACTGATGAAGTCATCCAGAATACCTGCCAGAAACTCAAGATACTTACTGGACTCACTCTAATAATTCATGACAGTCTATCTACTTATTGAACCTCTACCCTAAAACAAATGGTCATTCCTTAAGGACGAACACTTTCTGACTCGCATCACAGTCAATCAAAATTTTTTTATAAGCCCCTGACTCTTTCTCTTCCTAGAAACATTCTTTTGGGGTTACTTGAATCTGTGTCTCCCAAACTGCAATGATTGAGACCCTAAATAAACTCCTCTTATTTGCAGACTCTTGCAGTATTTATTTTGGTTGATACCCTCCATCCTAAATGATAACAGGGTAATAGTTAATTTAAGACTAATAAAACTAATTTGAGTATTAAGTCTCAAACAACCTTAGAACTCAGATGTGAGACTACTGACTAGTGTCTTTTATGAAATTCAACTTTGGGGTCATTGACTTGATAAAATGTTGAAAGAGATAAAAGACTCTCAATATAGGGAGAGATATTACCAGAGTTGGGGTAAATTATTGATATTGCACATCCTAAGTAAAGTATTTGCATTTTAATACTTGCCCTTAGCCTTTTTTCCCCTAGAGTCTCTGGTATAAGACAGGCAAATTTATCACTCTAATTTTACAGATAGAAAAGCTACGACACAGATAAGTCACAGAGCCCCTTTAAACAAAAGCCCCTTGAAGCAAAGCAGAGAACATACTCTTAAATACTCTGCTATGTGAACAGAATATTTCTCATTTTACAGACAAGGAATCTGAGACTTTGAGCCCCAGTGCCACAAACATATGAAGAGTCAAGTTTCGTACTGTTTTCACTATACTACATCAATTATATTTATACACTTCCATATTTCACTCTTCAGAGTTCTCAAACAGCCAATTATGTTTTAAGTTTTGTATCTATCATTTTTCACCTCCTAAAATCTAACATTCTGGAAACTTGTATTCACTTTCTGGGAAGGAATGTAAAAATTATGAAGAAGATGACAAAAAGTACTTGGAAGAGGAAAAAGAAAATAAAAAGACAGCTTATTTTGTGGGTCTATTCCTTGTTTTCCAAAGCTCAAACATCCTATTGAGAAATCAACCTAGAAAAATGACAGTGGGTATTTTAAAATGTTGACTACATTTATAAGTTGTTTTTTCTTCACTTTCTTCCTTCATTGTCCTTCTTTTCCATGTTTTCTGGCCAATTAGACATTGAAGACATTGTAGTTTTGTAACTTTGACAAATGATCGTATAATTTCCACTGTGGAAAGCTTTGTTTCATTCCTTTATTTTTAATGCCATGGACCATAATAGATTCATACCAATTGCTTAAGTACCAAAACATCTCAAAGCCATAAACTAATGGGTAAAAATTATTGGGTAATAATTATTAACTAAATCCTTCTTTATCATTGTTCAAATTGCACACTTATATCATCATAAAAACAATTATCCCTGCGTGAAATTAAAATCTGAGATTATCTGTAAAATTTTAAACCATGATATATCACTGTGGTTACTAGTCACAGAGTTCATATTCTCAGCTGAATTCTTCAGTTCATTTACTAACTGCAGAGAAAGTTCTGCTTGAAAGAAGTTATTCAACAAGTAAAGCTGATAGTCACAGGAATTCCTGAGCAAACTGTTAATACTAGTCACTCCCCCACCCACCCAACAAGCCCCAGGAAAACAAGCAAACAGTGTCTTTGAAAGTTTTTAAGACTAGCATGATAACTCTTTCCAGATGACTGGCTTAACCTAAACTTTGATACTTTCAAAACACGAGTTTGATGTTTTAAAAGACAGAAAATTGGAGGGCAGACAGCATAAGCAAGAAGAACTACAATCCTGCAGCCTGTGGGAAAAAAACCACATTCACAGAAAGATAGACAAGATGAAAAGGCAGAGGGCTATGTACCAGATGAAGGAACAAGATAAAACCCCAGAAGAACAACTAAATGAAGTGGAGATAGGCAACCTTCCAGAAAAAGAATTTAGAATAATGATAGTGAAGATGATCCAGGACCTCGGAAAAAGAATGCAGGCAAAGATCGAGAAGATGCAAGAAATGTTTAACAAAGATCTAGAAGAATTAAAGAGAAACAAACAGAGATGAACAATACAATAACTGAAATGAAAACTACACTAGAAGGAATCAATAGCAGACTAACTGAGGCAGAAGAATGAATAAGTAGACCTGGAAGACAGAATGCTAGAATTCACAGCTGCAGAACAGAATAAAGAAAAAAGAATGAAAAGAAATGAAGACAGCCTAAGAGACCGCTGGGACAACATTAAATGCAACAACATTCACATTATAGGGGTGCCAGAAGGAGAAGAGAGAGAGAAAGGACCAGAGAAAATATTTGAAGAGATTGTAGTTGAAAACTTCCCTAATATGGGAAAGGAAATAGCCACCCAAGTCCAGGAAGTGCAGAGAGTCCTATACAGGATAAACCCAAGGAGAACCACACCGAGACACACAGTAATCAAATTGGCAAAAATCAAAGACAAAGAAAAATTATTGAAAGCAGCAAGGGAAAAACGACAAATAACATACACGGGAACTCCCATAAGGTTAACAGCTGATTTCTCAGCAGAAACTCTACAAGCCAGAAGGGAGTGGAATGATATACTTAAAGTGATGAAAGGGAAGAACCTACAACCTAGATTACTCTACCCAGCAAGGATCTCATTCAGATTCGATGGAGAAATCAAAAGCTTTACAGACAAGCAAAAGCTAAGAGAATTCAGCACCAACAAACCAGCTCTACAACAAATGCTAAAGGAACTTCCCTAAGTGGGAAACACAAGAGAAGAAAAGGAGCTACAAAAACAAACCCAAAACAATTAAGAAAATGATCATAGGAACGTACATATTGATAATTACCTTAAATGTGAATGGATTAAATGCTCCAACCAAAAGATACAGACTCGCTGAATGGATACAAAAATAAGACCCATATATATGCTGTCTACAAGAGACCCACTTCAGATCTATGGACACATACAGACTGAAAATGAAGGGATGGAAAAAGATACTCCATGCAAATGGAAATCAAAAGAAAGCTGGAGTAGCAATACTCATATCAGATAAAATAGACTTTAAAATAAAGAATGTTACAAGACACAAGGAAGGACACTACATAATGATCAAGGGATCAATCCATGAAGAAGATGTAACAATTATAAATATATATGCACCCAACATAGGAGCACCTCAATACATAAGGTAACTGCTAACAGCTCTAAAAGAGGAAATCGACAGTAACACAATAATACTGGGGGATTTTAACACCTCACTTACACCAATGGACCGATCATCCAAAATGAAAATAAATAAGGAAACAGAAGCTTTAAATGACACAATAGACCAGATAGATTTCATTGATATTTATAGGACATTCCATCCAAAAACAGCAGATTACACTTTCTTCTCAAGTGTGCATGGAACATTCTCCACGATAGATCACATCTTGGGTCACAAATCAAGCCTCAGTAAGTTTAAGAAAATTGAAATCATATCAAGCATCTTTTCTGAACACAATGCTATGAGATTAGAAATGAATAACAGGGAAAAAAAGTAAAAAACAGAAACACATGGAGCTTAAACAATACGTTACTAAATAACCAAGAGATCACTGAAGAAATCAAGGAGGAAATCAAAAAGTACCTAGAGGCAAATGACAATGAAAACACGACAGCCCAAAACCTATGGGATGCAGCAAAAGCAGTTCTAAGAGGGAAGTTTATAGCTATACAAGCCTACCTCAAACAACAAGAAAAATCTCAAATACAGAATCTAACCTTACACCTAAAGGAACTAGAGAAAGAAGAACCAAAAAAACCCAAAGTTAGTAGAAGGAAAGAAATCATAAAGATCAGAGCAGAAATAAATGAAATAGAAACAAAGAAAACAATAGCAAAGATCAATAAAACTAAAAGCTGGTTCTTTGAGAAGATAAACAAAATTGATAAACCATTAGCCAGACTCATCAAGAAAAAGAGGGAGAGGACTCAAATCAATAAAATTAGAAATGAAAAAGGAGAAGTTACAACAGACACCACAGAAATACAAAGCATCCTAAGAGACTACTACAAGCAACTCTATGCCAATAAAATGGACAACCTGGAAGAAATGGACAAATTCTTAGAAAATATGAACAGACCAATCACAAGTAATGAAATTGAAACTGATTAAAAATCTTCCAGCAAACAAAAGTCCAGGACCAGAAGGCTTCACAGGTGAATTCTATCAAACATTTAGAGAAGAGCTAACACCCATCCTTCTCAAACTCTTCCAAAAAATTGCAGAGGGAGGAACACTCCCAACCTCATTCTATGAGGCCACCATCACCCTGATACCAAAACCAGACAAAGATGCTACAAGAAAAGAAAATTACAGACCAATATCACTGATGAATATAGATGCAAAAATCCTCAACAAAATACTAGCAAACAGAATCCAACAACACATTAAAAGGATCATACACCATGATCAAGTGGGATTTATCCCAGGGATGCAAGCATTCTTCAATATATGCAAATCAATCAATGTGATACACCCTATTAACAAATTGAAGAATAAAAACCATATGCTCATCTCAATAGACGCAGAAAAAGCTTTTGACAAAATTCAACACCCATTTATGATAAAAACTCCAGAAAGTGGGCACAGAGGGAACCTACCTCAACTTAATAAAGGTAATATATGACAAACCCACAGCAAACATCATTCTCAATGGTGAAAAACTGAAAGCACTTCCTCTAAGATCAGGAACAAGACAAGGATGTCCACTCTCACCACTATTATTCAACATAGTTCTGGAAGTCCTAGCCACGGCAATCAGAGAAGAGAAAGAAATAAAAGGAATACAAGTTGGAAAAGAAGAAGTAAAACTGTCACTGTTTGCAGATGACATGATACTATACCTAGAGAATCCTAAAGATGCCACCAGAAAAGTACTACAGCTAATCAATGAATTTGGTAAAGTTGCAGGGTACAAAACTAACGCACAGAAATCTCTTGCATTCCTATACACTAATGATGAAAAATCTGAAAGAAAAATTAAGGAAACACTCCCATTTACCATTGCAACAAAAAGAATAAAATACCTAGGAATAAACTTACCTAAGGAGGTAAAAGACCTGTACTCAGAAAACTATAAGACACTGATGAAAGAAATCAAAGATGATACAAACAGATGGAGAGATATACCATGTTCTTGGATTGGAAGAATCAATACTGTGAAAATGACTATACTACCCAAAGCAATCTACAGATTCAATGCAATCCCTATCAAATTGCCAATGGCATTTTTTACAGAACTAGAACAAAAAATCTTAAAATTTGTATGGAAACACAAAAGACCCCGAATAGCCAAAGCAGTCTTGAGGGAAAAAAACGGAGCTGGTGGATCAGACTCCCTGACTTCAGACTATACTACAAAGCTACAGTAATCAAGACAATATCGTACTGGAAAAAATACAGAAGTATAGATCAATGGAAAAAGATAGAAACCCCAGAGATAAACGCACACACCTATGGTCAGCTAATCAATGCCAAAGGAGGCAAGGATATACAATGGAGAAAAGACAGTCTCTTCAATAAGTGGTGCTGGGAACACAGTACAGCTACATGTAAAAGAATGAAATTAGAACACTTCCTAATACCATACACAAAAATAAACTCAAAATGGATTCGAGACCTAAATGTAAGGCCAGACACTATAAAACTCTTAGAGGAAAACATAGGAAGAACACTCTTTGACATAAATCACAGCAAGATCTTTTCTGATCCACCTCGTACAGTAATGGAAATAAAAACAAAAATAAACAAATGGGACCTAATGAAACTTCAAAGCTTTTGCACAGCAAAGGAAACTACAAACAAGACGAAAAGACAACCCTCAGAATGGGAGAAAATATTTGCAAACAAATCAATGGACAAAGGATTAATCTCCAAAACATATAAACAGCTCATGCAGCTCAATATTAAAAAAACAAACAACCCAATGAAAAAATGGGCAGAAGACCTAAATAGACATTTCTCTAAATAAGACACACAGATGGCCAAGAGGCACATGAAAAGCTGCTCAACATCACTAATTATTAGAGAAACGCAAATCAAAACTATAACGAGGTACCACCTCACATCAGTTAGAATGGGCATCAATAGAAAATCTACAAACAGTAAATGCTGGAGAGGTTGTGGAGAAAAGGGAACCCTCTTGCACTGTTGATGGGAATGTAAATTGATACAGCCACTATGGAGAACAGTATGGAGGTTCCTTAAAAAACTAAAAATATAATTACCATATGATCCAGCAATCCCACTACTGGGCATATATCCAGAGAAAACCTATAATTCAAAAAGACACATGCACCCCAATGTTCATTGCAGCACTATTTACAATAGCCAGGTCATGGAAACAACCTAAATGCCCATCAACAGACGAATGGATAAAGAAGATGTGGTACATATATACAATGGAATATTACTCGGCCATAAAAAGGCATGAAATTGGGTCATTTGTTGAGACTTGGATGGATCTAGAGACTGTCATACAGAGTGAAGTCAGAAAGAGAAAAACAAATATCGTATATTAACGCATATATGTGGAATCTAGAAAAATGGTACAGATGAACCAGTTTGTAGGGCAGAAATTGAGACACTGACATAGAGAACAAATGTACGGACACAAAGGGGGAAAAGCGGCGGGGGGGTGTGCGTGGTGGTGTGATGAATTGGGAGATTGGGATTGACATGTATACAGTGATGTGTATAAAATTGATGACTAATAAGAACCTGCTGTATAAAAAAATAAATAAAATAAAATTTAAAAATTAAAAAAAAAGTTAAATAAATTACAGCACTTCCATAAAAAAAAAAAAAAAGAAAATCATTTTGTTTTCGCTAAAAGAGAAAAAGAATCGGAAATGAAAAAAGTCACTGAATTGGTTCATGGGAAAGTGTACATAATTGATATATTTATTTAATAATGAATTTTAATCATCAGTAAATGATGAAGTGTAAATTGACAAACACAAGCAAAGTCAGCTTGATTATTAAGTAAATTAAAGCCAGATACTTTTCATCCCAGTGATCTCTAGTATTTGAAGTCATTCCCGTATCAGAGGTCATGAAAAAATATAAGCTAAATTAAAGGATCGTCTTCACTTTAGCACTTAAAAATCTACAATTTATTAGTATGTTTTCAATGAAGAGTGGAATAACTAGCTAATTATTAAAGCTTCTGTGGAATCTATTCAGGGCATATATATTAGAGAAGAATGCCATATACTCTAAAAGAACTCCTGAATGCCACATCACATTCGTGCAGAGGGCAGGGCCAGACTTTTAATAGCCCGATGGTGACAGGGCACATGCCTCTAAGGGCCAGGCACATGCAGAAGCAGCTAATTAACATCAAACACTAATTAGTCCCTCAGTATTTAGCAATGAAGTATCAGCAGCTGTCTTAGATGCCATATGCTAATTAGCATTAATAAACTTCAGAAATAATTGTCTCCATTGTTCTGTGTCATAATACTCCCTCTAATTGTACTTTGGAGAGCATTGCCTATAAATGGTAGCAAGCATTCCATAGCATTGCCTGAAGTTTAATGAGCCATTTACTGTGACTTGTGGCATTAGGAGAGAATATATACAGGAAAGAGAAAAGATTAATGCCAATTTTTAAAATTCATAATTAAGTTGTTGGCTGGTACTTGTGTCTCCAACTGTTCAAACATTCAGACAGGGGAGACTGTTACTTGGGCTCCAGCTAATCTTCGGGAAAATAAAATGTGAAGTTTAATAGAGACGGCCTGAGTCCATGCCTCAGCCAGCACAGCACCTCTGTTTTCAAAGTCCAGTTTGGTCTTTCATTGGAAATTGTCTGTGCCGTCACATCCTTCTTTGGAGAGAAAACAACTCCCATTTTCCTAATGTCAGCAAAAGTCAGCAAAATGTATCTTTGATGGTATGATCTGAAGTAAATACAGAAGATGGCCATTAATTACCTTGGAAAATGCTTAACTCTCCAAAAAATTTCACTGGTTATTGTTCCATGAATTAGACAGTAAAATACAGTATCATGAGAGTGGGGTGGGTACCTACAAATAGATTAATACGAAAGACTATGGGATATGATTCTTGACTTAATGAAATCCGCAGTGCAATTAAAGGGTAAAAACACATATGTAGTAATGCCCTAAACAATTAGTCAGTATAGAAGAATGTGCACTTTGGAAGTTTGAAAAACTATATATAACTGGAACATCTTTAATAATTGAGAAAGCAATATAGGACCATATAAACTAAGTCTTTTAAACACATATACAGCCTATGGTACAACAGTTACAGGACCTTCTATAAGCATTTATTTTGTATTTGAAAAGAAAAAGCAATAATTGGAAGCAAATTATTCAGAAGTTTTCCAGAAATTAAATGAATTGTTTTTCTGATAAACACTATAAGGATTTATAATGTACACATTTGTTAATATTATTTGCCATACCTGTCATTAATGCATAAAAGCCTGTCTTAAACCCCCTGCTAAATTATAACAACACTTAACATTTTTTATTTTCATTGATCCTAATTCTTTATCAGTTTATACTTAGCTTATTTTACCTCAAACTGTATTTTATAAGAACCACCATCCTTATTACTGTAGGGTATTTTCCTGTAATTACTACTAACTTTAAATCATTTAAGTTTCTCTTAAATTCTAGCTAAAGTTCAAATTTAAAATAATAACAAAAGACAAACGGTTGGTTATTAAAGAATACCAAGAATATCTTCTTTCATGATATCCATTCTGAAAGCTCAATAATTCTACTGTCTTTGGATCTTACAGATGTGATAACTTTTGGAAAGAATTATGTTCTTTCTTTGCTCTGGTCACTAGAAGCTTAGAGCCAAATACTGTGTCTTCCTTTATTTCATGGGATCATATTGTTTGCATTTATCTGTATAAATGTTATCTCTGATTATTTCTTTATCCATAGGCTTATTGTCTTGATTTCTCTATTATTTTAAATAACTGTATCCTTTGGGATTTTATATAAAATTTTAAGTTGCATTCTACTTCTTTGTGTAAATTACATAAACCATCATTAAATGGAAACTAAAAAATTCTATCAATTTCAAAATGGAACTAACATAATTTGCAGCAAAACGTCCTTAATTGTGATACTTTATGTCAATTCATATAGGAGTTTGGCTAAAACTTACCCTTGTGAAGCTTGCTTTTAATGCACAAATGCTATATTATAAAGGTATAAAGCATATTTAAGAATTCATTTTAAGGGCTTAACAGGAATAACTGACATTAATGAAATTTAAATATAAAGAGTAAGCTATTTTACAGAGAAAAGTTTGAGCCAATGTATCATTGGATATTATGAAACACTGTTCCAGAGGGGGACACCTACCTACCCACCCTTAAATAGATAGTTCATATTTTACATTTACTATTGAGATAGGTCAGCTGTAGACTTAGAAAAGAGAGACACACACAGAAAGAGAGACAGAGAGATAGAGAGAAGGCAAGCCATTGGTTCTGTTGCTGGTGTACAAAATAAAATGCTCCCAAGAGCCTCCATCCCCTGGGCTTGTCTTAGACTGGCTCAGGAAGCTTTGATTGCATGTTATTTTATGCTTTCTATTGTCTTGATCAATTGAAATGAGGCAGAAGAGCTACCTGGCAATGTCTGATCTTGGAACGTGGTTACTTAATAATCAATACTAGCATATCTTGTTTTGTAAGATCCTTCTGGAATATTAGTAATTTTAATCCTATTGGTTGACTGAGGTACTGCAAATTCATCTTTATCTTCACAGGATGTGATTAGTCTCTTTGTGCTATCATTATTATCATTACTATTAACAACAGTTCAAATTTATTGAAGTGTTTCTTTGAGTTGGACAATATATTAAATATTTTAGATATTGCATCACTTTCCATTCTTAGAACCACCCTCTTCAGTAGATATAGCTCCTCTTCTTATCATTATTATTATTGCTGTATTCCAGATGATAAAGTTTAGGATGTGAGAGGGCAAACAACTTACTCAAGGCTATGCAACTAGTGTAACCTTGGACTGAGAATGAACTCAGGGAGTAGATTCATTAAGCTCACTTCATAAACAACCTCATATAAACACTATATTGGACTGCTTGACTCTAATATTTTCAGATAACTAAACATAGTGTATAAAAATCAGTCTGTCTGCAATGTTTTTATGTGTAAACTACTCATTCTATTCTTCTATTATCTTAACTTGATTTTACCATTAGCAAAATTTTATTTTTAATGTAATTATTAGGGTTTTTTTTACATTAAAACATATATATATATAAATATGTCAGGCCAAATCAATTTTCATTAGTAACTGTTCTTCTACCTGATTAGCAGTTACTGTTATAAAAGTCATTATTATTTCTTGGCAAAAAGTGCTTTATACTATTATCTATGGATGCATCTAAATTTATATATGAATGCATGTTAATTAACGAATATTAACAGCATATATACGAGTCTCCTTGTTAATCAAGTCTAGAAGGACATAAACAAGTAACAGATGCATGTCTTTATGAACTGTGAAACAAATATACCATTTCACCAATTATGATTAGTTTTCTCAAAATTAGTAAATATAGGTCAGCTTAATTGCATCTTTCTTCTTGTAAATGAGAAACTAGTGATTCAGAAATGGAGAGTGAAATGTCTCCAAATCTTTCTGGATAATTAAGAGTGCTTATGATGGCAGATGGACATTATGTGTCAGTTCATCTGTATCTCGCCACATTCTGTATAATATATACAGGTCCGGTGATGGCAGAACCTGTGTTAGTTACTCATCTTTGCAGCTCCAGGGCTTAGCAGTCACCATCACAGGGGACTCAGAATATAATTGGGCCCTGAGCTTAAAGATGCCGAATAGTAGAAAACTTATAGTACCTTTTACTTAGAAAATATATTTAACTTCCTTGAGAGAACACACTAACATTCCCAAGCATAAATAAGTGAAATAACTACCAAAACAGTGTGGGTAGCTTGTTGGTAGAAATAACTCCTCAATTTAAAAATATTTAATCTATGTAAATAATGTAGCTTTAAGTTTTCTATAAATGCTGTCATAAGGGTTTTGGATAAGAATTCACCTGTTTTCTTAGAATTAATGATTTAAATCACATAAAGGTGAAACAGTCAAGGGAGTTTTTTCCTTTAGAAGGAGGATGTATCTTATTTAATAGACAGAGGGAAAAAACATTTTACTCCACCTTATAAGAAAATAAAATGTACAAATCCCTTTCCCCCAAATTCATTACTTATTCTGTCCAAATACCCTACTATTCAAGCTCTTAAGCAATAGCAGAGGTTTTCAAAGTTATTTATGCAGTTATAAGTTATTTCTTAAGAAAATGAAATGCAATTGGCCTTATTTATAAATGCTATCATATATCCAAGGTTTTTCGGTAGATTATTTAGATGCCGATTATTACAGTTTTACATTATTTAACAAAAGTCTAGTTTTCTAACTTGTACATGTTTGGAATTTAAATATATTAGCAATCGTGTGATGTTTTGCTTGTTTTGAAATAAAATAGAAGCAAATATAAAACTATGTGGAGGTTTTCTGAATGACCAGCCCATTAAATGAAATAAATACCAAAGATCAATAGTGCTTTTCTCTTTTGCAAAATACCAGACCCACTTTTGTTATTTTTTTGGTTTTCCCTTCTTCCTAATATTAATAATTAGAATGAACAATTCAAATAAAGACCAAAGAAATATCTCCCAACAGAATAACTTCAAGTTTTTTTGATTTCATAAACACAGACTTTTAAAATCATTTTGTCAACTTGTGACAATTTCACTATTCTCACGGTGTATCTAAGTATATACCAAGACACTGATGGTTGACATCATTTAACATAATTATTTAAGATTTGAAATCGGATTAAATATTTAACATTATTTTGGGGTATCTGTGAGATATCATTAGTATTCAGAGAACTTTCCACTTCTCTTTTCCTGTGGCACTCAAGGCAGTATTTTCAGAGGAATAAATTCTGGGGATGTACTGGACAGCACAGTGACCGAGGTAACAATACTGTATTACATATTTGAATTTGAATGATATTCAAAAGTCGCCAACAGAGTAAATCTTAAAAGTTCTCACTGCCAAAAAAAAAAAAAAAAAAAAGAAAAAAAACGTAACTGCTGCATAGGAAGTGATGGAAGTGTTAACTAACCAGCCTTACTGTGGTCATAGTTTCATAACATGCACAAATATCAAATCATTACCTTGTATACCTTAGACTTACACAATGTTATGTGTCAGTTATACCTAAATAAAGCTGGGGGGAAAAAGAAGCAAAAGGAAAAAAAAAGATTATATTATCCCTCAACTTTAAGGTGGGATGGCCATGTGGCTTGCCTTAGCTGGTGAGATTTAGTTGAAACTATAAGGTGCCACCTCCACGTGGAAGGATTTAAGAGCCTGTAAGCCTTTAGGCTTATTATTCTACATGTTCCCTTCCCCTATGGCGGTAAAGCCATCTCTTCTTTTGAGTTGGTAGCATTACAAGATAATGGGATTTTTGCTAGCCCGGATCTCACAGTAACAATAGTGAGCAGAGTCCCTAGAATGACTCATTAAACAGTATGCTTAAAATTTGTTTTCTGCATAAACTAAATTTATTAAATTAAAGTATTTACTGAATATGCTATAAATTATATTTTAGTGAATGTGAAAAATAAGTTTTTAAAAATGTACCCTTGTATCGGATATAATAAAATAATTGTCCTCATTTATCAAAAAAAGAGAAAACAAATTTCCTGAACTCAATAATTACTCTATGATGTGAATTCCTGTTTCTTTGCATAGCACCATGGAAACATTCTGGTCACAGCACACAGCATTGTTTCCTGCTATAACCACTTTGGAAGATGCAATCTGATTATTACTATTGTTTTTGTGTAGTCATTAGTTGATCTGACATTGGGCATGCATATACAACATTTATTTTTTTCTTTCAAGTAATTGGTCTTAATCTCACATATGCTTACAATTTCTCTGAATTTGCAAATATTCACATTTGCAAGTTCAGAACTCAACGCCACTTTGTTGACCACTTTTAGCCAACTTTAAAAAAAATTAACAGAAACATAATGACAAAAATAAATATGTAATATTTTTGTCATTCATGTAAGGGATAAAGAAATTTGGTAACCTAACCATTCTATTTGTTCCACTGATACATTGTAATTAAGGTAAGGCAATTAGAAAATTCTTGGCAAAAATCTTTTCAATTTGCTTTCTCCTTTTGTGGTAGAGACACCTCAGACCCCCCATACCCACTTCTCAAGTCCTCTGAACATACAGGATTATTAAAATCACCTGTGGTTCACCAGGAGTAGGTGATTAGTACTGACCAGTGGGTGGTGAGAAATGAGGAGTGTCAATTTCAAGGCAAAGAATTTATTTTCCAGTGGGTTCTTCAGTCTTTCCTCTTATCCTAATACCTCAACCAAGGGAGCCCAGTGCCCCAGAATGTGTTTCCTCTGTCAGCCTTGATCACCTGGAGAGCAGCTGCCCTGGTGCTGAATGTGAGTTCAAAAATTAATGTTTGATGCTTTCAACCATTGAGGCTTTGCTTGTTCATTTGTTGTGGCATATCTAGTCCTATCCTAACACACACACATCCTGTTATTGCTGAGAAACATCCTCTGGAGTAACAGCTGTGTGTGTCCTCAGTCTCCCCTCAGGGTTCCTGGGAGTGTTTCTGTTACTGTGGAGGGAAGAGAGGGCCTGGGGACAGAGTGAGATTGTACCATGGAGAGTCACAGAAAGCGCGCACGCGCGCGCACACACACACACACACACACACACACACACACACACACAGCTAGAGCTACAGCCACCAAAATAACCATCAAAGGAGCCAGCAACCTGTCAGAAGATTCTTCCTCTCAAAGAGGGAAGAATTTCCCATGGTGCCCTGTGCCCTGAGACGCGAGGCCATGCAGGCTCCCAGGATGGGGTGTGGAGGCCGCTACTTCTCCATCTTGCTGTTTCCTAGCCTTGGGTGGGGACAGGAGTTGAGGACTGGGGAGATTTGGGGACAGACAGTCTCACACACACAAGCAAACGCAATTACCCCAGCAGCGAGGCCTCCCGGATCTCACGGCGGGGAGGGAAGCTGAGGCCTGGGGCCCCCCGAGTGTGTGCGCAGGACCCTCCAAGAGGCCCTGTTTGTCCGTTCATCCATGCCACGTGATTCCAACGTCCAAAGCTCCCCCCCCCGCCCCCAACTGGGCAGGGAAGGTCCCTACTGGGATTTACACGACTGATTCCTTCTCACAGGTGTCAGCATCCCTGGCAGGTCCTGGACAGAGTTTGAGGAGAGGGCTCCCTTCCTTGGTGGGGGCCGGCAGCGGCCAAGGGCGCCTCACTCTTCACCTGGATCAGCTCGGGCACTGTGTATGCTCAAGTCATAAAACATACACATTTCATTCACCTTAGAAAATGATCCTGGGACTGCCCTGGTGGCCCAGGGGTTAAGACTCCGAGCTCCCAATGTAGGGGCACGGGTTCGATCCCTGGTAGGGGAACTAAGATCCTGCATGCTGCACGGCATGGCCAAAAAAAGAAAACAAAAAGAAGATCCTAAAACCTCAACTCATTTAAGAAAGTAAAAGAATCTTTTAAAATTTGCATAGAGCATTTTATTGGTCAGTAACCTCCCTTTGTCATAAGTCCCCTCATGCCATAAATGTTTAAAATAAATCCTAGGAGTAACCTCAGCAAAACAGTGGGATAGGAAGTCCTGTGCCCTCTTTCTCCACAGAAACACTGATGAAACAATATTTGGGCCAAAATACTTTGTGAGAACTCCAGAATCCAGTTAAGAATTTGCAGCATACCGGAGGAGCACAAAACTGAGAAAAAATGCTTTGAAATGGGTAAGAGGAGCAGTTTAACTTTATCTGTTACAGCTCCTCCTCCAAACCTCCAAGGCTCAGCACTCAGATCCACTCAGCACCCCATTTCTCCCTCATGGGAAGGAGTGAGGGAAGCACCCACCTGACATCCCAGCCTTTTGGGTTGCTGCCCAAAGACTTACTTCCATCTCGCTTCGCACAGAGCACTGAGGCAACTGGCACAGTTGGAATGCTGGGGGGTCGGGGAGGGAGTTAACGACCAAGAAAGCAGGTGGGAGCTCTCAACAGCCTCAAGCGCTGCAAGATTGGGAGGAGGTGTGCAATCCTGAGATTCATCCTTCAGGAGGGGAGGGAGGGAGGGAGGGAGAGAAGAGTAGCTTGCACCCAGCCCCCAGCATTCCAGTGTATGCCTCTAGGGGAGGAGAGGGATTTACAGCACTCAGCTGCATTACACACTTAGCAAGTACTGGAAAGACAAGAGCAAACGAGGCACGGTTGATGTCTTCAACATCATACTCCAAAGTGTCCAGCTTGTCCATTGTCCCCAACTTCACCTTTTATAAAAACTCTTAAGAGCAACCTAAGTGTCCATCCACAGATAAATGGATTACACACACACACACACACACACACACACACACACACACACACACACACAGAGGAATATTACTCAGCCATAAAAAAGAATGGAATTCTGCCATTTACAACAATGTAGATAGACCTAGAGGTTACTATGCTTAGTGACCCAAGTCAGACAGAGAAAGACAAATACTGTATGCTATCACTTACATGTGAAATCTAAATAAACAAACCAAGCTAGTGAATATAACAAAAAAGAAACAGCTTCACAGATGTAGAAAACAAACTAGTGGTTACCAGTGGGGAGGGGGAAGCAGGGAGGGGCAAGACAGGGGTAGCAGATTAAGAGATACAAAGTACTATGTATAAAATAAATAAGCAACAAGGATGTATTGTGCAGCACAGGGAAATATAGCCATTATTTTGTAATAGCTTTATGTGGAGTATAATCTATAGAAATACTGAATCACTATGTTGTATACCTGAAAGTAATATAATATTGTAAGTCAACTATCCTTCAAAAAAACAAAAAAGAAAAAACAGATTCTGGTTTAGTTTTCCTCATAATCTGCCATTAATTATTCCTACATATTACTCAATTAAAATTTAGAAGGTTGTAAACATTGGTCCTAGAACAAAAGTAAGGACAAAGTGAGCTATATTCCTCAAGACTTCCTTAAGTATTTTAAATGTATTAAATCCTATGGATTCTGATGTGCCATTTACACCTATAACTTGATGTAATTGTTTTTATTATTTACTTAGGATTAAATATATATAATTTATCCTTCTGAAACTATATGCATGTAATTAAAAACTTATACTTGGTGTTATTTTTTCAACATGTAATTAAAAGAACCAAAATATTATTTATATATATATATATATATATATATATATATATATATATATATATATATATATATATATATCCATTTTCTGGTATTAGGAATAGTATTTTTTAATTCACAGTATAGCCAAGTAATTAAATCCATATCTTCTGTGAGTAAGCAAGGTTTTAAAGATGAAATTAAAAACTGAAAGCTGGGTAGTGCTCCAAAACTGAAAAACTAGACAATGTATGATAAGAAAAGCAGACCATGAATTGCTGGCAGTTAATATTGAAAATTCATCTAAATGTTAACCTGAAAAAAAAAATTGCCTGTGAGGTTCTCTGGTTGTTTTAAAAAGAGGGTCAATATTCAATGTGTTACATCACTGACCAACTCAGCCATTTTGACTTAGTTAAGCACAGGGATTACAGAGTTTACTAGTGAAAGATTCTAAGAAAAATATCAAAAATAAATTATGATTCACTATGTTGTAAAGCAGAAACTAACACACCACTGTAAAGCAATTATACTCCAATAAAGATGTTAAAAAAAATAAAAATAAAAAATAAAAATAAATTAATCACTGGATTATTTGTTTTTAAAGTGTTTTCTAAAACATGGTGCAGTGAATAATTAAAAAAATAAAACCTGCTATCATTGCATACATGAAACATTTCAGTAGATACATCCCAGTAGGTACCCCCTGTTTTTACTGATTTTCCTTAATCATCCCCTGTTGTTGCCACAGTTGTCACCTAAAAGCCCACGTATAAACCATGGCTATTCAAGCAATGTTGGGTAAAGGACTTTATCTCTTCAGTATGGATATTTTGTTCTATCTTAAGTTGTTTCATCAATAAAACTAAGAAGAATCAATGTATGATTAATCTGTTTTTTGCAAAAAAAAAAAGCTTACTTGAGTAAAAAAAATATACTTTCATGCTTTAGAAGTTAAAATCAGTGCCTCAGTTTGGGCCTGTGTAGTCATTTTCTTGGTGCAATCATTATTCATGGTTAGAAAGGTGAACTTGTTTATTGTATCCATTGACTATATGTCTATTTCACCCTCTATATCAACTTAATTTTCTATTATAATTTATTAAATTAAGATCATTCTTTCCCAGGATCAAAGCTGAAAGAATGCCTAATGGCCAAATATTTTGAGCAACAAAATAAATAATGATAGTATAGGATTATAATCTTAAGAATAAATGTCTATGAATCCGTAAAGATATAAATAATAAATTAACAAATATTGTAAATGGGAGATAAGGGGCACATCTTCTCTACAGAAGATTTCTAAGTAATAAATTGAAAGGAGTGAGGGGAATAGGAAATCACCCTTGGAACACTGTAGTAATAATTGCTGCAGGCTAGTGCCATGGATTAATGGGAAAAACTTTAAGTTAGTAGGCAAAACTTTTAAGAAAAAAGAGCATATTTGCATACCCTCAAGATTTCTCCTCCTAAATATTATTACTCTGGTACACGTGTCCACAAATTTCTAGATATTCCTCTCTCTAGGAGGTAGTTCTTAATTCCTCTCCTCTAAGAGTATCCTGGGTTTAGCAACTGACTTTTAACAAATAGGGTATGGAAAAAGTGCAATAGGAACTTTACAGTGGAGAAACCTGGTAGACATCATCCTAACCAAGTAATTAGCATACTATAACAAGTAAGTTGATATCTTGTACTTCCCGATAGAATGTTATAAGAAGAGTACTCACCCCTGTGGTATTCTTCCAAAAAGTTCCAAACCCCTAACAATGAGAAAACATCAGACAAACCCATACTGAGGGACAAATACTTCAAAATACTAGATGAATACTCCTCAAAAGTATCAAAGTCAATAAACACAAGGAAAGACGAAGAAACAAACAAATATTGGAGAAGAATAAGGACATGGGATGAAAAAAAAATGCAATGTTGTATCCTATACTGGATCTTGGATTGGAAGAACATTAGTGAAAAAGCTGGTGGAAAATAAAGTCTGGTTCAGTTACTAATGTTGTACCAGTATTAAATTCTTCATTTTGGTATGTGTATGATGGTTATTTAAAATTATTGGAAGCTGTGGGATGGATATACAGGAATCTTCTTTACAACTCTTCTGTAAATCTAAAGTTATTTTGAAATAAAGTTTTTTTTTTAAAGAATGGACTTTTGACTATCTACAAATACTTTAATTTAATGTATATGACAAATTACATGTAGGGGGTTGCATGTAGAGGTCACTTGCCAACTCTCAAAGAATGTTACTGGTCAAGAATTTTAAATAATCATTTCTTCACGAAAAATGTTTTCTTCATGTCTCAGAAGAAATTTCAGAGGTGAGATAGCATTGATGTAGATTGTAGACTTATTACACATTTTTTTTGTCTACATGGATAGAAGTAGAATGGCTAAATATCTTAAGAAAATGTACCTTACCAATTGAAGAAAATATTGTCTGCAGCCAATATTTATTGTTTCAAAAAATCTCATGACTTGTCCTCCTTATAAATCTTACTATATTTGTATGTTATTACGGTATTACCTATTTTCTTCAAGAGTGTTTGGGTTTGTTTTCCTTCCTCTCATCCTGCTTTAAACAAGCTATCTCTGCATTTTCTTACAGTCACCACTGCCTCATAAATCATTACATTCAAGGCTATAAAACTGGTTTATCTTATCCAGATTAATCATCTCAGTCTCATCACCTTGCCCACCAACCCTGACAGTTAGCCTATCATTCTCTGACTTAACACTGCAGTGCTATCCATTTAGTTCTGCCTAGAGGCAGACCCTGGGAACGACCTTGCCCCACTCTTCGTCTTTACAAATCGAAATGTATCTGACTAAATCTTTACTCAAACGAATGTAAAAAGAAGAATGGTAAATAATACAGACATACACATACACATTTAAACACACATACAAAAATGTACACCCAAGGCTAAATGCCATTTTATTTGCAAAAGACAATTTATATATCATAGCTTTGGGTGAAAGATCGTCTCAATGCTCAATATCTACCCTAGGGATATTTCACCTCAATTATTAATTACATTTCTAATGATCATTATCAATAGAGTCATTATTTTTCTGTAATTTACAGAGGAAAAAATATTTTCAAAATGTGCTAATAAACCAATTGTTGTGTGCACTTTTGGCTGATGTAATTGTGCATTTATATCCTTCACCATTTATAGAGTTGTCAGACCATTAGTTATAACTTATTTTAGCACAAATAACCATTTCTTTCTATTAATTCCATGTCAGGCTTTAGCTAGTTTGAGCAGATAATGAGGCAGGGAAGAGGAGGAGACTGCAGAGGGAAGGTAGAGCAATCAGAGGAGAGAGAGGGAGGGAGGGAGCAGGTGAGCACCTGCAGAGGAGTGAGAGAGAAGAGTGAGAAGGAGAGAGGGAGGGTGAAAGGCCAAGGAGAGAAATGGAGGACGAGGACTAGGGGAGTCTGCTTTTATAATACGCCAAGGTCTGGTGCTTTGAAAATAATATCAACAAAAACCTACTGAAATAGGTAGGCAGAAGGGAGACACTCATGATTTTAATTTGGTAACTGGGGTTTTGTAGTGAAAGATAATACCTTTTGAAATGCTATTAATTTTGAGATCAGAAGACTCAACCATTTTCAAAGAAACAAGAATAACCTCTATTACAAAGGCAAATACACAGTTATTTTGAATTTTCCTTATTCTGGGAGATTTTATATATATATATAAATATAAATACACACACATATATATATATATCTCCTGACAATTTTTTTTTGCATTGAGTATTTTTTATATTTCTATGTAAAAAATAACCACAAAATTTAGGAGCTTGTAACAAAACACATTATCTCAGTTTCCTTGGATGAGGAGTCCCAGCAAGGCTTGCCCTGCTTCCATGCTCAGGGTCTCACAAGGCAACAATCAGTGTGTCAGCTGGGCTGCATTCTCATCATGATACTCAACTGGGGAAAGATCCACTTCCAAACTTCCAAACTCAGGACACTGGCAGGACTCCTTTCCTAGGGGCTGTGTGACTGAAGACCCCACTTACTTAATGATTGTGACTGGAGCTACCCTCAGCTCCTGGGAGCCACCTGCTGTTCTTTGCCATGTGGTCCCTCCATAAGCCATTTACAAAGTGGCTGTGTGCTTCTTCAAGGCTAGAAGGAGAATTTCTTGCTGTAGTTCACTAAGATGGAGTCTTATATAACATGACAAAATCACAAGAGTGACTTGCCTGTCATCTTTGCCATATTCTATTGGCTAAAAGCAGTTACTGGTTCCTCTCATACTCAAAAATGGGGATTATAAAAAAGTGTGATTTATTAGGAGTTAGGGGTCACTGTAACCTTTCTCAACCACACTTGAAAATAATAAAATCCTATATTAAAACTCTCATTCTGAATTTCACAAACATTTTAATAACTATAGTTGAACATATTACATTTACCTACTTAAAAAAATCACAAACATATTTACTGTGACGGTTAAACTTGATCAGTTTGTTCAATAATAATAAATTGCTT
Organism: Eubalaena glacialis; assembly: GCF_028564815.1. Lineage (NCBI taxonomy): Eukaryota > Metazoa > Chordata > Mammalia > Artiodactyla > Balaenidae > Eubalaena > Eubalaena glacialis. The sequence goes on from NC_083730.1 coordinate 7,002,506, forward strand.
CCTTCTTACGAGTATTTTAGTGCATTCATTAGTGTAAGATGTCTGCATTATTTCAAAGAAAATGTTCAGAATACAGAATTGCATCTTGCTTTCTTTTCAATTTACATTCATTTTGTGTATTTTGAAATACTCTGCAGGAACTGCACTCATTCACTGTGAATGCATACGATACTGAGTTCCACTTCATCCTTTCATCCCTGTGCCATCCTCCTACTTCTCTGAATCAGGTTGCGTGTGTTCTACACCTTTCGGGTATATTATCATTGTCCTGATTCCTGCTTCCGTTTTTTGTTTTCTGTTTTATTTAGCATTTAATTGACAACAACAAGAGTGGTGTGGAGTATGGCAGAGGCCATTCCAACTATGTTTTGAGCAATGAAGCTAATTGGAGAAGAACTCTTTAGTCTTAGAGTTATAGGCTGAATAGCGACCCCGAAAATTCACATGCCAGTACCTCACAGTGTGACTGCATTTGGAGATATTATCTTTAAAGAGGTAATGAAGTTAAAATGAGGCCGTTAGGGTGGGCTCTAATCCAATGTAAGTGGTGTCTTTAGAGGATGAAATTAGGACACATACAGGTACAGAAGGAAGATCATGTGAAGACACAGAGAGAAGATCGCCATTTACAAACAAAGGAGACAGTTCTCAGAAGGAACCAGTTCTGCCAACACCTCAATGTCCAACTTCCCCACCTCCAAAAGCAGTGAGAGAATAAATTTCTGTTGTGTAAGCCACCCAGCCTGCAGTACTTTGTTACCAAAGCCCTAGCAAGCACCCTGCTTAATATCAACATTGTATCTCATCACAACTTGAACCACACACCTTGTGACTGGTGACTGAAATTGCCTCAATCAGCCACTGAGAAGCAAGAATCGCAGCCACATGCTACTCCTGCGGCTGCCCAGCTGTCTCTTTTTTCGTTCATTTTACACCAGGATGCACCCTGGAGAAGAGGTATGATGATGTCATATGAAATCATTACAGCAACAAGCCCCTTCCTATGAATGGCCAATTTGACTCAGTGTTTTAAAAAAAAAGTTCTCTGGGGTGTCTTCCATCATGAATTAAAACTGAGAATTTTACAGAAGATAAAAAGGTCTTCAGACTTTAATGGAGTCACAGGTATTGATGATTCGGGGGAAGTAAACACCACTGACCACCACCAGATCTAAGAAAGCACGAAAGGTTTCATTAGGAATTTGTCTCACAACATAGGAATTAAGATGTCAGGGAAAGTTTGGAAAAGAAAAAAAGAGAAAAATATTAAAATATTCTGACACTGGCGATTATTTCCACTACCCTCCTAAGAGATGTTATTATGTATTTTCTTAATTAAAAGCTGCTTCTCTGGCAGCATTCAAATTCTCGTGAGAAATCAAATGCTGTTTTACTAAAATGACACTGAAGCACTGTAATCACATGACTTACATTGTGAAAAGCAAACAATATCCTTCCTGAATCCGTGTTGATAGTGGTCTGCAAGACGGACCCCGATCTCAAATAAAACTTGCATGCCCAAAGATGTACTGGACTTTTCTCTGATTTTCTCTACTCCTTGCTCAAAGGGTTAGAAGGTGATAAACCCTGAATCCAAATGATAATTTAAACTTTGTATTTTTTTGGCCAAAGAGACCCTGGATCTAAATCCACTCCAGATTTCGTAGACTGTTTTCTGATGAAGGAGTCAAAAGATAAGGGCTCTATTTCTAGACGGAGTGTAATGAGCTGTGGGATATATCATGTACCATAATAAACGGTTTACAAAATAATACTGGCTTTTAAATGGATGCAAATCTACATATTACAAAAGCTTCACAAACCTTGAGACTCAGAAGGAATATTAAAAACATTTCTATGGGGCTTCCCTGGTGGCGCAGTGGTTGAGAATCTGCCTGCCAATGCAGGGGACACGGGTTCGAGCCCTGGTCTGGGAAGACCCCACATGCCGCGGAGCAACTGGGCCCGTGAGCCACAACTACTGAGCCTGCGCGTCTGGAGCCTGTGCTCCGTAACAAGAGAGGCCGTGATAGTGAGAGGCCCGCGCACCGCGATGAAGAGTGGCCCCCGCTTGCCGCAATTAGAGAAAGCCCTCGCACAGAAACGAAGACCCAACACAGCCAGAAATAAATAAATAAATAAATAAATAAAATTAAAAAAAAAAAAACATTTCTATGACTATAAAGCTTCTGTCCACTTACAGTCTCATTTTCTGGCATGATTAAATATCTGATGATAATAAGGCACATGGTTAAAATATACAGACTTTCTAATTTAAAAAGAAAAATATCAAAGGTGCTGTGTCTTTCCCCGTACACCTTACTTTTATAATATCTTTAAATGTTGAAATTATCAAGAATATATAAAATAAAATGCTACTGGAATAGAAATTTTCCTCTCAATGCCTGCTTAGCACATCTAAGTAGGTTTAAAGCATAATTTAACACACATTAACACAGGTGTCCTCAACCTTCTTGGCACCAGAGAGCGGTTTCGTGGAAGACGATTTTTCCGCAGGGCGGGGAGGAGGGCACAGAGGGTCCAGGCAGTAATGCGAGCGATGGGAAGCAGCAGATGAAGCTTCGCTCACTCACCGCCGCTCACCTGCTGTGCAGCCCGGTTCCTAACAGGCTGCAGACCGGTACCGGTCCTCGGCCCAGGGCTTGGGGACCCCTGCCTTAAGAGAAAGATCATTTTTTTGATAGATCATTTTGAAGAGTTTTTGAGGATGGGATATAAAAGTAATATTCCAAAATATATAATTTATTTCATACATTGCTCTCAACCAACATTTCCCCAAAACAACTAATTTGGAAAAAAACATGGGTTGCCATGTCTTGCCCATCTTGTTCCAAATGTATCTGTTGTCTTACTGCTTAACTCAGATTTTGCATCAAGGAAGGTACCTGTCCATTATCAACTGAAACAGTAATCTTATCAAAATGACTACAAAAACAAGGTAATACACAAAAACTTCGGAAAGGTAAATAAATGTAAAATCAAAGAATTATATTTATGGTCTCACATTGATTTCCCAGATACGGTTTTACTATTTTCCACCTCCTGATATAAACAGATGTCTTACAATTCAATGCTACGCATTTCAGAAGACTGTTATAAATTTCATATACAGGAGGTTGCAACAGTTAAAATATGAATAGTAAAATGTCAAGTAACTGTATATCATGGGCCATAATTATACATAAAAATGAAAAACTATTTTTTAGCCCACAGGTTACATTTCAATTAAAGTCTAGGGTAAATGCGGATTTCTAACTCTTTGAAGATGATTTTGTAAGGCTTCTTCATAAAATTTCTCTATAGGTTTATACTTCCAGTGGTGAAACTTGGAATAATTAAACAACAATGAAAAAGAGGCTGCTAGCTTACTAAAGCAGCCTTCTGGAAAATCCCTTTGCTAATGAAGAGCCTGCTGTGACTAAGTTTCAATAGACTTAAAGGACGTCCTGCTTGGTCTGCAAAACTGCCCTGTCACCTGACTGCAGGGTTGTTAGTTCATCCTTTCATTTTAACTTGCTGATAATCTTTTCTGGGTAAACAATACAAACTTGAAATAAAGAAAGGTGTATCTGAGAACATGTTATTTATTGGTTTTGTTACTTTATCTTATTTTTAAAATGATTCATAACTGCATTTTATCAAATTTACAGAAAAAGTAAACGAAAACACGTGCTCACTACCTAGAGCTGGATGATGGTATCATCATCTTCGTATGTATGTATGGATTAAATACTATGAAATCTCAATTTTCATCTCCACCTTTCTTCCAAGGTGTAACTGTTACAAAATTTCTCTAATTAAGTCTCAAGTTATTTAACATCTCTATACTTTCCCCAAGTGAAAAAATACCTGAGAATATTCTAAGTTAACTATTATAAACTACCCTGTCTTTATTGTTATAGTTTTCTACAGATTGTTTATATAATGTATGATAAAAACAAAGTAATGTTTATTATTTTCAGAGACTGTAGTAAAGTTACTGACATATTTTATCAGTTACCAGACTACTCCTGTTTGTTATTCTACTTTCTACTCCTTTCTCTATTTTCTGTAAAACTAATTTTTAATGAATACAAATTTTTAATAATAAGGATATCATTTATCTTGGATATGTTGCAAACATATTGATGAGATCAGTGTGTAAAACCATAAATATGTTTAAAATACGTGTTTCCAATCTGACACAAAAATGTAAAAGTATGCACAGATATTTTAATACAACATAACATTTAATAACCTATGAAATATTCAAAATATTAGAAAAATATCTGGCTTCAAAGAGCATATACCATAAATTATTAATTTAAAAATAAAATATAAATGTATATCATGACCTACTTATCTTTCTGACTACAGGATTTAAAACAGCATGTTAATAGTGCTAATCTTTATGTGGAGGGATTACAAATTTTTTTTTTTGTATGTGTTTGTGTGTGTATGTATTTAGTATTAAGATATAGGTTGTATTTTAAGTTTTTTAATTGGTATGTAGTTCTGGTTTAACTACTTTGTTAATTTGAGACAGAAATTATATTGACAAGATTAATTTTTGTTTAGAAAACACTATTTCACATGTAAACTAAATTTGTAATTCATAATAGTCTTTATATTTGGTGATTCAATAAAAAAGACTGTAGTCATAAATAGGCAACTACCAATTATTAAAGCTATTTTTGAGAGGAGCTTTAGGATCAGTAGCTGAATTACTAAATAAAGGGTTTAGAGCTATGCATTTAAATTTTTAACAAAATTCCAGTTTAACCTAAAAAATATTTTATTTCTCAGAAAATTATTAAGGTAATTAAAGAAGATAACATAGTAAAATTCCTATTTCAGAAAGCTTTGTACATTCTTAGCATCATAATAAATGTGATTTTTACCTTCTTTGTGAAGACCACTTGATATAGTTTATTTGAAAAACTGAAAATAATTTACTGATAGACTCAACAAATAAATGTTAAGTCTCAGGAGGAATAATTTTTATTAAAATGTATTTGGCAAGGGGAGCTCATGTGCAACTTTAGCAAAATTAAACTGATAGTGAACATTCTTTACTTTTTTTTTTTTCCTGTAACTTCCCCCAAGTTTCCAGGGATTGACAAGCTATTCTCACCTATTACATGTTATACATGACTATGTGAATATCACTTCCTAAACGGTAGATTTCATAAGCTGTTCTGATCCTGGGTGTCCTGTCTTCCAGAACCTGAATTGGAATAGCACCTGATACAGAGAATCCACTCCTCACTCTATGTCACGGTGATTGAGTGTGGATAAACTTGCCAAGGTAGTTAGTCTCCCAAAGGTGCCAGAGAAAACACGGCACATTCTTTATTCCTCTCTCCTCTCATTGCTTTTGCTTCAAATCTTCTTTGCTGATTTTTCTGACACAACAATATTTGGCTCATATTTCTAAAGAAGTGGCCACATAGCCATAAAAGAGCAAGTGTGATTCTATTCTGCCTCGATCATCATCAATCAATTTGTCATTTCAATCTTTATGGCTGATCCCTCAATTCAATGTCATTTTGTAATGAGAAAAATTCATTGTGTGACCATGGCATAGAGAAAGAATTTCTGTAAAAGTCACATTTTGATAAGCAGGCTTTAACTTGTTTCCTTATCAAAATATGAAAGTTGCAGTAAATACAAAATACCCCTTTTTATGAATGCTTATAATAATTTTATAGATGATGATTTACTCTTGAATTTATCTATTCCATCTCTGCTTATAATAGAGGATTCAGCTCTTGCTAAGTCACTATCCTCTATTATAAGCAGAGACGGAATAGATAAACTCAAGAGTAAATCGTCATCTATAAAATTAAACATAATTTAAAGAGAGTTTAAATACCACCAAACGCAGGTGAATAATAGAGATGAAGATGTGACAAGACTTGAAAAAGCTAAAGGCATATCTATTTTCATAACTTACACTAAATGGAAAAAAATACTGGAATTTAAACCTTTATACATTAGCCTACCTAATATGCAAATATTTGTGTAAGGAAATATAGTGGAAGTAAGAGAAAACATGGGTTTAACCATAGGTTTAACAAATACTACTTTTTTGACATTTTGCTGATCAGATGTTGTATGATAAAAATGCATCTCATTCAGTTCCCCAAGTTGACAAAGCCAGTCAGCTTCCCTCTCTAAAAGAAGGAGGTATTTTTACACAAATGTGGTCATTTTTCAATTATACCCATATAAAGTGTTCTAAATTCAATTCGAGGAGGAAAAATCAAAATACATAACAAGTGTCGTAAAAATCAACTATAAATGAATAAAAACAACAACAAAAAATAAACAAGAGATAACTATCATTAACGTATGGGTTGACATATTTCATGTATGGTTTTATGCTTACATATTATTTGTGTATTTATAATATTTTACAGGCCTAGTATACATAAAGAATTGAATATTCTAATAGGGGACCAGAGTGACCAATACTTTTCTTTAAAGCAAAGTTCATTTGCAATATGTCAAGAAAGCAAAACAGTTTAGGGTTCGGAGACAAAGTGTTGTGCAAATTACAAAGTCAAACTCCGGTAGAATTTGGTTGCCTTGCCTACTGCTGCACTTCTTCAAGAAATGTAATTTGGTTAAATTACTCCCTTAATTAAAAATAAAAAACCAACAAAACAAAAGTACTCAGAGTATTTACTTACAAACACACACACATATGCACAAACACACACACATATACCCCAATCAAATGTCTTTTTACTTAAAAGGATAATCTAACAGAAGCATGTTCCATATGTACAATTTTTTTCCGATGAATTTTTGAAACAGAGTGTTGTTCTTGGTCTCAGATTGAATTTTGAAATTAACATTCTGCCTTGATTCCAGACTACTAATTCAATTATCAAGATAAATGACAAATTACGAGTTAATTGTTGTAGTTGAATATAACTGATTAGCCTACTTCACGGTTTTAGAAATCTGGAAATACAGTGAGATATTCTCAACCAATGCTTAATTAATCCATGAGTACAGGTATTACAGGCATAAGGTAATAGCTAGGAAAATAACAGTATTTGTTTTTTCTTTGAAGATTTACATGACTAGGAGTTTAAAGCTAGGTATTTTACTCTGAGTATTGATTTTAATTTGTCATTTTGTTAAGATATAAAATATGAAGACGGGTTCACTCTGGTGTGAACCAAGGAATGAAAGGCAATGGTGTCTACACCTGATTCTTCAATATGTTATGACATGAAAGAATAGCAGGTCCAGTGGCAAAGGCTCCAGGTGGCTGCAATAAAACCTACCATATTTAGACTCTTCATAGTTGCTTTTAGACCTTTTGGGCTCCTCATCCTTCATTTGAAATATATCCTTATATTTGTATTCCCAGGACCTGATGTACTGCTTTTTGCCAATTAAATATCTAGTGAATACAGACTGCATAGTTCTGAAAGTAAGGAAGAAGTATGGTGACAATTTTGGTTTACAGCAGTTTGTGATGCATCCAGATGTAAAATTATCCAAACACATTGTGTCTGTGCTTAAATGAGCTTCTTAATTTTGTAAATTTTAGTGTTTCACCAAATTTTAGAAGTTTTTGGTCATTATTCCGTCAAATATTTTTCTGCCATATTCTACCTTTCTAATTATTTCTTCACAAATTACTTCTATGTTATATCTTCAAGTTTTTTTTTCATAGGTCTTAGTGGTGCTTTTCTATATTTTTAAATTTATTTTCTTTCACTTCTGACTGAATGCTTTTTATTGATTCATTCTTTCCTTTTTAAATCTCTATTGTTATTAAGCCTATTCAGTATTTTTCAAGAATTTTTTTCCTAAATTTTCTATTCAGTTATTCTTCATCTATTTCCTTTTTCTCTACTAATATATATTATCTCCTCATTCTTTATAGAACTATGTTCCTTCACCTCACTGAGCATAATTACAGTAGCTGCTTCAAAGTATGTGATAATTTCAATACCTTGGTCATTTCAAGGTTGGAATTTATTGGTAATTTGTCTAATCTTCAGTTTGTGCATAATGTGTCTTTATTTTCCCTGCCTACTTTATATATATATATATTTTTTTTTTTCTTTTTTTAATGGTATTCAGCAATGTGATGTTATGGTTGTGTTTATCTTAATTGGGTCTGTTGGATTTCTTTAATCTGTTGGTTTATAGTTCTCAGCATATTTAGAAAATACTTAGCTATTATTTCTCCAAATATGTGTCTGCCCACCCTTTTTCCCTTTCCTCATATGATTTTAACTAAACACGTATGTTTCACTTCTTGATACAGCCCTATGGGTCCTTGAGACTGTGGCCTTCATTTTGGAAATTCTCAATAGGTATGTCTTCATATTCACTTAATATTTTTTCAGTAATTTCTAAACTCCTGCTAATCCCATTTAGTAGATTTTTAAATTTTAGATACATTTCTCATCTCTACAACTTCATTTTGATTATTTTGATTATAACCCATTTCTCTCTTCACAATTTTTTAAGCAAACTTTTATACAGTTTAGTAACTTTGGAAAGTCCTCTACTAACCCATCATCTCTGTCATTTTTGTGTCTGTTCCACTGACTTATTTTTGCCCTGTTTATGTGTTGCGTTTTCTTGAGTTTTGCATCTAGGAATTTTGATTACATCCTGAGAATTGTATATTTTACAGTGCTGAGTGTGTGGATTTTGTTGTTGTTACTTGAGGTTCAGTTTGAACCTTTCAAAATGTTCTTAAACTCGATTCCTGCATTCCCTCTATTTGCTCTAAATGAGATAAAATATGCCTTCACTACCGAAGACCGTCTCCTCTGCAGTCTTTACTGAATGTTCTGCAGGATCTTTGCAGACTCTCCACTCCAGTTAGTGGAAACTTGAACAATGCCCATCTCTGTGTGAACTCAAGAGCTCTTCAGCTCAGAGCTCTCTGCTTAACTCTTTGCCCAACCACCTGGATTTCTACTCTATGCACATAGTTCTCAAGATTTAGCAAAGAATCAAGGAGCTCCCTAGGCAAATTCTCAAGCTATTTTTTTTTTTCTGAGTAGTCTCTTCCTCTCCAAAACTCTGTTCTGAAACTTCTAGCCCCTTCAGAGCTTTTAGGTTCTGTATTCTGTCATCTCAACAAAGCAAGGTAACTGCTTTCGCATTAGAGTCTGCTCCCTGATCCATGATCCAGAATGAGCATCCTTGAAGAAATCCTGAATGACAAGAAGCCTTACCTCATTTATTTCCCCCTTTCTGAGGGACTTCAGTCATGCACTGCCTAGTTTCCAAAACTGAAATTGTGTCATTTCACATGATTTGCCCATTTCTTTTCATCGTTTAAGATAAGAAGTTAAATCCAGTTTTTATGAAACCATTATGCCTGGTAAAGAAATCCTCAGAACTCAGTTTTTCATTGGAGTGAAGAAAAGGCTATGGTGAGATGTGGCACGGAAGAGAGATGACTGGAGCACATCTGGGCCAAATTTGGGTAAGACAGTAAAAGAAAGTATGCATGAAGCAATAGGGATAGAAACATTGAATCATGAATTGTTTATATTGAGTATATTAACCTGGTTACCAAAGTCTTCTAGAACAAATATTCTCACTGATTCACAAAGTGGACTAACAACATTATCTTACTTGATGTATGACAAAGCAGAATGATCATATTTAATAACCACTGAAACAATCAGTAAAACTGTTATCCCAACCGAATTCTTTTCTCCACATTAACTGATCCAGCACTGGACTATTTCACAGTAGCTTTCATGTATAAACACTATTTCCAGAGTTGCTTTCATTATCATGTCCAGTAGACTTGGTGTTTCCTTATAGATTTTCCTTTGCAAAGACATTTAACTTAATAGAATTCCCATTGATGAGCTCAGAGGCAAACAATTTGCCCTGACAGTAAGACCCAGGATTGTGAATTAAACCAAAACTTTAAATAAGATAACTATGATGGGCTAATTTTCACATCAATCTTATGTAATGTAGACTATTATTCCCTTCTTAAATTAAGTGCCATTTTATTGGCTGACTAATGGAGAGATAAAGTAAAACTACATACTGGGTGATGTAAGGGCTATGCTTCTAATTAAGCATTGTAGTTTGTTTAAACTGAAAGTCAATACAATAAAATTAGTTATGTATCTTTCAAAAGGAATTATTTTGTAATTAAATAAACAAGTGGGATCTCTTTTCAAGAGTGTTAATCAACTCCCAGGACTGAAGAAGCATACTCATTGATATAAGGTCAAGAAGGGAAACACTTCCCACTTTTAGCCTCATTCAATCAAATAAAATAAAATATCAAGTCTGAGTTATTACCAGGAATAAGAAAATAGATTGGAATTCCCATGGTCAGGTTCAACAGATTAATTTTTTAAAATATTCTGCTAGATAGATACCTTAATAATATAGTTTATTACAATGTTTAGTGCTGATTTTACAAAAGTTTTTACTGAGAATCAGTCACTAGATAATACCTAACAACAGAGTATTATTTATGTCGCATGCATGAATTCTACAAATAAAATAACATTAAAGGGTATAGGAATTTCTGAGCATTCATCTTTACTCGTATTTGATTTGGATTTTTAAATTGACAAATGACTTAAAATTTGTTATCTCATGTAAGTAAACAAGGAAACAAAAAAAGTAAATAAATAAATGAATTTGGAGTCTTAAAATGTTATTTTATTTTCATATTTCAGAATAATGAGACTCCCTACAAAACTGTAATGATATGGATGGAAAAGAACACAAGCAGTGGTGACTGGTTCAAGATGGTAGAGTAGAAGGACATGTGCTCACTCCCTTTTGTGAGAGCACCAGAATCACAGCTAACTGCTGAACAAGCATTGACAGGAAGCCACTGGAAATTGCCAGAAAACATACCCCACATCCAAAGACAAAGGAGAAGCCACAATGAGACGGTAGGAGGGGCCCAATCACAATAAAATCAAATCCCATAACTGCTGGGTGGGTGACTCACACACTGGAGAACACTTATACCACAGAAGTCCACCCACTGGAGTGAAGGTTCTGAGCCCCACGCCAGGCTTCCCAACCTGAGTGTCCGGCAACGGGAGGAGGAATTCCCAGAGAATCAGACTTTGAAGGCTAGTGGGATCTGATTGCAGGACTTTGACAGGACTGGGGGAAACAGAGACTCCACTCTTGGAGGGCACACACAAAGTAGTGTGCACATCAGGACCCAGGGGAAGGAGTAGTGATCCCATAGGAGACTGAATCAGACCTACCTGCCAGTGTTGGAGGGTCTCCTGCAGAGGCAGGGGGTGGCCGTGGCTCACCATGAGGACAAGGACACTGGCAGCAGAAGTTCTGGGAAGTACTCCTTGGCATGAGCTGTCCTGGAGTCCACCATTAGCCCCACCAAAGAGCCGGGTAGGCTCCAGTGCTGGGTCGCCTCAGGCCAAACAACCAAAAGGGAGGGAACCCAACCCCACCCATCAGCAGACAAGCAAATTAAACTTCTACTGAGCTCTGCCCACCCAGTTCTACCCACCACCAGTCCCTTCCATCAGGAAGCTTGCACAATCCTCTTAGATATCCTCATCCACCAGAGGGAAGACAACAGAAGCAAAAAGAACTACAATTCTGCAGCCTGTGGAATGAGAGCCACATTCAAAGAAAGATAGACAAAATGAAAAGGCAGAGGACTATGTACCAGATAAAGGAACAAGATAAAACCCCAGAGAAACAAGTAAATGAAGTGCAGATATGCAACCTTCCAGAAAAAGAATTCAGAATAATAATAATGAAGGTGATCCAGGACCTTGGAAAAAGAATGAAGGCAAAGATCAAGAAGACGCAAGAAATGTTTAACAAAGACCTAGAAGAATTAAAGAACAAACAAACAGAGATGAACAATACAATAACTGAAATGAAAAATACACTAGAAGGAATCAATAGCAGAATAACTGAGGCAGCATAGATAAGTGACCTGAAAGACAGAATGGTAGAATTCACTGCCAAAGAACAGAATAAAGAAAAAAGAAAGAAAAGAAATGAAGACAGCCTAAGACACATCTGGGACAACATTAAATGCACCAACATTAGCATTATAGGGGTCCCAGAAGGAGAAGAGAGAGAGAAAGGACCCGAGAAAATATCTGAAGAGATTATAGTCAAAAACTTCCCTAACATGGGAAAGGAAATAGCCACTCAAGTCCAGGAAGCACAGAGAGTCCCATACAGGATAAACCTAAGGAGAAACATGCTGAGACACATAGTAATCAAACTGACAAAAATTAAAGACAAAGAAAAATTATTAAAAGCAACAAGGAAAAAACACACAAATAATCTACAAGGGAACTCCCATAAGGTTAACAGCTGATTTCTCAGCAGAAACTCTACAAGCCAGAAAGAAGTGGCACAATATATTGAAAGTGATGAAAGGGAAGAACCTACAACCAAGGTTACTCTAACCAGCAAGGATCTCATTCAGATTCGATGGAGAAATCAAAAGCTTTACAGACAAGCAAAAGCTAAGAGAATTCAGCACCACCAAACCAGCTCTACAACAAATGCTAAAGGAACTTCTCTAAGTGGGAAACACAAGAGAAGAAAAGGACCTACAAAAACAAACCCAAAACAATTAAGAAAATAGTAACAGGCACATACATATTGATAATCACCTTAAACGTGAATGGATTAAATGCTCCAACCAAAAGATACAGGCTTGCTGAATGGATACAAAAACAAGACCCATATATATGCCATCTACAAGAGACCCACTTCAGACCTAGGGACACATACAGACTGAAAGTGAGGGGATGGAAAAAGATATTCCATGCAAATGGAAATCAAAAGAAAGCTGGAGTAGCAATACTCATATCAGATAAAATAGACTTTAAAATAAAGAATGTTACAAGACACAAGGAAGGACACTACACAGTGATCAAGGGATCAATCCAAGAAGAAGTTATAACAATTATAAATACATATGCACCCAACATAGGAGCACCTCAATACATAAGGCAAATGCTAACAACTATAAAAGAGGAAATCGACAGTAAGACAGTAATAGTGGGGGACTTTAACACCTCACTTACACCAATGGACAGATCATCCAGACAGAAAATTGATAAGGAAACACAAGCTTTAAATGACACAATATACCAGATAGATTTGATATTTCTAGGACATTCCATCCGAAAGAAGCAGATTACACTTTCTTCTCAAATGCACATGGAACATTCTCCAGGATAGATCACATCTTGGGTCACAAATCAAGCCTCAGTAAATTTAAGAAAAATGAAATTATATCAAGCATCTTTTCCGACCAGAACGCTATGAGATTAGAAATCAATTACAGGAAAAAAATGTAAAACACACAAACACATGAAGGCTAAACAATACGTTACTAAGTAACCAAGAGATCACTGAAGAAATCAAAAAGGAAATCAAAAAATACCTAGAGACAAATGACAACAAAAACACGACAATCCAAAACCTATGGGATGCAGCAAAAGCAGTTCTAAGAGGGAAGTTTATAGCAATGCAAGCCTACCTCAAGAAACAAGAAAAATCTCAAATAAACAATCTAACCTTACACCTAAAAGAACTAGAGAAAGAAGAACCAAAAAACCCCAAAGTTAGTAGAAGGAAAGAAATCATAAAGATCAAAGCAGAAATAAATAAATTGAAACATACAATAGCAACGATCAATAAAACTAAAAGCTGGTTGTTTGAGAAGATAAAAAAAATTGATAAACCTTTAGCAAGACTCATCAAGAAAAAGAGGGAGAGGACGCAAATCAATAAAATTAGAAATGAAAAAGAGGTTACAACAGACACTGCAGAAATACAAAGCACCATAAGAGACTACTACAAGCAACTCTATGCCAATAAAATGGACAACCTGGAAGAAATGAAGAAATTCTTAGAAAGGTACAACCTTCCAAGACTGAACCAGGAAGAAATAGAAAATATGAACAGACCAAGTAATGAAATTGAAACTGTGATTAAAATTCTTCCAACAAACAAAAGTCCAGGACCAGATGGCTTCATAAGTGAATTCTACGAAACATTTAGAGAAGAGCTAACACCCATCCTTTTCAAACTCTTATAAAAAATTGCAGAGGAAGGAAAACTCACAAATTCACTCTACGAAGTCACCGTCACCCTGATACCAAAACCAGACAAAGATACTACAAAAAAAGAAAATTACAGACCAATATCACTGATGAATATAGATGCAAATATCCTCAACAAAATACTAGCAAACAGAATCCAACAACACATTAAAAGGATCATACACCATGATTAAATGGGATTTATCCCAGGGATGCAAGCATTCTTCAATATGTACAAATCAACGTGACACATCATATTAACAAATTGAAGAATAAAAACCTCATGATCAACCCAATAGATGCAGAAAAAGCTTTCGACAAAATTCAACACCCATTTATGAGAAAAACTCTCCAGAAAGTGGGCAGAGAGGGAACCTACCTCAACATAATAAAGGCTGTATATGACAAACCCAGAGCAAACATCATTCTCAATGGTGAAAAACTGAAAGCATTTCCTCTAAGATCAGGAATAAGACAAGGACGTCCACTCTCACCACTATTATTCAACATAGTTTTGGAAGTCCTAGCCACGGCAATCAGAGAAGAAAAAGAAATAAAAGGAATACAAATTGGAAAAGAAGAAGTAAAGCTGTCACTGTTTGCAGATGACATGATACTATACATAGAGAATCCTAAAGATGCCACCAGAAAACTACTAGAGCTAATCAATGAATCTGGTAAAGTTGCAGGATACAAAACTAATGCACAGAAATCCCTTGCATTCCTATATACTAACAACGAAAAATCAGAGAGAAATTAAGGAAATAATCCCATTCACCATTGCAACAAAAAGAATAAAATACCTAGGAATAAACCTACCTAAGGAGATAAAATACCTGTACTCAGAAAACTCTAAGATATAAAAGAATTGAGCATGTATTCTAATGTCAAATCAGAGCACCAACACAGAGGCAGAACTTGAATGTACCCAAGAGAGACAGAGTATTCACAACTAAATAATTATATCAACATTACAAAATGTTTGCTGCTTGTATTTTTTTTGTTTTTTTGTTTTGTTTTTTGAATTTTATTTTTTTTATACAGCAAGTTCTTATTAGTTATCTACCTCCATACTGTTCTCCATAGTGGCTGTATCACTTTACATTCATGTGCCTCTTGGCCATCTGTATGTCTTCTTTGGAGAAATGTCTATTTAGATCTTCTGCCCATTTTTTGATTGGGTTGTTTGTTTTTTTTTTTTTTTACCATAGGCTGTACATATGTTTAAAAGACTTAGTTTATATGGTCCTATACTGCTTTCTCAATTACTAAAAATGTTCCAGTTATATATAGGTTTTCAAACTTCCAAAGTGCACATTGTTTTTTTTAATATTGAGCTGCATGAACCGTTTATATATTTTGGAGATTAACCCTTTGCCTGTTGATTCGTTTGCAAATATTTTTGACCATTCTGAGGGTGGTCTTTTCGTCTTGTTTATAGTTTCCTTTGCTGTACAAAAGCGTTTAAGTTTCATTAGGTCCCATTTGTTCTGTTTTTATTTCCATTACTCTAGGAGGTGGGTCAAAAAGATCTTGCTGTGATTTATAACAAAAAGTGTGCTTCCTATGTTTTTCTCTAAGAGTTGTATAGTGTCTGGTCTTACATTTAGGTCTTTAAACCATTCTGAGTTTATTTTTATGTATGGTGTTAGGGAATGTTCTAATTTCATTCTTTTACATGTAGCTGTCTTTTCTCCATTGTATATCCTTGCCTCCTTTGTCATAGATTAATTGACCATAGGTGCGTGGGTTTATCTCTGGACTTTCTATCCTGTTCCATTGATCTATATTCCTGTTTTTGTGCCAGTACCATATTGTCTTGATTACGGTAGCTTTGTAGTATAGTCTGAAGTCAGGGAGTCTGATTCCTCCAGCTCTGTTTTTTTCCCTCAACTGCTTTGGCTATTCAGGGTTTTTTGTGCCTCCATACCAATTTTAAGACTTTTTGGTCTAGTTCTGTAAAAAATGCCATTGGTAATTTGATAGGGATTGCAATGAATCTGTAGATTGCTTTGGGTAGTATAGTCATTTTCACAATATTGATTCTTCCAATCCAAGAACATAGTATATCTCTCCAGCTGTATGTGTCATCTTTGATTTCCTTGTGACTTAGAGTTTTCTGAATACAGGTCTTAGAGTTTTCTGAGTATTTTCATTTATTTTTCTGAGCAATCCAAGTGCTCCATTCAATCTGCATATATTATACTCTTCTGGATTTTTTTCATCTTTTATTATTTCTCCCTCTAAATTTTTTTTTCTTCTGGAATTCCTATTACTTAGATACTTGGGCTTGCAGAGCTGTTTCATTTATTTTATTTATTACTTCTCATTACTTGATGAGTACCTCTAATGTCTAAGCTATATTTTCAACACTGTCTTTCAATAATTTTCATTGTTTTTTATTTTGCTTTTGAAGTTTATCATTTTCAAGAGTTTTTTCTTATCAGAATTAAAAAAAAAAATAGTATCTGCTCTTGTGATATGCATGCAGTATCCTTTTTTCTCTCATTTAGTAGTTTTCGTTTTTAACATTGCCTCTGCTTATTCTGAGCTCCCTTTCTTTGTAATTTGTTTGGTTTGCTCTCTTTCCTTGACTGTGAAGGAAGTAAAGCATGGGAAGGTAAAAAGTTGATTATTCAATTTTACTTAGCAAGTATGTGTGTCAGGCAATCTTCTAGGCATTGGGAACACAGTAGTGAAAAAAATAATCCAAGACTCATGTCTACATAAACAATATTGTAAAGGGTGGAAAATTCTGAGGAGAAAAGAAAGAAGAACAATAGGACGTAATTAGTTATAAGGAATTTGTGCACGTGCTAGCCCCACAATAAGGTTGGGCAGGGACTCAGCAGGTTCTTTGAAGGATGCATATATACCATCAGTTATAGCTTTTTTTTTTTTTTTAAATTGGGCATATCCCACAGAGAGGAATACTTCAACCACATGGCAGAAGAGAATCAGCTTGGCTGATAGAATTCCAGAGGCCCAGAGCAGAAGAGGCTCTCACCGTTCCACATGCAAGCATTTATTCACATCTCCCTCTCACAGTCCAGTCCTTCATTCCTAGCCCAGCGGTGTCTGGTTTCCATTTTTCCAGATGTACTAGGCTCAGCCTTTCTCAAGACTCAACCTCTCACCTTTTGCTACAGTAGACTTGGGAAGGGAAATAATGGCCAGCATATCATCTGCAGTGATTACTGTAGAATGCAAATTGGATAATTTCCTTTTGATGAAACATGCTCCTCGGTTCCCTATTGCTCTGCATATAAAGCTCAAACCGTTTAACATGGCTTTCAGTGTCCTTCCTGAGCTGATATGTGTAATAGTCATGATAACAGTAATTGCAGTAACATAATAATTACTCTTAGTATTATTATACTAACATTTATGCACCATTATGTGCCAGACTTTGTATTATCTCCTTGAATCTTCAAAACAACTCTATTAGAGAAAGACTTATTTTCAATCTCTTTTCTTAGTTAAGAGAAACAGGCTTTCAGAAGTTATTTCACTAACCCAAGATAATACAAATGGCTAGTTAATTGGACCTAACTAACCAATTTAATCAGAGTCAAGAATGATGAAATTTATGTTGGTATTCTATAGTATTCTATGGCTGCTAGTATGGTATGATACGGTATGGTATAAAATAATATACTCCAGTAGATAATACAGTACAGGACAAGACTGGATAAGACAGGAAGGGATAGGATAGGGTAAAAGAGTATGCACAGTACAGGATACTTGTTGGCTAGTGCTTGCCTATCTAGCTTAATTTCTAATTATTTCCTTACTTCTTCATTTAAACTCTATTCAACCTGAAGTCCTTTCATTTTCTTCATACTTCTTTCTCAAGGTCATGAATCAGGCAATTCCAGATGCATGAGACATACTCCCCAATACCTATACCCTTCCAGGACCTCTTCCCTAAATCTAAGTGTAAGTGCCAGTCGAGGAACTTTTCATTTCTATCAAGTACTTAATCACAGTGTATTGAAATCATCTATGATGTGCCCACTTTTCCTTTAGCATTGTTTAAGTGTCATGAAGTAAGGATCACATATTTCTTAATTATTGTATCCTCGTTACTTTCCTTAGCCTAGTAAGTGTCTTGTATTTCTCGATGAGATTATAATAACTGTATTAGCTTCCAATTGCTGCTGTAGCAAATCACTATAAACTTTGTGGCAGAGAGACCAAACTCTGCCTCACTAAGTTAAATTAACATATCACGCAGGCTGTGTTTCTTTCCGGAGGGTCCAGGGGAGAATCTGTGTTCTTGCCTTTCCCGCTTCCCTCGTTTCTTAGTCTGTGGCCATCTTCCTCCCCCCTCAAAGCAGCAACAGAGGGTCGAGGGTTTCTCACATCAAATTACCTGACGCTGATTCTTTTACTTTCCTCTTTCACACTTAAGGATCCTTGGGATTATACTGGGCCCACCTGGATAACCCAGGATATTCTATTTTAAAGTCAGCTCATTAGCAACCTTAATCCCACCTGCTACATTAATGCCCATTTTTTTCCAGGTAATTAACATAGTCACAGGTTTCTGGGATTAGGATTGTGTGGGTATGTGGGTGCGGTGTGTACACAGGGTGGGTGTAGGGTGGGGAGGAGCATTAGTCCCAACGCCATGACAAAATACCAATTTGGTTTCCTACTCTGATGAAGTAATGTGTTTTACATGTATTATCTGAAATTAATCCTCACAAATAACTATTCAAGACAGTTATCTCTATCTCAGATTTGAAAATAATGCACCAAGGTTCACAAGGCTAAACTGCCTAAAATCTAGTGGTGAGTGGCAGGGCCATGATTCAAATGCAAGCGGAGAGTCCAACGGTGTACGCCTTTTAACGAACATTGTTAAAAGCATTTCTTGCCCATCCTGTGAAATACTCTTCTATTGCTCTAGTCAGATAATTCTACTCTGTGTCACACATTCTTATACGATTCTTTACCAATGGCCACAAATGACCTTCCTGAACCAGTTCTCCTTCATCGAGCCACTCAAGACTTCCAACAAATTTCAATTTTTTTTTTTTTATTTTAAATATAAATGAATAGCAGCTGTCTGTCATTTGCAGCCAAAAGCATCTGGCTTAATCCAGTACTTTACTGTACTACCTTCCAACCATTATTTGGTATGTTTTCCTAGTTGACAACAGGGTTTCATACAACATTATTTTTTTAATAGAGAAATACCTACATGTTAGATATTTTCTCCATATGTTAGAGAGGAATAAACCTGAAGGATTCCCCCTTACTGCGTTTGTTACATAGAGATACTAGATGGAAAAACAGAGCGATACTTGTGAGAGTCAGTCTCCCTCAATATATATATTTTTAAAATTTTATTTATTATTTTTGGTTGTGTTGGGTCTTCGTTGCTGCATGCAGGCTTTCTGTAGTTGCGGTGGCTTCTCGTTGTGGAGCATGGGCTCTAGGTGCGAGGGCTCCAGTAGTTGTGGCACGTGCGCTCAGTAGTTGTGGCGCACGGGCTCTAGAGCGCAGGCTCAGTAGTTGTGGCGCACGGGCTTAGTTGCTCCACGGCATGTGGGATCTTCCCGGACCAGGGGTCGAACCTGTGTCCCTGCATAGGCAGGCGGATTCTTAACCACTGTGCCACCAGGGACGCCCTCCGTCAATATATTAACTGCAGGAGAACACGGAGTACGTAGCTTACCCTTTGCTAAATGCCCAGCACCCTAGTTCTCATAATGAGCAGTAGATGTCGTATTAGTTTCCTAGAACTGCCATAACAAAGTACTACAAACCGGGGGGCTGAGAACAATGGAAATTTATTCTTTCACAGTTCTACAGGCTCAAAGTCTGAAATCAACTTGTCCATAGGTCACGTTCCTCTGAAACCTGTAAGGAAAAACCTGTCCTTGCCTCTCCCTAGCTCCTGGTGTTTTGTGGGCAATCCTTGGAATTCCTCGACTTACAGCTACAGCAGGCCAATCTCTGCCTCCGTCCTCACGTGGCATTCTCCCCTTGTGGGTCTGTGTCTCTCCTCTCCTCATATGGACACCAATCGTGTTAGATTAAGGGCTCACCCTAGTCTAGTATGACCTCATCTTAACTAATTATATCTGCACTGAATCTACTTCCCAATCAGTTCCCCTTCTGAGGTCCTGAGGATTTGTAATTCGACATATCTTCTGGGAGGATGCAATTAAACCCAGAACAGATATTTAATAATTAATAGTTGGATAAATGATGTATTAGAATATAAGGGTCTGTTTAAAATATTTACTATCACAATACACGTAGACACGAAAAGTTTGCCATCTCCATTTTTGAACTACTGAAAGGCAGGAGTAGTCCGTGCTGTATGACAAGAGTGGACCTTTAAAATAAAAGAGACACAATGCAGAGACAGCGGGGAGTGTCAAATTAAAAAGTAAAGAGTTGAGATTTGTTGCTTCCTAGACCTCTTCTGCTCTTTAGATGATGTTTTAGTGATAACGTCCTCAGTCTGTGAAAGCAATCCGTGAGCTGACGGCCACAGCCAATCGTCGACTTTCCCTGCTGCTCCAAGGCCAGCCAGTTGCTGATTTCATCATTGCTTCCATGCTTGCTAATAAGTGAGGTGCAATTATATGATGCACAGAGGCAGATTTACTGTGACGCTAATGAAGATGAAGCTTCAGGGCCTTCCAATTGCATGGGTTCCTTCCAGGGCCTTGGACCTAATTTATTAGTTGTAGTCACGTTGCATGCATCCTTAAAAGATCACTGCCTAGACTGGATCAGCTTCAGGCCTCACAAAACCTGGATCTGTCTCTGAACAAACACTAGGGATTGCCAATTCATTACATTTTGATTGGCAGACGTTTAGCTCTCCAGAAATGGCAAACCTGTTCAATAGAAATGGTAAAATGAAAATAACCCATGTTGAGCGGGCATAATCAGAGTGCACTATACAGCAGGGGATGCCACCAGCAGAACATTATCCTCTTAATTCTGGCCCTTTATTTTTTGTTGATGTGTGATAAGGGTTGTTGTTTTCAGTGAACATGTAAGGAGGAAACGTGATCCTCTTTATGAGGGCGAAGAGTGCAAATTGAATGAAGAAACATAGAGCATAAGCAACTTCACTAAAGTCAACCAGAAGGGCATTGTTGCTGAAGAGTTCTACTCTGGGCGCCACAAATGGACAAATATTGTTAAATGCTGTATCAGGCAGGGCAGATGAGGAAAGGGTTAACTAGTGTGGCTGCGAATCGGATTAAAGAATTCTTTTTAAAGAACTACATCTTTGGATTTCCCTGGTGGCGCAGTGTTTGGGAATCTGCCTGCCACTGCGGGGGACACGGGTTCGAGCCCTGGTCTGGGAAGATCCCACATGCCGCGGAGCAACTAGGCCCGTGAGCCACAGCTGCTGAGCCTGCGCGTCTGGAGCCTGTGCTCCGCAACAAGAGAGGCCGCGATAGTGAGAGGCCCGCGCACCGCGATGAAGAGTGGCCCCCGCTCGCCGCAACTAGAGAAAGCCCTCGCACAGAAACGAAGACCCAACACAGCCATAAATTAAAAAAAAAAAACAAAACTAAATCTTTTAGAAGCCAAAATAACAAATGTTAAATGGTGGAATTTCAAATGTCATGATGCTGTTAGGGACAAAAATATTCTTGATAGAAGACGGTGATGGGTGCTTCTTTGATCATAACACACAGGTGTGATCAGCTTCACCACGATATTTGGTTTTTAGAACTTGTTGCCTATCACCTAATCATTCGTCTCTGTATATTTTATCTCCCACTTCCCCATTTGTTTCTTTTCCACATTCTCTCCTACCTTGACTAAATGTGGACCCTGACCACTTATTTCTGGTTTAGGGTTGTTTAAAGTACTGTTGATATTCATCCCCACCTTTATTAGGTCCTTCTAATTCCAACTTAGTGTAGAACTTACTCTGGTCATCCTCTTTAATGCAGCTAACCATAGCTCAAACCCACCCCTGAAAATCGCCTATTCTTCTTTTCCTTTTATCCAAACCTTCTAACCCACTGGGATGCAAAAAGATTAAGTGATTTGTTTAGCAACACTTGCAAAAGTAAAGCAAAAAATAGAACTAACTTGTTTAATCATTTGCCCTATTTTTCTTTCCAACTTTAATGCCTTATGTACAATCTCTACTTTGTGTTAACTAATTTTCATAAATATTTTACATTTTTCCAAAGGATAGCCATCTCATGAAAGATCTAGAATAGAAACTGCTTATTCCAATAGGGAGCAATATTCACAGTACTGCTTAACCCAGCTTCCACAGAGTGCAAAAATATATGCTGCAATGCAGTATGCTCATTAGTTATTACATGAATTAAACTGTCTACCTAGCATCAATATTATTACGTAATTGGAAGCAGAACTTTTAGCCTCAATTCTCTTCAGATAGCATCTGTTTAAATGTGCCCCTTAATTTTCACTATACTAAATATACTTTTGGATTCCAATACAACCCATTTGAATTCACTTGATTATTTGTATCCTATGCCCATACTTATATTGACTAAGAAAGTTTTAAAAAACAAATTGCTAGTTTGTAGTTGAATACTTCTAAAATACATTTATAACTGAAATAATTTCCTAAACTGTGTTTTAATTTTGTATTCACTACCTATTAAAATAGATTTATTCAATTTTATATTGCTAGTTGCCACCAACACTAATAATGTGTCTTCTCTTTACGATTAGGTACCATTTTGGTCTCTGTTTTAGGAATACCAGCAGCATTATCTTGTCAGATGTATATGATTTTATTTTGATATTGCATGTTAAGTGTTTGGAAAATTGTGAGTGATAACTACGAGGAAAATCTGCATCTCTCTCTAAAATTGCAACTTGGCTTTTAGTGTTTGAGTTCCTGCACGGGGAAAGGAATTTTTGCAGGTTTTTTCCACTGTTAACCTAGATTCCAGAACAGAACAATGACCAGTACAAGGTAGGTGCTCAACAAATATGCTGAGTGATGGAAATGAAAGACACGTACCAAACAATTAGTGATAGAAATGTTTCCAAAGGGGCTACTTTTAATTCTGGCCTCAAAGGATTTGGTCTATCCGAGAATCTCCTGTTCACTGTGAAGTAGCAACATTCTCATACCATAAATAGATATTGTAAATCTTTGTAGATTTTTACAAATCATGAGTGAACCACTGTCAGAAGGGAATTTTTAAAAATGCCCCAAGGAAAGAGATCCATGTTCTGTTCAGTAGAGTCTAGTCCATCAGCATTTCATCAGAACAATGCCAACCCCCAGGCATTTTCTTTGGCTTCTCTAAGGGGTGGCACAACTAGTGGAAAATAAAGCCTCGATGTATTCCAGCACGTACAAATACACTCATATTATAAGACACAATTATTTCAAATCTAGAATATTAGTGGCGCTGAGCAGCTGTGCAGCAGCGAAGTTATCTTCCAGAAGTTAAGTTGTAGCCCAAAGGGCCACACAGCCAAAGCTACTGGGTTCATGGGTGTAATAACACCCCCAGCACGATGTCACAACCAATTACAGATTTCATTTCAAATTAAACACCTGCCTTCTAAAAACAAAAATTGCTAGGGGAAATTAAGTCTGCTCATTTCAGCTATTTGACTAACTGGTTTTGCATGTAAATATAATTCAGCCTGAGTAGTCCTACGCATGAAACTGGGGGCAAACGTCTCCTTACTTTGAGAGGAAGTGCAAGTGAAGTAACAGTGTCAGGACAGGCCTTGCTCTTCACATCAGGTGGAATGTTTTTCACGTAATCAGATGACAGGATGGTGCTTAGAGGCAATGGAGACTTGAAAAGTCTAGAAAGTGTAACCGGGAAGCCTAATCTTGACAAAGAAAACTATATACTTTCAGTTATTCTCAATTTCAACATGCTGTATAAATCCTTAATACTTGATATATGTGCTATACAGTATTTTTTAATTAAAAGTAAAAAAAAAAAAAATTGCTGAAGTATTTTCTTAGACTACTTTCTTTTTCCTAGACTTTGTTTAGGATTAGTTTTTCTTGGATCACCAAGGAGGAATGTTTGTAATACTTAAAATCTGACCGTCATGCCAACTTCACAAACCAGAAAACTTACAGGCATCACTGGCCTACTTTGCTGCTGTGAAATAAAAATTCCCTCTTGAAAAAAGTACATCCTCCTTCAGCCCAAAGCATCTATTACATATACTAGCTCAGCATTAATCACCATTTTACTAAGCCTAATTTTCCCCATTTAATCCATCCCGAATCTGTCCTTTTCTATCATATATATGTCTTGATGCCAAATTTGTTACACTATTTTATATATATACATGTTTTTACAAGATCTTTCCTCATAACACAATGTTCTTCCATTAATTCTCAATATATATTATATATACACACACACAAAATTGTTTATTCTGTAAGTCAAATGTCTATGATAAATATTCCCCAGATCCCATCTGTAAGAAATAGTCTTTTGTATAAACTTGTGCTGTATTTCATGTATAGTTGTATTTAGCACTCAATTATTTGTACTTTGCAATACATATAATCATTTCCTTGACACCCTTCTCTACCAGGGTAAAAATATTCGGTGAATGAAAACCGAGTATTACTCCTCTTTTTTTATTTCCCCCTGGAGTACCAGCACATATTTTTTGACAAATCCTAGGCTTAGGTTTATTGGTACTGTGAGACACTCCAAAAGACTTGGTTCTAAATCAGAAGACGCAGTGATCCAGCTTGATCAAACTGAGTTTGGAGAACCGATCAGGTTACAACATTGGAATTAGAGAAACTGCATAAGTATGTCTGACGTTGTGTCAACTGGCCTAACAACCTCAATAATGATTTAAGGAATATTTAGTGGATGCAAGTCCAATGACAGGACAAGGCATAGATACGGAGAATTTAATATTGAGCTCCCAAATATATGGGCCATGTTTCAAAGATATCTGCACGTAACAGTCATTATGCCAAACAAGCACTGGAAACAGGAAGGCTCCTGTGCAAAGGCTGATGAAACATAAAATCCGACCCCACGTAGAGAGAACTGGAATTGGGGCAGCTCTCCAGGCTTCAGAGAGGGGACTACACAGAAAAACAATAGACGTGCACTAGGGCTCAAGTCAAAGTCTTTCTCCTAACTGGGCCAACACTGAACAGAGGCAGAGCAAGCGCCCTCACTTAAGGGCAACGTGAAATCCAGGACTTCATTCCTCCCAGGTCAAAACCACGTAAGAGAGACTTTCCACAAGTACCAGATTTCCTACTATCTGAGTGAGTAAACTGACTATAATTTACCCAAGATGACGGAGAAGTTGCAAAGCCCTTGTCAGGAAAGGCTCAATGAAGTGAGGGGCATACATCTCTGGATGCAGCTGGGCCATCCTGGAAGGCAGAGCAGGGGCTGCCAAAGAGTTACTCAGTGACTATGGGATTCGCATTTTATAATTAAGCAATTATAGAAATTACATTACTTTCAAAAACCATTTTTACTATGTTGGAGAGCGTTATTATCAGCATTATAATTATAAACCATGAGCATTAGCTGCTATTTTATTAAATTACGCTAGGATTTGTACTGTTAAGAAAAAGACTATAGTACTCTAATTGCATCTCAACTGAACATACCTAGAATCGTGTCAGCTTCCTGAGAGAATGATTAACAACCTAGGACAGTAATTCCTCAGCATCAACAACGATCCCGTTCTCCCACCCAAACTTAATTCTTCATAGTAAGTGGAGGCTAACACGATCATTAGAGCTGAATTCCTTTTAATACCAGGTACCATAGGGAACTCCATAGGTAACATTCAGTGTAAAATGTGGTGTGTGCAAGCAGAATTAGGCTTTGTTAAGTCATCACTGCATAAGAGATGATGTTTATTGGATATCCCCAATTAGGAATTTTAAATGATTCAGTTATTTACTCACCCAATATTTATTATGAACCTGCCACACGAAAGAATATGTTTTGGAGGGTTAAATAATTATACTGGTAAGGCACAGTCTCAATCTTTAAGTTTTACAGCATGCAAAAACTGTATTTTTATAAACAGAAAATATAATTACAATAATAGAGTAAAGTCTAGGTGAAGAAGTGAAGCAGGAATGAAATTACTAGATCTATTCACTTGGGATCAAGCAAAAGTTCCTGGAAGATGTTATGTTTGAATGAATTTTTAGGGATGAAGTGAAATTAGAGTTGGACAAGATTAGAAGAGTGTGCTTTGGGTTGAACAGAGCAAACAGCACCTGCTACATAAAAAGCTTGTTGCATAGCATTCTGGATTCAGTGAACTTATAGAATCTGGTAGGACAGAGTAGAGTGGAATGGTTTTTAATGTATAGCTAAGGATATGATAATTGAAGCAAAATGTTACAGGAATTATATTGCATGCTAATAGGCTGGAATTCTATTCTATTAGGACAACTGTCAACACACTTTCTCTGTAAAGGGCAACTACTCAACTCTGCCCTTATAAAGCAGCCATAGACAATGTGTAAATGAATGTGAAGACTGTGTCCCAATAAAACTTTATTTACCAAAACAGGCAGTGAGATGGATTTAATCCACAGGCTGTAGTTTGTCAACTTCTCCTAGAAAGGATCAGGAATCACTGAATGTAGAAAAATAACCATATTTGATTTTTGAAAGAATACCTTGGTAGTTTTACAGTGGATGGACAGAAAGTTACAAGAATGAGTTAGAGAAATCCTTCTTCTAGTAATACACTTACATTTTTGATAATTCAAGATATTTCAATAATGAGTGAGTGGCAAGAATGGGTTATGACAATATTTAAGGAATCATAATCAATATGACTTGGTGTTTAACGATATGGGAGGTACAGAATGTGCTGAAGCCATGGAATTGTTAATAGAAGGTGAATTAAAATGGAAGAACACATTTGGAATGAAGAGTAAAGGATAAACTCAGGACTCGATCCTACAGAGCTTACAGTAACAGATGAGTTTATTTTATACGTAATGACTGGAATCTCAGCAGACAAATGTTGCTGTAGTGACTGATTTAGAGGCCATCAGCCTGACATTGATCATTCAAATCTCAAGGATGACATTAACTAGAAAGAGGGTATAGAACTTGAAAAAGCCTACAGTAACATCATTCACAACATTTATTTATGGTTTTCTCATTAAATAGTAAACAAATTTCCTATTAGAAATTTATTCTCCTGCACTCTGAGCCCATGACATTAGGTCAGGTAGATGCCACCCCATTCAGAGATGGGTCCCGAATGATCTAAACCAGTAGTTCTCCATTTTGGGTGGTATTCTTACTGATCCCCTGGAGACAATTGGTTGTGTGTGAGGTGTTTGGAGGAGGGGATGCTACTAATATTATTTCCCAAGGGTAAGGTATAAACACCATCCAATGCCCAGACATTTCTGTACAAAAAAATTGTCCTGCTTAAAATGTCCACTGACCCATGGCAGTCAGCGTACCTCAGGCATTGTCATTGTCCTCTGGATAGGACTTTGAACCATAAGAGCCATCATGTTGCTAAACATTGACACTGGGGCTTCACAGAAAGTGACCAGTGAGTTTTCCCTTAGATTTGCATTTGCAAGCAGGCAGTTTGGCTCTGCTCCTGTCTGCCTCTTTGCTAGCATATTTTTGTAAAAATGAATCCTACACATGGAGGAGAATTGAGTTGATCCTGGAGAGAAGGCATAACTATATCCTGGTGACATATTTATGAGTATTAAAGGGGAACCCAGCCTACCGCTAGACTATTCTGTGATTTGAGCCAATAAATTATCTTTTTGTACAAGCCAGTGGAAAAGCCATTTTCAACTGAAAGAAAATCTATCTGAAAAAGAGTCATGAGTAGAGAATCCTGGGGAATTTAAAAATTTAAAGTAAAATCAGAATAATAAGTGAGAGAGGGAGGAAGATCCAGAAATGGCCAGTAACATAGAAGAACCAGGACGAAGTGATTTTACAAAATCGAACAAAGAAAAAAAATTTAAAGAAATGGTCAGCGTTGTCATCTGCTCAAGGATAATGAGACTTGATGAAAAGTTTTTTAGATGGCCATAGAGAAACCAATGTCCAAATCTGCCAAATTAATTGCAGGTGCAGAAGCCAGATGGCAACTTTACTACAATTGCCTTTTGGACCCATCCAGTTATGTACCTTGTTTTATCAAGACGTGATGAGATTGTACTTACACAGTACAACTGCAAGGATGTAAAAAGAATGGAGAATTACTGATATTAATTTTCTGATTGAAACATACATGGTTCACAGAATAGTTACTTGAAACATAAATCTACGTATACATATGTATATATACATACTAGATATAAAATACTACAACTAATATTCACAGTTCTAGTGATGTGGTAGGTTAATGACAAACTATCCTTATTAGAAAATTAATGTAACCCTAATTAGAGGCAGCTTGGGAAAGGCCTTTACTTCAGTTGCATACAGAGCCTTCTCTTTTTCCATTGTCAAACTTGGTATCATTTATTGCTTCTCCAGGAATGCTCCAGCTCACTCAGGCATTGTGGTAATTAATGTCGAGTTGTCACTTTCTTATATAATCTTACGGTAAAAAACGAGTAGCTGATGATATATTCTGGAAGAGGCACAAGGAGACAACCCTGGGGATTGGTTGAAGAGAAAACGTTTCTACAGGAAGCCAGAACAATCCTTTGCCTGCATTGAAGGGAGAGGGTATGAGACATCAGGGAAAAAAGAAAGGACTTTAAGAAAACAGGATGAAAAAGGGTGTGACTACAAGTGATAAGAAGAGTATTTTCTTCCCCTAGTGATTCATCTGTGGGTGAACTACAGGGTTCTGAGCAAGTCAGGCCAACTAATTGCTGAGACAGCCAATGCCCGGTGCTGTGGCTCAGGAAAAGGGAGAATTCCCTGGGAGACTGTAGCATGAGCATCTCAAAAGTTAGAAGGGCACTGTGGAAGCAAAAGTGGCATGATTCTCCAACACTAAGCAATTGTAAACTAGGTCAAACCGACACAAAATCGGGAACTTTGTAATAACGGGAGAAATATGCCGAATTCTCATGCTAACTAGGGAGTTAATGATGAATTATGTTAATTAAACTCATCTACATAATCCTGGGGTGTCTCCTTGAAAAATCAATACCTGGGGAAAGTTATGCAAGAATGCACCATATTACTTGAATCTGAGATGATGTTCTAAACAGGAGAGACTTATCTGCTGCTCCATACACAATTACTCAAAATTTAACTCAGTTTGTTCATCAACAAGAGACTCAGTTATCATCTTACTTGTGAACACTGTTGAAAATACAGCAACCCTACATTCCTTCTCTCTTACCCAATCTGAAAAATATTGTTGTTGCAACGGCTCATGAATACTTGGGACTGGCTTATTCTTTCTACTCTGTGTTGTGGTGTAAAGTGCTATATATACTCCCCAGGCTTTGGCTGACATAGGATAATTTCTGAGAGGTTTATTAAAAAAAAAAAAAAAAAAAACAACAGAAAACAAAAGCCCTAAAATCTGTGACTATTTCTTCTGTTGCCCTATTTTCACTGGCCTCTCCCGTCTACACAGTGGCTAAAAGGATCTGTGTTATTCAGTTTACTTGTATCAGATCCACAGGCTATTGTCCTTCCCAACCTAATCCCCCACTTACACCCTGAAAATATTTTAGCATCCCTTCAAGCCTTTTTTATAACGAAAGTTTGTTTTAAAATCCATAGTATATATATATAATTTTTACAGAACCCTTCATTAGAACTATGCACACGAACACACACACACACACACACACACACACACACACAAAGTGGATCAAATTTTAATGGATAAAAATCTCCTAAATTGGTATATTAACAATGGAAATAAATAAGCATTTATGGAAGTTAAAGGAAATTGTTCTGTTTTGATTATAGTTAACAATATTGTAGCTAGTATCTGCTACCCTGTTCATGGAATTGAGATAGTACCTCTATACCTAAGAAATGACTCTCCTCAACTTCTAAGGAAGTTTCATGATACAGACCTCTGGTGTCACCTGTTGAACCAGGAACACATAAACCGAATGATCTGAATTCAGTTATATGTAGGGCTCCCCCATCTCCATTTTCTCTTTAAATCATGTACAAGGGCGAACTGCTATTTCATCATTGTACAACAAAATGGACTTCCTGTAGACCAGAACTTGATCCACAGTTGAATCACTGAATGACTTCTGTTTATTTCCTCTTGAAGTGAAATTCTGTACTAAGACTTTAATACTGGGTTCTGTCGCTTTTATTGTCACAGCCCTTTTCTTTTATGGACTCGTTGCTTTCTGTCGGTGGCTGCTCTTGCAGAGTCACAGGCATGTGATAAAAAATACTTTTCTTATTTCAGGTTCTCTCAGATTCAGATACTGAGCTGAGAATTCAAATGCAAGTGATTTATTAAGAAGTGCTCCCAGGAGGCACTAGCAAGTGGAGAGCCAACAGGATAGGGAAGTAGGAGGCGCCCAGCCTGCCCGAGGCTGTGCAGAGATCTAGACTGTAAATCAGGCCTCGGAGTTTGCTCTGCTCTGAGACCAACGAGCAGGGGGTTTATCCTCCAAATCATGAACTATCAGTAAGAGGCTGCCTCAAGAGCAGGGAGGTGACAGACAATCCCAGGCACTTCTGACCCTCCATACAGTCGAAGGTCTCTGGTGGCTCAAAGTCATCCCCCAAAGAAGGTTATAGGTTCAAGTGTAGTTAGTGAAACAGAGAGGAGCTTGGTGGGGAGGCTGACACAGTGGGGAGAAAGGATGAAGGCCCACCTGGTGAGGCAGGGTTTGGTGTGAAGAAAGAAAGCTCTCCCCCAGAAGGACTCTATCTCACTGGTCAAAACTAGGAAAGACAATCATTCAAAACCCCTGGAGATGGCAAGGCTTGCTTACAGCAAACTGAGAGGCATTTCTTTGAACAAAATCTGCAGAACTAAGTAAGAAGAGTGGGAAAGCATGGCATCTGGGCCAGGTGAGGCACCCAACCCCACAGCTGCCGGGTGAAGGCCCTTCTAGCAGCCTCAGCAGCCCAGGGGCCCCCATTGCCTGCGTCTTCGACACTGTCGGGGACTGGGGCGTGGCAGGGCAGAGGGGGTGCATGGGCCGGGGCAATATCTTTGGCATTTGAGAGGAATAAACTACTTAGCACTGAAAAGGACTGTGCAACTAAGTGGTCCTCGTTGAGTGTCACTGACGCATTATCAGGAGTAGCTGAGAGTTTCAGGCCAGGTTACTACCGCCTTAAAGCAAGCTGTGCAGGAAGAGGGCTCTATGGACACATCTCAAGAGACTCCCATTACCTGGCGCTGGAGGTAGAACAGAAGCAGGCACGGGACTCAGGGGAATGAATGGTCAGATTTCAGAGAAAGCCACATTCTCAGGCTCAGCTAGTCTCCCGTGCCACAGTCAGGGCTGACGGAGGAGGAGTCGTCCTGACACTTGAAGTGGGGTTAGCTACATAGAATCCGAACTGTCTTGGTTCCTCTGGACTTCCTGAGCTCGCCTAAGAAATAGGCTCGTAAGAGGCATTGGTTTTGTTTTGTTTTGTTTTTAAATTTTTATTGGAGTGTAATTGCTTTACAATGTTGTGTTAATTTCTG
Source organism: Eubalaena glacialis (assembly GCF_028564815.1). Lineage (NCBI taxonomy): Eukaryota > Metazoa > Chordata > Mammalia > Artiodactyla > Balaenidae > Eubalaena > Eubalaena glacialis. The sequence goes on from NC_083730.1 coordinate 7,034,194, forward strand.
CTGTACCATGAAGTGAATCAGCTCTATGTATACCTATATCCCCTCCCTCTTGGACCTCCCTCCCACACCCCCCCATCCCACCCATCTAGGTCATCACAGAGCGCTGAGCTGAGCTCCCTGTGTTATACAGCAGGTTCCCACTAGCTAACTATTTTACACATGGTAGTGTATATATGTCAATCCCAATCTCCCGATGTTGGTTAAGTCAATAGATTGTCATTTTCTTTAGGTTAGGGCTTATGGTAGTAAATGATGTTACAAAAATGGCCTATCATCAGTAGAATTAATAGGTCCCGGAGGAGCAGAGGGGAGGCAGATGTAACTACCATAGAGGGATGGCAAATTTGGGATGGCAGTCAGTTTGGAATGGTCAGGGCCTTACAGGGATATATAGTTATGGCTAATAGACTATGAAGCTCTTAAGGGCAACTCAGATGAGTATCCAGCCAAACTACTACTGAATAAAAGGACATAAAGAAAACTGAGGTCAGCCTCTGCAGTGGAAAGTCATGTACATTTGCAAGTATGTTTTTGGATATAAATTCTGCAGTCTTCATGGAACCCATGACACAATGCTATCACAATGAACAAAGCCTAAGGACTTACACACACAACAATATATCCCTACCTATATGTACCGTCTCTGTTTCGGAGAGGCAAAATATCAATAGAAAGGCAGGCAGACAGATGACTGCCTAGAACACTTTTTTAAAATGTTATCACACTGTAACAAGAGCAAAGATACAATGCAAACAAAGCTCTTTCTCAGCGAGCTCTCAGATCTTATCTCACTGTGTCCAATCCCCTTTGGATGCTTAAATTTTGTAAGAGGGAAAGACTGGTTTTGAGAATGGGAAAAATGTTTGAGCGTGTTCTAATCATGACCTGCTTAAACTACAAACAGTGAATTTTATTAATCAAAAAAATGCTAGACGTTCAATGCATAGAACGTTCCATCTTTATTTTTGCTGTAAAAATCTACATTCCTCTATAAACAGTAATAAGTGATTGGCAACTGTGAGTGGCACATTGTAGCAACAATAACCTCAGTTATCTATTTTGACAGTTGTTCCTTCTGTCTGCACAAAACGATTTGCTCAAAATCTTAATAAGCAGTCTTTCAGACATAAAATTCATTTTCTCTCTCTGGTATAACTGCCAGCCACTTTTGATAGAAATGGCATGACAGACATCAACATAAAAATTTTAATTGTAAATATAAAGTTTTATCTCTTATCTACTCTTTATTCTTACTCAATGGCACGTTCATGTCATTTTTGTCAATGTCTTAATCTACTTATAACCATTTCAAATTATGTTTATTAATGTGTTAAGAAGCCTGTATGTGAAAGTCTTCTGTGATTCATTTTCTAAAAGACAGAGCCTATTCTCTGAGTGAAAAAGAAGTTGATTGGCAAATATTCCTGAGGATTCCACTGATAAATTTCACCATCAGTCACGGAAGCAAAGATAATCCAGTATTTATATACTTCCATACAATTCTTATTCATCTATAAAGAATAATATCCTTCTATAAAATGACAGTACTTTCTGAGAACTATTAAAGATAATTGAAGTAACTCCGACTAGATTTCATAGGTATTTGAAGCTAAAGTTAAGTACAATTTTGAGAAAGTTATTTTATAGCACTGTTTTTTTTATATGATAATCTTTTGTGCTACTTTTGGTCCCCATTTCTCTTTAATTTTCTGGGCCAATGATTTTTTTTTTAATAAAATGTACGCATACCTCATTTCTTTGTGCTTCTCCTTACTGCACTTCAGATATTGCCTTTTTTTTTTTTTTTTAAATTGAAGGTTTGTGGCAACGCTGTGTTGAGCAAATCCACTGGAGCCATGTTTCCAATAGCATTTGCTCACTTAGTGTCTCCCTGTCAAATTTTGGTCATTCTTGAAATATTTCAAACTTTTTCATTATCATATTTGTTATGGTGATCTGTGATCAGTGATCTATGATGTTACTATTGAAATTGTTCGGGGTGCCATTTACTGTGCCCATATAAGACAGAGAACTTAACTAATAAATACCGTGTATGTTCTGACTGCTCCATGACCAGCAGTGTCCCCCCCATCTCTCTGCCTCCCCTCGGGCCTCCCTATTCCCTGAGACACAGTCATATTTAAACTAGGACAATTAGAAACCCTACAATGGCCTATATATATCCAAATGAAAGGAAGAGTTGTACTTCTTTCACTTTAAACCAAGAGCAACAAACGATTCAGTTTGGTGAGGAAGGCAGGTCAAAAGCCCAGATAGGCCAAAAGCTGGGCCTCTTGCACCAAACATTTAGCAAAGTTGTGAATACAAAGGAAACGTTCTTGAAGGAAATTAAAAGTGCTAATGCAGTGAACACATAAATGATAAGAAAGCAAAACCGCCTTATTGCCAATATGGAGAAAATTTGAGTGGTTTGGATAGAAGATCAAGTGAGCCACAATATTTCCTTAAGCCAAAACCCAATCCAGGACAAGGCCCTAACTCTCTTCAATTCTGTGGAGGCTGAGAGAGGTGAGGAAGCTGCATAAGAAAAGTTCGAAGCTGGCAGAGGTTGGTTCATAATGTTTCAGAGAAGCTGTCTCCCTAACATAAAAGTGTAAGATGAAGCAGCAAGTTATCCAGAAAATCTGATTTAAGATCATTAATTAAGGCGGTTAAACTGAACAATAGGTTTGCAATGTAGAGGAAATGGCCTTATACTGGAAGAAGACGCCATCTAGGGCTTACATAGCCAGAGAGCAGAAGTCAATGCCTGCATTCGAACCTTCAAAAGACAAGCTGACTCTCTTGTTAGGGGCTACTGCAGCTGGGGACTTTACACCGGAGCAAATGCTCATTTCCCATTCCAAAAATTCTCGGGCTCTTAAGAATTATGCTAAATCTACTCTGCCTGTGCTCTATCAGTGGAACAACAAAGCCAGGATGACAGCACATCTTTTTACAACATGGTTTTCTAAATATTTTAAGCCCACTCTCCAGATCTACTACTCAGGAGAAAGGTTTCCTTTCAAAACTTTACTGCTCATTGACAATGCACCTGGTCACCCAAGAGCTCTGATGGAAATGGCCAGTGAAGTTCAGTTTAGTCTCAGAACGTGTAGCTCTGAGAATTGCCTCAACATATGCCATCTGTGGAATTATCTAGTCACCTGCACCTGGCAAGTCACAAATTCTTTTCTTCTGCAGTTTTTTTTCCCTCATAGAGCTCCTATATAGCAAATGTGAAAGAAAGACCAAAACAGAGACCACAGTTTGGATATACTCCTAAACCAAACACTCAGAGTCATAATACCCAAACTTTAAACTGTCCTGATTTCCCCAGAATGCTAACTCTGACCTTAAATAAAACTTAGGCTTTCTCCACGTTAGCATGAGCTTCCTAACTAATCAGCTACAAACAAGTCAGTGATGCAATGAAAAGGAATGTTGGTTTCTGGTAACCAACCACGATGCGAAACAGTGCGCTTACTCTGAAGTATAGACAGACCAACAACATGTGCGACACTTCTTTTTTGTGAACTTAGGCAATTTAACTTGTTCAAAATATCAGAAACTTGCGATGTGTACTCCCTATTTTAACAATGGCAAACTAAGTGCTTCACTGGCACGGAGTTACAATTAATCTAAGAGTGCAACATATAAAGTTCCCAAATACATTGGGCAGTCATCCCCCAAGACACAGATTTCAGTAAAATAATTGGTAAGACGCTCAATCACCTTGCTCTCATGCGTGTGCCTATGTTTTGTTGCTGTTTTTTGTTGTCACCTCCCTGAAGCAGGCTGAACCCCCCTGAATGGCTGCACTCCTGAAATGGTGCAATTTCTCTACGGTTACTTTGCTGGGAATGCGGAACTAGAGCTGAGACGAGAGAAAACTCTTAAGAACATTGTCTTCATGCTTCCAACACTGTCCACACATTTTCTACCCTGATACTGTCAGAAAGCAAAACATCACATCCAGCAAGAGGACCATCTGCCATCGGCACAAGACAGGGCTTGGCTGGGAGAAGAAACTCATCTCTCAGGGGGCCATGCTTCATAAACTGAGCTGTGCTGCTGACAGCTGAACTTCTAACCACTTTCCTTTGAGGTCTCCCTGTTCGTGAACATTTTGTTCCTTGTTCAATAAAATATTCATATCAAGTAAAGCTCTCTGAATTTTCTCTTGACAGAAGCAATAGCCATAGTAAACTGATAGTGTTTCTTAGAAGAGACTATGCAATCTTAGAGTTGAAGGGATATAATCAATTATTTCCAAACGCTTTACCTCACAGATGAGATAAATAATACGCAGAGAATAGGAACAATTATGGTCCTAAACTCGGGTGCTTGGTATCACACATAATGAGTCAGGTGTCCTGACCCGTCATCTAATGCTTTGGGCATCAGACCAGCTTCCTGCTGACAATCAGACAATCACCTGTAGTGCCAACAGGCATTGCAAAAGGCCTTAAACATGGCAAGTAAAAATTATGTTGACAGCTTTATCTAACCATTAACAAAAGGGGGGAGGAAATTCAAACTCCTTCCCTGAACGTTAGAAATCTAAGACATAAAATACTACACAGAAAAAGTTGGGCAAGGAAAAAGAAGAGAGAGAGATTGAGAGGAAGGGGTGGAGGTCAAAGAGATCAACTGGAAAATACTTGGCAAATGAGTAAACTTCAAAATTATTAAAATAAAGTAGAAATACTGTTGGGTTGCTTACATTAGAGAATATACCTAAAATTGGCCAAAGGTTGTATCTCTTATTTCTTCAGATCTTTCAAAAATGTATTTATATAAATGGAAAGCAAAAAATAGAATGCATAAAGCATAAATATTATGGGCAAATGTTTAAAATAAAAGAAAAAATCCTACATTGTTAAAAAAAAAAAAAAATCACCCAGTAATACTGGCCACAAGTTCCTGCAACAGCACAGAACACCTCAATTCAGAAGGTGAATCATGGAAATTCAGTAATTCCATATAAAGACATCTTTTAGTTTATATCTAAGACCAAATAAACAAAGCTCAAAATCTCCTGTCACAAAAAGGTGGAGCTCCCAAGAAGGTATTTCCTATTCTCTGAAATTTTTAACTGCATAGACTATGGTAGAAATGGTCTGATAGAAATGCATGCAAATAATATGCTTTTTTTTTTTTAAGAGAATATAGTGAGCTCATTGTAATATGAAAAACATATTTGGAGATATCACTTTATTGAATAGGTAACAAAGATTATAGTACATTAGTCAAAATAAATAATCTGCTGTGGGAATAACCCTATGGTATATTAGTGGACAATTTGCCTCATTTGTCAATAGGAAAACTCAGAGTTATAACTGTACTTAACTTTGCTAAAATCCTAGATTAAATCAGTGGGAGAGCCTTACATGAAATTCCAACCTACCAAGAGCCAAATTCAATGACATTTTGTAATGTCATGATTTGTTTGTGGCTGCATTTTACCCTCAGTATTTTTTAAATATGTTTTAGAATATGCAAAATTTCCAAAATGTATGTATTACACCTAATACAAATATGTAATTCCAAATAACTCCTATGCTCAAGTTGAACTTATATTTTGCAGGGATATGGATTAATGTAAAGCAGTAACACATGAAAACACATGCGCATATAAGAACTGTGGATGCAGTTTCTTCATTCAGAAAGTAGAAAGCATTCTTACACAAACATACATTTTTTTTAAAGAGCTGAGCTTTTTTTGTCAGAATGGATTACAAACAACTACATGAGAAAAAAATATAGTAAAGTTGTCAAAACAGAATAAGGAATAATGTTTGAGGCTCAGAAGGTATTTACTTGAGATAATGGAGCATATGTGACATTTTGGCCATCAGCCATCAGTTTCTTCCATCTACAGCAAGTATGTTCCAGAAACAGAAAACTGTACCATCCATATCTCAGCAAAGTATTTTACTGCTAGTGGCAGTAGAGTCAAAAGTTTTGAAACTCTGCTCATTATGTGAAGAAAGAGTTTAACAAGCAAGCATGAAATACTGTAGCTCCTCTAACTAGCTCCTCTTTCTGGATTGACTAAGTTTAATGAATCATTTAACAAAAAAAAGCTTAACTAGCCAGGCATGCAAAAGTCAGATTCATTCATCAGCAGAAAGCCTTGACCACAGGGATGAGCAGGAATGTCTTACAAATTGGAAGGAGAATTCAACCATTTCTTACAAATGGAGTCTCCCACAGTCCAAGTACTGTTAAGGGCTACATAATGAATTTTTTCCCTAGTTAGGTAGTTTTAAACATTTTTTCCATCTTAATTTTATTTCAGAAAAAAAAAAATCTTGTCATTTGGTGGCAAATCTTCCTGAAATCTGGGGTGCTACCTCACTGTGTATTAGCTGGGTTGGGAATGCTGATCTGTCACCTAGCAGGAAGCAGCAGCTCAACAAAGACAATTAAATGAATAAATGAATGCATAAGTCAGTAAAAAAAATGGGGAAGTAATAAATCAACTGGCCATTTATTTCAGTGATTGGGACCCTAGGTTTCTCTGAGCACTCAGAGGATATCTCAGGTAATACGGTTTATGAATGGAATCGTTGGTTCCCTTCGTGGCCAGAGTCCTCTTCCAACCTAAGCTGCTATTAGAAGTCGAACTCTTGGGTGTGGAAAGAGAGAGAAAACATCATTTCCATCAGGGCACTTAAGGCATTAATTTAGTTGGGCTGATAAACCTAGGAGGACCCCATGCCTTTTCAAGGGGGAAGGAAAGGTAAGAAAGACCCTGCTTTTCCACCTGTAGATGCTTGTCCTATAAAGTGAAAATCAAAACAAAACAGAAATGGCCTTCATTTCACAAACATAGGCATCAGGAAGGTTGAGTTGCAATCTTATTTCTGCCGGTATTAGTCCAGGTAACCCAGGAAAAGGCAGTTAATCTCTTTGGCTTCAGTTCCTTTGTCTCTGAAATTGGGATATTAATTTTGACATCTGAGGGGTTGCTTGAGAATGAAATGAAATTTCATTTCTTAAATCGACTTGAAAACAAATCAGGGCTATACAAATCTAAGTTATTAAACTTTTAAAAGTATGAGATAGGTTGAAGCTGACACCTAAAGGAGGCAAAAATAGGTACTGCATATTTATGGTAAACCTAGAAATTTCTATAGCCAGAAGAGCAAGTCAGAATTATGATAAAGCATGCTCACAAGTAAAGTTCTAAGACTGTTCAAAATGACATTTCTGCCTGACAGCTACAGTGGAACCCACCGTAAGTTGATTCTTCAGGGAATGGCTTACCCTGGCTTCACCTCTAGAAGGTGACTAAAGAATTAAGAAAAAAAAAAAAAGGCAGAAACACAGTGACAGATTATATTCCTTCTGTTTATCTTCCTGGCTCTAATGCCAGGGTCTGGATCCATCATATAATTGAGGCATTTGTCCTTTTAAATCCATGGATGCTGCATTTAGACACAGACAATAGTACTTTCCAACCTCCTATATATGCCTCTACTTCTGCACGCTCCCCACTAACAATTGCCATCTTTCTATACAAAGACAAGTACTATTTTTAAAAAGTGGGGGAAAATGACAGGGGTTGAAAAGCAGGAATCTGCGGATTAGTGGGAACAACACATTCAGTCGTATCCATGAGTAACCCAATCAACGCTGGGGTGACAACAGATGGAATTCTGGGAGCAGACGCACAGGTTTACAAAACGCACAACATATATAGAGAGCACCTTCTTTCCTTATTTCTTCCTTCCCTCCTACTTCTTCTCCTCTTTTCTTTCCTGCATTTTCCTTCTTCACTCCCTTTTTCCTTCCTGCCAGACTCCCACCTCCCTTCACTCACTCTCTCTCCAGTTATCTGTATTCTTCTTCTTTTCTTTTTTTGAATTTTTATTTCATTTTCTATTTTTTGTTTCCTCCTTTTCCTTGCCTTTCTTTCATTTTTCTTTTGTGGCTTGTTTATATATATATATTATATATATATTATATATTATATACATATAATATTATTTTATAATAAAAATATATTCCATTTATAATTGGAAAGAACACCCACATGCATATATATTTGGATTTCAAAGAAATTAGGAGAAAGCAGACTGGTATCGCTTTATCTCTCTTGAACTCTCTAGAAATCTGTTGGCTCAGTCTACCCTAGATTTTCTTTAATGGAATTACTCTCTGATATAAAGAAATATGACTGAAGAAGCTACAGCAATCCCATCTGCTAACACACCAAATTATTTCTACTTCAAGGAATTAACAGAGGGTCTCTGTTGTATCCAGTGCCTACACAGGAGAAACTGCCTCAGGCTGAAGTAAAAAGTGAAGGAAATGGTCAAAGTGTTTCTTCATACTATTTTTGCTACTTTCAGTATCACCAAATCAAGCCCATAAAAGTTACTTGACTGTAGTATAGCCTTTGTCATGACCAATGAGGAAAGCAACATTCTTTGTTTAAAATAACATCAAATAGAAATGCTCATAAACATCTGTAGATGGAAGTGAATGTGTTCCTATTACTGATAAAAAATAAAGTTCATTTCAGAACGATGATCTGTTTTATTGGTATAGCATCAGATTCTTGAAGGTAGTGGGGAAAAAAAACAACGTAGGAAGATATGACAGATTTGGACTAAGAAAGACCACATTTACCTAGAAAGTAAAAAAATATATATACATATATATATGTTTTTAAAATACAGTGAATCTTGCATCAAAAGGAGAAAGCATTTTATAATAAATCCAAATAACTAATATTATATCAAAATGATAAAATGTAAATGTCTAGATGGATATCTAGACATCTACATGAGAATTATTTATATTAGAAAAAACATTGCATGAGAATACTTTTATTAATGGCTATGTAAACTTGAGATTCAGATTATTAGTCACACCTCTGTGTGTGCCTCATACAGTAGTTTACTAACTAGAATATTTATAAGTAAATACATATGTAAAACAAAAACAGCCATATTTTATGACTTCTCTTGGTTGGTACTTCAACACATGGAATTACAAATATCAATAAAAAGATCACTGAAATGGAAGTTTGGAATAAATATGGCAAGAATGAAAGGGGTTTCAACAAATTGTCTATTATTAGTTCATACCAAACATACTTTAAACCAAAGAATAATAAGTCCATAGAGGGAAAAGATACTATGTCATCTATGCCAGCAACTTTTATGTGTCCAAGACTTTTCAATCGTATGGCTGCCTTTGCAATAAATCTTTCCCACTAAAGTTCTAAAATGATGAGAAGGCAGAGAAGGACACGGTTTTATTGTCTAATAGTACACAGTTAAGATTCACTTTGGAAGAAAAGATTTAAAAGAATGGCAAAGGGAGACAAAAATCTTATTTTTAGTATGTATCCATGAACAAAAATTTTACCAAGAACATTCCCTCTATATTTTTTTCATATACACATATATCCTATTATTTTATATATCTTATAATATATATACTTTATATATCTATGTATTCACACATATATTTTTTATTCTTTTAAATGCATTTATATATGATTTTAGTATTTAATATATATTCACGTCACATATATTCACACGTATATTTTCTGTTCTTTTAAATTTTATATATATACTTTTAATATTTAATATTGATTCCTTTGAATAATACTGTAATTCTCAACACAGCTTTAAAATATATTATCCTAAAATGAGTGGACAATGTTAGAAATATATGCCCTTAGTATGTTACTTTGTGTTTTTACTCTATAACATAATAACCATGTACTAGGTATAAAGCCAGAGGCAGGAAAAACAACAGCGAACAACAATACACACACTTCCTGTGAAAGGCTAGTTTGTCCTCAAGAGAGTGTACAGAAGAGTAGACAGCATTTCTCCTCTGTGTTTACCTTTCCTGAGCCGATCCAAAGTTAATCTCAAACAAAAGCACCTGGACCGAATGACGTACACAAAGCAAATACCAGACTCGACTGTTTCTCTAATTTATCCCTATATGTTTTCCTTCATTTTGTTTACAGGATCGTCATAAGTAATGCAACAGAAAAGGAGATCTTTTTCAATAGCCTACTGCCCTCATTTGGATCTTTTCAATGGGGGAGATATTTTTAAACACTTATTTCATATATATAAAAAGGTTCTCAAATGTTTAATGGCTCCATTATATCACTAAGTGTTTCTATAAAGAATGATAGTAAAGAGACAATGCAAAGAATATTATTTACAACATTGTGACTTGGCACTAGGAAACGGACACAGATACTGCTTAGCCTGTTAGTTCTTTACCTTGCCGACATTTGAGAAAAACTTAATACATAAGATATGGGCTTTGAAGATTTGCAACAAGGACTCAAATGTTTATGACAAAAAAGAAAATGGACATCATTCGTATTCAAAATTCAGTAGAGCTATAGAGCATTTAAATTTTATATTCACATTGTAATTTGCATTGAACTTTTGATTGTTTTTATAGTTACTCCTGCCTAGTGCTTTCAGAATAATCACGTTCACAAATAATCAGAATCTGGTGACTAGGTTTACATGTTACTGATATTGTTGCTGTCACCCCATCTTTGGCCAATTCTTAATTTACTACCAAATTAAAAAAAAAAACAAAACATTTACTATCAGTACAAAAAAGTTAACTTTTGCTTTTCTAGGTGTTATTATTTTCAAATGGCCCCCTACCTTGATCAGGGGAAAAAACCCCTACCTTTATACTTGGAAATACAGAAATCCTGTCAATTTGGCTGCAAAATAAATACTACAAGATCCAACTGTTAAGAGTGATTTATCTTAATTTACTAAAACAGTTACCTTGAACTTACTTACCTAAGAATTTGAGAAACATTATAAACAGAAACTAGAAAATGTATATGGTAATTCTTTCTAAAAAGTGAATAATGCTGCAGCACAGATTTTTGAAAGGAATAGCATAATACAGAGATCTGCTCTGGAATGTGTGTGTGTGTGTGTGTGTGTGTGTGTGTGTGTGTGTGTGTGTGTGTGTGTGTGTGTGTGTGTGTGTGTGTGTGTGTGTGTGTGTGTCCCCTCTCTATATATCTGTCTCTATCTCTGTCTTATATCCTCACTGTAAGCATATAACAGTGATTTCTCTGGAGCTTCAATTAAAAGATTTCCTCCTCCAATTTTAACTTTGATGGAGGAAAATTGAGTATTTCTATCCTTCTATTTACTTAAGAAGCCTTTGATTCTATTTATTTTTATCTTCCATAATTGCCATGGAATCAGACTAATTTTAAATATAAATGATAATTCATGGGAAATTTTTATTTTCACACAGTTCTTGAGTTGGTGTTTTTAAATTATGTTTTGCAGAATCTGGTGTCTTGTTTCACTGCACAGAAGTTAGGTTTTATCAATAACTAAACTGCCTGAATGCCAAAATGATGTCATTTTTGACATTACTTTGAAAAAGCAATTTAAAAACATCCGGCAACAACTACCTTATTAAATTTTTATGACACCCTATAAGATGGGTGTGAAAACTTGCTCATAGGTGAGACAACTATCATGGAGGAATAGGGAATTGATCTAGAATTCTGACCTCAGTGTCTCATGCTCTATAACTACACTGTCCTGGAGTTGGGTCATGTATCACTTGAGGCATGAAAGGAGGTTGAACTCTATTCTCCATGCAGGGAGACCTCAGTAAAGTACAGAAACGACTAGGTCATTCATCCTACATTTATGGAGCACTCCTAAGTGCTCTTCTAAGCACTTTTAAGTTTTTGTTTCTTTTTTGTTTTTTCCCCCAACAAGCTCTAAATCTAGAGAAGGAGATAAACATATCCAGAATCTGAATAACAAATGGAGGAGGAAAACTGGTGAAACCAGTTGGAGGCGGTATATCCCCAAAAATTCACAGATAGAACTGTAGCTCTGAGAGGCTGTGGAATCAATATATGCTGGGTACCAAGTTTATATACTCGGGGGAGAAATAAAAAAATGTGTGTAAGAAATAGTACACCCCACTACTTCACAAAAGCCTTAGCAACTGGGTATCTGCCTCCCTGGGCAAGAATTGAAAAATTCTTCTCTCAAGAAATAGTACTTAGGGAGAAATATGCAGATCTTTTCTATATAAGTGAACTCCAGAAAATAGAAATTTCTCCAAATTTTCACCCAAAAGGAAAGCACATAAATCAGTAAGCCTGACCTGTATACTTAAGTCACAGTGAACCTTACATTACCTTGTTCTTAAATATGTCTGGACAAAAAGGCTCTGGGGCCATTTGAGGAAAGCCTGTAACTTGGAAGAAACTTACCCCTTTCTCCCCCGAAGAAGATTAAAAACTCAAAGCAAACACTTGATTCAAAGAAAAAAAGTTTAATAACAAACTAAGACAAACAAAAAATTCTCTAATAAGTATCTCAGAGGGACTTAATGTATTATATCAAGAGACAAGAGGCTGTGGAAAGGAGGAGATCTTAGATATTAAAAAAAAATTGCCATAATAAATTAAAAAGAAAGTTCTTGGAAACTGAAAATATGATTGCTAAATCAATAATTAAATTTAGGAGTTAGATAAATGAAATGGCGACAATATCTTGGAAACAGGAATACAAAAAGAAGGGGGAAAATGAAACTAATAATTCCAAGAAAAAAACCAACTGTGCATCAAAAGAAAGATAACTGTTAGTGTGCAGATGTACAATAAATAATATGCCCCAGTAGGTAATAAGATACACCCTCCTTATCGAGTGTCAACTTTTAAAACCAAATACAAAGCATAAAAAAGAAGACTTAGGACACTGAGATATCAACATTGAAAAATAAGAAAAAATGCATGATAATAAGCAATAATAAGACAAGAACCACCTAGTGAAAAGATAGATCTATAGATATAGATATATAAACATAGATGAATTAATATTTAACTATATAAAAATAAACAAGACAAAGACAGCTTATTAGGAAAAATGTATAAAAGATATGAACAAGTAAATCACAGATGAGAAATTCAATAACATATGGAAATGTATCAACTGGACTAATAATCAGAAATATGCAAGTTAAAAAAACAAAGTGATAGTGTTTTTCACTAAGCAATTTGGTAAAGACTAGAAAGCTCTGATGAGATGAAGTATAGTTGAAAATATTGCCGGCGGAATGTTAATGGTCCCTCAGAGTGATAGCTGGCAGTACTTTCAAGAAAAAAAAACTGTTTTTGCATGGACAAGAATGGGAAAAATTTTGAGGGTGTGCTCCTTTTCACTAAACCAACAACAATCATAAAGACTTAAGAAATGTATCAATGCTTTAGCTAGCAAGATAACTCATTTTAGCAGTTAGTTCTTGGTATAAGAAGCTTTTCCAAATAAGAGAATATTTATTTTCCCTTAAACTGGCCTTTTCTAGTCAGGTCCCCTGAACTACATAAAGTTCCATTTAATATCTGCTACACTTCTAGTAGTATTTTCGATCACCAAAACTTTGCTAAGACTCTCTTATCCATCAGTATGAAACCTTTTCTTCTAAGCCCAGTATTATTTTATAAGCCACTGACAGAAAATTTTGTTACGATATAGTAAATAACCTGCTAGAAAATATTCCGTAACGTAAGCTTTTTAATCTTCACTATTTGGGATTAAATTTTTACAGAAGAACAACTGTTGTTTCATTTAAACACACACACACACACACACACACACACACACACTTTATGGAAAACTTCTAATGATAACCTCAGAAACTAAGGACAGCTTTGTGGAAGGAAATTTCCATCTATTTTGAAAGCAATGGAAATAGAAGAAAAACTCTATGCAAAGTTTTAAAGCAAAAGCTTCCTTGGATTAAACAAACCAGCAAACAACTGCCCCTTTTCTATCAAATACAAAAGTTTATACCAGAATAATATCTTGCATTTATTTGTCTTGAGGCACATGGGTAACTACTGGGTGATGAGTTTCTTCTCCAAGATACCTTGAATTTCCTTTTGCTCCTCTTTTGGTATCAAGGATCAGGGCTGAGTACCTACAGTACAGGAGTGAGAGGTACCTGGGATACCCCAATTCAGGAAGATCCCCTGAAGAGTTTTGTACTAGGTGCTGGGGTAGGAACACCTGCAAACTATTTCCAGTGAATAAGTAAATCAGTCTAGTTACCTCTGAATGAAATAATTTTGTTTCTCAGGGTTTTTTGTTCTTTTTTTTTTTTTTTTTTGTATCTTCCGGAATGTTTCATAGGGAGGATATGTATCTTCTGGGAGTTGCAAAATATGCCTTCACCACAAAGTCAGCATAGGAAGCCGGGAATGTAAGAGACACCAGAGAGAATTTGTAAGCCTGTGAGATCCTGCTTCTTCAAACTGGAAAGATCCAAGGAAAGCAAGGTCAAGGCATCACTGAGTACTTGGGGCAGGAGGAGGAGCATATGATATCAAAGTGCATTTCTTCCTCTTTTCCACTGCCAAAGCACCCACAGCTGCTGATCGTAGGAAACTCTTGGGAAAATGTGCAAACAATTAAAGAAAAGACAAATTGTAACAAGAAAATGGATGAATGGAAATTCAGCTGAAACGGTGCAGTGTCTCTGTATCCACGAAGTGCTACTGAATCCAAGATGGAAAATGTAATAATATACTCATTTGCTTAACTTAATGCTGTATGATTAAAGATAACTTTCTAGTGTCAGTGAAGCTTCATGAAGACACTGACTTAACGCTTAGAAAAATCTGACAAAGGAGATGCTCAGAACTCAGGAATAAGTCACAGAAATGATTAACTACTCACTTTCCTGAAAAGGGTCTAAATTCCTGATGGTTGTGAGTATATAGCCTTTGCAGTTTACTCAGTTGTAGTAGAGAAGGATATTTAATCATCTTACAACATGGTTTAGGTAAAGAGATATTGTGGAATCCTGATTACTTATTAGGCCGATAACCTTCTTACAAGGACATTAATTCTACAAAATCAGGGTCCCACCCTTAGGTCCTCATTCAGTCTTATTACTTCTTTGGAGGTTCCATGTCCAGATACAGTCACACGGGGTGGCGGGTAGGTTACAACTTCAAGTTAAGAATTTTGGGAAGACACAAACATTTGGTCCATGATATTCCCCAAGGACAATTTAAGATTACAATCATGATTTTAAAGAACTTTTGATGTAAAAAAGACTGTTTATTCAGAGACATACAAGGGAACAGTCCTCCTGAGGAGATTGTCTTTCCTGTCTGAAAACAGAAGTTCATGTAACAGAGAAATCACCTGATTTCAACCATCTATAATAAATCTTGCGTTTGTGTGTGTGGGAGTGCGTATTTGTTTGTGTGCGTGTATACGTGTTTGTGTCAAGATCAGTTTCCTGCATCTAATCTTTCTCTCCTCCTTGCAGAGGGAACAGAATTAGGTTTTTCCAATGATAATTTAATACTTGTCTGAAGTCAGCTCCCACTTACTTCTCCTGTTACTTTTCTTTTTTCTCCATCTCCCACTCTTTCCCCCACTTGGGAAATTTTGGAGACTTACTGATCAAAGTTCTGTCATTACGTTTGCATTCTAGGAATATCTACCTCAGATAAACAGCGTTTCAAAAAAGAAGTAAAAACCAATAAACTGAACTTCTTTTGCTTAAAAAAGTATGAGCTAAGAAAAAAAAAAAAACAGAAAAAAACCAACTGAGAAATGCAATCTAGTCATAACCCTGTTTACTACTTAAAAGATCTCTAGTTCAAATAACAAGGGAAGAACTTATAAAGATGAATTTTAAAGTCTTTAAAATTTAGTTTATGAATTTATAGGTTTATAAATCATATTAGAAAATCATGAGGGTTCATGTAATATTCCTGAAAAAGTGCATGATTCCTTGGACTAACTAGAATGAGAAAATAATAAAAGCTTAGAGATCATGTGCTATATATCTTCTTCTATAGTTTATAACATTAATATCAATGCAAAATTCTAATGTATACAGTAACAGGGTTACACCTCTCATGCTTTAATCTTTCTAAATGACCTGCATTGGTCTAAAGACTCAAATAAGTTACCACTTTTTTCACAAATGTTTTCGATTTTAAATATTTCAAAATTCATAGGTCCTCAAAACCACTCTCACTTCTGATAACACTGATAAGTTTGGGGGACCCCAAGACCGCTCTCAGGTTCAGTAATTCACTAGAAGAACTAACAGAACTCACATAAGTCATTATTTTCTGGGTTATGGATTATTACAACAAAGGGATACAGATTAGAATTAACCATGGGAAGAGACCCATAAGGCATGGTCTACAAGCAATGAGGCCTAAGTTTCCAGTTGTTCTCTTCCAGGAAAAATCATGTGGACAATGCCTATTTCTCCCAGAAATAATGTGTGATAAACACATTGAGTACTGCCCACTAAGGAAACCTATCCAAGCCCAGTGTCCAGCGTTTTTATTGCAGTTCGGTCACATGGGCTGCCCTGAATGTCTGAACACATGGCCCATAGCCGCCAGCCCCTCCAGAGGCTGAGCCAGTATCATGCGTCCCAAAGCCTCCACCATAAATCACACTGTTAGCCTTGATTATCTGTCTTGGACCAGGGCCCCAAGCAAATAAAGTTACTTTTATCAGGAAGGATATTACAGGAGCTTAGAGGTTACTTCTTAGGAGTCAGAGGCGACAAACAAACCTCAATCCTTTACTGAACACACGTATAAAATTCCCTTTAAATGTAATTTAAATGGAGGTTGTTTTCATAAAGGGTTTAATATCATGAATTCTGATAGAGGACTTATATTCAGTAAAATTATATTTCCTGATCCTTCATGTGGACATTATCAAAACAGGAAAAACATACAAATGTTGATCACTAATGTTAGCCTTAAGTGACCTTTATTCTTACAAAATAAACGTAAAATGTGAAATGCTTTTGGATGATTCTATATCTATACATATAGAATACATATATAGAAACAAATAATAAAATGTGTATATATATATATACATGCATCTATATGACATATGTATGTGTATATGATATACATACTATGAAACATATAACATATGTTAGAGTTTAATATAATGGAAAACTTTACATAAAATATACCTTGATATATTTAATATGCTCGTGAAGTTAAGCACTGCATTTTAAGGCTAAAATTAAAAGTTTGATTTTATAATCTATTCACATGATATTTGTGTATATTCCAACATATACATATAATGGTATATTAAATTTATAAACATATGAATAAAAAATAAAAATGAAATAAATTATTAAAATGTTGGGCCAAAATATTGGTTCAATGTTAGTGATTTATTATATTCATAAGGAGAAAAACATGCATATTTTATTTCAAAATATTACTCAATAATACATAAAAAAGTAAATTAAAATTTTCCTATGAAAGACCAAACTATTGACCCCCCAGATAGAAAAAAAAGTTCTTATTTTTTGAAAAGGCTACGTTCTGAATAATCATTGTTCCATATTGCTGGGGTTTTCCAATAATTATTTCTTACATTAAAAAACATACATTATGCTCATAACCCTCCTGGATTTCAGACAGTACTACAAAGCTACAGTAATCAAAACAGCATGGGGACTTCCCTGGTGGCACAGTGGTTAAGAATCTGCCTGCCAATGCAGGGGACATGGGTTCGAGCCCTGGTCTGGGAAGATCCCACATGTTGCAGAGCAACTAAGTCCATGCGCCACAACTACTGAGCCTGTGCTCTAGAGCCTGCAAGCCACAACTACTGAGCCCATGTGCCACAACTACTGAAGCCCACGCACCTAGAGCCTGTGCTCTGCAACAAGAGAAGCCACTGCAATAAGAAGCCTGCGCACCACAATGAAGAGTAGCCCTCGCTTGCCACAACTAGAGAAAGCCCGTGAGCAGCAACGAAGACCCAAACGCAGCCAAAAATAAATAAGTAGTTAAAAAATTATAAAAAACAAACAACACATGATATTGGCACAAAAACAGACATATGGATCGATGGAACAGAATAGAGAGCCCAGAAATAAACCCATGCACACCTATGGTTAATTCATCTTCAACAAAGGAGGCAAGAATATACAGTAGAGAAAAGAGAGTCTCTTCAGCAAGTGGTGTTGGGAAAGCTGGACAGCTACATGTGAATCAATGAAGTTAGAACACACCCTCTCACCATACACAAAAATAAACTCAAAATGGCTTGAAGATTTAAACGTAAGACAAGACACCATAAAACCCCTAGAAGAGAACATAGGCAAAACATTCTCTGACATAAATAGTAGCAATGTTTTCTTAGGTCAGTCTCCCAAGGCAAAAGAAATAAAAGCAAAAATAAACAAATGGGACCTAATCAAACTTATAAGCTTCTGCTCAGCAAAAGAAACCATAAACAAAACAAAAAGTCAACCTACGGAGTGGGAGAAAATATTTGCAAATGATGTGACCAACAAGAGCTTAATTTCCAAATTACACAAACAGCTCATACAGCTCAATATCAAAAAAACTAACACTACGATCAAAATGGGCAGAAGACCTAAATAGACATTTCTCCAAAGGAGACGTACAGATGGCCAATAGGCACATGTAAAGATGTTCAACATCACTAATTATTAGACAAATGCAAATCAAAACTATAATGAGGTATTACCTCACCCAGGTCAGAATGGTCATCATCAAAAAGACTACAAATAAGGAATGCTAGAGAGGGTGCAGAGAAAAAGAGAACTCTCCTACACTCTTGGTGGGAATGTAAATTGGTGCAGCCGCTATGGAGAACAATATGGAGGTTCCTTAAAAAAGTAAAAATAGAGTTGCCATATGATCCAGCAATCCCACTCCTGTGCATATATCCAGAAAAGATGAAAACTCTAATTCGAAAAGGTACATGCACCCCCAATGTTCAGAGCAGCACTATTCACAATAACTAAGATGTAGAAGCAACCTTAATATCCATCAACAGGTGAATGGATAAAGATGATGTGATACATATGTATACAGTGGAATATTACTCAGCCATAAAAAAGAAGGAAATAATGCCATTTGCAGGAACATGGATGGACCTAGAGATGATCATACTAAGTGAAGTAAGTGAGAGAAAGACAAATGTCATATGATGTCACTTATATATGAAATCTAAAATAATGATGCAAACGAACTTAATTTACAAAACAGAAACAGACTCACAGACATAGAAAACAAACTTATGGTTACCAAAGGGGAAGGGGGGGCAGGGATAAATTAGGAGTTTTGGATAAACAGATACAAACTACTATATATAAAATAGATAAACAACAAGGACCTACTGTATAGCACAGGGAACTATATTCAATATCTTATAATAACCTATAATGGAAAAGAATCTGAAAAAATATGTAAGTATGTATAACTGATTCCCTTTGCTGTACACCTGAAACTAACACAATATTGTGAATCAACTATATTTCAATAAAAAATGTTATACCCATATATATTTATGCTCATATCTGTACTCCTGTCAGTTCTTGATTTTACTTTTTCCAAATTCAGAATCCAAATCCAAAAGACCAAAACTATAAATTTGTTATTTGTACCTAAATCTTCCTCTGAATATCCATCAGATAATATAATGATGAGCCCCTTTACCTTAAAAATGGAAGAATAATAAAAATAATTAGTTTTTTGGCATTCTCTCATTTTTAATTAACTGATAACTATCGTGAGAACTTGCAATGGGAAAAAGTGACCTGACAAATCAAGAGAAGTTCAGTTTTCATAGTTTCACCACATACAAATAAAATGTATTTGTACAAATAACTTTAGTGATTGCCTCTCTCTCAAGTTAAAGAACACTCATGTTGAAGCACAAAGGCTGGTAAATAACTGAATGTATTAATATTTGTTTCTAGATTTTAATGTACATCTCAAGCAGAAAAAAATCAGTGGCCATTACAGAGTGCTTCATAATATAAATCAAAAGGCCATGGAGATTTATCGGCAGTCTCACTGGTTTACAATGAGTTATCATGAACAACAATCCTATAAATCAATTGTGTGCCATATTCCTTAAGAGAGGATTCCACTCTCTTCCATTTTGCTCATGTTGGCTGGTGTAGCTCAATGGCAAGAATGTTCAGAGAAAAACTGGCTGCAAGCTTAAAACCACATCAACAGTTTTACTGAAAATTACTAAGGATATTTCTAGCACACATTCTACCTGCCAAACTAATAACCCTATCCAAATTGTAAAGGTAGAACATAAACAGGGATACAGGCCTTAATGTACTTTTGAACATCTGTAGATGAATTTTATAGAGTGGTCACACTCAAATGGATATAAAGACCTTCTCATTGTTGTCTATTTTCTGGATGGTTAGTAAGTTTTCCTTGTTAAACAACTACCTTACCACTATCTTTTTTTTTTTTTTTTCCACACTATGTATTTCCAACTTAGGACAAACCAACTTACTTACCCAGTTAGAGAGGTATCGATTTTATAGACACTATAAGTACAGAATTTTACAAGATGCTGTTCATCACCCAGAAATTCAATTGTCCTTATCATCCTCAATCATCGATGGAAATTGAAAGGACAAATATTACCCCCAAATTAGATCTTGCATAACTAGCTGAGCAATTACTGTAGAGATTTGGTGCAATATACCCAGGTCTGTAATCAACAGTTATAATCAGCTTCTGCCCAGATAACGGGTTTGCTGAAAATGACAACAACACAAGGGTGTTCTTGGATTTCACTTAAAGAGACTTTATCAGGCACTCTTAATCATGATCACTGCCATCATGAAAACTCCAAGGAACTGAACCTTGCAGTCATGTCTCAGTTAAAAGTCATTATACATAAATTCTTTTTTTGTACCTCCATACTAATGGGAGACATGTAACAGAATCTTTCAGGATTCTTTAGAAAAAGACAAATCATAAAAGAGACAGTTTTCCAAAGAACCTTGACGAAGCAACATGTGCCATCCAAAATTCCTGATCTACGGCTCCAGAACACCTCTGACTACCATGGCTTCTTTGTCTCATTCTCTTTGTTCTCCTTCTCGTAGTTCCTTCTTTTGGGTTAAAATTCCAGATTATTAACTAATAAGGATTAAAACCTTTTTTTTTTAATTTTTAATTCTGATGCTTTCATTTCTAAGGAGTACTCTTTGCTGTTTTGAAAATACCTCACTGATAGGACACACAAAAAATTCTTGACAACCTGGCTCTCCTACCACTCTCTGGATCACCTGAATCAGGGAATCCAGATGGAGGATGGAATGTCTTTTTATGATTAGAACCAAGTAAAACAGTGGGACCAATGGGCAACCTTTCAGGACCAATTAATGATTCTATTTCTAGTGTTCCAAGGCTTCAGGGTTCTACATTACATCCTACTTACAGTCTTAAATGCTACTTCATTAGACACCACTGGACAAATGATTACAATGGCCAAAGAAATAGAAAAGTCATATGAAGAGCTGCTGAATGCACTCAAAATTCAATAATTTCCAAAGGTCATGGTTGTCACTAATGGAAATCTCAGATAGAGGTGACAACCTGGACTTTGACAACTGGCCTAAGAATATTATCCCTTAAGCTAATGCTGTCCAAAAGGAAGAACTCAAGACCTTAAAACGTGACACTGACCTCTGCAATATCTCAGTTTCTACTGTCCCTTTCCACCACTTTCACTAAATCCCAATTGACTGACCAACAGCTGTTTAACTAGGGCCCACATTTTGCTGTCTCTGCATCTTACCCTACGAATAACACAACTTCTATTTCCCCATAGTTTAAGAATTTGAACAGTGAGTGATTCTTGGAATAAACCTAAACCATGACCACCTTCCTCAATCCTGCCTTATAAAAACTTTAATACACTTCCTCCCCATAAAACAGTCATCTAAACTGTTCTTATGTTGCAATGTTTAAATAAAAGGCTTGAGGTAATGGTTTGTGATTGGTCTTTTTCTTTCCACATTTAATTTGAGATAATTAGCTATTACAAATTTCCTTGTAGAAGAAATATATAAGGTTCTATTTTTTTCCACTGCTCCTAAGCTAGTCAACAGTTCAAGAGTTACACTGGACACAGTTCAAAGTCCCCCAACTACATGTTCAAAGAAGACCCAGACAAAAGATTCCAGGTTAGCCTTTGTGGCAAGAGAGACCATTCTGGTGTGATAACTGTAGCGCATGGTGGCACACTACCTAGATCTCCCCCTCGGAACCCAGAATCTCATTTCCGCATTTGCCAGCAGCATTGGGTCTGACTTCTTACACCTTAGACATCTTCTGGGGCATTGATCTTGGTTAAAAGGAGAAGCCTCATCAAGGCTATAATGTCTCCCTGGCCTTATTCCTGCACCCAACAACATGATGTCTGATTACAAAGGCCCACCCTGAGACCTGTATCTTCTGACCCTTTGTGCCTTTTATTCTTGCCCTTCATTGCTCACTATGTTTATTATCTATAAAATTCATAGAAATGTCTGAAGACTATAATACAATTTTGGTGAGAGATTCAATTCCGAACAGCTTCCCTAGGTACTGATGCTCTTTTGGAAGATTGGGATTTCTTGCTTCATACTACATCTCTGAAATCCTCCCCACTCAAATCAATATACATTAAACTATGAAAAATAATAAACTCAACCATGATGGATTTTAAGCAATTAGCACTTTGGAAAGGTTTTGAAACAATGCAAATCTTTTAAAAGAAAAACGGTGCATCTATCTAATTAGTCTTATAATTCACCCGTCTCTGTGATTCTTAGATATCATGAAGCCTTAATAATCAGTATAAATCTGTACTGATAATACAGGAGCATTGTTGACTGTAGAGAAGCACCGTAATTATGCAGTAGCAGAGTCACGGGGAAAAAAATTTTTAAAAGCTAGGCTATCAGGGCTTGTCTCAATTTTTAATGTTCACCAAAAAAATAATAAACACATTTAACTGAAACCATATTATGAATTCACTAAGATAAACGACCCAATTTCTTTTCCTAAATCAAACTAGGCAAATTTACAACGTTTGTCATGTGTTTATGTTTTGTATATCATACTGTGAAAATAAAGAGGCATTGTAAGGTGGTGGTATTGAATGGGATGGGCCAACAACAAAACCAGAGACTTAGAAAAAGATGCATAAATTTCAACAGGCAAACAAAAATAACTCAGAAAAAAAGGCAAAGTGATGTCTTTATGATGACAACTTGCTCTTAGTGTTTGAATAAGTGAGGAGAAAAATTCAAGTTCATGCACATAAGGCATCTTGATGTGGAACCAAAAAATTAACATAAGTTACAGAGAACAAAGGAATAAATGTTTCCTTTTAAGGGGACATAAGAACTAAGGCAATAAGAGTGGTTGAGGGCAGAATTTATACTTTCTGTTGGT
This sequence comes from Eubalaena glacialis, assembly GCF_028564815.1. Classification (NCBI taxonomy): domain Eukaryota; kingdom Metazoa; phylum Chordata; class Mammalia; order Artiodactyla; family Balaenidae; genus Eubalaena; species Eubalaena glacialis. Next base: position 7,057,502 of record NC_083730.1, read on the forward strand.
CTTAGGCAATAGAACTAAGGGCATAAAAGGAAAAAATAAGAATTGGGCTGTGAGGGTGTCAGTCACATTAATGTCCATGTGTGGCCTTGTTTCTCAATATTAGTTCTGTAGGATTAATAACTATCCTAAGAATGACATGCAGGGAAAAATATTACATCCATGTTGGCTTCCCGTATTGAGGCCATGTGGATGGTCAATTCCCCCTAATAAAAGTTTACCCTTTCTTTTCAAAATTTCAACAAGACCCAATGCATTTGAGTAATATCAAGGGCAGAATTAAAATTCAAATAGATTATTCACCACTTATCCAAATACTGTTTACAGTATGAAAGTACATACAATCATGCTTCATTAAGTCACACTTAATATGAGTGTGGACTGCCAAATGTTTTGATGTGTCAAATGCCAAATTTAAAAATTAAAACTGATGGATGTTCACTAAACTTAATATGATAATCATTTCATGATATATGTAAGTCAAATCATTATGCTGTACACCTTAAACTTATACAGCACTGTATGTCAATTATATCTCAATAGCCAAGACATGGAAGCAACCTAAATGTCCATCGACAAATGGATAAAGAAGACCTGATGTACACATACACACACACACACAAAATGGAATGTTAACCATAAAAAATGAAATAATGCCATTTGCAGCAACATGGATGGACATAGAGATTATCATACTAAGTAAGTTAGACAAAGATAAATATCATATGATATCACTTATATGGGGAATCTAAAAAGAAAAAAAAAGATACAAATGAACTTATTTCCAAAACAGAAAGAGACTCACAGACATGGAAAACAAACTTATGGTTACCAAACAGGAAGGGGGGGTGGGAGGAGGGATAAATCGGGGGGGTGGGAGGAGGGATAAATCAGGAGGTTGGGATTAATATACACCCTACTATAAATAAAATAAATAACCAATAATGAACTACTGTACAGCACAGGGAACTATACTTAATATTTTTTAGTAAGCTATAATGGAAGAGACTCTGAAGAAGAATAGATTATATATATAAAACTGAATCACTGTGCTGTACACCTGAAACTAACACAATATTGTAATTTAACTGTACTTAAATAAAAACAAAATTATCCTTAGATATTGAGGTTTAAGACTTCTTGAAAAAAAACAACAACAAAAAATGGAAGAAAGAAAAAGAACATTCAAACACAAAAACATCATATGAGTTGCTAAGGATTGACTCAAAAAATAAGTTATTAATCAATGTTTTCCTGTAAAATGTAAAACTCTAGTAACTTTAATATAACTTGCTAAATATTTCTCTATTATTTTGAAGGTATATTTCCAGATTATTTTTTCAAGACAGAAGCAGGAAAATTGCAAAATTATTTAATGATTTATTTAACTGATTTATTGGTGTATAATTAATGCACAATAAACTACATATAGTGTGTAATATAAATGTTGATATATGTACACAAACATAAATCCATCAGCACAATGAAGATAATGAAGATATAAATCACTCCCTAAAGTTTCCTTTGAAACTCTTTATAATCCCTATTTCCCATCCCTTGTCACATTCACACACTGTCCCTATATTGTCACTGATCTGTTTTCTGTCACTATGGATTAGTCTCCATTTTGTCGAATTTTATATAAATGGAATAAAGTAAATATTTTTAGCTAACTTCTTCGTTCATCACAATTATTTTGAGACTGATCCATCTTGTAACATTTATCAATGATTCATTCCACTTCGTGTCCGAGTCATATTCTATTATGTAGCTATAACAGTTTGTTGGTTAATTTACCCAAGAGACATTGGGTTGTTTCCAGCTTGTCTAATTCCTATAAAGCTCCTATGAACATCTGTACACAATACTTCATATAGAAATATCCCATGATTACTCTTGAGTAAATACGTAGGCATGAATTGGCTGGATCATATAGAAAGCATACATTTGATTTCTTATGACACTCTTCTACAAAGTATTTTATCATTTTACATTCCCACCAGCAGTGTATGAGAACTCTAGTCCCTCCAAATCCTTACCAATACTTGGTATGATCAGTCTTTTTAATTTTAGCCATTTTAATAGGTGCCTGGTTGTATCACATTATGTTTTTAAGTTCCATTTCCCCAATGACTAATGATATAGGGCATCTTTTTATGTGCTTATTTGTCGCTTGTATATCTTCTTTGTTGAAGTTTTTGTACAGATCTTTTGTTCACATTTGCATTGGGGTCTTTGTTTTTCTATAAATTTGTACAGATCTTTATATATTATAGATACAAGTCTTTAATAGAGTATATAATTTATGAATATATTTCTTCTTTTGCTCATCTTCTTGCTTATTCATTACTTAACAGTGTCTTTTGGAAAGCAGACAATTTTGAAGACGTCCAATTTAACAAAGTTTTCTACTTTGGATTATGGTTCTGGTGAATTCTCTAAGAAATCTCTCTGTCCCTGTGTCTCTATTTCTCTCTTTTCTTCTGTTAAGGACATCAGTCATATTGCATTATTTTTGCTTTTAAAAATACTTTAATATTTGCAGGTTTTGATCCCCTTCTTTTAACGATGTTTCCTAGATACAGTAATATGTTTATTTTTTAAATGTAACTATTTAACAAAGCTTCCTCAAAAATATTTTATTTGTATCTAATATAATTCATCAACAGATTTCGAAATAATTATCTTTAATACTGAGTCATCCAAGTGAATCAGTTCATAACTACTTGACAATTACAAAAAGCCAATTCAAATTGAAGAATAAATATAACTTAACGGCTCGTAAAATAAAGTCTGCAGGTGCAGCTTCAAGTTTGGTGAGACGTGGCATTTGGGCAAAGTACATCACAACAAACTACTTTCTTTCTATACTTCTACTCTGCTTTCCACAGAACTGGCTTCATTCTCAGGCTAAAGTCTCTGGTTGTAGTAGTTTCCTGGATATTATATTGGAAGAAAGACCATTCTAACCATATGTAAAAATTTGGAGAAGAATGTTCAAAATAAGTGAGGGGTTCAGTTACCAAGAAGTCAAGTCATTCTCGTATCAAATGACATGTCACAGATATTTTGTGATGGAAAATCAATGGGTAATATTTTAAGTTATCAATTTAACAATAGTGATATAAATATACTATTAATAACTTTGGAGTTAATCACTAGGAGAGGTAAAAAAACGAATGACAATAAGTTATGGTCTCTACTGAATAATGCAAAAAGCACATAGGGTGGATGCAGGGAGATGGTTGCTTCCCACTAGAAACCCTCGTGACTCTTAACGTTTATCAATTGCAGTTATTATCTTATGAAATCGAACTCAGCAATACCATATCATGCCCCCATCCCAAACATGTAGCAGGTGTGTGGTGATTGAAATCTGTATTTTTACTCCAATACCCCATAATACTGCAAACCCAGGATAGCACCAATCTAGAGACCAGTATTTGGCAAACACGGACTTAAAGCACATCATGAATGGCGGGGTTTAACAAATATTGGTTGAATTGTTAAGGAGACTTTCTCAAAAATGGAAGAGAAAAATATAATATCCAGTTATAATTTTAAAACAAAAAACTAAGGCAGAAAAGGCCAATAATAAAACTTTACTGTGAGATGGTTACTGTGCTTTTATATTGGGTCAATCAAGCTACTAATTCGCAATCCGTCTCCACTCGGCCCCCCAAAATAGCAGGATATGTTGATATCAATCAGAAGAGCTTTATGAAGTAAAAGTAGACTAAAATGCAATGAAGGGAGCAATGAAGTGAGTAGGGCCAGATTTGTTCAGGTATTTGAATATGGCTTTTAATTCCACAGCATATCACTTATTTTCGTAAAACAGGAGTCCGCAGACTAAATCGTTTTTGTTTAAAAAAACTAGATATTTTATATCCAAATAAAAACGTGAAGTCCAATATCAAATAATGTTCAATGAGTTCAATCATCAGACAAGAATCATCTGTTCCATTAACTGCATTAAACTGTTATACCTCATGATCACAAATCAATATATTACCTTTAGTATTTAATAGTGCTATAAACCTATTATTAGTACTGGTGGAATTTATCCCTGGGAGGGGTTCAAATATGAGGTAACAGAAGCTGTAGCATCTGGTAAATAGACAAGGTGTGGTGAGGGCACCATAGTTCTTGACACACAGCAGATAATGTATCAGGTTTTCTGAATAAAGGAGTGAGTGCAGTAAATGAAAAAAAATACATTAACTATTATTATCCTCCTACTTTAATCCTAGTTGTTGAAATCATAAATTAGGACCCTGCATTTATAAAACATTTATCTTATTATTACTAAGAGTTTCAGGTAGAGGTGTGAATTTCTCTTTATAAAGCTAAATTAAATTTCTGTTTCTAAATTGAGTTTTCAACTCCCACACAGTCAGAAGGATTAAATGCTGGAGAAAGTTACCAGGGCAGTGATGGAATCTCCAAGATGAGAAGAGTTATCTTTGTCTCAGGAACTTTCAGGTTTCCGTGTAAGCCTTGCCCACGTGGGACTATGGCGTCTAGGGCTCACCCGTCTCCTCTACTGTGTTTGTTTCCCAGTGGAGACCTTTGCCAGAGGTAAGTTAATTTGCCTACATCCCTCAGCTCTTGCCTTATTTCTCCAAAGTCGGTGAGTGACAGCACTCATTTTAATTAGGAAAAGATTACACATTGCCAGAAGAATAAAAGAGAAAGTTTCCTTACTATCCTTACTCAAATCTCCCCCTTCCACACAGAAAAGACCTCCTGCAAAACATACCTATATATACATACACACACATACATACACATATTTATTACAGGTTGTTTCTCTGGAGAACCCTATCACAGCTAGTATTTTAAATATAGCAATATAAAATCATTTTCATGAAAGATTTCAAAAGTTTAGGAAGGACAATTCCACCAATTTCCCAAACTTCTTGATTTAAATTCTGGCTTCAAGATCCTCTTAAAAACCCACAGCAGTTATTACATCACTAAACACAATAAAGTAATTTTTTTTTCACATCTTTATTGGAGTATAACTGGTTTACAATGTTGTGTCAGTTTCTGCTGTATAACAAAGTGAACTAGCTATATGTATACATATATCCCCATATCCCCTCCCTCTTGCATCTCCCTCCCACCCTCCCTATCCCATCCCACAAGGTGGTCACAAAGCACAGAGCTGATGTCCCTGTGCTATGCAGCTGCTTCCCACTAGCTATCTATTTTACATTTGGTAGTGTAAATATGTCAATGGTACTCTCTCACATAGTCCCAGCTTCCCCTTCCCCCTTCCTGTGTCCTCAAGTCCATTCTCTACATCTGCGGTCTGTGTCTTTATTCCTGTCCTGCCCCTAGGTTCATCAGAACCATTTTTTTTTAGATTCCATGTATATGTGTTAGCATACGGTATTTGTTTTTCTCTTTCTGACTTACTTCACTCTGTATGACAGACTCTAGGTCCATCCACTTCACTACAAATAAATCAATTTTGTTTCTTTTTATGGCTAAGTAATATTCCGTTGTATATATGTGCCACGTCTTCTTTATCCATTCATCTGTCGATGGACACTTAGGTGGCTTCCATGTCCTGGCTATTGTAAATAGTGCTGCAATGAACCCTGTGGTACATGACTCTTTTGAATTATGGTTTTCTCAGGGTATATGCCCAGTAGTGGGATTGCTGGGTCAAACGTAGCAACTGACAAAGGATTAATCTCCAAAATATACAAGCAGCTCATGCAGCTCAATATCAAAAAAACAAACAACCCAATCCAAAAATGGGCAGAAGACCTAAATAGACATTTCTCCAAAGAAGACATACAGATTGCCAACAAACACATGAAAGGATGCTCAGCATCACTAATCATTAGAGAAATGCAAATCAAAACCACAGTGAGGTATCACTTCACACCAGTCAGAATGGCCATCATCAAAAAATCTACAAACAATAAATGCTGGAGAGGGTGTGGAGAAAAGGGAACCCTCTTGCACTGTGGGTGGGAATGTAAATTGATACAGCCACTATGGAGAACAGTATGGAGGTTCCTTAAAACACTGAATAAAGAACAATGAAGTGTTTTTATAGGTTTCACAAATATTTGAATTTTGTATACAGTTGAATATTATGATAGAGGTTAAGAAGTCTTTTGGAGAAGAAACAACCACAGAACCATCATTTTTAAAATGGTTAATGTAACTATTTTAATAACTGTAAAACTAGTCTAAGTTAATTATTAACTGCAATTTAAACCACTGAATTTACTTTCTTTGGCATGTTGTTCTGTGATAAATATGTGTTTCCTGCAGTATTCCACTATACCGTGACGCATGCTAGAATGATATAGAGTTTTCTTATTCAGGTAACATATTTCACGTGATCCTCTCTATGTGCTCTTGAGGAAGTTACCTCTTCTCAATCTTAGTTTAGAAATTGGTAAAATGAAGACACTAATATCAAATAAGTAACAAAATATTGTGATCATTACTAAAATATATACTTATTTAGAGAACGGTTGCCAGGGCTGGCATTAATATCACACGTAAAGCATCTTTCATGTTAACTGACAATAGTAGGTCCCTGATAAATATTATTTCTATTCCATACCATTTAGTACTGATACGTGAAAATTTTAGACTGGTGCATAATACACCCTAGAAATGGTTAATCTATTGTTATGCCTCTTCAAAACTGCCAGACATAATTCGGTTTATCCAAATCTAACATTAGAGGAAACTCTAATCTTAGCAGAACATGTTGGAGACATACATACCTTATAATCGGGCCAGTGTCATTCAGAAATGCAGGCTGCTCTACTACAATAACAGCATCCATCTCTAGAAAGCACCATATTAATTCTGGAATTTGCAAGTGCATGTGATTTGTAGAAATTATTCTTTCCAATGAATATCTTATGAAACAAACTGCCTCTGTGAATAGATTCTGCTTCTTTTAGTTACCTAGTGCTATACTTTCGCTCATCTAATATTTTACCAGTAGTCTTTAACCTAAAGTTCCAGAGGAAAAATGTACTATGAGTCAAGAGACTTAATTATATTCAAGATCTGCCAATAACTTAATAGGCCAGTGTAAGAAAGTTGCTTAATTTTCCTGGGCCCGAGTTTCCTCACATAGAACGGCAGAGATTTTGATGGTTTGTGAAAGTAACAATCCCACTTTATAAGTTTATGACTCTTCATTGGACAGAACTTCTAGTTAGGATAGAACTTATTGGTAAAAATTTTAAAACACCTGCTAACAATTCTATTTTCAATTAAAGGATGATGCTTGGATAGGTGAGTTTTAGGAAAGTAGAGAATTAGGAAGGCAGTTGAGGCAGGGGTACGGGATGGATAGATAGAGAAATAAGTTAGATTGAGAGGAGATACACAGAGACCACGATGTGTTAAGAACACACAATTTGGAAAAGGTAATCTTGGTTTTCAATTCTTACTTTCAGTGAGACACAGATTTATTATTTTATCTCCCTGAGTCTCAAGTTATAAAATGGAGATAATATCTCCCATAGGGTTAGCCCGAAAATTAAATATCTCTAAAGCAAATGGCATGATTCTTGGCAACATATTTTTATTACTTTTAAATAAATCAACTCTTCTCTATTTTTCAGCTATCTCTTCTATATTCTCTTTGCATCAAAATAAAAATTCAGAATAGATTATGATTTAAGGCAAATATTTAAAAGCTGATTAATGCTCACCACAGCGTAATCTTGAGCAGCCAATTAAATGCTCCATGAAATAAAGCAGCAAGAGTTGAGCTCTTGGAACAGAGCTTTCCTTTGGACAGCAGCCGCAGCTGGTAGTCTGCAGTGAAAATTCCAGTCCTAGTGCAATTAGATTACACAGCTTAACTATGCAAGTGGCATGGAGCTTATAAAATGTATGCGTTAATGAAGCACATTAGGCATATGCACTGCTGTGGTGAACACTAGCACGATTTTTCACATTTAAACGTTGTGCTCTTGATTTTTTAATCAGAAAAACACTTGTCTTTAGCTTCATATGGTCATGGTTTTTTCTAGGTTTCTACTTGCTAAGAATTTTCATGAGCTCTTCGAGGAGCTGTAAAATGTAAGCCTCATTTCATTTATTTTAGTGTTTCTCAGTTTGCGATCTGTCTACCCCCTGCATCAGAATCATTCAGGGTTCTTGTTAAAAATGCCGTTGCACGGGCCCCATCCAGACACTGAATCAGACTCTCAGGGAAGTGTCTCCCAGGGACTTGGAATTTTAAAGAAACTCCCAATGTGAATTTCATTCATAAGCATTTTAAGAAATGCTCACTTTATAGGGTTAGTACACTACAGAGGGAAGAAGGTTAGCCCAGCAGTTGAGAGACCCACAGTTACTTTCGCAGCTCTGCACATCGTGATTCTATAAATGTTGGCGGGTCCTTTCTGAGCCGGGTGAGCACGTGATGCCATGACAACTAGCACGCTTCATATCTGAATAATTAAGCTACTTCAAAAGCAATAAGCAGAAACTATTCCAAGTAAAACAAAACATATGATTGTTAAATTCGAGTATTTTCTCAGCTGTAAGGCAGCGGAGTGAACTCTATGGTCCTTTTCTGTACTGATAGCTAATGACTCGAGCAGGTGAATACAGGTAACTCATTAATATTCAACACCTTTCCATGACGGCAACAATTCAAATTACTGAGAGCCGAGGGAGTCAGATCAGATTTTGATCCAAAACGTTCATCTCAAAATCCACTTGTCTAGGCACACTGAGTGCAACTGACACGTGTCCCCCACACACACTTGCAGTGAAAGCGGAAACCCATCTGTATATCTAGCATCGCCACGCCGTGCAACAGAATGTCGGGAAGAAAATAAACAGAGGAAGAACGAAGGAAAAAAGAAGTCTGCCTTGTTAGAAGCTGAAGGCATTCTACTTTAAAACAAGCACCCATTCCTTCATTCTTTCTTCAAAAATATGTACTTAGTACCTATGATAAGCCTGAGCATTCCCCTAGGTGTTTGAGATACAGTAACAAAGACACGGGGCCTGATCTCTTGGAGTATAAATGGTACTGATAACCTTTATGCATTCCAGGCTCAATTAGTAAGACTGGCCAGTTACCCATAAAATTCCACACTTGACACTCTCCTGTTTTCTTACCAACAGACATCTTTCAGGGCACCAATACAATATGGATATAGACACAGATACAGATACGTAGATGATATAGAAATAGATATAGATTATATATTGTTAGATATACATGGAGAGAGAGAGATGGAAAGTACTCGTGTTGCCGCTAGAGGAGCCCTATGAACGCGATCCGCCATAAATCAGATGCACAAGAAAGCCCTTGTAGGCTTCCGGAGGAGCCCGTGAAAAGTAGCATTCTCTGCTGGCTTCACTTCTGCTCCTGTCGTTCTTTCTGCCCAGCACACAATTGAGATCCTGGAACTGGAACCACAGAGAGACCATGTGGAGACACACTAAACATGTCTGGGCAGAAATTCAAAAGAACTGTGTACAGACCACCTTTAGACTTGCCATCATCTATGGGAAATTGTTATAGGCCTGTCAAATTTCAAATTTATAAAATAACCAAGAATTTGATGAAACATATACTACCAACTACAGTTGTACGAGCGCACAGAAGAAATCCAAGGATTTTATACCAATTGCACCTGCGATCTTCAAAACAGAGGCACTGCTTACATTTCTATATGTTTTATAGAAATGTGTGACTAAGATGGTTTCCAGATATATAAAGTGGTTTGAGGTTTGAGACACTTTATGAGCCAAATGTTTCACCTCAGTCTGATTCAGAATTCACAACTCAGACTAAAATGTACCTTCAAACATAAAATACTCTGCTTAACTTAGCATCACAACATAAGAAAAAGGTTTTCAGATTTATACTACATATCTTACATTTACTGAGTAGTTTCCCTTAATAAGTGAAAATAATAATTGCACAGTGATGGACTCTAATGATTCTCAACCAAGTACATAATGCCGAATAGTTTAAGTGTTCATTACTTTGTGAGACAATTTATCTGTGAGACTAGCAGCAGACTTATTTCAAAATTTAAGATTTCAAAGAGCACAGATTAGGAGTTTGGGACTGACCCGTACACACTGCTATATTTAAAATAGATAACCAACAAGGACCTACTGTAGAGCACAGGGAACTCTACTCAATACTCTGTAATAACCTAAATGGGAAAAGAATTTGAAAAAAAATAGATACATGTATATGTATAATTGAATCACTTTGCTGTACACCTGAAAGGAACACAATATTGTTAACCAACTATACTCCAATATAAAATAAAAATTTAAAATATCAAAGAGGATAGTTATGTTATGCTGAAGTCTGGAAAAGGAGATGGGATTACTTGGGCTTGGTGATGCTCAGAAGCGGGAAAAATCACAGAAGTTGTACAAACACATGAGGCATCCACAAATATAACTAGAAGCACAAACTATCTGCTTCAGTATAATGGAGGAGAACAGAGTAAAAAAATGTATAATGGAATGTATACCTTCGTATACTCAGAACATTTTATCTCAGCAACAACAACAAGCTACTGTAGGAAATTTCAGAGGGGCAACCTCAGTGCAGTGGGCTCTGCTGAGATTGAAGTTTTCCTTTATAAGGAGGAGGAAGAAATAGGTATAAGATTCAAAGACCCTTCGGTACCTTCAAACATCCACATATTCTAAATCCTACACAAGGTTTTACTTTTGGAATGTTGCAGTTAACATACATCATTCGATAGCAGCTATACATAAAAATACATCGTTAATTTGCTGTAATTAAGAGTATAAAAAGCAAGTCATTCGAATATTTCAAGGAAGGTACAATATGCTATACAGCCACACAGGCTGGTGACAAAGTAGATGAATACAGAACTTATAGAGCATAGTTATAATTGCTGATCAAGATACTTCTAAGTATAAAATTTATTTCAATCTCTGCCTATAAATCTAACTAAACATTTCAACTCTTCTCAGTTGCACAGCTCTTCAAACGAGTGCATTCAGAAGCCCAATATTTAAAATGTAGTTTTAAAATCACCCCACCTACTCTTATTTAATAAATATGCAGCTATTCGTATTACTTTGAACTTTTCATTATCTATTATTTATCACTCTATCATTAACGAGACAAATAAAAATACAGAGCAAAAGATTAAAAATGGCACAATCTGCCTCTTGAATTTGCTGGGCTGTATAAGCATCTCTCTCACACCTGACAAAATTCCCTCCTACCTTGCCCCTAGCAAGCATGCTTTATGCCTGGCACTGTACCTGTAATGCTAGGCTGAAACAAGATTAACACGAGAGTATTTATGGGAGCAATCTTTCTTTCTCTCCAATAATTGGGTTTCATAGTAATAACAAAGCTCAGTAAATTACATATGCCCAATGAAATATATTATCCATATGTGTGGAGGGTGTAGGAAAATCCCAAAATAAGTTAAAGCAAAAAAAGAAGTAAAGTGAGTTATTTTGTCCTACTGTTATCACAGGCGTAACACACATTCTTTGGGGGTTGATTACCTAGAGGCGAACACAGATTACAGCCTTTGAGAAGAAATGAAGCAAAAACATGTGAGAGAGCCAGAGCTGGTTCTCTCCTTTAACCCCTATTTTCTCATACATCAGATGTGGGATAAAAGAATGTAAGAAGGGATCTCTTCTGACAGAACTAATTATTTTCAGACTATTCAGATACAACGTATAAAAACAACAGCCATAACTACAGCAAAATACTCAAAGTAAGAAGCGTTTTTTACCTCTCAGAATCAATGCACATAATTGACATAAAAGGACCAACTTATTTTTACCAAAAGAAGAAACAAGTTAAATTCCAGTTGATCATTAGCTTTTTTTGCATAGAAATCATATTTTGCAGGTTTTTAAAGTACAGAGTTTCTTCATAATTTTTACTGGTGTACAGTTGATTTCAGGTTTGGTTTTTTTTTGTTTTTGTTTTAAAGAAAGCTCTATAGAGAACAATGGAACTCAGAATATTTACCACTAAATTTCAGAAATAATTCCAGGTTTCAAGGTTATTCAAAAGTAGAAATCATATTGGTATGTTTAAACTAGTAGTCATTCCATGCTCTAAAGTATCTAAAATTGAAATTCTAATTTAAAGACCGTAATGTTAATATTGGTTACATTTAAGCACAAGCTCTGAACACAGGATTTGATGATATTTCATGACTATGCCTTTAGTTACTACTAGTTGGACTTTGGTTTGGGAATAATGTAACAGCCCTTTTTATCATTCACAAAACTAGTCAATTGAGTCAATTTAATTCACAGGCAGAAAAATAATGAACCTCTTTTGCAGAAAAAAAGGTTCTTTCATTTATTTTGATTTATTCTGCTTATTATTCCAGAGAAGATTTCAGATAGAATATGAAAGTATGTAAGCTATGATGGATGGTGGAAGTTAAACGTGTGATTATTGTAAAAAATAAACAAGGTCAGAATGCAGAGGACTATAGCTATAAATCCTTACCATAATCTATACACCTAACACAAGCCTGCAACCATGCTATGTCTAAGTTACTTGGCAGCCGATGGAAATGTCCATAAGATAGAAACAAAGAACTTGCAACTAGATTCCACTGAACATTCTCCGGGAGAGTTGGGGGAAGGAGAGGGGGAGGGGCATGGGAAAATACAGTGTGTTCTCAAGTTTGGCAGTCGAGGGTTTCAGTCATGTGATGAGAGAGGCAGTTAAAGGAGACAAGATGGCCGTCAGGTATGCTCTTCCACTCCACAGAGGACAACAGGAAATATTATACCCAAGTGACGAGTGAGTTGTATGAAAATTAATTTTCAACAGTGGAACTCATCCCTACAAGGAGAAAGATACCTCCATAAGTAGAGATTCCTCTAAACAATTAACCTCCCAAATAAAGTCACTGGTCCCTTCAATATCAGCTAAGAGGGTAGAGTTGGATCCGCTTAGATTTGGGGATCATTTGTTCCCCAGTATTCTATCTTGCTGCTCTCTGGAAAGAGATGATACAAATATCATAATCAGAAAATATGTACACACTCTCGATCCTTACATGCCTCCCTACAATGCATTCCTGAATTGCTTAGTCAATACCCCATCATGAAAGGGAGGGAGGGAGGGAGGGAGGGAGGGAGGGAGGGAGGAAGGAAGGAAGAAAGGAAGGAAGGGAGGGAGGGAGGAAGGAAGGAAGGAAGGAAGGAAGGAAGGGGGGAGGAAGGGGGGAGGAAGGGGGGAGGAAGGGAGGGAGGGAGGGAAGGGGGGAGGGAGGAAGGAAGGAAGACTCCAGCAAGAGAAATACTGATGACCACTGTCAGTCAACTTCTAAGTTAATGTGACTAGAAAAGGAAGCTGGTTGCAGCCAAACTGAGACCAGGACCAAAATATAAGTTGAACTTGCCCAAAAGAAGAGGTGAACAATCCTGTTATTAAGTACAAAGAAGACAATTTAAAACCATCGGTTTAAATGTTCTTTATTATCCCTTTTGTTCCCTCACATGCCACATGTCTCAGAAAATTCAACTTTACATGATAAAGTTTGGGGCTTCCCTGGTGGTGCAGTGGTTGAGAATCTGCCTGCCAATGCAGGGGACACGGGTTCGAGCCCTGGTCTGGGAAGATCCCACATGCCACGGAGCAAATGGGCCCGTGAGCCACAACTACTGAGCCTGCGCGTCTGGAGCCTGTGCTCCGCAACAAGAGGCCGCGACAGTGAGAGGCCCGCGCACCGCGATGAAGAGTGGTCCCCGCTTGCCACAACTAGAGAAAGCCCTCGCACAGAAACGAAGACCCAACACACCCAAAAATAAATAAATAAATTAATTAAAAAAAAAAAAAGTTTCACCCACAGGGTGGCGTCTGATCTGAAGAAATCACTCCTGTAAGTAAACTCTATGAGATATTCTCTCAAGTTCATAGAATGTATGATTTACCAAAACCCGTGGGCTTTATGTTTTGGAGACCAGGTACTATTCTGAGAACCACTCTCAGTCATACATCAGGTAAGGGCCAAGGAGTGAAATGTTGAATAACCCTCTCCTCAGAGGTCTTGGTAGAGTTGTGAAAGGAGTGTGTGTCCTTTGTTCCTTTCCCTCCTTCCCTTTTTCCTTCCTTTCACAAATGCCCACCATCTGTCTAAGGGCCACGCATCAGTCATCAGCTGTGCTCTCCCTTTCTGCCACTACTACGCCCCCTAACACCACACATTGTTGAGTCCAATGTACTGCAAATAAGCAATGGCGGTTCTTTCATACAGCACATGAGATACAGTACTTCGGGTACTTAGCTGGTGCCTCTTCAAAGGTCTTCCGGAGGGAAGTACAACTTTATCACCCGTAATCCTAATCCAAGTCACAAGGGCTGGTACCTAAATCAGATTAGAGATGTCTTGGAGTGACCATCCAACCCCTACCAGCATTGATTTAATCCAGTCTATACATGGCTGCCTTGCCTGGCTAGGAGTAATTGAAAAAATTATTTGCCTTTTCTACTATGTCATCTCTCGATGTCCCAACGTTCTTTCCTCTTGCACTGATGGCTTCTGTGTGGGTCAACATGTATTGGTAGTCAGTAAATAATGGTGCTAGACTTTGCTTTTTGCAGACAACACAAAGCTTCAAAGGATATGGAGCCAGGGAGAGAGAATAGATAAGCAGTACTGTTTCACAAACACTTTCTTCAAGCTCTACTCTCCAATGGACTCCTCTTCTTAGGTCCCTTTTTATTCCTTCCATGTGGCAAAGTCTACCTAACCATCAGGCGTCACTGAAACCAGTGGTCTATGGCAATCTCTCTCCCCCCAACAGGATACTCTACAAGAATACAAAACACCAGAAGAATACGAAACAACAAAATTATGCAAAATGTTGAGATTTCTTCAAAGCTTTATTTTCCTTAAAAATCATCTCGTTCTGAAACAAGCAGGAAATACTGCTTCTTTGTGGGAGCCTTTTCCCTTCTTTCAGATCTGCAGCTGGTAGAGAATGAGACCCAGGGGACACAAAGAATGAGCCCTTTAGTGTGGTACCAACCACCATAGCTGGGCGGACACCTCAACTATTACCACAGAAGCACAATCTCCAGAAATGTCCTTAGATAAAGACAACCTCCTCTAGCATCTAAGTTTCTATCTTCTATTAAGAAGCAAATGGTCTTTCATCCACCAAGAGGCCACCATGCAGATATAGAGAAGCTGTCCCCACAGGAGGCTATTTTTGCCATCCAAGTGAGAAGAAGTTCTGAAATACAATCGCAGTTATGGCCACACAGAGATGTTTACAACGTAGAATTAATATGGGTTAATGACCAATTGGAGGTGATTTGAGAGAGAGAAGACAATTCTGAGATTTCTGAATTTTGGGGGTGTAGATACTAGAGACACAGACCAAGAAGAACACAGAAGGTACGAGCTTGAGGAGATTGGGAAATTATGAGTTTTTGTGGGTATGCTGAGTGTGAGACCCCTGCTAGATAAAAGGGAGGATGCGTGTAGGGTAGTTTTAAATACTGAAATGTCTGTGTTCTGATTCTCAAAATAACCAGTGAAATATAAGCTGTAAAAATAAAGTAAATAAACACATACGGTTCTGAAGTTCTCCTGACAGGCTTGGCATAGAACTCAGGATGGACAGTAATCCATTTAGCTAGAGCCATCACCATGAATGGCATGCCCAACTGAGACGATATACAGGGGTGGGGGGGGGGGGAGTTTCCCAGAGGAAAACCAACATTTCAGGCAAGAGGAGAGAGAAAATATTAAATTGCTTTTGCTTAATATGAATTAATAGTTAATATTGTGTATAAATATTTAATATATTTCTAACCATATTGCTTGAATTATTTTTTCAAAAAAAGAAGTAAAATAAATGGGAGAACTTAACACTTTTCAAAACTGGCAACATAAGGCAGTAAAATGCCAAGCTACGATGTGCTGAAACAGACTGCAATCATTAAGCATCACGGAGAAGCCAAAATAAGCAGGATGAGAACTAATCATTAATGGCTAACTTGCAAAAATAAGGCTGCACAGTACCCCCGCATAGAATTTATGAATAGTTTGCAAATTAAAAAACAAACCAAGGAGAATGAGTGTTGTGATATTTCTAGGACAATTCAGAGGAATGTTTCAAATTATTTTATATTAGTTGCTGTCTCACTGGTTTTTAATGCACACCATAAAGAAAAGAGTGGCAAGATGATATTCAGTATCTTTGTTCATGTCTCTTGATGATAGTGGTAAAGAATCTTTGATTAAAAACAGTAAGCAAGGCATCACTAATGGCAGATGTTTTAAATCACTGTGGGCTTAACTTAATCAGGCCACATTTATTTTTCTTTAACTGGGAAAATTGTGTATATGAATTCTTTCAAAGATGTATATAAAAATAATACACCCAGCATTTTAGCGTACTATGAAGAATCATAAATACTTGTTAATGTCACAACCATAAACATAATATATTTTAGAAAAAAATACCTTATTTTTAACTATTATAATTTCAGGGTGTGTGAATATCTTTAGTCTGCAATAGCATTTCAGGAAAGAAGTTCATACAGTTAAAGATTTCACCTTAACTTTTTTATATAGCTACTTTAGGTCCACACTTACTTTCACGCTGAGTAAATAATTAGCTTAGTAACTATACATTTAGCACCTTATAAATTGCTTCAAACGCGTCTTATGAACTATTATTATGTAGCACTAACCCAGAAACATTTAAGTTTCCAGGCCTGCTGAAATTTTACATTATTTCAGTTTGTTATTTATTTTGAACAGTTTATCAGGAATACAGAAAAGGTTAAATCAGACGTCATTAGCTTTTACTACCATAATCATGAGTTCTTCACAATGCACTTTAAAATTTTTTAAAATGATGCATTAAGAACTCCCCTCAGGGCTTCCCTGGTGGCGCGGTGGTTGAGGATCTGCCTGCCAATGCAGGGGACACGGGTTCGAGCCCTGGTCTGGGAAGATCCCACATGCCACGGAGCAACTAGGCCCGTGAGCCACAGCTACTGAGCCTGCGCGTCTGGAGCCTGTGCCCCGCAACAAGAGGGGCCGCGATAGTGAGAGGCCCGCGCACCGCGATGAAGAGTGGCCCCCGCTTGCCGCAACTAGAGAAAGCCCTCGCACAGAAACTAAGACCCAACACAGCCAAAAATAAATAAATAATAAAAAAAAATTAAAAAAAAAAAAAAGAACTCCGCTCAAATACACTAAATGACATATTTTTAGAACCTTAAGCTTTTACAGAAAAGAAAAAAACAAGAAAACATGTGCCTAAAATACAGTTGCACTGCAAAACTGTCCTGCCAAAAAAGAAATTCCGTACATTACTGTAAGATATCACAATTTTCACAAGCTCAAAGTTCTAAAAGAAAGATCCTATGAGACGGACTAAAAGGGAAAAAGGAGACTTTAATTCTATTAAATTATTCCAAGTGTATTATTTTCATTAATAAAATTCATGTTTCTTGAAGAAACAATGGTGGGAACATTAAACGTGTATCCATTAATTATTTTAAACCTTACACTAGAGGAGAAGAATGTATTTCCTGTTCCTGATGTGGTCTCTCATATAAAAGAATCTTCTACTAGAGGAACACTTCCGGCCTCTCAATTACTCTCTCATAGGACATAAGAAATGGCCTTTTGGGCATGAAAAGATGCTCAACACAGCTAATTACGAGAGAAATGAAAATCAAAACTACAATGAGGCATCACCTCACACTGGTCACAATGCCCATCATCAAACACTTCATCCATAATCAAGTTGACATTCTGACAGTTCTTTACTGAGTATGTGATCATTTATAAACAAAACAGTAAATCATGTACTTAATAATGAATAGCTATTTTTCTGTAACTCTCATAGGTGTTTTTAGAATGCTCATATCGATGACAAACCTTTTTAATGATAGCTACATAAAAGCAACTACTAAAAGTAAGCATTAGTAATTTGGGCATTTTCCGCTTAATGGGTAGAAAAACCTTGACTATGTAAACTTTGCAGAGGACCACGGATTCATGTCATTAAAATAATAATTAAAATGTGATATTACTTTAATAAAATACAGGCCTACTAAAATAAAGATACAATGATTAGATTTTGTTCCTATCTCCCTGTATCTGGAGTTTAGAAATGAAGCATGCATCATTAGAATTTTTTTTAATGGAAAACTATCAGGCAAATTCAAAAGATTAAAGTCGGTTAAACAAATGATCATCATTTTAAATGTAGAAAGATATAGCAATAATGATGCTCTGCATTTTGTTACCTTTTTTCTCCCTGTTTTAAACTATTATTAAAAGTAGATATTATAACATGAGACAAAAATTAAAATGAATATTTGATAGCCTAGTAAGTATGAGGAATATGTTACTTAGAATTTCTTTTTAGGTATATTACCTGAAACTGGCAAAACCCAATCTGAGCAGCTAACTGTAGCTAGATGGATAGCTGGATAGATTCAGATACAACATAATTTTTAAACATTAAACACATCCTGTATTTATTACTATATTCATACACGTCAGGTAAAAGAGTAGAGAGTACTTTACACGATGAGATTTAATGATCGGCACAGAAGTAT
Source organism: Eubalaena glacialis (assembly GCF_028564815.1). NCBI lineage: Eukaryota > Metazoa > Chordata > Mammalia > Artiodactyla > Balaenidae > Eubalaena > Eubalaena glacialis. The sequence continues at coordinate 7,076,100 of NC_083730.1, forward strand.
GTTGGCTATCTCAGAGCAAATTAGGGCTTAAAGAGGAGAGAATGGCTTTGTTTATTTGCACTTTTGTAAGGAATTTCTAGAAAAATCAAGCGACCTGTTTCTAGCTTTAATGGTGAATTCACTTATGCAACAAGCTTACCCTATAAATGTAGCGGGTATACCCATACAATTGTATTGGTCTATTAACAGTGAATTAAGTATCCCCACGTGTCATGCTTCCCACTAAACTACCTTAGCAGATGGTGTAAATTCAGCATCCTCCTCCTAGACCCCTTTTCTTAATCTCCTTCAGCATCACCGCATTTAACCCATCTAAGTTGGAATAAATACAAAGGATTTGACAAAACCCTTTGTGAAGCCATCACGTGAGCCAGGGTACCTCCCCTTTTTTTTCCAGGACTCAGTATTGAGCCACTAGGTCTTTTCTAGCAACCCCCTCATCTTTTTACCTGGTGTTAATCTACTACTGGAGCAGTTCTACTCACCTGTCCTTCCTTATGCTAGTTGACGTTCTTCTTTTGAATGACTCAGAGATTTTTCTCATCATTAAAGTTTATATATGGCAGCTGTAAAAATAAGTAGGTTATAGTTGATTCTACGGCCTTTTGTCTTCCAAAGGGAGAGCTGAAGGAAGTTTCCAAGCATGAAGGACTCCTTGTATTAAAACATCCACATGTTTGGGGTCAGAGGCCTATCATAGTTTGGGGCAGCTCATTTTGGGTCATCATATGGTCTAAGTCACTTCATTCTAGTGCAGCTGTTCTGTTTTCTGAAGGTAAGAGTCACACGTGGGCCATTCTCAGTGAACTCACGCTCCAGGCCTTCACCCATTTTCAAAAGAGCAGCTGAAAACTGGAACCCCCTGAGGACAGACAGGTAACCCACCAGAACAGTCCTTCCATTCAGTGTGGCTACCATCAGGTTTTAGCTAAATGTCCTTTTAGTCAACAGAAGAATCAAGGAAACAAAGTTTCATTGGGCAGTGGTGATATTTTGATCAGCAAAATGGCCCACAGGTTTAACTTTATATTCTCCAGTTCCCACAGCCACGTGTCTACTACAACTGTTTGATCCCTTTAGGAGCATCACAAGTGAATGCTGCATCTTTTGAATGCTATATAACTTACTTTTCTTTGTTAAAAGACAAACACTAACAGGCATAAGGTGACTGTTTGACTGAATCTCTCTTCTCAACCAGAAAGACCTAATTTTCAACAATTCACCTTACGCCCATATCTGGAAGGTAGCAAAGATGGAATTCCCAATGATCTTTCAGCATAATTTTTACACAGCACACTAGTGAGAAGGTATGGGGATAGAAATTTTTACTTTAATATCATTAGAGAAAATTAATATGGTTATATTTTTATAGCTTTTCACTTTCACTCTAAGTGACTTGAAATTCCCCAGGTTTTAAAGTTTTTAAATTTTCCCAGGTGCAAATTATTTTAATACATTTTATTTCAAAATTCTTCTCTAAAGCTTGAAGAGATAAATTAGATTTACCCAAATATCTTCTGAAATAATGAACAGTGTTTAGAAGATTTTTCTAATTTTCCATGAGATCTTTTCTTCCTCCAATGCTTTTTATTTTTCTGCAGATGATTAAGAACAAATGGAATTTATAATGACAGTTAAATGAAGCTGAATTATAGCTTTAGACAATAGCATTGCTTGTGTGTAACAGGTGTGGGTGGCTTACTAGACTGAAATGCTATACACGTCGTGGTACAAATAATGAAATATTTCCAAGTTAGAAAGCAACCAATTTTTATATGCCTCTTAATAAAAGAATGAATTTAATGATGTCAAGACTTAGAATTCTATAATTTTTTGTCAAATTCAAAAATCAAAAATTTTAAAACAGAATACAGAGCATACTGAAATAATTCAAAGTAACAGTAGTATGGTGAAATCTTAAGTTGTTTTTGTTACTATTATGTGGTTAAAATGAACAAAGGAACTGCTAAGGGCACACCAGTGAGCAAGAATTTAAAAAAAAAACAACCAAAGGACAGTTTACGTTTCAGTTTTAGCATTGACTCAGAACCGCGGAGCAGATAATGAGACAGCATGTGAAGATCAGACATCATTTCATGACTCTGAACTCTGTCCCTCTCTACAATATAAAGGCACTTTGTTCTGGTTTTTTGAAACTAAATTCTTTGAAACAAAGGGTGAATGCAGACTGGCATTCTAGACTCTGCTTCAAAAGTGTATCAATTTAGGCTCAAAGGACATCCTAGAGGAACAGTAAGAGAGAGTGGCTTAGGAAAACTAAAGGGAAATTAACTTATTTTCTGAATTGAGTTTATATTCTAAGAATGAAATATGTGTAATGAACAGATAAAATAAAAGGGAAGGAAAGGGTTGGGAAATTAAGAAAAAAATAATTTATTTTTATTGAGCAAGTCTATTTATGAGGCAAATGATGTGCTGGATGCTTTCTGTACCCGGCTTCATACTAATTCAAACCTCTCTGCCTCTGAGAAGGCTACTCCCTGGGCCCAAACTAGACTCTCATCCCTTCATCTGCCTCCTCTTGGTACATTGCTTCTTACCCTTGAAGACACACTTTTCAAACTATTTGCTCTTTAGCACTTTGTAAGCACTCACTGTTATGGGTTGAACTGTGTCCCCATAAAGCATATGTTGGAGTCCCTCAGTACCTCAGAATATGACTTTATTTGGAAATCCGAGTTTTGTTTCTTTTCTCTTTAACACCTTTATTGGAGTATAATTGCTTTACAATGGTGTGTTCGTTTCTGCTGTATAACAAAGTGAATCAGCTATACATATACATATATCCCCATATCCCCTCCCTCTTGCGTCTCCCTCCCACCCTCCCTATCCCACCCCTCTAGGTGGTCACAAAGCACCGAGCTGATCTCCCCGTGCTATGCGGCTGCTTCCCACTAGCTATCTATTTTACGTTTGGTAGTGTGTATGTGTCAGAGGTAAGAAAGTTGAGGTTGAGACAGAGAGCCTAACACAGTATGACCGGTGTCCTTATAAAAGGGGCATTCAGACACACACACACACACACACACACACACAGAACGTCATGTGAGCATAAACGCAGGGATGGGAGTGGTGCTGACACAAGCCACGGAACACCCTAAGTCACCCGCAAACCACCAGGGCTGGAAAAGCGTGGAACAGACTCTCCCCACAGCCCTGGGAAGGAACCAACTCTGCTGAGCATCCTGATCTTGGACTTGCAGCCTCCAGAACTGTGAGACCATAAATTTCTGTGGTTGAAACTGAAGCCACTTAGTGTGAGGAACTTTATTACAGCAGCCCCAAAGAAACTAATACACTCATTAAATATTTGTACAAGTTGAGACAAAATAGTCTTCACAACAACTCGACTGGATTCAACAACTCGACTGGATTCACGTTACTGTCTCCATTGCTGAGAGAGAATAAAGCCGATCTTCAGTGATTTTTTTAAAATGTGGTTTTGGTCAAGCAGTTCAGAAGTCTTAGAGCAGGAATGTCACCTAAGACATAATATATAGCTGAGTAATTGTATGTAATTGTCTAATTCTGGAGATTGTCTTTGTCAATACACAGTTGTTCTTTAAACACCAGTATCAAACCATCAAGATAAGGATGGTAATGTAAATGAATATTTGTATTGAGACAGATATGTGGAAAAAGATGGCATTTTTTGTGCTATCAGAGCATCTTGGGAGCTGTGATGCAGTACTTGGGCCGCTTCTTTAAAGAAAACTTCATGGTTACATATATAGGAATCAAAGTGACATGCAACTAAAAAAAAATTACTGGAGATAATGTGACAGATAACGTGAATAAATATGAATTACTAACACTGTGGGACATTATTTGCCTCATTAAAAAAAATCAACAGTTGAGTCGCAGTATAATTCTAATATTTAAAGTTCCATTTAAAAATGTATTCTCAGACCTTCAAGATGGCGGAGGAGTAAGACGTGGAGATTACCTTCCTCCCCCCAAATACATCAGAAATATATCTACATGTGGAACATGAATGTTGGCAGAAGATGTCAGACCTCCCAAAAGGCAAGAAACTCCCCACGTACCCGGGTAGGGCAAAAGAAAAAAGAAAAAACAGAGACAAAAGAATAGGGACAGGACCTGCACCAGTGGGAGGGAGCTGTGAAGGAGGAAACGTTTCCACACACTAGGAAGCCCCTTCGCGGGCGGAGACTGCGGGTGGCAGAGGGGGGAAGCTTCGGAGCCACGGAGGAGAGCGCAGCCACAGTGGTGCGGAGGGCAAAGCGGAGAGATTCCCGCACAGAGGCTCGGCGCCGAGCAGCACTCACCAGCCCGAGAGGCTTGTCTGCTCACCCGCCGGGGCGGGCGGGGCTGGGAGCTGAGGCTCGGGCTTTGGAGGTCGGATCGCAGGGAGAGGACTGGGGTTGGCGGCGTGAACACAGCCTGAAGGGGTTAGTGCGCCACAACTAGCTGGAAGGGAGTCAAGGAACAGGTCTGGAGCTGCGGAACAGGCAAGAGACTTTTTCCTGCCTCTTTTGTTTCGCGGCGCGCAAGGAGAGGGGATTCAGAGCGCCGCTTAAATGAACTCCAGAGACGGGCGCGAGCCGCGGCTATCAGCGCGGACCCCAGAGGCGGGCATGAGACGCTAAGGCTGCTGCTGCCGCCACCAAGAAGCCTGTGTGCGAACACAGGTCACTCTCCACACCGCCCCTCCCGGGAGCCTGTGCAGCCCGCCACGGCCAGGCTCCCGTGATCCGGGGACAGCTTCCCCGGGAGAGCGCACGGCGCGCCTCAGGCTGCTGCAACGTCACGCCGGCCTCTGCCGCCGCAGGCTCGCCCCGCCTCCTCCGTACCGCTCCCTCCCCCCGGCCTGACTGAGCCGGAGCCCCCGAATCAGCTGCTCCTTTAACCCCGTTCTGTCTGAGCGAAGAACAGATGTCCTCAGGCGACCTACACGCAGAGGCGGGGCCAAACCCAAAGCTGAACCCCGGGAGCTGTGCGAACAAAGAAGAGAAAGGGAAAATCTCTCCCAGCAGCCTCAGGAGCAGCGGATTAAATCTCCACAGTCAACTTGATGTACCTGCATCTGTGGAATACCTGAATAGACAACGAATCATCCCAAAATTGAGGGAGTGGACCTTGGGAGCAGCTGTAGATGTGGGGTTTGCTTTCTGCAGCTAATTTGTTTCTGGTTTTATGTTTATCTTAGTTTAGTATTTAGAGTTTATTATCATTGGTAGATTTGTTTACTGATTACCTTTTTATATATATATAGATATATATATTTTTTTCCTTTTTCTCTTTTAGAGTTTATTATCATTGGTAGATTTGTTTACTCTCTTCCTTTTTTATATATATAGATATATATATATTTTTTCCTTTTTCTCTTTTTGTGAGTGGGTATGTGTAGGCTGCTTTGTGTGATTTTGTCTGTATAGCTTTGATTTTACCATTTGTCCTAGGGTTGTGTCTGTCCGTTTTTTCCCTTTTTTTATTACTTTTTAATTTCAATTTTTAATAATTTTCCTCAATAACTTTATTTTATTTTTTTTCTTTCTTCTTTTTTTGTTCTTCCCTTTTCTTCTGAGCCATGTGGCTGACAGGGTCTTGGTGCTTAGGCTGGGTGTCAAGCCTGAGCCTCTGAGGTGGGAGAGCCGAGTTCAGGACATTGGTCCACCAGAGACCTCCCAGACCCACATAATATCAAATGGAAAAAGCTCTCCCAGAGATCTCCATCTCAACGCTAAGACCCAGGTCCACTCAACAACCAGAAAGCTACAGTGCTAGACACCCTATGCCAAACAACTAGCAAGACAGGAACACAACACCACCCAGTAGCAGAGAGGCTGCCTAAAATCATAATAAGGTCACAGACACCCCTCAAAACACCACTGGATGCTGTCCTGTCCACCAGAAAGACAAGATCCAGCCTCATCCATCAGAACACAGGCACTAGTCCCCTCCACCAGGAAGCCTACACAACCCACTGAACCAACCTAAGCCACTGGGGGCAGACACCAAAAACAACAGGAACTACGAACCTGCAGCCTGCGAAAAGGAGACCCCAAACACAGTAAGTTAAGAAAAATGAGAAGACAGAGAAACCCACAGCAGATGAAGGAGCAAGGCAAAAACCCAACAGACCAAACAAATGAAGAGGAAATAGGCAGCATAACTGAAAAAGAATTCAGAGTAATGATAGTAAAGATGATCCAAAATCTTGAAAATACAATGGAGAAAATACAAGAAACGTTTAAAAAGGACCTAGAAGAACTAAAGAGCAAACAAACAATGATGAACAACACAATAAGTGAAACTGAAAATTCTCTAGAAGGAATCAATGGCAGAATAACCGAGGCAGAAGAATGCATAAGTGATCTGGAAGATAAAATAATGGAAATAACTACTGCAGAGCAGAATAAAGAAAAAAGAATGAAAAGAATTGAGGACAGCCTCAGAGACCTCTGGGACAATATTAAATGCAGCAACATTCGAATTACAGGGGTCCAAGAAGAAGAAGAGAAAAAGAAAGGGACTCAGAAAATATCTGGAGATTATAGTTGAAAGTTCCCTAATATGTGAAAGGAAATAGTCAATCGAGTCCAGGAAGCACAGACAGTCCCATACAGGATAAATCCAAGGAGAAACACACCAAGACACATATTAATCAAACTATCAAAAATTAAATACAAAGAAAAAATATTAAAAGCAGCAAGGGAAAAACAACAAATAACATACAAGGGAATCTCCATAAGGTTAACAGCTGATCTTTCAGCAGAAACTCTGCAAGCCAGAAGGGAGTGGCAGGACTTAAAGTGATGAAAGGGATAAACCTACAACCAAGATTACTCTACCCACCAAGGATCTCACTCAGATTCGACACAGAAATTTAAAAACTTTACAGACAAGCAAAAGCTAACAGTATCCAGCACTACCAAACCAGCTTTACAACAAATGCTAAGGGAACTTCTCTAGGCAGGAAACACAAGAGAAGGAAAACACCTACAATAACAAATCCAAAACAATTAAGAAAATGGTAATAGGAACATACATATCAATAATTACTTTAAATGTAAATGGATTAAATGCTCCCACCAAAAGACATCGACTGGCTGCATGGATACAAAAACAAGAACTGTATGTATGCTGTCTACAAGAGACCCACTTCAGACCTAGGGACACATACAGACTGAAAGTGAGGGGATGGAAAAAGATATTCCATGCAAATGGAAATCAAAAGAAAGATGGAGTAGCAATTCTCATATCAGACAAAATAGACTTTAAAATAAAGACTATTATGAGAGACAAAGAAGGACACTACATAATGATCAAGGGATCAATCCAAGAAGAAGATATAACAATGGTAATATTTATGCCCCCAACAGAGAAGCACCTCAATACATAAGGCAAATGCTAACTGCCATAAAAGGGGAAATCGACAGTAACACAATCATAGTAGGGGACTTTAACACCCCACTTTCACCAATGGACAGATCATCCAAAATGAAAATAAATGAGGAAACACAAGCTTTAAATGATACATTAAACAAGATGGACTTAATTGATATTTATAGGACATTCCATCCAAAAACAACAGAATACACTTTCTTCTCAAGTGCTCATGGAACATTCTCCAGGACAGATCATATCTTGGGTCACAAATCAAGCCTTGGTAAATTTAAGAAAATTGAAATCGTATCAAGTATCTTTTCCGACCACAATGCTATGAGACTAGATATCAATTACAGGAAAAATTCTGTAAAAAATACAAACCCATGGAGGCTAAATACACTACTAAATAACCAAGAGATCACTGAAGAAATCAAAGAGGAAATAAAAAAATACCTAGAAACAAATGACAATGAAAACACGACGACCCAAAACCTGTGGGATTCAGCAAAAGCAGTTCTAAGAGGGAAGTTTATAGCAATACAATCCTACCTCACAAAACAAGAAACATCTCAAATAAAAAACCTAACCTTACACCTAAAGCAATTAGAGAAAGAAGAACAAAAAAACCCCAAAGTTAGCAGAAGGAAAGAAATCATAAAGATCCAATCAGATCCAAAGATCAATCAAACCAAAAGCTGGTTCTCTGAGAAGATAAACAAAATTGATAAACCATTAGCCAGACTCATCAAGAAAAAAAGGGAGAAGACTCAAATCAATAGCATTAGAAATGAAAAAGAAGCAGTAGCAAGTGACACTGCAGAAATACAAAGGATCATGAGAGATTACTACAAGCAACTCTAAGCCAATAAAATGGACAACCTGGAATAAATGGACACGTTCTTAGAAAAGCACAAGCTTCCGAGACTGAACCAGGAAGAAACAGAAAATATAAACAGTCCAATCAGAAGCACTGAAATTGAGACTGTAATTAAAAATCTTCCAACAAAGCCCAGGAACAGATGGCTTCACAGCCGAATTCTATCAAATATTTAGAGTGGAGCTAACACCTATCCTTCTCAAACTCTTCCAAAATATAGCAGAGGGAGGAACACTCCCAAACTCTTTCTACAAGGCCACCATCACCCTGATACAAAACCAGACAAAGATGTCACGAAGAAAGAAAACTACAGGCTAATATCACTGATCAACATAGATGCAAAAACCCTCACGAAAATGCTAGCAAACAGAATCCAACAGCACATTAAAAGGATCATACACCATGATCAAGTGGGGTTTATCCCAGGAGTACAAGGATTCTTCAATATAAGCAAATCATTCAATGTGATAAATCATATTAACAAACTGAAGGAGAAAAACCATATGATCATCTCAAAAGCTGCAGAAAAAGCTTTCAACAAAATTCAACTCGCATTTATGATAAAACCCCCCAGAAAGTAGGCACAGAGGGAACTTGCCTCAACATAATAAAGGCAATATATGACAAACCAACAGCCAACATCATTCTCAATGGTGAAAAACTGAAAGCATTTCCTCTAAGATCAGGAACAAGACAAGGTTGCCCACTCTCACCACTATTATTCAACACAGTTTTGGAAATATTAGCCCCAGCAATCAGAGAAGAAAAATAAAAGGAATCCAAATTGGAAAAGAAGTAAAGCTGTCACTGTTTGCAGATGACATGATACTATACACAGAGAATCCTAAAGATGCTACCAGAAAACAACTAGAGCTAATCAATGAATTTGGTAAAGTAGCAAGACACTAAATTAATGCACAGAAATCTCATGCATTCCTATACACTCATGATGAAAAATCTGAAGGAGAAATTAAGGAAACACTCCCATTTACCATTGCAACAAAAATAAAATACCTAGCAATACATCTACCTAAGGAGACTAAAGACCTGTATGCAGAAAACTATGACACTGATGAAAGAAATTGAACATGATACAAACAGATGGAGAGATATGCCATGTTCCTGGATTGGAAGAATCAACATTGTGAAAATGACTACACTACCCAAAGCAATCTACAGATTCAATGCACTCCCTATGAAACTACCAGTGGCATTTTTCACAGAACTAGAACAAAAACTTTCACAATTTGTATGGAAACACAAAAGACTCCGAATAGCCAAAACAATCTTGAGAAAGAAAAATGGAGCTGGAGGAATCAGGCTCCAGGACTTAAGACTATACTACAAACATACAATAATCAAGACAGTATGGTACTGGCACCAAAACAGAAATATAGATCAATGGAACAGGATAGACAGCCCAGGATAGAAAACCCACACACATGTGGTCACCTTATTTTTGATAAAGGAGGCAAGAATATACAATGGAGAAAAGACAGCCTCTTCAATAAGTGGTCCTGGGAAAACTGGACAGCTACATGTAGAAGAATGAAATAAGAACACTCCTTAACACCATACACAAAAATAAACTCAAAATGGATTAAAGACCTAAGTGTAAGGCCAGACACTATCAAACTCTTAGAGGAAAACATAGGCAGAACACTCTATGACATAAATCACAGCAAGATCCTTTTTGACCCAGCTCCTAGAGAAATGGAAACAAAAACCAAAATAAACAAATGGGACCTAATGAAACTTAAAAGCTTTTGTACAGCAAAGGAAACCATAAACAAGACGAAAAGACAACCCTCAGAATGGGAGAAAATATTTGCAAATGAAGCAACTGACAAAGGATTAATCTCCAAAATTTACAAGCAGCTCAAGCAGCTCAATATCAAAAAAACAGACAACCCAATCCAGAAATGGGCAGAAGACCTAAATAGACATTTCTCCAAAGAAGATATACAGATTGCCAACAAACACATGAAAGGATGCTCAGCATCATTATCATTAGAGAAATGCAAATCAAAACTACAATGAGATATCATCTCACACCAGTCAGAATGGCCATCATCAAAAAATCTACAAACAATAAATGCTGGAGAGGGTGTGGAGAAAAGGGAACCCTCTTGCACTGTGGGTGGGAATGTAAATTGATACAGCCACTATGGAGAACAGTATGGAGGTTCCTTAAAAAACTAAAAATAGAACTACCATACGACCCAGCAATCCTACTACTGGGCATATACCCTGAGAAAACCATAATTCAAAAAGAGTCGTGTACCACAATGTTCATTGCAGCTCTATTTACAATAGCCAGGATATGGAAGCAACCTAAGTGTCCATCGACAGATGAATGGATAAAGAAGATGTGGCACATATATACAATGGAATATTACTCAGCCATAACAAGAAATGAAATTGATTTATTTGTAGTGAGGTGGATGGACCTAGAGTCTGTCATACAGAGTGAAGTAAGTCATAAAGAGAAAAACAAATACTGTATGCTAACACATATATGGAGTCTAAAAAAATGGTTCTGAAGAACCTAGGGGTAGGACAGGAATAAAGACGCAGATGTAGAGAATGGACTTGAGGACATGGGGAGGGGGAAGGGTAAGCTGGGACGAAGTGAGACAGTGGCATGGACTTATATACAGTACCAAATGTAAAATAGATAGCTAGTGGGAAGCAGCCTCATAGCACAGGGAGATCCGATCAGTGCTTTGTGACCACAAGAGGGGTGGGATAGGGAGGGTGGGAGGGAGATGCAAGAGGGAGGAGGTATGGGGATATATGTATATGTATAGCTGATTCACTATGTTATAAAGCAGAAACTAACACACCATTGTAAAGCAAGTATACTCCAATAAAGTTGTTAAAAGAAATGTATTCTGAAAGGCAATTGAGAAAGATCTAAAATTATTTAAATATATACTTTTCAATTGCAATATATAAAAGATAGTTAGCTTACAAAATTAGATATTGACTTGGATTTAAGACCCTGGACATTTGAGGGAAGACAGTTAAACTGACAAATTAATATAGTACTGGAAAAATGTCCAATGCCTTTGCCTTAATATATCATTGATTAAGCCGGTGACCATTTTTTCTATGAAGTTAAAACACTTTTCATAGCATTATCCTATTCTGATTTTAATATATGTAGGGAGCTGAATCTTAGTCTTCAGTGGTGACAGCTCAGATTTCTAAAATGAGATGTTATAAATAAAAATGTTTTATAATTATTCAGACCTTTGCAAATATTATGTATTATTTGTTTCTCTAAAATACAATCTTGTTCTCCCATAGTAGTTCTAGGATGGCACCCTCATTCACCTAATAACCTATGCACAAAATCTCAGAATGATTTTTGTTTCATCTGTACATTCAGTTCATTAGTAATCCCCACTTAATCTTCCTTCATAATTTTTCTACACATGGTACCCCAACCTCTTTTTTAATCCCTAAAAGGATTTACATTTCTGTCTTGTATGAAACTTTTAAATTAGTTTTTAAATCTATTAGCTGCTCCTACTTTCCTTGTCACACTCATCTGTTCTTTATTTTCTACCCAATTAATATTCCTAAAATAAAACTCTGTCTACCTTCTCTTACTCAACAATTTTTGGTGATTTCCCTAATTTTTTGGGTAAAATTTTAAAATCATATCTTTGAATTTTCAGATTGGTAACAATTTTTCCAAATTACTTTTTTTACTTTATTTCCTAATAATGAATTTCTCAAACAATCTGATTCAGCTCGCTGTTCCAAAAATGTGTCACATTTCCTACCTATTGATTCTCTGCCAATCATCACTAGAATACACTTGGAAATTTCTATCAATTCATTTATTATAGTGAAAAATATGGGAGCAGAATATCAACTAAGAAAGGAAAACATTAGAATAGAAACCTACAGACATTGGCTCAGTTGTAGCTATATATATATTTGTTAAATGAAGAAATCTGTAAAAAATATAAAACTTGATAAATCTATCATTGTTGATTCTGAATATAATTATAGAATTAAAGATATTGGTAAATACTTATTATATGGCATCTTATAATTAAATTATAGAATTAAATAAGAAAAAATGCCAGAAATCATTATCATGTACTTTTATTTTGAAATAAGCTATATGAAGAATAAAATTTGTTGAAATATTAGAAGTCAGTTTGTCTAGAAGGTGAAAATATGGACAATATAAATTTTATTTAAAAATTGCAAGTAAATTACTGTTATAATCTAGGAAAAAACATTACTTTTTTAATCTAGGGAAAAACATTGTTTTTTTAAAAAGTCCTTACAATCTAGGAAAATTCTACAGTATGAACTAATCTTTTCAAATGTACTTTGCACAGAAATAATTTTTCCTCAAATTCTTTTTGCCAAAATATAGTTATAAAGACATTTAAATTATTTCAAAGTATATAATATACTTACCTAAAAAGCAGTATACTTTTAGAATATCTATTGGAAAGAATGGCTAATGCGTTTTAAATTGCCTATCAAACATAACTCAGTGCTTCTCTTTTTGCATAATAAATATTTTAATGCTAAAAATCAGAATACATTTCATTTTAAAATTTAAAATATATTCCAAATTTTAAAATAAAATAATTTTATTAACTGTAACAAAGTAATTTGAGCACAAGCTGTAGAATTAAAGATCAATGCTATCTGTCTGTAAAATGTAAATCTTGATGTAATGCAGTGTTTCATGACACTAGGGTCTCCAGGTTGTTCTATGATTCTATCAGATAAGGTACTGTGGTCAAATAAATGAGAGAAATCTGAATGTTCTATTCTCTAATTCTTGTCTAATTCAAAATTCCCTAAACTTCATAGATAATAGAATCTCTTTTGTGAGTCGCACCTGTTATTATCCTATAAAATTAGTGTTCCAGGGTAGTTCCAAATTAGAAAAGCTCTGATGAATCTATATTTTAACTGAACTAGAAGAAAAAGGACATAGTGAAGTATATGACTCAGACATTGAAAATTGCGAGAATCTTATCATACATTGTTATACATCTTGTCCATCTAACACCAACAAACTTAAATATATTAAACTGTGCCCAAGTTTGCTATGTATTATGAGTACGTAAGTATTTTCAATATATATACTCTCTTAAAATACCAGGTTTCATAGTTATAAAACAATGGCTAGGATTAAAAAAATCATGTTTAGAAACACTGGATTCGAATTTATGCTTTAACTTGCATGATATATCAAATTCCATGGAAATATCTGTCTGAATCTATTGAAAAGCACGCAAAAAGATAGAGTTGGGAATTCACGTAGAGAGAAGTTTGACTCATACTGTACCTATACGTTAAATATTAGATCTATTTCAGTACTAATCGGATCAGAATTTTCATTTATACCTATTTATTCATTTTTAATCTGTGGAAGTAACACATCTGGGTTTTTGATGATCATGACTTTGGATAATTGTGTTGTTGAAATTAAGTTATGGAAGAAAGGATTAGGTAATGAGAGTATAGGAATAAGTAGCTATATATATTATTCACAGCTGTATTATTTAGCAATAATTATGAAGGCATGACAATTTTTAAATCTTAATATTTAATGGTAATAATTTCATCTGTTCTGTGCTTTTAACTTCTCAAATTCACTTTCTGTGCTCTTCCACGTTTAGAAATGGAGAGAACATAAACATGAGGGTTATCTTTGGATTATCAGAACAGTTTGTGGATCATCTTCAAAAAATAGAACGTTTTGAAAATTAGCTCTATTCTTGATTATGCATTTTGATAATCATTTCAATATTCACAGTGATTATCAGAACATGGACCTATTATATATTTCCTTGACTCACTCAGCTCTGAAAACTTCTATTTTTAACAAATTATATTATACAATATGATAATCTACATGACAGGCAGAAACACCAAACTAGTAATTCAAGTTGCCTAATTTCCTGCAGTGTGGAAAAGGAAATTATACATATAATGTATATAATATTATATGCACATACTATGGAAGAAGATACAGGATTGAATATGGAGCAATGATTCATAGGAAAGTAAGTTCTCAAAAATTTTCAGGAGAAACGATGAAAAAGGATCAAAATAAATTATCAACAGATCTTGTGGATCTGTTAATCCCATTGGATTTACTACTATACATAAAATAGATAAGCAACAAGGATCTATTATATAGCATAGGGAATTATATTCAATATCTTATAATAAACCATAATGGAAAATAATCTGAAATATATATATTATATATATACTCATAAAACTGAATCACTTTGCTGTACAGCTCAAACTAACAACACTGTAAATCAACTACACTTCAATTAAAATAATATAGAACTTTTGGAGAGTATTACAATTGGAATTCTGAAATTAAAGGTCAATTTCATTTAAAAATCAAATGAAGAAAAAGAAAAAAATCAAATGAAGAGGGAGATGAAGTTGAATTCACAAGTTAAAAAGGTATAAAGCCAAATAGAAATATGTAAAAATAGAGTGGAGAAGGTAAAGAAATGAAGAAAGAAATGAAAATATATAAGTATTGGACAATATCTCATAGGACATCTTAGGGAAGCTATGGTTATGAAGTAATACTATGTTTCTCATCCAGTAATGTTCAGTCCATGCTTCTGGTTCCTGATATTAACACGTTGTCTCTTAGCAATAGGCAGAGTGCTCTGTGCCTCAACATCCATACTCAACCTTGTTCCCCACTTCTCGAGAGTCACGTGAAGAACACCTGCTGAGGTAGGAAGGTAATACTGAAATGCTCTCTGCACCCTGGCCCGTCCCAGGGGAGGATGCTTTAAAATGCGACTGTTCATGATCCAATCAGGTGGGGAATACAGGACAGGCTGAGGCTTCCTGCTCCCCCCATCTGGGGCTTCCTCTCTGTTGACATGATTTCATCTCTTGTTTTATACTTCCTTTTACTTGCTGAATTTGACTCTTGTAATTTCACAAGATGCAGAATAATCTGAAGCTCACAGACTACTGGTCTAGGGACATTTATCCTCTCTCAAGAAAATGGTATCCTAGGACTTGGTTCTCTCCAAGAGTCAAGCTTAAACTGAAGCTCTTTTACTTCCTTGCACAGTGTAAGGAATGACTCAGTATTTAGTTCCCATGAACAACACTGTGCTATTTTTCTATATCTGCTCCTAGAGCTCCAGCCTCCAATCCACTCAGGATCTGCGTTCTGAAACACAGCAGGGGATGGCTTGATGAGCTGCTTTACTGCCCATGACAAGGACCGAAGGCATCCTTGCCGGGAGTGAAGGTGTTTTAGCTTACAGCAGCAAAGTCCATATTTTGTCGTCTATCACTTGCAATATACTGTATACCCTGATATTAATTTCTATATCAATATTTCAAGTCACAGACACCTAGGTCAAATAAACATGAGAAAAGTGTTTAAATTTACTGGCATACATGTCTGAAGAGTCCAGAGATACTCATGTCTTCAGAGATCATTCAGTCATGTAACCAGAACTTTCACACATACTTCTGCACATCTCTCTGTGAGGTGGGGTGAGAACCACCACTTCCAGCCTGACATTTCCAAGTGTGTAAGCTGGACTCTTCCCCTCATTGCCCAAATATTCATCCCAGGGAAGAGTTCTGATTGACTATATTTGACCAACATGCCTATTACCTGAGCCATTCGCTTCACCAAAGCAATGAAACGTTACATTCGGATACGACAGGTCACATGACCCTCTTGTGATAAAGAGTGGGGAAAAGTGGGTGATGGATGTTATGATGCTTGATTTTATGTACTGACTTGCCTAGACCACAGTACTCAGGTATTCGGTCAAACACGTCTGAATGTTGCTGTAAAGGTATTTTTAGATGAGATTAACATTTAGTTCAGTAGACTCTGAGTAAAGGAGATGACCCTCCATAATATGGTGGGCCTCATCCAATCAGTTGAAGGTCCTGAGAGAAAAACGACTGAGGTCCCTGAGAAAGAGGGGAGTCTGCCAGCAGATCACCTTCAGACTCAAGCTGCAGCATCAACTCTTCCTTGGGTCTCCAACCTGCTCACCCTGCAGATTTTGGACTTGCCAGACTCCACAACAATGTGAACCAATGCCTTAAAATCTCTTCTCTCTCTCTCTCCCTCCATCTCCCTCTCTCCTCCTCTCTCTCCTTATATATAAATGTATATTATATTATACCTCCTGTTTCTCTGGAGAATCCTGACTCATAAATGCATTATAATTGGCAGGCCCCCAGAGGTATAAATTATTGGGGGTAGGATATAGTATCTTTTGAAAGGATGCTGAGAAGAATAAAA
Source organism: Eubalaena glacialis (assembly GCF_028564815.1). Classification (NCBI taxonomy): domain Eukaryota; kingdom Metazoa; phylum Chordata; class Mammalia; order Artiodactyla; family Balaenidae; genus Eubalaena; species Eubalaena glacialis. The sequence continues at coordinate 7,092,659 of NC_083730.1, forward strand.
CACTCAAGTTCCTCTGAAGTATCCTAAGTACCATCCTAGATGTGTCAGATGATTAAAAAAAGGGGAAATAACATGTTCCCTCAAAAACCTTATAATTTTTAGATATTATAAAATTGCCATGAAAGTACTAAATGTAAATGAAATTAATATGTATAATAGGTATATAAAAATTATACATAAACACCTCATTTTAAAATATATATACATTCAGAACTATAGATATGTCTATTTGTGAGTTAATAGACATGCACATATACACATTTCCTAGCTCTGTCTGCTGAAAGGGCCAGAATCAAGGATGCTCCAGGTAACAGTAGTACATCTCCCACACACATGTTGGTCTCTAAACATTGTTCACATTAAAAGGAAGTAGGGCTCTTTGGAGAAGTGGCTGATTCCAGGGCTAGAGCAGGGAAAATCCAAGATGAGCCTGGAACATCATTTTGTGCCACTAAAACACTAAAGAAAAAGGAGGCGGGACATGGAATGGGCTTGTTAAAAGAACCCAGGAGCCAGCCTGAAGGAGGTCCTAATGGCCAGAGTTGAAACAATTTGATAAATAAGTATCCATGAGTCCTGAGAAATAAACAAGAGGAGATAGCTCTTCCTTACAATAGAATTCCAATTAATAGAAAGTAGGAAATGGAGATTCACCAATGGGTCAAAATACCACAGTAATAATAACTGTTCCAGACAATGGGCATCAGTGGATGCTAAAATTCTTTGTCACGTTTATAGAGAAAAAGTATTTTAATAGTATCAAAGAATCTTCTCCAAGATACATATCACCTATGAAGGGGAAATATAGTAACTTTACAGTGAGGAAACCCAGCTGATACTGGGTTTCAACTGTAAATCACCAATAGTAAGAAGTATGCCCGTCATTAATCCCATGATATGATGCACTGAGGAACAACACCATTTCTACGGCATTCTTGCAACAATTGCATAAACTTACTCTAATCCTGAGAAGACACCAGACACACCCAAACTGAAAGACAGTCTACAAAATGGATGATCTTCAAGTGTCAAGGTCATGATAGACAAGACAGAGGAATGGTCGCAGGTTGGAGAAGACTAAGGGGAAGAAATTATACACAATAGGGCATCTTCAGTGACTTCTGTAGTCCTTAGATGTAAAGAACATAACTGGAAAACAATGGTGAAATCAGAACGAGGTCTATACTATAGTTAATGAAAATGTACCAATGTCGAGGTTCTTTTCTTGATACCTGTACTATGGTTATATAAAATAGTGTCATTAGGGAATAAGATGAAGTATGCGAGGCAACTTCCCATATGGTTTCTGCAACTTTTCTTAAAGTCTAACATTAGTTTGAAATAAAAAGGTTTTTTAAAAATTATATGTGTATACAAGAAAGTGCAGTCATGTCACTCATTTGCTTTCTACCTGTAAACATGGTTTGAATGTTCCCATCGAGGGAAAGCCTTCTGGCCCCTATTTCTTGAATTATAACTACCACCCACGACAACCTCGAATTATGCCTAATTACTTAAAATTGCAGTCTCATTTCAGCAGTCTCATAATTAAAAACATACATCACCTAGTACAGTGGGATGAAGATCTTACCGCCATAAATAGCGAAATAGCTTTTCCATGTTTTTCATATGCACAATAGTCAGCAAAGTCATTGCTGAAGGAAGCTTCCTCCTATGCATGTTTTTTCATTGTCATTGACACATTTCTGAACAGCTCAAAGTGTATAAACGTATGGAATTCTTATCTAGAAAAACTTAGCAGGAAAGGTACATATTGGCTACAAATAACCGGAATTTTTAACATTTATATTGTATTTTGTTACTCAAAACATGTTGACACAAGCATACTAGAGTAGATGCCAGGCAGAGATTAAATAGAAGCAAAAGTAACAGGAAAAGAAGCATTTTTAAAAATCTCACCAGATGAAAATTTTGGATACCCCATCTAGAAAATTGCCCTTCCATACATTTACATAAACATTTGGGGGTTTCACATTATTGGGCTTAGAGTAAGTTTTGTAATTTTAGTGCTGACAACTAAAATTACAGAACTGCATCTGCCCTCCTATGCAGAGTACAATGAGGCAACACCAGAGTTCTATGACTTAATTTGCACTTATGGGAGCATTTTATGTGAGCATATATATTAAACTACAAAGCAATCACAGAAAATGAAACCAGGAGTCAAAATTGTATATTTAAATAAACTGAACAATTATTTGAGTATATCAAAAGCTTGATCAAGTCAAATGAATTATGCACCAGTATACTTTTTCAAAAACACATGTTAGTTTTGGCAGGGGGCGGGGTATAAACCTTCCCACAACTGTGTTCATAGTCCCAAAAGTTCAGTTCCGGAAGTATCATTAGACATCCTCATAATTTCCATGATTAAAGCCATAATTTATCTAGGTGAACTGAGACTTTGTATGTGATTTTCTTTAAAACATTCTATGAAAAGAAATGTGAGGGGAGAAACAGATGTTGGTGATTGCTGAAATCTCAGTGATGGGACAGCTAGAAGATCTTTCAACTCCTTGTTCACTGTCTCTCAGCCTTCTCTCTTGCTAGTCCTCGTCTTAGGCCAGCATCACTGAACAGCTTGAAGCTCCCTGGAAATAGACAGTTTTTCATAATTCTTTGCAGATGCTGGTCCCTCTGTTAGGAAAATTTTTGTAATCCCACTCAATTCAATTCACCCCAAGCTGTTCTTCCCTGACTGGCTACTTTTATTCCTTTAGATTCAGCTCATGTGTCAACTCCTACATGACTCCAGGGCAGATTTCTCCCACATTATATGAAAAATCAGAATGTTCACTCTGAATACAGGGGCCATGTACATCTTTCTGTGAGCTTTCCTGATGAACAGTCACGTGCAGAGTCTGGGTAGTACCTGTTCTCATGCTGATTTGAGTCAGACTGGGCATCTCCCTTACAGGCTGTGAATCTGCAGGAGGCTGGAGCAGCTCTGTTCCGTCCATCTCCTTCTGTGGCCCTGTGGCTAGAGGGGAAATGGCTACCTGGATAGCACATTCCTCATGGCAGACGTCAGAAGCTTCCAAAGGCATGAATGGAAATGTAGGTGCCCGTTAAGTCTTGAAAGTGGTACAATGTCATTTCTGCCCACATTTCATTGAATAATGGCAGTCACACGGCCAAGCTAAAAATCAATGGATAAGAGCAATATAACCTTTCAATAGAGAAGGGAGTTAATATTTCCTCACAACCTATCAGCTACCATAATCAATGTCTGGGAGGGTCTCTGGCACACGGTAGGTGCTTAATACACTTTCGTGTGCTTAATTGTTCTTAAAAGATTTCAATGGTTTATCACTTTTAAGATCCTGAAAAGTAAACAGGTTAAAAGCAGAGTCAAAAATGGCTCCATCATTAATTTAGGGTTTTATCACAGCCCCTGCGGGTTCTTTGCTTATTTATCTGTCTCCTTCATTCCACCGTGATCTCCGTGACGTCTTGCCTCATTGGTATCCCCACCTGTTGGTAGTGGGCTTGACATCTGGGAAGTGCGCACTAAATGCTCATTGAATAAAGAATAAAGGAACACAAGTTAGAAAGGAAAAGAAGACAGAAAGATCAAAGCAAATCTAAGACAAAACAAAGCAAGCGGCTATCTTCGCTTGTGGAGTTCACAAGTGATGCTTCAGCATTTACTAGAATTTTTTTTCTTTGCTTTAAAGTGATAGTCAAAAACTTTTGATCTAACCAGTTGTTATTATGAGTATAATTTATCATAAGGTAAGCCTCTAAGTTTGCTTTTGCTTGCTAATTTACAAGTCACTTAGGATATATGATGAGAATGCAAACTGAGCAAGATTCATTTAGGTTTGAAGTCCCTAGAACCACAGAAACAAAGAACGATAAAATATTTATAGCTCAATGAGATTTAGACTTCATCTTGCGAGCTGAATTAGGGTACAAAAAAGCAAACTGAAAAGAAAATTAATTACTGAGGCTTGGTAATATAATGGTCCATAATCATGTACCTATGATGGTGCAGAGTCAGAAAGGTAACTAGGTGTCCTGTTCTGGCTTCAGAATTCTTTGTTTTTCCCTCTGCCTCCCTGATATTTGCAATTAACCTTTCTATAAAAGTATTAGCAATATTAATATATTCCTATGATATAAAAAGATCACTCTCTTTTACATACATTTTACAGTTAGGGCATTATACTTGAGAAGAAACGTATGCAAAATCATGGATAGATGTCAAAAACTTATTATTGAGAACATAAGACAAAAAGGTAAAATTAGTGTATTAGTGCATTTATATGAAGTTAAAATGGAAGTGAAATCATTGAAGGGATTAAAAGTCTAGGAGGGGTTACTTCTGCTGAGGTGGAAGTGACTGGGAGAAGACAGAGGGAAAAACAGGTTGGTGGGAGGAAGCCTTGAGAAATACTGTTCATTTACTATTTCTTACACTAAGTGGTTTTCCCAGGAACCTATGCCCTGTGTAGGCCATTTTTTTTTTTACATCCTTGCTACTACTCCCCCCTCACTGAAATGTACTTTCAGGTACTACAACGCTGGTTGGTCTCCTCTAAATCTTTTGGGATTGCTCTCCAATTTGAGTTCCCTGAAAGTCCTAGTTTTCTAATTCCCAGTGCAATCTTGTCTCAAAATCTTTTATGACACCAATGTCTCTGCAACAGATCTCCTGGGAGACACCTTTTACTCTGCCATCTTTGGGGACTGTTATTCAGCCTACCATTCAGTTTATATATAACTCTTAGGTATGTACAGACAATAGACAGTAAATAAATAGATGACAGATACATACATACTATGTAGATGACAGAGATAGATAATTTTGAAAGAGGGGGACTTGAGAGTTTCCAGTATTTTTTGCCTAATGAGGTGAGTGCTATCCTCTATAAAAAATCTTCGTTTTGCTTTCAAGAAACTCTGTTCTGCTTTCAAGACTTGCCTTAAGAGCAAAGCATTCTTATAGTGTCTTTCACTGGTTCCTGAAGGATTTTACCCTCCAGAAAAATGCACTATTATAGGATTCAGAAGGGGAACAAAAAAGCTGTGCTTTTATGAAGTAGGACAAATAGGGGTGATGGAGAACAGAGGTGAAAGGGAAACTTGAAAGACCTCAGATACATTCTTGGCAGATGTTAGGGAGCAGGACACATAGACCTAGAAATAAATTCCCCGGAAGACTTTTTTTTTATCGCCAGTTTAAATATTTTTGCTCTGAGAGATTCTACAGTCCCTAGAAACTCTTCAGCCTTGGATTAAAGGTTAAAAAAAAAAAAAATACAACTTAGATTTACTGTAATTTTTCTTTAATGAATTAGGTCTTTGCCTCTGAGTAGTAGAGATACAGTTAGAATAAGAGGCATCAGCAATAGGGAAGTAACCTTTATGAGAATATCTGTTTGCAGCAGCTAAATGCTGTGCTGGCAGTGTGTCCCTCTCTATTTGGAAATGGCAGTGCCCGCGATGATCGCCAACGCCGATGCAGTACTTACTCTGTACTAAGGATGAGTCTAAGCAGTTTTCATATATTAATTCCCCTGGTTCCTGCCCCACCCCACGAAACAAACAAACAAACAAACAAAAAACACTTGAAACGGGAACTATTATCAACCCCATTTTAAAAAGGGGGAAAAAATGGAGGTACATCAAAGTTCATAGCCTCATCCTAAGCCACACACACGCTTGAAACTGTACTTGAACCCAGGCCCTGGTTTCAAGGCCCAAGACAAGGTTTTACAGACGAAGCTTTATCTCACTCCGGATGCAGCACTGGGTGGTGGGCCCATTCCTCCACCTGATTTACTGTACTCTGTGCTGAAGCCATTCATCCATCCTGAGCTCATATGCGTAAAATGTGTGGTGCTGAGTTCTAGGAATTCAAACACGAATGAGGCACCTTCAACATTTATTAGTTTTTTTGTTCTTTTTTGTTTTTTTTAACCAAGATGACTCAGAGGGTGAAACCCAGAGCCCAGAGGACCATGGGGATCTGATTCCCTGGGGAGAAGAGCAGCCTAGATGTTACAAAGGGTGACAGAGATGAACACCTGTCAGAAAGGCATAAACACTTCCGCAATCTCCTCCTGAGATTCTCTGAAATACTAACAGCACATGTGGGAAGAGACAAAGCTGCTGAACTTACTTTGTAAGCAGATGGGGCCAGAGCCAGGATGTACCAGCCAACTGTTTCCATGAAACCACATCATAACAAACCCCCCGCAGTACTCAGAGGTACAGAACCAAACGACTGCTTATTCCAGCTCGTGCATCCATGGGTCAGCTGGAGATTAGCTGAGCTGGGCTAGGCTATGCTGGGCAATTCTGCTTCAAACTGAACGTCCAGCTCGACTTGGCCTCTCTCTCCAAGTGCACTCAGTCCTACTCCTATGCATTTATTCTAGGGCCCAGGACACTTGAGACAAGCTCTTTTCATTGCACAGCAGAATCACAAACAGGCAAGCATATTTCAAACCGCCTCTTGTATCATGTCTGTTAACATCCCATTGACCAAAGCAAGTCTCATGACCAAACCCAAACCCAACTTGGATGGAGGATATAACACCCCTCCCGTGTAGATCAGGCAAGGGGGAAACTTGGCTGAATATATGTTAATCTACTAAACAGGGTAATTTGGCCTAGAGTATTTCCAGTTAACTTTATGGACTAGAATTTTCACACAAGCCTAGCATGAAGTGGGCCCAAAAAGAAAGAAAGAAAACAAAGCTCCAATGAATAAAATGTATTTAACCAAAAGGCTGAGAGACAGTCATTGTCCCATCTCCAAATTTAGAATGTATTATGCTTTAATACACTGAGAACAAAAATCCTCGAAATTAATAGGAATAGCTTAAAGATATTTGCAAAGCATGCAGATCACCTAACTATGAAGGCTAACCCTGAGGAGTATCCTGTAAAAATTAAGGCAATCCAACAAACACATGAAAAGATGCTCAACATCACTAATCATTAGAAAAATGCAAATCAAAACCACAATGAGGTATCATCTCATACGGGTCAGAATGGCCATCATCAAAAAATCTACAAACAATAAATGCTGGAGAGGGTGTGGAGAAGAGGGAACCCTCCTGCACTGTTGGTGGGAATGTCGATTGACACAGCCATTACGGAGAACAGTATGGAGGTTCCTCAGAAAAACTAAAAATAGAACTACCATATGACCCAGCAATCCCATCACTGGGAATATACCCGGAGAAAACCATAATTCAAAGAGAGTCATGCACCACAATGTCCATTGCAGCCCAATTTACAATAGCCAGGACATGGAAACAACCTAAGTGTCCATCGACAGATGAATGGATAAAGAAGATGTGGCACATATATACAATGGAATATTACTCAGCCATAGAAAGGAATGAAACTGAGTTATTTGTAGTGAGGTGGATGGACCTAGAGACTGTCATACAGAGTGAAGTAAGTCAGAAAGAGAAAAACAAATATCATCTGCTAATGCATATATATGCAATTTAAAAAAATGCGACTGATGAACCTAGTGGCAGGTCAGGAATAAAGACTCAGATGTAGAGATGGATTTGAGGACATGGGGGTGGGCGGGGAAGGGGATGCTGGGACGTAGTGAGAGAGTAGCACTGACAAATATATGCTACCAAATGTAAAATGGATGGCTAGTGGGAAGCAGCCGCATAGAACAGGGAGATAAACTTGATGCTTTGTGACGATCTAGAGGGGTGAGATAGGGAGGGTGGGAGGGAGGCTCAAGAGGGAGGGAATACGAGGATATATGTATATGTATAGCTGATTCACTTTGTTGTACAGCAGAAACTAACATAACATTGTAAAGCAATTATACGTCAATAAAGATGTGAAAAAAAAAAAAAAAATTAAGGCAATAAAATGCAGGATACTCACCCCAGCTAGAGATTTTACTTAAGAGGACAAATATGCCATCTATGTGGGTGATGTGCAAATATGAATCAATATCTGTTAATTATCTCGTAAGCCTAAATATATACATACATATATAATAACATTTGCAAGTAGATAAAAATAGTCTCTATGATGAATGTATTTCTTGGGTATACTTTTGGAAAAACTTATTAGAGTATGTCAAAGGGAAATAGTAAAATAGGAAATGGAGACTAGGTGGCTTGGACAACATATTCTTAATAATTTAATTCACAGTAACAATGAAAATATGATTTTAGTATTTGGATACTTTTAATAAGAAGCAATAAAAAACTGTCATTTACTGCAACTAAAAACTTTTCAATAGGATGGTCTCCTTATAAAGCAGCTTATACTGGCAAAAAAAAAAAAAAAAAAAAAAAGGTGTCATATTTGTATTGTTTCCTACAATGCTTTGATGAAAATATTACAAAGGCTGCCAAACTACTTACATTTTCCAGTATGTAACATGTTTTACGTCCAGAGAATGTTTAATTAATTTCCTGATTAATTTTTAATGCTATTGCTGTTTGGCAGCTCTTCTGACAAAACTGCCTTCCTCATTATAGAAATTCTACTTGTGAAAAGAAGTCAACCATAGCAAATGGACTTATTGAATTATCCAGCTCACCAGTTATAGAGTATAAAATTATTCATCCTCATATAATTTGATCACGAAAAATCATTTATCTTTAGCAACTGTGTAAAATTAGATATTATGCTGCAGGATAGCTGCAATTTTAAAACTGTAGTTAAAAACTTTTAAAGTGTATTCGAACACTTAATTATTGCCTATTTTCTCACACCGCTTTGTTATAAAAAAGGTTAGTATCCAAGTAATTGCTCCAGTGAGCCCACTTCTCTCACCCTTTAAAAAGCATCACTTAGTTGTTTAAATGCAAAATGTCTGTCGGTTATTATTATTGGCTGTGCAATTTAGCGGAGACCTCATTCTTATTTTAATGTTTATAAATTAATGAATTCAGAATCAATTCATTTCTTAATAAAACCAACATAACTTAATTGGAAACTCTTCTGTGTTATCATTATTACAGGTATATATGAGAAGCACTGTAGCAAAGCATTTGTAAAGGTTGAATTGATGCTTAACATTTCTTATTCATAGTGCTAGACTCAGCATTAATATTACTTTCCAAGCTATTTATAGATTTTTGTATCTTATCTTAAAGACCATGCCTGATGTATCTGAAGATTACTTTTCTGTTACAGCTAACCAAGTGGATCTAAATAGGCTTATCAACTAAAATGGAAACCTCAAAGATCTAAAAATGAGCTTTTCAGCTATCATTTCAGGCTATACAGATTAATTTTTCCTATTTGGGCAGTCTTTCTAGATATCTTCCAGCTAATGTATTACTCAGCTAAAAGTCAGTAAGATTATGCAGCTTTAGCTAAAATATATCTATCTACATTTTTCTATCAATATGTATCTAATGTATCTACACATAATTTATAGACAAATATATTGATATATATCCACATACCACCTACAATTTCGGGAAAAAGTCTGAAAAATTAATGACACAAATATCAAAAAAAAAGTTGACTTATTGAGATAATAACCAACAGACTAGGGCACCATAAAATGAATATATATTTGGCATGATGTATTTAACTTTTCATTTTTTTCTGTTAAGTTGGGAGTCAAAGAATGGAACTTTGTTTCCAGAAGAATCACTGATGCATTTGCTAAAAAATGACAAATGAGAGAAGAGTCATCTGATGTAAAATACGTGATTGTCTTAAGATACACAAAATTTTTAATTTTTCTCAATCAAACGTTTTGCTATTTATCAAGCTACTCATTTCAAGAATTCCATAAAATCTTTTTTAAAAAGTCATGTATATTCAATCAACTGGTGATTCCAATCTTGGTTTAGCACACCCATCGATACTGGTTTTCATCATAGAGAAAGCTCTCTGAAAATGCTTTGCATTTTTCTATAAAATATTTTGTTAAATCATTACAGATCTAACCAAAAAAGATCAACATTTTCATGATATTTTTATATAACAATTATTTTTCTCTTATTTTTTCTTTATAAATCCAGGTCAAATAGTAGGGAAAAAAAAGGTTGATTTTTTAAAAAATTACATAAAATTAAATAAAATGGTATAATTTTTATAAAAACAAAAATTGCATTAATACTATTATATTCTGCCTAATACTCTATCACTCAGGCAAGAATTCTATAATAAATGTATTTTTTCAATTTAGATATTTTATCTGAAATTCATTATATGTTAATTTTTTTAATACAGTATATTTATTCACTATTGTAATATTACTTTCCTAGAAACGTACCTTAGAAAGTAAAGCATACATTTTTTTTCTGGCTCAGGATAGCATAAAAGAAGAAAAGTTATGTTATTTCCATTGTTGTAGTCAAAAACAGCTTATGAAACCTTCTGAGTCTTACGTAATGTGGTAATTACAATGTGATATCGCATTCATTTAAAAAATAAAGTGAGACTTCCATTTCAATTAATATGGAGGAATTGGTTCCCCACCCCCACCCCCCAAAAAAATCCTCCTACAAGTAAAATAGCTTGATCAGGTGCAATGAGCTGAACTCAAATGAAAATCAGGGAAGATACAAAGGAGTAGAGAAGAAAGATGAAAGTACAAGCAATGGTAATAAGTCTGAACTGAGGCTGGAGCTCCCGGGGCAGGGGGTGAACACGGGGTGGGAAGAGGGTACGGGGTGGCAGTTAGTTTCAGTAATCACGGACTTTGGGTTTTAAGGGTCACATGAATGGGAGATGATACCTTGAGTTATCATCTGGCCAGGTGTTAAGAGCTGGAATTCATAAAGTACAACTCTTAAAACCAGCCTTGAATTTAGTTATAATAATACAAACTAAAATGAACAAAAAGTTACACAAAAGTAGTACCTGTTAGTAAACCTTTGCTCGTGGCAGAAGTAAAAGGAAAATTTGATTTTGAGATGACCCCACAGCTTAGTTTCCAAAAGATTCTCTCAGAGACCTCTTAAATATTAGGTATAAACATAGAGTGTAAAGGACCATGAGATTAAAAATAAATAAATAAAAGTTATAATATTGAAACAATCCAATTTCCGTAGAAGAAATAGATAAATTTATGAGGAACTGCTCCCACGAAATTCACCAGATCCAGCCGACCTCACAGAATTTTAGTAAATCTTTAAAAACCACATAGCTTAAAAATGTTCTATAAATTATTCCTCTGCGTTGAAAAGAGTGGAAACTTCTCCTTTTAGGAAGTATAACACTGATACAAACAGAAATAGTACAACTAAAGGTAGTACAAAAGAAATTCTTAACCAATATACTTATGAATATTGATGCAAAAAATCGAATAAAATATTAGCAAGAGGAATCTAGTATCGCAATAGCAAAATAATATGCCATAACCAGTGGCGATCTATTCTAAGAACTCAAGGTTGGCTCAACGTTTGGAAATCAATCTATCAATATTCCATATTATGAATACATCTAAGAAAGTATGTCACGTGATTATCAATTATCTTCATATTACTGAGAAAGCCTTTAACAAAATCCAACATTCATTCATTAAAAACAAAAACAAAAAACTCGGGAAATCAGAAATTGAGGGATACTTTCTTAGCTTGAAGTCTCCTCTGTAAAATGAGAGGAACAATGGCCACTTCCCAGGGCTCTATAAATGTTCAAGAACACACAGCTTAAGTATTGGGCACCCTTCCCTTTCTCTGGGGCATTTACATTTGGACAGATATGCTTTATTTTTTTTAACTTTTGGATTTTGAACTTTTATTTTTAGCCTATAGAAAAATTGTAAAAATAACACCGAGAGTACTCATTCACTCCTCATCTAGATTCTCCTAATGTTAATATGTTATATAACATGATTACAATGGTCAAAATCTGGAAATTAAACTTAATATAGTTAACTGGAGACCGTATTAGATTTTATCAGTTTTCCATTAACGTGAATTGGACGTTGTTGCTCCCATTTTACAGAGAAGAAACTGAGGTCCATAGAGGGAAAGGGACTTGGTCAAGGTCACCCTGCTAGGATGTAGGAAGGATGAGTTCAGAAGGATCTGATCTCAGGATCAGAGCTGAGCTGATCTCAGTTTCTAAAAGGCACCAGTATTTCCTTCCTTGGTCCTCTGCATAGGCTCTTCCCTCAGCCTAGAACATTCTTGCCTCCCTTTCATTCTTGGAGTCCAAATGCTGCTTCCACCAAGAAGTCTATCCTGACTATGCTGAGTGGTGCCCCTTTACCATGTACCAGTCTTTCCTCCAATGCGTTTGCTCACTTGTAAAGAAAAACAGCAAAAACACAATCTCAGTGCATACTGTTAATAAGAGATATACCTAAATCATAAGGCATCATAAATTCTGAGAGTGAAAGTATGAAAAAAACATTACACCCAAAAAGTAATCGGTTTCACTTTACCAAAGTCAGGTAATGCAGGCATGAAGTGAAAAATCATTTATAGGAAGAAGACAGGATCACTACCCAATAAAATTTTTCATCTCACAAGGAAGATATAACAACTCTCAACTAACATGGCATAGTCTGTGATAAAACTGTTCAATCATAGAGGATAAAAATTTCACCTTTCTGAAAAAATGATATACTAAAGAGAGAGAAGAGTCCTATAATTATATTTATAGAACCCTCTACCTAAGAGTTAGAAAATACACTCTCACTGTAAACACAGAGAAAAAAAGAAAAAACACTAATCATCTAATATCTATAGGGAAATTTTCATAAAAACATCAAAATTTCAGGACAATATGGAACACATTTTCTGATCACTTCCTATTTGGAGAAAATGGAGCAGCTCATGTCTGAATAATTTCTTCACCAAGGGCAACTGAAAAATATGGAGAAAATCTATTGTAGGCATCACAGAGTAGATGAACAGTCTAGAAGATCCAAGATTCTGGAGAGCAGAGAACCACAGAGAAGTGAAGTCACTTTTCCCTGGAATATATTTGTCAAATGTGGGCAAAGTACAAGATTTCAAGTATCTCAACGTATTTTAGGGAAAGGGCCAGGACAGGTGAATAGGACAATCATTAAGTCCTTTCTGGCTGTTTCCTGGAGCAGGAGACATGAGATAGGAGTCATGTGAGAATAAATTCCCTTTGAGTTGGGTGTGGTAGAAAACTGGTTCTGAAATACAACCAGTTTTCCCTGAAGATATCTGTCAAAGTCTGAAGTTACAGAGAGCAAGACCATAAAATGCTAAGTAGAAATTCTTGGTGAAACAGAGCTATGCTGATCAAAGCAGAGAAATGATCAAAAAAGAAAAGCCTACCAGTAACTCAGTTTAAAGTCCAAAATATAGTGTTACATCAGAGGAGTCAAAGCAGAGGTCGGGGAGGCGGGGAGGAAATTAACTTCAAATTTGCTTAGTCCCATGAGGTAGTTTAGATAATCAGCTCCATATCAACAAGCAGAGAAATGGTGGATTGCCTCTGGTCAAACATAATGTCATCAGGACCTTCCATAGTTTTGTTTTAATTCAAACTGACCTGCACTCAGTCAAAAATTATTAGACTTTGCTAGGGACAAGACCATATGACCAAAATCAAAAAGGAAAACAAAAGATATTAGGAACACGTCAATAATTCATGCAGGCACTGGAAGCAAACTTTAAAATAACTGATCTACACATTCAAGAAACAGTATTAAAAGACAGAAAAATAGGATAAAACACATACTATGTTATCTACATATACCAAACTCAAAAGCAGGCTGTAGTCAAGATAGTGACTATGACATGACACGAAGCAACAGGAGGACATTTTCTGAGACCATGATCTAATCATGTTTTTTTTTTTTTTTCCCTAGATCTGAGTGCTAGATACATAGATAGGTTCACTTTAAGAACCGGTTTACATGGCAGAAATAGAGACACAGATGTAGAGAACAAACGTATGGACACCAAGGGGGGAAGGTGGTGGTGGGATGAACTGGGAGATTGGGATTGACATATACACACTAATATGTATAAAATAGATAACTAATGAGAACCTACTGTAGAGCACAGGGAACTCCACTGTACAGTAGAAACTAACAACACTGTAAAACAACTATACCCCAATAAAATAGAATACAATAAAATAAAATGTTAATAAGCCATACCCTTGTGATTTGAGCAATTTTCCAGGTTATACTTCAATAAAATGTTTACTGAAAGAGAACTAACTAACCAGTAAGATCAATAAAAATGTGAAGATTTGGGAGTTAAGACACATAAATACTTGGTCACACAAATAAACATGTTTCTAAATACTTTTTTCCATCAAAGAAATCTTAATGGGATTATAATATATTTCAAACTTACATGTAATTAAAGTACTAGCAAAACTTCAAATGTAGTTAAAGTGGCACTTTTTGGGAATCTTTGAGCCTTATCTATTTTTAGAATGATTTATTTGAAAGAAGTGCTGAAAATTATTGCCTAAATATTTAACATAAGAGGTTTGATAACATTAAGAAATTGGAAGAAAAAAACTGGTAAATATGAACATGAGCAGAAATGACACAAAAGAATAGAGAGTATTAAAAATGCTGTATCTTTATTTGGGAAAAAATAATAAACTAGACAAACCTCAGACAAGACTTTTAAAGGAGTTATAAGAGACATAAAGAATAACTACAGTTATAGTAGATATTAGACAAATTTTTACAGACTTTTAATAAAAAACATCTTTCGGCCAGCGCATTTGAAAAGTTAGATGATCAGAGTAATTTCCTACAGAAATATGCCAAAATGTATCAAATATATGTCCACACTCAATCAAGTAAAAAGTAAGTAACCTGAATATTTCTATAATTACAATTGAATTAATGGTTGAAAAATATAGCTTTCTTGAGAGAGGGAGAAAGAGAATGAAAGAGACAGAGGGACCCAGATGGTTTTGCAGGAAAAGGTGACCCCCGTCTTTCCAAAACTGTACCCAGGAATAGAAGGTGGAATTCATCTTGCACTTGTTGAGGCAAATGTAACTCCAGTGTCAAAATGAAAAAATAGATTAATAAGAAAAAAATAAGAATCAATTTCACTAATGAACATAGATACAGCATACCTGAAAGAAATAACAACCAAATCCAGCAATTTTTGAAAGTGACATTATATCATGAACTCATGACCCATGCTAGAGATACAATTTTATTAATACTAAAAACTCTATTATTATTCACCAAAATAAAAGGACAAAGATGAAAAACTGTATGTTATGCCAATAGATCTCTAACATGTATTGAATAAAATGTAATACTCACTGAGGATAAAGATAAAATCTCTTCGAAAAGCAAAGCTTTAAAATAATCACATTATCTTTCATGTGATTAAGATCATATAAAAATAAGTTAAACACTCAAAATCTGGAAAAAAGTAAGTTATTATTCAAAAATATTAAGCAAGGTCTAAATAAATCGTTTCACCAACTGTTGGATGTGAAGACTCAACACCAAAAAGAAGTCCAATTTTCCCCCTTAATATCATTTGTTCAATGAAAATTTAATAAATATTCCAATAGGGATTTTTGTAGGAACTTGGCAAGCAGATTGTAGAATGTATATGAGGGAGCAAAGGGTCGGGAAAAGTCAAGACTCTCAAAGAACAAGGTCTATGGCATTCCCTCAAACAGAGTCTTATTAGCAAGCTATATTTATTGGTGAGCGTTCTTAGTTACACAATACATAATTTACATTAGTTTAAGGAGGAATAAATTTATTTATGAACACTGGAAAGCTCTCAGAATCACTGATATATTGAGAGAAAGAAGCTAAGGGCTAAGTGTCCAAGAACCACTTCCTAACTACAGACTCCGTCTGTTAAGGGTTACCTCTGACCCCGCACATAACGGGAAAAGCAAAATGCTTAATCTTTTAGAGAAATATCAGTGTAGGAAAAGCAAAACACTCACACACACACACAAAAAGTATAAAATCACATCTTCAGTTTGGCACAAAAAGAACTATTAACATAAAGAAGTTTCAGCTTTCAAGAAGATATTCATACTACATTTGAATGACAAAGAATTCATGTCCAAAACACTATTTTTTATAATGTCCATAAATTCATAAGAGAACAATTTATCCCCCCAAAAATTTGAAACGGAAAAGAGAAAAAAGAAAAATAGGTAATTCCAGAAGAGGAAATCTTAATGCCCATAAGCAATATGAATATGTATTCTACCTCATTAGCAATCAAGATAAACAAATTAAAACAAAATTACATTTTCCACTCACTTGATTAGCAAATATCTAAACACCTGACTCTAATAGTACTGACAAGACAGAAGGAAATGGGGACATTCAAACACTATTAGAGGAAGAATTGAGTGCCAGAGTCACTCTAAAAAGTCATTAGGCTACATCTAGTAAGTTTGGAGGTGAACATGCCTTAAGACCCAACCATAGATATACGGAAAAATATACAAAAATATATAAATATATACAAAAGTATTTGCTGGAGCATGGTTTAAAATAAAACATTAGTAACCAGCGAAGTAACCACAGAACAATGAATAAATTTTATATGCATGCCATGCAATGTTATACAAATGAAATAAGTTAACTAAATCTTTAACCATCAACATGAATAAATATCAAAACCATAGCAGTGAGCAAAATAAAAGCTGATTTCTGAATGATTTGATGACATTTGTATAAAGTTTTAAAACATACAGAACTATATTAAATGGTTATAAAGGCATCTATACGTTACAACAGTTTAAAAGCACACAAAAGAATGAAAAATACAGGATAGTGTTTAGTTGTAAGGATATATTTCAGAGGGGATCGAGATGGCAAAGGGGTAGAAGTAGGGCTTCAACTGTAATTTTGATGTTTCATTTCTTAAGTTGGGTGAAGTTACCTTAGTGCTGGTTACTAATATTGTCCATACGTATTTGCACTTTTGAATAATATGAAGAATGAATAGTGCCACATTACTTGACTATCATAGTGTGATGACTTGTAAGTATATATTTTTGAAACGCTTTTGTCAAACAACTTCTACACGCCTTGGCTTAAATAGAAAGAGAGAATATGTACAACACCCAGAAGGACAGAGAAGGCAGCTCGCCATCCAAAGCTCAGGCTGCCCTGGTTGCTTCTAAGAGCTGAGGGATCAACGTCTCAACACAAGTTGAAACCCACGCATCCCCGTCAGCTGGAAAGCTCTGATCTAGGAAACTGGCTGCCCTAACAGCTCCTACCAGAGCTGGATTACCACATCCACAGACTACATGTTTGCTCTGTAGACTCAGACATCTGATGGTTAAGCTATCCAAGGGTCAGGGTCCGGCTAAGGGTGATCTCCTGCACATAGACACAGTACCCCGACTCACAGAGACTATTAGGAAAAAATCAGCACACCCGTCAGCTTATTGCTTTGTAGATACAGGACTATTAAACTGTTTATACAACATGCCCCCTGACCAAGGGTAGTCTCTGACCCTGAAAAAACTTGGAACAGTAATAAAAATCAGTTTTCTGGGTAGCATGGAATCATGGCAGGCTGAGTTATTTGAAAAATTCGATGGTTAAAAACAATGACTTTGGTAGCCTGACAGCCACAGTCAGAACACTGATGTAGTTTGTCTCTGTAAGAAACATTTTCTTTCCGGCCAAGGCCAAGGCCAAGGCGATTCTCTTCAGATTGAATGGACCTATCCAAGGATGAGATCCTGCATGGTGACCCTTCCTGTGCGACTCCAAGCCCTAGAAGGCACGTTATTACGCTTTTAAATAAGTAAGAGACTGCAGGAACCCCAAAGTTCCCATTTATTCTCACAAAAAGTGATAAGATTTGCTTCAATTTTAACCTAAAAAGGCAGTTGTTCTGTTCATTATTTCATGATATCAATTCCTCTGCTCTATGTCCCTAAAAATATCAGGTTTAATATAACGTTAATTGGGTATAGACGTAAAGTAGATAGGTAACAATGATTTGAGCTTTCCTTAATCCATGGTAACAACTGCATGTTTGTCCCGCTACACTTAACACAGCGGGAGTTTTCTTTATTCAATATTCCTAGATATGAATTTTATATCATATATTGTAATTAAATTATTTGTTACACATTCTTATTCTAAAGGAGACCTATTTCTCGAGAACTAGTCTTTATTTCTTGAATCGTTAAGAAACTTAAGTGAGACATATACCCTCATCAAATGGCATTATATTAATATTTATACAATCACAATTATGTTTCATGCAATATTCATCAGTTTCTTATAGAGAGCAATTACTACAGTTATTACTCAGACACTTGTTTTTTCTACCTCCTACTAGAGGGATTCATGTAGTATTATTCTGCATTCTGTAAACCCTAAGTTAAAATAATTAACTTCTAGTAGGTGACAGTGAACTGCAAAATCAATACTCTGTGAGACTCAGGTATCATAACAATATGTGACACTATTTACTCGGCACTCATTTAATTTCACTGTGTAAATGACATTTCCTTTCCAACATCACTTAGTGAACAGATATCTAGCTACTGTAGCATTTGACATTTGACCAACATTGACTGTTCAGAGCTTTTCCTCAAGTGCAAGTAATTCAGCATAAATAAATTATCTAGAGGACTGGGAACACCAAAGAACTCAAGGTTGGGAGATCAGGTATTAGCAAGGGTGTTGATTTTTAATATTTTCTAAGAAAATGGATTATATTCAAAGCTTTTATGACTTTTTAAAAAATTACAAAAATGTTGAATATTTCCATGTATTTTATATACACATATACATTTTTTCTTAATAGTTATATAGTGCTAATCTATGGAACACCAATTACTTTATTCAATATTCTATGATTAAATTCAGGTTGTTTTCCATTTAAACTATTAAATAAATATTATACTTAAATGACATATGGATCTAGACAACAATTATCAAAGAATGCTACATCATTAGGTGACATAGTGTTGAGGAACTGATGGTCCTGGTCCTGCTACCTTGGAACACTAATCAATGTTAGCATCATTTTTTTTTTTTTTTTTTGGCTTGCAGGATCTTAGTTCCCCAACCAGGGACCAAACCCGTGCACCCTGTAGTGGAAGCGTGGAGTCCTAACCACTGGACTGCCAGGGAATTCCCAATGTTAGCATCATTAAAGGTGATACAATCAGACATTTTGTACTTCATGCAACAGAGAAGCAATAGAAATTTCACAGAACCACCTATGAAGTATTCTAAAAGTTTAGTCTCAAATCTAATCAAGCATCTATATCTTTTCAAATTTACAGGAAATACAAGAGTAAAGGAACAATTTAAGTGACATCCCACAGAAACTATTGGCCAAATCCAGGATGAAGGACAGTCTTACAGGAATAAAGAACCTGGTTTTTCCAACAAATCATGGGCATTAAAAAAAAAAAAAAAAAAAAAAAAAAAAGGAGTGCTGTTATAGGGAGAAAGAGACTTATAAGATGTAACAACCACAATGGTGATGACTTTAGATTCTTATGAGAATGGGCGGCACTTTGAAAAATAGGATGAATTCCATATGAACTGATTATAAAATATTTATAAAGACAGTATGAATACTTTTAGAATGTCAGGGTATGGTAATGACATGGTGTTTGTTGTTTTTTTTTTTTAAAGACCTTACAACTTAGAGATGCACGCTGAAAAGTCTACTGCTTCAGTGATGTGTTGTCTGGGATTTGTTTCAAAATATCACAGAATAACAAAGATGCATATGCACAGATAAAAGTTAGCAAAATATTGATATTTGATGCAGCTGTGGGTATATGAGAGTTTATTATAGTATTCTAATCTTGTACATTTGAAACTTTTCATAATCAGAGGTTACAATGTTATGACAACTAATTTTGTATGAATGGTTTTGAGTATTTGTGGGTTACTTATTTTGGATAAATTCCTAGAAATTGGACTGCTGAATCAAAAGGAAAGTACTTCTTGAGATCATTACACTTTATAACACAGTTTATCAGTCACACGTAGAAATCCCTATAACCCTTATTAAAGGATTATTATGTCTTCACTGAGCCTCTCTTTTTATTGTTGAACAATGTAGCTACTATTTTGACTTGTAAAGCTACTTTATTAAGAATATCAACCTTCTGCCTGCCTCATACTTTACAAAAACTAACTTACTTTAACATGAGCATTTAAACTTGTCTATGCATTCTTCCAAACCAAGATGAGCTTAGAAATGTTCAGTAATATTTACCCATCTTCTCCATTTTACTACCTGCTATTAGGATCATGACTTGAAAGTGATCAGATATTCAGAATCTTGCCTGGTACTATTGACTAGGCCTTGGTATTCCTTGTTGAAAATAAGCAGTTTCACAAAACTTTAGTATCAGAACGCCATTTAGTGACCAAGACGGATCAAATAAAAACAAGACCAATCCACAAAAGTATATGAACACAGGAAAAACTTTGTCCAAGTCACAAAAATGATCAAACATCACCTCTCCTGACTAATATGCATGATTACTACTTCTTTGCCAATTACATTTTAGTCAAGGTTTGGTTTTCTCTCCTTGTAGATAAAGTATATGAAGACACGCTATTATAGTATTACCTCAATTCCAATTCAGAGCAAAGCCCCACTTCTTTAAACCCTCCCTGTCCCCAAATCAGCCAATAAGCCTGAATCTTCTAATAGGTCCTTCCCAATACTCTCCTTATTAAGACATCCCAGGGACTCCAAGGTATGTGTTCCCATGTTGCAAAACATGGTAAATGAAAATTTTCAACTGCGGGTGTGCTCCTGGTGATTTATAGCTGTAGGAATTTGACAAAAGTCATAATCTGCTGCAATGTTATAGAGTTTCTTCATCATAATTTCACCTAATATGTACTTCCTTTATTTTTTAGTGATTAAGATGTTAACACATACAGCATTCATTTTACTTTTAGTTTTTAAAGAATGATTTTTTCCAAAATGATTTAACTAATTTTAATGTATTGAATCATATTCCTTACCATTAATTTGTTTTCCATATTTATCATGTCACCTCAAAAATAGTATTCCTCCTACTAAAGTATCAGGAAAAAAATGAGTTACACATTTTTGTGTGTAAATCTAAAACTTTGAAATTTAGCTTAGTTTGATACTAAGCAATTAGATATAAATGAAGCAATAATATACATACACACACACACACACACACACACACACACACACACACACTCTGAAGCATTTTTTAAAAAAAATCAAGACTATGTCCCCTTGGGAATGGAGACGCATTAATACCTAAAACGTTGAAAAAGTCAAGATTATTTTTGCTTCCTCCTGACAGTTTCATGTTCTCTTATGCCTGGATGGCTTTGCCTGCGTTTTCATTCTTCTACCCAGAAGGCACTTCCTTCTCTGTTCATCAAGTTAACTCTTAGTCATCATTCAGTCTCAAGTTTAGGCAACACCATCAGTGAAAGCTGGTCTGGGGGTTCCTTCTCTGTGTACTCACAGCATAAATCACACCCTGAAGGACTTGCCTTACCCAACTGTCTCCAGCTCATCAATAACCTTATCAGAATATCTCATCATGTTGGTCTACCCAAGGTCAGGTGAGAAGGAGGGATGCAATGAATGTTCATTGATGCTATGCAGTGTTTCCATGACTGTGAGTCTGGTTAGAGATTTCGGGAATGACACCAGCTAAGGAAGATACTATTCCTGCCGACCTCTGTGCATTGTCAATACTTTGTCAGTTTATTACATTCACTGCAGGAGCAAGATTCCCCTCCCATCTGAAGGTCTAATAAGATAAGTTAGAGGACCTAGAAAAAAATGATCTAATAAAGGGATGGCTTTACTGCCATCAAATCATAATTGAGAGAGTAATGATTTGTGATTCTGTACCAGTCAACCAGAGATTCCTTTGCAAATGTGGACATCAGGCCTGTTTATATGGTATATAAGAGCAGACGTCTGTCTGCAGGCATTTTCCAGAAACAGGAAAAGAGTGCAGTCACTGAAGAGATGAGCAGAGGGTACATGGTGAGGGAGGAGAGTCGGCCCTTCTCCATTCAGGTGTCAGATGAGCAAGTCTTTGTTCTGAGGCTGGAGCCTTGTGGTTTTCTGCTTGTATCTCACTGACCTCCATAAATATTTGCTGAATTTGTCAAGAAAATGACCTTTCAGATCTGGCCAGGGTGTCCAGCCTATAACCTTCCTCTTATAACATTTTTCTCAGCGAAGAACTTTTGTTTCATCTCCTGAATTGCCTCAGGGCACTGCCAGCAGGTTTTTGCCTGTTTAGCCAAGCACTTATCTAGCCTTTAGTGAGAGGTATTATTTGTTCACTGGTGTTACTATTTTATAGCTTTACTGTATCACAACCATATTATTTTTTAAATTGTATTTTATTATACATGAAGAAGTATTTCACTGGTAGTCCAAAATACAAAAAGCATCATTACTTTTTTTGTACGTAGTTAGCCCTGAAAATACCAATTTATCTTTCCCAAATTGATTTCACATTTCACCTCAGGGCCTTCCTTTCACAAAAATGTCTATACTCTAAGGAAGGTTCATAAACACACACCTGTTAAGGTTACACGTTCTAGAAACACTTCCACGTATTGGTAAAGGACACTCTCGTCCATCCTATTGCTTAAGCGAAAAAATCTGGAATTTCTGTCAGTGTTTGCTCCCTAGACATCTTGTTCGAATCCAATTCCATCATCAGAACCCAAAGGACACAAAACCTCCAGAGAAATATCACAGCAATCTTCTGGCCTCTTCATCTGTAAGCATCCCACCATTTCAAGCCATTTGGACAACAGACATAACCTCCTAACTCATCTACCTGTTGTTACTCAAACAAATCACAAAGTCATCTTTTAAAATGTGAGGCAGCTCAAACCTCAGGTTTTCCTTAGAACCTTTCAATGCCATCACAGTCAATTTTCATACAGTCTAAACTTGTCACATGGCGTATATAATACCCTCCATGATTTGCCCCAAGCCCACCCCTCCAACTTCATTACTCACATTCTTCTGGAGCTACACACCAGGCAAGATGCTCTGGTTTTCTTTCTCTTATTATATTCACTTGTAAAGTTGGTCCTGCCTTATGATTTTAGGATTCATCATTTCTTCAGCTCAAAGCACTCTTGCCTTATCAACGTCTTGACTCCAACGTCTTGACTCTATCACTTCCTCAGGAAGAACTCCCTGACAACCCAGACTCAACCAGCCTCCCATACCGGTTGGTCTCTCTTTTCATACATCTACTCCTTTTCTCATTATTCCCATTCCTCCTTTCTTCAAAATGAGATGTTTAAAAACATTTTTACATGAAAAGTTGAAAATGACCAAAAAAATGCTTATTAAAAGAACAAGCAACTTGTAGACTCTTGGATTCTGCTTCACGGCAGAATTTTACTTTCTTAACACCATTCAAAAGCCAGTAAAAAGCAAAGATCTCCTGCAACACAATTGACTATGCTCTGAACACAGGGATATAACTGCTATGGGAAAGAAAAACATGGGTATTTATGCTGATGGCAGAGATGCACATCTACAGATTAAACATATAAACAAATTTTACCTCTTTTTATGCTTTATAGTCTTGAATAGGTGTGTTTGGTTGAGATGATCAGGGACAGAAATTCAGAATATAGCAGGAAAAATAAGCAGGGACAGATTCCAGCTCATGAATGTAAATATAGCAAGCGGGATTAACACTTAAAAGAAGTAAAGCTATTCAAATGCCTCTTAACATATACTTTTCTCTAAATAGGATATTTTATGTGGTTTTTTTTTTTGTAATCACAAACACCTTTATTTCACTCATCTGCAACCTCTGTTTTATCTTCCCTCCACTGCACCTTATCACCCCCGCAGGTAACCAATGTCAGCAACCAGATAGATGTCCCTCCAAAACCTTCTGCTAGCTTATATAGTTGTACGTTTATTCACAAAGACACACACACACTTTGCCATGTTTTATAAAATTAGAAATACTGTTTTCACAGCCGGGACTCGTGCTTTTCTCAATTAATAGTTACACAAGAGAACTCCCTCCAAAACAAGATGACAGTTCTAATTCATTCACTTTATTTTCTTCAGAATATTCCACTGTATATAAACAGGTATCCCTTGCTTTTCAAAAGTTCACTTTATGCCACTTAGCTTTTACGCAAGACCCACATTAGTACCTGTTTTGCTAACCGAAAGAAATCCACAGAGGATTTTCACTGTTAGGAAAAAATACAAAAAGCAGAAATTGCATTCAGCGTTTGTTGGTCTTGCAGCGAGCCCTTACACAGGCAGCGTGCACCTGAGCATTAAGCGTGGCCCCGCCAAGCTCCTTCCCTGGGAACCATACTCAGCATTGAGCCGCAAGAGCCTTGTACTGTGTCTGTGAACATCTGTGCTTTACCTCCATTTATTTTGTGTATCTGTTAGCAAGATGCATCCTACAGTGATTGCTTCTTTGCTTTTGTGCCATTTCGACTAAGGAAAGGTTTCAAGAGAACGCTCTGCTTTCCGACAGTGGGGAAACCTCTGTATTCCACAATTTATGTCCCCATTCATTATTAGGGGTCCCTAACTTTAGTTTTTGGTTTTTCATTACACTGTATCTCTGTATAATGGCCTTCAAGTGGTCTGCATATGGGACAGATTCACAGAAGTAGAATTACTGATTATTGCTTTTAATTTAAATAAATACTCCCATATTGCATTTAAACAAAGCTGTAATAATCTTTAACCTACCAATGTAAAAAATATTTTTGTATATATTCCAATCAATAATGTTACCTATAAGTATTTTTGATATCTAATTTTATATAAATTTACACTTAGAGCTACTGGTAAGGTTTTTATCTTTTATATATTTTTTTATAATCAGACTTCAACCTTAATGAATTTCCTGCTCAAGTACTTACCCAATTTCTCATTAATTCATTTGTATTTTTCTCAGTTTGTAAGAGCACTTTGCAGCATGATTACTGTTATTATTAATAATCTTAAAGCTTTGTCATGTATTTACAAATATATTTCCCAATCTCTTGATTTTTCAATTGATTATAATTTTGCTCATCATGGTTGCTTTTTGTCGTTGTTGTTTTAGTTTTTATTTAAATTGTACTATCGACTCCCATGTGTAAGGCTATGTAAAATTGAAAGGATATCTATTCTGAGGTCATTTCTCTATGGGGATCACAGGTATGTGGGCAGAGCATAGGTTCCCTTGTAGAGCTTGGACTAGACACGGCCAGTCATCCTGGCAGACAGTAGAATAGGAGGGAAGCACGAGAACTTGGCCTTTGACAAAAGGTAGGAACAACTCCCTCCAGGTTTCAACCCCAGCATTCCATCATTTACAGTCTTTGTATTCTCAGAAAGTTTCTATAAGTAGTTGAAATTTTTAAAAATATTTCTGTATAATTAGTTCCACTCACTGATGAATTAGATACATATTTTTCAGTCCTATAAATCAAGGCAATCACTCATCTCTAACACAAAACCGATTCTGGTCAGGAAGAAAGTTTAGCTCCAATTATTCCTAAGATCACTATAGGTGCCAGAAAATCTGTGAGAGTTCCAATTTTAAATATTTTGCCCTACTGTTATTAAAAGCACATTTGGACTTGTCAGAAAATGAGCTCTGGTATTTGGTTCATAAAGTATGTGCAATGACTCTAAAATCACTTTGTTTTTGCCCTAACATTTGTTTTTACAATGATGGTGAAAATATACAACTCCTCAATTCCTCAGTTACTTGGGAGTCTACTCATTATGAATCAAACCCATGCTGGTGAACATACAAGGCCATGCTAAAAAGATCCTCTAATAGTGAAGACTTACACTTGGCTAGATTATACTTCAGTATCCATTCAGGCCAAAATAATATTGTCTATATTCTTTGATGCATCATTCTGAGTCATCACATAAGTGCTCATTTAAGAGCTTAGATAATTCAAAGCTCATTTTTACTTTGCCCATCAGAGACATTATAGTTCTTTCCTCTGCCCAAGTGAGATGTCCCACGATCACAGCGAGAATACAATTTAGGCTTCCAAAAGTTTGAGATAGACTTTGATATTGGCTCCTAAAAAGGTGTTTGTGAGACCTCTTAAGTTCATATTTGGGTTCTGTCCCCCTTTATAAAATTGTTTAAAATATGTACCAGCTCTATTTAACAGAAGTTTAAAAATGTATTGAATATCACACTCCATCAGTAGATTTTTGATTTCTTAAAATTCTCTACCTAAGTAGGATAAATAAGTTATGCCACTAATAATTATTAGAAATTCAGGTAAGAGTTTCAATCATATATGTATTTTTTATTTTATATAAACATATGGTTACAGGACTCAAGAAGATGTAAACCCAAACTTGCCAATTATTCTTTCCTAGCAAGACGGTGCCTGCGTACTGGCCAGAAAGACAGAAGTCCCTAGGGACTCAAGAAGGTCTGGCATGCCCACCAAAACTTTGTCTTCCAAAGTGTTCAGCAAGAAGGCAGGGGTCAAGACCTAGAGGCTAGGGTGGAGGGAGACTGAGACTCTGCTTGAGTTTTTATTCCCCAACAGACCACCACTATTCCTTTCATTGTAACTTATTTTTCAACAAAGAGTTCTCTCTCTCACTCTCTCACACACACACACACACACACAAAGAAACTCAACTGCAACAATGAACCAATTCAAATATTAGCCTACACACCAGCATTCTGAGTATTGTTAAAAATATATATATCATACAACTTTATTGAATGGAGCCAATAAGAAGTAGGAACTTCAGTTTCAACTGTGTCTTCAAACATATCCCTATCATTTCTTCTTTGTTTCCCTAATCATTTATTTCTTCCATTATGGAGGCTCTTAGTTTAGTGACTGAAAACATGGACTCTGTAACATGGCTACTGGGTATAAATACTGGTAAAACGGCTCAACTGTATGGCACAGGGTAAATTGCTTGTCGTAAGTTTCATACGGAAATGGAATAATACCTACTCATCAGGTTGTTACAGGCGCTATTTGACATAATCTATGCACATTCCTAGTTGAAGGTCGGGCACAGAGTATATATTCCATATATTGCAACTATATTTTTCTCTCATTGTCTACTTACACTCCTCCTGTTCTTCTAAAAAATCCAATCCCATTAATTTATCTCATACTAAAAATATTACCCTGCCTTACGCTATTTAGAGAAAACAGAAACATCTCAGATTCCCTTGTAACTTTCTAGCATTCAAATCCATATGTTCTTCCCTCCTACTCGTTACAGTCAAAGAGGTGTCCCTCAATTTGTCTTCCACTCTTGCTCCTGATCTGACCTACCAGGATCTCCAAGACCTCATCTTTTATTCTTATCTTTAGCTCTCTCTTTTTTTTTTTTACACTTTTATTCTCATTCGCCCTCCTCCTGTCTGTTTGTCCGTCTCTCTCTCCCCTGGCCCTAATCTCCACTGACATAGCCCTCATTAATATTTCCCCAAATCTCCTTGTTGATAAAGTCATAAACACTATTGGACTTTAATTGACCTGCAGCATTTTTTTAATTAATATTTTCTGCTCATCCTTTTGAGTGTCTCTTGCAGTTACCATGTACTCTGTCAATCACATAAGTATGGTTGTTACTCTAATTCCTCTCTGATTTTCAGTTTCACAAGAATGGGGACATACTTGTGAACAAAATAAAAATTCCCTACTCTCATGGAACTTAACGTTACATGAGTGAGGTGGTAAGTGTAATAAACAATGATCATAACAAGTAAGAATATTATGTAATATGCCAAATGTGATGTTTAGTATAAAAATAGAGCAGAATAAGGGGTATTAAGAATGTTAAGGTAGGAGACATAATGAACAGAGGAACATTTTCCCAAAGCTGGGAGGAGGAGAGGGAGTGAGACTTATGTCAACCTTGGGGAAAAGCATTCCAGGAAAAGGATACAAATGGTGAAAAGCCATAAGGAGTATGCCTAGGAGGTGGATTTTTTTTTGGAGAAAATTAAAGATTAGTAAGATGAATGAAGCCAGTGGGACTGGAGTAGAAGTTGAATAGAAAGATACCACAGTTGTAATAGTAGGAGATGACATGAAGCCAGATAATGTAGGGTCACTGTATTAATTTCAAATTTCCAATGTCATCTGGGAGAATAGAAAGCCAGTGCAAGATTTCAAGCTGGCAAGTGGCAGGACTGACTTATTTTTAAAACTGGCTGCTATGCTGAAATAGCTTGGAATGGGGTGTGAGTGACAAGATTCTGAGAAGGAACAGAAGCTACTGCAATCATCAAGGCAAGGGGTGATATTGGTTCTGACCAGAGTGACAACAGAGGATGTTAATCAGAAGTGGTAGGGATCTCGATATTTTGAAAACCCAGTAGGATGCTTAGGCAGATTAGATTTTGGTGTGTGGAACAATAGAGAAAGTCAGGAATTACTCCTTTGGGGGAATTTCTTTCTTTCCAGCATCATTGTCCATTAGGTCGTTACTACCTTACTAGGCCTACAAATGATTCATGGATTATTCTCTTTCTTGTAGTTGTGGGGGAGTTCATATGAAAAAATGCCCTACCCTTAATGGAAACAGAAGAGAGCCTCTCTCTCTGCAAGTCCCCCATAGATGGTCTAATATCTCAATTTAGATGTGCAAGTACTTGGAATATGGGTCTCAGCTAAATAAGGAACAGGGAAAATGCCAATTTCCTATTACCCATTTGCTTAGCTCTAGGTGTCTTGGTTAATGTGTGTGTATATGTATTATGTGTGGATAGACATGCACATAAATGTGTATAACATACACAAAAACATACACACGTGTATATATACACATTTTAAAATGGCTACCTAAATGCAAGTTCCTTAGAAATTCCATTGTATTAATTTTTTGTTGTTGTTTAAAACAAATTCTGTCAATATATCATGAACCTGGTCTCTTTCTGAGAACATTAGAAACATTGATCATGTCAATAAAATAATAAATAGACCAATTATTTCATAAAAACTCAGAATTTTAAGTACTCCTGCAACTGGATCAAGAATAAAAAAGTAAAGTAACTTTAGCCCTGGAATTTATAATAATAATTAAACCATATGTTTTGTCAAAATAATATTTTCTAAGAGATTACAGTTCAACTTTCACATCTTCAATTCTTAATAGAAAACGAGAAGACTTCTTTAAAGTGGACCATTCCATTGTTTCTTAGATGGGAGACTCATTGATCTATTTTGGCAACGAGATATATAATGAGGTAGGGAAAGACTCACAAAACCCAGAGCTTTGAAGCACATGCAGCTGCATATTAATGACTGCATCTTTTACGTTCTGCCTAGAGTTCCCTATCTGTAGAAAGTTGCATAACCACTGTCAAAGAGATTTAAAAGGCTTCCATTAATTTGCAATGGCAGCAATTAGCAGCAATGATGCTAAGCCTTGCTAGATTTCAAGCTGTCAGTGTCTGGTCATTTAAATGTAGGTATTTTTTTAAAAAATAAATTTGCACTATCATCTGGTGAAACACATTTATATAGATGAAAAATATTTTCGTGGGTAAACATTTCCTAGATACCTAAGTATATTTATAAGTGATATTTGAAGTCTCAGATTTGAACCCATGAGGTATATAATGACCTTGTAAAGAAAGGAAGGAAATATCAAATCACATATTAGAAATACTTAAGAAATAGAAAAATATGTTAGAGATCAAAATCACTGAAGTCACAGAAATAGTAATCCACGGTGTTAGAAAAATCCTGTAGTGAAGTTATGGCATGAAGGGAAAGCATAAGATCAGTTGTCAGGAGATCAGAGTTAGAACACTTGCCCTACTAAAAAAATGTGTTGCAATAAGCAAATCCCATTTCCTACGGTCATCAGGTTTTCATTTGACAGATTTTGAAGTTGAATTAGAAAGTATTTTTGCATAAGAGTGACATAAGCAAGATAGCAGAGTAGGAAATCCTGGACGGACCATTCTTAGCCCCCAAAACACACAAATTCAGCAAAAATTCACAAACCTCCTCTGAGGGAAACCCAGAAATTAATTGAAAATCTCCTGCATCCTAGAAGAACACAAAACCAGACTCAATGAAGTTGGTAGGAAGATTCAGGACACACTCTAACTGGAGTCCCTGCCCCCATTGCATTGCCATAGGATCAAGAAGAGATTCTATAGCTCTCAGCTTCACCCAGGAGAGGGAAGGGCTTGATTTGTGCATCCAGAGGCCTAACTTCACCAAAGGATGAGCATGTGTCTCATCAATCCTGTAGATGTGATAGGTCTGACACAGTCTGACCACCCAGCAGAGAATAGAGGCAATAGCTAGTAGATATAATATACCCTCCCCCATGTATAACACAGAAGAAATGAATACAAAATTCCAGCTCCCAGCTTCTCTTTGTGGAGGAAAAGATTGATCCATGCATCCAATACCACAAACTGGTATCTGATTTGCTAGTCTTGGAGCTCTGGTGAGTCCAACACAGTCTAACCACCTGGGGGAGAACAGACATGGCAGTTTAGACATTAGACAACATATTTCTCCCCCAGCTCAGTGCAGAGTAAGTGGGAAAAGACCATAGTTTCCTACTTCTCTGGGAGGGAAAGATTTGACAGAGGCCTTCAGAATCTCTGGCCAGACAGAATGATGCAGGTCTTCTCCTGAGCAAAGCCCATCTATAAAGACAGAGAGGTGCCTGCTTTGTCTAACGTGCAAACACTTAAAGAGTGAGTCAGGAAAAATGAAGAATAACAAAGATGTTCCAAACAAAGGAATAAGATATATCTTTAAAAACTGATTCTAATGAAATACATATATTTGATTTACCTGACAGAGAATTAGAAATAACTATTATATAGATACACACTTACTAAAGTTAAAGACAACAATGCACGAACAATGTGATAATTTCAAAGAGACAGAAAGTATTTTTAAAAAATTATCGGAAAGAAATCACAGACCTAAAGTAGATACTTAACTGATACATTCACTATAGGGGTTCAGTATCAGACTAGATCAAGCACAAGAAAGAATTAGTGAACTCAAAGACAAGTAATTGGAAATAATTCAGTCAGAGGAGGAAAAAAGATGAAAAAGAATGAAGAAAATTTAAGGGACTTATGAATACCATCAAAAGGAACAATATGCACATTACAGAGGTCCCAGAAGGAGAAGAGAAACCAACAGAAAGCTTATTCAAAGAAATAATGGCAGAACATTTCTCAAATATGGGGGAGGAAATGGAGACCCAGATCCAAGAAGCCCAAGATACACTATATAAGAAAACCATGCTAAGGCACATTATAATCAAATTGTGAAAAGTCAAAGACAAAGAGAATTTTGAAAGAAGCAAAAGAAGAACTACTTGTCATATACAAGAGAATCCCTGTAAGACCATGAGTGGATTTCTCAGCAGAAATCTTGCAGAACAGATGGGAGAGGGATAATATATTCAAAGTGCTGTATAAAAAAATAAATAAATAAAAGAAAACGTCAACTAAGTATACCTGTCAAAAGTGGCCTTCAAGAATGGAGAAAGATTTTCAGACAAACAAAAGCAAGTGAGCTGGTCGCCACTAGAACTGCCTAACAAGAACTGCTAACAGATGTTCTTCAAGTTGAAAACACAGGATGTTAAACAGCAACATGAGAGCATAGGAAAGTATGAAAGTTGTTGGTAAAAGCAAATAGATAAACACAGAATGCTGTATTACTGTAATGGTGGTGGGTAAATCACTTATAATTCTAGTATAAAAGTTAAAAGAAAAAAGTATTAAAAATAACTATAACCAAAATATATAAAAAGATAAGCAATATGAATAGATTATGACAACAATAACAAAGTAGGAGAGAACAAGTTAAACCATAGAGATTTTGTATTCAACTGAACTTATTATCAGCTTAAATTACAGAAAAATAGACTTATAATTATAATTTATTATGTCCCAAGGTAACCACAAAAGACAATCACACATATTGATACAAACAAATTAACAGAACATAAAGGATGACAGCAAAGAGACAAAAGATAGAGAACTAAAAGGTTAACAGAAAAATGCAAAATGGCAATAGTGAGTTCTTCACCATCAATAATTACTTTAAATGTAAATGGATTAAACTCCCTAGTCAAAAGACAGAGTAGCTGAATGGATAATAAAACAAGACTCAACTAAATGCTGAGTACAAGAAACTCACACCAGATTTAACTCACACCAGGACACATGTAGTCTGAAAGTGAAGGAATGAAAAGAAGATATTTGGTTACAGTGGCCACCAAAAGAGAGTAGGGATGGGTCTACCTTTATCAGACAAAATAGACTGTAAGTCAAAAATTGTCATGAGACAAAGAATATTATACAATGATAACAGGAAAATATAACATTATAAATATATATGCACCCAATTTCAGAATAACTATATCTACAGAGCAAACATTGACAGAAATAAAGGGAGAAATAGACAGCAATAAATAATAGTAGGAAACTTCAGTATAGATCATTTTCAATAATGGATAGAAAATCCAGATTGAAAATAAAGAAACAGGGCTTCCCTGGTGGCACAGTGGTTAAGAATCAGCCTGCCAATGCAGGGGACATGGGTTCGAGCACTGGTCAGGGAAGATCTCACATGCCACGGAGCAACTAAGCCCGTGCACCACAACTACTGAGCCTGCGTGCTGCAACTACTGAAGCCCGTGTGCTTAAAGCCTGTGCTCCACAACAAGAGAAGACACTGCAATGAGAAGCCTGCACACCGCGATGAAGAGTAGCCCCTGCTCACTGCAACTAGAGAAAGCCCACACACAGCAATGAAGACCCAGTGGAAGGGGAGGGGAGGGGAGGGGAGGGGAGGGGAGGGGAGGGGAGGGGAGGGGAGGGGAGGGGAGGGGAGGGGAGGGGAGGGGAGGGGAAAAGAAAGAAACAGCAGACTTTAACAACACTCCAGGCCAAATGGACTTAACAGATGTATACAAAAGTTTCAACCCAATAACACCAGAATGCATACTCTTCTCAAGCACACACAGATCATTCTCCAAGATATAGCATATCTTAGATTACAAAACAAGTCCCAACAAACTTAAGATTAAAATCACACCACGTATCCTTTATAACCACAAAGGAATAAAATTAGAAATCAGTATCAGAAGAAAAACTAGAAAGTTCACCAATATGTGGAAATTAAACTACACACTCTTGAACAACGATTGGGTCAAAAAAGAAATCAAAAAGGAAATGGGTAAATAACTCAAAACAAAAACACAGCATACAAAAATTATGGGATGTAGAAAGACAGAAGTTCATACTAATACCTACATTAAAAAAGATTCCAAACAAAATGCCAAAATTCATACCTCAAGGAACTAGAAAAAGAACAAACTAAGCCCAAAAGTAGAAGGAAGGAAATAAAGATTAGAACAGAAATAAATGAAACATAGAATAGAAACACAATAGAAAAAATCAATGAAACAGGTTTTTTTAAAAAAGATAAACAAAATCGACAAATCTTTAGGTATACTAAGGTAAAAAAGACGATTCAAATAAAATCAGAAACGAAAGAAGATACATTGCAACCAGTGCCACGGAAATAAAAGAGATCATAAGGCAACAGTTATAGGTCAATATACTGGATAACCTAGAAGAAATGGATAACCTAGCAATATACAGCCTATTCAAGACTAAATCATGAAAAAATAGCCTCAAAAGACTTAAAACTAGCATATAGATTAAATCAGTAACCGAAAACCTCCCAGTGAAGAAAAGCTCAGGACCAAATGATTTCATTAGTGAATTCTACCAAACTTTCAAAAAATAATTAATACCAAGCCTTCCAAAACTCTTCCAAACAACTGAAGAGGAGGAAATACTTTCAAAACATCATCTACATTTAACAGTGAAAAAACTAGTAATCCGATTAAGAAATGGGCAAAAGTCTTCGCTAGACATTTCTCCAAAGATGACATACAAATGGCCAACAGGTATATGAAAAAATGTTTAATGTTACTAATCATCAGGAAACTGTAAATCAAAACCACAATAAGATATCAGCTCACATCTGTCAGGATGGCTATTATAAAAATTGAAAAGACAACAAATATTGGGGAGGATGTGAAGAAATTAGAATCCTCCACACTGTGAGAATGGCAAATGGTACAGTCACTGTGGAAAACAGTACAGAGGGTCCTGAAAAATTAAAAATGGAATTACCTAATGATCCAGAAATCCCACCTCTGAGTATTTATCAAAGAGAATTGAAATCAGAATCTCAAAAAGAGGTATTAGCACTCCTATGTTTATTGCAGTACCATTCACAATACCTAAGATGTGAAAACAACCTAAATGCCCATTGTCATCCTAAATGGATGGATAAAGGAAATGTGGTATATACATCCAATGGAGTATTATTCAGCCTTAAGAAAGAAGGAAATTCTGCAATATGTGACAATATGGATGAACCTTGAGGACATTATGCTTAGTGAAGTAAGCCAGTCACAGAAAGACAAATACCGCATGATTCCACTTCCACAAGGAATCTATAATAGACAATTCATAGGATGAAAGAGTGAAATGGTGCTTGTCAGGCTCCGGTGTGAGGGGGAGGGGAATATAGTCAAAAATGGACTAGCAGCAGAAGCAAGTACAAATAAATGAAAGGCTAACTCGGAATGAGTAGAACACACAGAGGTTTATATTTCTCACATAAAAAGAAGCCTGGAGCTAGGCTGTTCCTGACGTTGGTACAGACTGAAGAATACCAGCGTCTAAGTCAGGGTCCAGGTCTTTGTAATTCTCCCACAGCTGCATCAGTCAAGAAGAAATAAATAGAGGATGCTTCAATCAGGAAAGCAAAGGCTTTCCCAGTAACCTCCAGAACTGTGTCACACACTCATTCATAGTTACAATGAAGATATTACTCTTTAAATTTCCAATTATCTATAATAGAATCTTGCCAATGAGGAGGAGTTAAAAACTGGTTACAGTTGCTGTTTGCATCTGCCACAGTGGAGGATCTATGTATAGCCTGGTAGAGGAGAACATTAATCTGTTCCACAGTCATATGTTCCAGTTCTGAAAGTACTGTTTAGTCTGCCTGAGGTCAACCATATGTGTAGTATTACTGTCTCCCATATTTCTTGTTGAAAGGATGAAGAGTAAGCTTCAATGAACATTAGCTCATATTATCACC
Organism: Eubalaena glacialis; assembly: GCF_028564815.1. Classification (NCBI taxonomy): domain Eukaryota; kingdom Metazoa; phylum Chordata; class Mammalia; order Artiodactyla; family Balaenidae; genus Eubalaena; species Eubalaena glacialis. Next base: position 7,127,739 of record NC_083730.1, read on the forward strand.
ATTATCACTTAGAGTAAATAAAACACTAGTGGTTTCTCTACATATCCCTCCTTTTGTTTCTGGAAATCGGAGATCACATTTCTTGTCATTTCAGATCTACACAACACTGCCCAGCCAGCTCACAACTGTGAAGCAAGTATCTCTGGGCAGTGAAATCCTTTCATAGAATATATGAACTTTCTTCCAGAGGAGAGGACAAATCACCATCAGGGTTTCTCTGAGATAATCATGTCTTCAGCAGCCCTGCACATGAGAAGCACTCATGTACCGTGCATCTGCAGAAAGAACTGACAAACACGAGCAGAGGGAAAAGACTGAAAAACCACTGTTCTAGAAACACAGCATTCTGGGGCCTCTTGCTGGAAAGACAAACAGCTTCCTTGGCTGCACAACCCCTACGCCCTTCTCTGTGGTACAAGGATTAATACTTTTAATGATATGCTTGAGTCAAGACTAATTTTAAAATTCTGTTCAAGAAGTCCCTTTGAGAGACTGTAGGAAGCTGTTATTCGATTTAAAATAAAGTTTATATCAAGCATAAATGGAGTAAAAGACTGTTTGAAATGATGGCTCTGTTAATGGAAATATCCACTCGGGTGTATCAACTTATTGCTGTTTCACACTGATCAGTTCCTGGCACACCTAAAAAGATTCAGTTTAGGATGTTGTACTACACAAATCTCAAGCTTGCCTGTACTATTACTTGGATATTAAGCTAATTGTTATAATATAAATTTTGTTGACACCTTAGCAGAAAATTGATTATGGCATGAAAGTATTTGCTCAGTTGGTCTCACATATGGAAAATCTTAATTGTAGAGCTCCTGGACACAGAAATATATCTTCACAGCAATAGAAATAAAGAATTGATTCTACTGACTAAGACTGCATATAGCATCTGTTATTCAGTATTCAAAGGGTGCTTCCAGCATGCACAGATGGAAAAACAAAGCCCTTTTAAAAGTTGCATCATTTTAATGAAGGGTATTTAATATAGCATGGCACTCTTCAAAATTATTAAAATATTCATACTAGAAAAACATTTGGTCAACTTTTTAAAATGTTCCATTCAGTTACTCTATATTTTTTAAAGAATATGAAAATTAACTTTAGTAAATTGTAGGTTACTCCTAAAATTAGCAAAAACTACCCACATTCCCACAATATCATATTCCCCTAACTGTTCCCATTGCCTCTTCTCCTTATAAGGACTCTATTTGAGTTTTATATAGAGGATGGACTAAATGCAATGGATTCTTGCTGTTTATTCATGAGATATCACAGTCAACAAAAGAAAACTATTCTTGATAAATATTTTTATTCTTCACCAACAATCATTCCTTCTATCTTTTCTACCTAATAATGCATTTTAAATAAGTATTAACTAGCCAGAAAGCACACTAATGCTTGCTATGTTAATGGCCCGCTTTTATTTTAGGTTCACAGGTAAATTTCTACTTTTTTTTTCCCATTAAATTGCTATTTTGCTACTTATGTCTCCTTGATAGAGACTGTTTCATGAGCAGATGTTTCTCTAGGCAATTTTTCCTTAGCAATAAATATCTGAAGTGAAAGAGAAAATTAAATCTATAAAACGCATGGATAAGTGTAAGCACTGCGATACCAACAATATTTAAGAGAATTGTACACTGGGCCATGATGAGACTGCCAATCTCAGTGGCCACTGAAGACAGTTCTGATCATTACACAAGAACTTCAACTGTAAAAATGGGTAAAAATCTACATTTTTCCTAAGGATATGAAAAAATATTTTAATTGTAGAAACATCACCTGTACTTCACCCATACTTCAGAAAATATTAAATTGCATGTTCTGGGAAGAGCCATGCTCTGATAGAGAATATCTGTGTTGTATATATGTATAGATAGGTGACAGATAATAAAATATAGTTTAAAGAATAATAAAGTCAAAATAATTAATTTCAAACATGCTATAGATTTAAAAGAAAACACAAAGAAAAATAACTTGTACTCATTCAAGGCTTGACTCTTCATTTGTTAGAAAGACCTCCTATGTCTTTGTGCATGTATTTTTTTTTTTTTTATTGAATGAAGTACGTGTTTTGCATTTTCCCTTTATCTAAGAGCAAATACAGAAATCTTCAATATTTAACTGTAATCTGGTATATTTTCCAACCTAACTGGTAATTCTTTGATTCATGTTGTTGTTTGTTTTGTCTTCTTCTGTGTTGTTTGCCACTCTGTTAAATAGTAAAAGGGCAAGCTAAATAAAAAATTTTGATAGAAGATGACAAAAGTTTCTTACATTTAAAATATTCCCTTTCTTTTCCAAACCACGTAAAACAAAAGCAAATGACTTAATCAATTAATTCCCTAAGTATTTAGAATCTTGTTGTGATTTGCCTACCTTTCAGGATACAACAAGGAATGAACATGACTCCTTCCCTCAAAAACCTTGCAGTACAGACACATTCACAGAAAGATAGACAAGATGAAAAGGCAGAGGGTTATGTACCAGATGAAGGAACAAGATAAAACCCCAGAAAAACAACTAAATGAAGTGGAGATAGGCAACCTTCCAGAAAAAGAATTCAGAATAATGATAGTGAAGATGATCCAGGACCTCGGAAAAAGAATGGAGGCAAAGATCGAGAAGATTCAAGAAATGTTTAACAAAGACCTAGAAGAATTAAAGAACAAACAAACAGATGAACAATACAATAACTGAAATGAAAACTACACTAGAAGGAATCAATAGCAGAATAACTGAGGCAGAAGAACGGATAAGTGACCTGGAAGACACAATGGTGGAATTCACTGATGCGGAACAGAATAAAGAAAAAAAGAATGAAAAGAAATGAAGACAGCCTAAGAGACCTCTGGGACAACATTAAACGCAACAACATTTGCATTATAGGCGTCCCAGAAGAAGGAGAGAGAGAGAAAGGACCCGAGAAAATATTTGAAGAGATTACAGTCGAAAACTTCCCTAACATGGGAAAGGAAATAGCCACCCAAGTCCAGGAAGCGCAGAGAGTCCCAGGTAGGATAAACCCAAGGAGAAACACGCCGAGACACACAGTAATCAAACTGGAAAAAATTAAAGACAAAGAAAAATTATTGAAAGCAGCAAGGGAAAAACGACAAATAACATGCAAGGGAACTCCCATAAGGTTAACAGCTGATCTCTCAACAGAAACTCTACAAGCCAGAAGGGAGTGGCATGATATAGTTAAAGTGATGAAAGGGAAGAACCTACAACCAGATTACTCTACCCGGCAAGGATCTCATTCAGATTCGACGGAGAAATCAAAAGTTTTACAGACAAGCAAAAGCTAAGAGAATTCAGCACCACCAAACCAGCTCTACAACAAATGCTAAAGGAACTTCTCTAAGTGGGAAACACAAGAGAAGAAAAGGACCTACAAAAACAAATCCAAAACAATTAAGAAAATGGTAATAGGAACATACATATCGATAATTACCTTAAACGTGAATGGATTAAATGCTCCAGCCAAAAGACACAGGCTTGCTGAATGGATACAAAAACAAGACCCATATATATGCTGTCTACAAGAGACCCACTTCAGACCTAGGGACACATACACACTGAAAGTGAGGGGATGGAAAAAGATATTCCATGCAAATGGAAATCAAAAGAAAGCTGGAGTAGCAATACTCATATCAGATAAAATAGACTTTAAAATAAAGAATGTTACAAGAGACCAGGAAGGACACTACATAATCATCAAGGGATCAATCCAAGAAGAAGATATAACAATTATAAATATATATGCACCAAACATAGGAGCACCTCAATACATAAGGCAAATGCTAACAGCTATAAAACAGGAAATCGACAGTAACACAGTAATAGTGGGGGACTTTAACACCTCACTTACACTAATGGACAGATCATCCAAAATGAAAATAAATAAGAAAACAGAAGCTTTAAATGACACAATAGACCAGATAGATTTCATTGATATTTATAGGACATTCCATCCAAAAACAGCAGATTACACTTTCTTCTCAAGTGTGAACGGAACATTCTCCAGGACAGATCACATCTTGGGTCACAAATCAAGCCTCAGTAAATTTAAGAAAATTGAAATCGTATCCAGCATCTTTTCTGACCACAACGCTGAGATTAGAAATGAATTACAGGGGAAAAAAACGTAAAAAATACAAACACATGGAGGCTAAACAATACGTTACTAAATAACCAAGAGATTACTAAGAAATCAAAGAGGAAATCAAAAAATACCTAGAGACAAATGACAATGAAGACATGACGATCCAAAACCTATGTGATGCAGCAAAAGCAGTTCTAAGAGGGAAGTTTATAGCTATACAAGCCTACCTCAAGAAACAAGAAAAATCTCAAATAAACAATCTAACCTTACACCTAAAGGAACTAGAGAAAGAAGAACAAACACAACCCAAAGTTAGCAAAAGGAAAGAAATCATAAAGATCAGAGCAGAAATAAATGAAAATAGAAACAAAGAAAACAATAGCAAATAAAACTAAAAGCTGGTTCTTTGAAAAGATAAACAAAATTGATAAGCCATTAGCCAGACTCATCAAGAAAAAGAGGGAGAGGACTCAAATCAATAAAATTAGAAATGAAAAAGGAGAAGTTACAACAGACACTGCAGAAATACAAAGCATCCTAAGAGACTACTACAAGCAACACTATGCCAATAAAATGGACAACCTGGAAGAAATGGACAAATTCTTAGAAAGGTATAACCTTCCAAGACTGAACCAGGAAGAAGCAGAAAATATGAACAGACCAATCACAAGTAATGAAATTGAAACTGTGATTAAAAATCTTCCAACAAACAAAAGTCCAGGACCAGATGGCTTCACAGGTGAATTCTATCAAACATTTAGAGAAGAGCTAACACCTATCCTTCTCAAACTCTTCCAAAAAATTGCAGAGGAAGGAACACTCCCAAACTCATTCTATGAGGCCACCATCACCCTGATACCAAAACCAGACAAAGACACGACAAAAAAAGAAAATTACAGACCAATATCACTGATGAATATAGATGCAAAAATCCTCAACAAAATACTAGCAAACAGAATCCAACAACATATTAAAAGGATCATACACCACGATCAAGTGGGATTTATCCCAGGGATGCAAGGATTCTTCAATATATGCAAATCAATCAATGTGATACACCATATTAACAAATTGAAGAATAAAAACCATATGATCATCTCAATAGATGCAGAAAAAGCTTTTGACAAAATTCAACACCCATTTATCATAAAAACTCTCCAGAAAGTGGGCATAGAGGGAACCTACCTCAACATAATAAAGGCCATATATGACAAACCCACAGCAAACATCATTCTCAATGGTGAAAAACTGAAAGCATTTCCTCTAAGATCAGGAACGAGACAAGGATGTCCACTCTCACCACTATTATTCAACATAGTTCTGGAAGTCCTAGCCACGGCAATCAGAGAAGAAAAAGAAATAAAAGGAATACAAATTGGAAAAGAAGAAGTAAAACTGTCACTGTTTGCAGACGACATGATACTATACATAGAGAATCCTAAAACTGCCACCAGAAAACTGCTAGAGCTAATTAATGAATATGGTAAAGTTGCAGGATACAAAATTAATGCACAGAAATCTCTTGCATTCCTATACACTAATGATGAAAAATCTGAAAGAGAAATTATGGAAACACTCCCATTTACCATTGCAACAAAAAGAATAAAATACCTAGGAATAAACCTACCTAGGGAGACAAAAGACCTGTATGAAGAAAACTATAAGACACTGATGAAAGAAATTAAAGATGATACCAACAGATGGAGAGATATACCATGTTCTTGGATTGGAAGAATCAACATTGTGAAAATGACTATACTACCCAAAGCAATCTACAGATTCAATGCAATCCCTATCAAATTACCAATGGCATTTTTTATGGAGCTAGAACAAATCATCTTAAAATTTGTATGGAGACACAAAAGACCCCGAATAGCAAAAGCAGTCTTGAGGGAAAAAAACGGAGCTGGAGGAATCAGACTCCCTGACTTCAGACTATACTACAAAGCTACAGTAATCAAGACAATATGGTACTGCCACAAAAACACAAACATAGATCAATGGAACAAGATAGAAAGCCCAGAGATAAACCCACGCACCTATGGTCAACTAATCTATGACAAAGGAGGCAAAGATATACAATGGAGAAAAGACAGTCTCTTCAATAAGTGGTGCTGGGAAAACTGGACAGCTACATGTAAAAGAATGAAATTAGAATACTCCCTAACACCATACACAAAAATAAACTCAAAATGGATTAGAGACCTAAATGTAAGACTGGACACTATAAAGCTCTTAGAGGAAAACATAGGAAGAACACTCTTTGACATAAATCACAGCAAGATCTTTTTGGATCCACCTCCTAGAGTAATGGAAATAAAAACAAAAATAAACAAATGGGACCTAATGAAACTTCAAAGCTTTTGCACAGCAAAGGAAACCATAAATAAGACGAAAAGACAACCCTCAGAATGGGAGAAAATATTTGCAAACGAATCAACGGACAAAGGATTAATCTCCAATATACATAAACAGCTCATTCAGCTCAATATTAAAGAAACAAACACCCCAATCCAAAAACGGGCAGAAGACCTAAATAGACATTTCTCCAAAGAAGACATACAGACGGCCACAAAGCACATGAAAAGATGCTCAACATCACTAATTATTAGAGAAATGCAAATCAAAACTACAATGAGGTATCACCTCACACCAGTTAGAATGGGCATCATCAGAAAATCTACAAACCACAAATGCTGGAGAAGGTGTGGAGAAAAGGGAACCCCCTTGCGCTGTTGGTGGGAATGTAAATTGATACAGCCACTATGGAGAACAATATGGAAGTTCCTTAAAAAACTAAAAATAGAATTACCATATGACCCAGCAATCCCACTACTGGGCATATACCCAGAGAAAACCGTAATACAAAAAGACACATGCACCCGAATGTTCACTGCAGCACTACTTACAATAGCCAGGTCATGGAAGCAACCTAAATGCCCATCAACAGACGAATGGATAAAGAAGTTGTGGTACATATATACAATGGAATATTACTCAGCCATAAAAAGGAACGAAATTGAGGCATTTGTTGAGACGTGGATGGATCTAGAGACTGTCATACAGAGTGAAGTAAGTCAGAAAGAGAAAAACAAATATCGTATATTAACGTATGTATGTGGAACCTAGAAAAATGGTACAGATGAGCTGGTTTGCAGGGCAGAAGTTGAGACACAGATGTAGAGAACAGACATATGGACACCAAGGGGGGAAAACTGCGGTGGGGTGGGGATGGTGGTGTGCTGAATTGGGCGATTGGGATTGACATGTATACACTGATGTGTATAAAATTGATGACTAATAAGAACCTGCAGTATAAACAAACAAACAAACAAAACAACTAATACTAAACTTTCATTGGGTTATTTGTATGGAAATATGTTAATATAAATGTTTCAGACATTACATGAAATTTCTAAAAATCTTATATGTTCTGGTATAATGTTATAAGTCATAATCCTAGTTATTACTTTAAAAGGTATATCTCAGAAATAACTAATTTTCTTGTCAACTGCATTATTATGAACTTTCATCAAATCTTTAACCATGGTCATTTTTAAGTCTTTTGTCATTTACAGACAGTTCTGGGTGTACTCTGATGCTTTTGTAAATATGTTCCTATAAAAGGGTTTCATCTTCAGGAAATTCATGGAAAAGACTCTGACAAGTACAGGTTTCTGGTACCTGACTGTACTGCTGAACTGAATGAATAAGCATTTTCAGAACTCTAATGAAAAACTGATGAGCTCATAAAAGTGCTAACAAAAGATCAAGATGAAAAAAAAAATTAATTACATGGGACTGAGTGAACTGATGAGGATGAGTATAATTTTTGTGACTTTCTGTTTGAATTTAAAAAAAGAAAAAATCCCACAAGGACTCAGAGGCAAAGAATATACAAATCAATTTCACTGCAACGTAAAGGAGCTGTTACAGTGGAGGATTACTGGACTGAATGTCAATATTATGACATAGTATGAGTGTGTTTCATGTTTGGTAATTGCAATCATTGTTGCTTTTGTTGTGGTCATCCATGTACAATGCTTGGTGTCAGTCTATTTATCTCTTGTAAAAATAAAATACAGTGTGTGTGTGTGTGTGTGTGTGTGTGTGTGTGTGTGGAAAAAAAAAAAAAAAGATGATACCAACAGATGGAGAGATATACCATGCTCTTGGATTGGAAGAATCAATATTGTGAAAATGACTATACTACCTAAAGCAATCTACAGATTCAGTGCAATCCCTATCAAATTACCAATGGCATTTTTTATGGAGCTAGAACAAAAAATCTGAAAATTTGTATGGAGACACAAAAGACCCCGAACAGCCAAAGCAGTCTTGAGGGAAAAAAACGGAGCTGGAGGAATCAGACTCCCTGACTTCAGACCATACTACAAAGCTACAGTAATCAAGACAATATGGTACTGCCACAAAAACACAAACATAGATCAATGGAACAAGATAGAAAGCCCAGAGATAAACCCACACACCTATGGTCAACTAATCTATGACAAAGGAGGCAAGGATATACAATGGAGAAAAGACAGTCTCTTCAATAAGTGGTGCTGGGAAAACTGGACAGCTACATGTAAAAGAATGAAATTAGAATACTCCCTAACACCATACACAAAAATAAACTCAAAATGGATTAGAGACCTAAATGTAAGACTGGACACTATAAAACTCTTAGAGGAAAACATAGGAAGAACACTCTGACATAAGTCACAGCCAGATCTTTTTTGATCCACCTCCTACAGTAATGGAAATAAAATCAAAAATAAACAAATGGGACCTAATGAAACTTCAAAGCTTTTGCACAGCAAAGGAAACCATAAACAAGACAAAAAGACAACCCTCAGAATGGGAGAAAATATTTGCAAACGAATCAATGGACAAAAGATTAATCTCCAAAATATATAAACAGCTCATGCAGCTCAATATTAAAGAAACAAACAACCCAATCCAAAAATGGGCAGAAGACCTAAATAGACATTTCTCCAAAGAAGACATACAGACGGCCAAGAAGCACATGGAAAGCTGCTCAACATCACTAATTATTAGAGAAATGCAGATCGAAACTACAATGAGGTATCACCTCACACCAGTTAGAATGGGCATCGTGAGCAAATCTACAAACAACAAATGCTAGAGAGGCTGTGGAGAAAAGGGAACCCTCTTGTGCTGTTGGTGGGAATGTAAATTGATACAGCCACTATGGAGAACAGTATGGAGGTTCCTTAAAAAACTAAAAATAGAATTACCATATGACCCAGCAATCCCACTACTGGGCATATACCCTGAGAAAACCATAATTCAAAAAGACACATGCACCCCAATGTTCATTGCAGCACTATTTACAATAGCCAGGTCATGGAAGCAACCTAAATGCCCGTCGACAGACGAATGGATAAAGAAGATGTGGTACATATATACAATGGAATATTACTCAGCCATAAAAAGGAATGGAAATGGGTCATTTGTTGAGATGTGGATGGATCTAGAGACTGTCATACAGAGTGAAGTAAGTCAGAAAGAGAAAAACAAGTATCGTATATTAAAGCATATATGTGGAACCTAGAAAAATGGTACAGATGAACCGGTTTGCAGGGTAGAAATTGAGACAGAGATGTAGAGAACAAATATATGGACACAAAGGGGGGAAAGCAGCAGGGGGAGTGGTGGCAGTGTGATGAACTGGGTGATTGTGATTGACATGTATACACTAATATGTATAAAATAGATAACTAATAAGAACCTGCTGTATAAAAAAATAAATTAAATAAAATCCCAAAATTAAAAAGAAAACAAAAAAAGCTTGCAGTATAGAGGGGGAGAAAGGCCCAGGACTATAATTTATGTGTCATACAAATACACATAAGTATTATGGTTCCTTTTCTGTTGCTCCTGAAATATATCTAATCACCTAGAAAAGCATCAAATAAACTTGCCAATTCCTTCAATATATAGTCTTTGAGCCTGTTATATGCCTGGCTAATGTAAAAATACAAAAAAGGATGCTAACTTAACACTGACTTCATGAAGCTTACAATCTAGCATGAAAAGAAATTGCTCTCCATTACAAAGAAGATTCTGGTTGATGATGTATTGACTTGTTGGGTTAATATCAAAATAATTCCTATGTTGAAAATTTAAAAATTACTTAGGTTACACATACTTTTCAAAAGTACATGTAATAATATTATGCAACAATCGTGCTTATTGTTGATAAATTATTAAAAGGCCAAAATTGTTTTATTTTAGAAATAACGCTCCTTCATGGCAGAACTCCTCTTCCCTTGTCTCCTTTGCCCCTGTATAAATCCTGATTCTTAAGAGTCCAGCCAGCTTTAGCAACTGGTGACCAGTAGCAAGCACCACTAGAGCACTGTATTCAAAATTGTCCCTGTGTTTCTTTAACCTTTCCCTGTTTCTTCCTCTAATTAGAAAAATAACCCTGTCTAGGGTTCCATTCTCATAGAATCATGGGAGGTGACAACATAATTAATCAAAGTAAACAAAGGGCTACACGTCATCATGGCAGGAACACAAATACTTGAATCAGTAGGAACTAAATTATAATTCTAGCTCTCTCATTTATTAACAATCAAAAATTATTTAATTTTCCTGAGTCTAAACATATGTAGTTATACAATAGATATGACACCCCTATCAGCACAGAGTGGTACATGAAATTCAATTAACATTATAATCGAAAAAAGTATCCAGAACCATGGCTTACATATGATCAGTTAGCGAGTTAATTTCTTTCAGTACCAGATTGTATTTTAACTGATGACTTCACTTCCTGAAGCTTAAGAAAATGGTGGACATCCTTGGTGCCTTGCTAACTAGAATATAATTTCCATGTGAACTTAACAGTGTATCATCAAAACAATTCCTTATATAGTATTTATTCCTATCTTTATTTCTAAGCCTTTAAACTAAAAGGTAGATTGTTAGATGATGCAATGTAGGTAAAACTCCATGACTGACTTGTCACATAGTAAAAAGCCTGGAATATGATTTGTCATTATAAATTAAATATGAGAAGATGAAGCTTTAAATGGGTTTATGGTTTACATTTTATTACGTTTATTTTAATTGAAAAAAATGCAACTAATCCTACGTGAATTTTTCCACAAAGCCTGCAAGATTGAAAAATAAATGTGGCATCAGTATGATTTATGCCCCAATAGACTACTTTTCCTAAAAATCTCAATTAAGCTTCCTCTAGGGCTAGCAGTTTTGAATGAAAATATTGTAGTTTTCCCTTGCTGCCTCCAGTAGAAATAGTTCTAAAGTTAACTAACACTTTTATCTTTGTAGCACCATACAGGAATACAGAAGGGCCAAAATCTTGAGATATGTCAAATTACTTTTGGAAATAATGACTTGTTGCCATGGTAACCTGGAACCTAACGAATCTATCACAAGATCTCAGTCCAGGTATGAAATGAACTGCACTGGAGATTTTAAAATAGTGACTCAGTTGCCTGAATCAGAAATGAGTTTCATATTCTTTTTTTCTTCAAGTATTAGATAATAGAGTATCATCTAGCAAATGAACCCTTAAAGTGTGATTTTTTTTTCCAAAAAAAGTGGAGAATTACCATGCATAGAACTGATTTTAAAAGAGGATGTTGGCAACACCTTCAAAATAATCTTTAAACACGTGTCCTTCTTGATTGTACTTCTCCTGTCACCTGACAGATATCAGTAGTTTCTTATGCACAGGAAGGGCAGCCACGTTAGAACTATGGTACCATTTTTAATTTTTCTTAGATTGATTTATGAACATTAATTAAAGAAACAACATAGAGGCAAGTGGGCAAAGTAATATATTCTTACTTTTAGAGATCAGCAATGATATCTATCCTACCAACTGGAAGAAATGATTTACAAAATTGTGCTATTGTATGATACAAGACAAATTTCTCAAGACAAATCATGGTATTGGCATTTTATGCCCCAGAAAGCTTCACAGGATGGAAAATACTATGGCACAACTGAAGCACACTGACTGTGAAGCTTTCATGGCTGCTGCCTACCCAGGACATGATTCCCAGGTGATATTTCTTCTACTGCTTAAACTGACTCTGACTGACCCCATTTGGAAGATACCATGCCTTATCAGGAAATTATTTAACAATCCCAAATCGTTTCTGATATTGGAGTCTACACAGTTCGTTCAAATTTCTTTAATGACAAAGTGTTAAGCCAAGGGTAAAATTAAATAAATGTGAAATCTCTGAAGAATAAATAATACAACAATCCCTCTCGTCCTGGAAAGCCCGCTAAATGTGCTGCGTAACTGCCAGTGGATAATCTCTGACCCCATGGCTCCCGGGAGGTAGTTGTCAGGATGTATCAACCACCGCCCAACTCAGCATAATTAGTGTGGAGAGCTGAAGCAGAGCTTCATGGGTCAGAAGGGAGCCATGTGGAAGCGTGTACAGCCTCTGACTTTCACTTGTCTTAGGTAGTTGGCACTGCAGCATCCCAACGTGTTTTAGAAAAGTGGAAGCAAGAAAAAATTAACTTCCTTTGCTCAGATAGACCATTCTCTCTATGTTGGAATATATAAGCATTAAAAAAGTTTAAACTGAAAAAGCCCCAAACCAAAACCACTAAGTCCAGTGACCAAACTTATATGAACTCTAGGAAGAAATCCCTTTGTATTCTTTGGAACAATAAGGTATCAACTCAAAGTTACCATTGTCTCTCTTTCTATTCACTCCAACTTCATGTTAAAAGAAAAAAAAAAATTGACTCAAATGCTGGAGATACAAAGACAAACATAAAAATAAAAAACAAAAACTATTTGACCTGAAAGAACTTACTGTAGAGAAAAGAACATAAACAGAGATATTTTGGGGGCAGTGCAACCTCCTTGTGAGAGCGCTACAGAGCTGGTTATCTGATAGCTCCAGAGCAGCACCTACCCTAGACAAAGAGTTTTGCAAAGAGTTCCTGGAGGCAAGTTTATTAGAAGAAAGTTGCAGAATAGTTTGGATCCAGTTAGGGACTTATAGAAAGAAATTCCTAATTTTAAAAGTGTTAGGGTGTTTTAGGCATGGAAAGTAGCACAAGCAAAAGCTCAGAGATGTTAGGCAGGTGGCATGAAAACACTTATGTTTAAGAAGAAATAAATATTAAACATTTTTAGAAGACAGAAGTGTTTAAAATATACCCAAGTGAGAGAGAAAAAAAGCCCTTAACTAGAGCAATAAGAATATGGGTCATGGGTCAAAAGGTAAGTACGTAGGGGTACCTGATGAATGATTACATATGGAGTAACACCTATACCAAATAGGCTAGGAATACTTTAGTTTGGGTAGCTGAACAGACCATTAACTAAAAGATTTTAAGAAATATGGAGGACAATGTGTGTTCTATTTTGAAGCATAGTGAACCTATAGTATCTTTGGGACATCCACAAAGAAACAAAGAATAGCCAGTCTGAATTTCAGAAAAGACAAAAAGATAAAGATCTGAGAGATACAAGGATCTGTGGTTACAAAACCCATGTGGAGAATGGCATGATGCCTTAGTTTCAACATATAAAATAAAATCAAAATTCCAGTTTCAGCTTGAAGATATGGAACACTGCAATTATATCCCTTTCACCCACACAACAAGGAAAAAAGCAGGAAAAACTAAATGATTTTCTTAATCCCATGATAGAACTGAGAAAAAAGAGAAGCACTTACCCCATAATATGGACATAGACAAGCACCTTCAGCACATTCAAAACTTAAACAAACATAAACTGAAATATGATAACATGGCAGAAGAATTGGAAGGGAGGGATTGGAGTATACTGCTGTAAAGTTATTTCACTGCATGTGAAGTGGTATAAAATTGTATAAAGGGGTTCTGAGATTAATTAAAAATGCATATTGCAACCCTATAACAATCATTTTAAAAGTTTCCAAAAAAAGGCATAGATAATAAATCAATAGAAGAGATTAAGTGGCATCATAAACACTCACTTAAAATGAGAGGGCAGAAAGAGAGGAAAAAAGATACAATGAATAGAACCTAGCTAGCAAGATGGTAGATTTTAAGCCAACTTTATCAATAATTTTTATATGTAAACATTCTATGCCAGTTAAAAATAGTCCAGTTGGAAACAAAAGCAAGACCCATCTATGTTCTGTGTACAAGAAACCCACATTAAATGTGTAAGCATTTAGGTGGTTAGAAGTAAATGGATGTAGAAAAAGAAACCATGCAAAACTAACTAAAAGAAAACTGGAGTAGCTATATTAATTTCAGACCAGGTAGATTTCAGAACAAGGGAAATTGTTAGGGGTAATGAAGGCTACTACATAATAAAAATGAGTCAATTCTCCAAGAAATATAACCATCTTGCATGAGTATGCACTCTAAAACAGAGGCTCAAGATATACAAGGCAGAGAGTTGATGGATTAAAGAGGAGAAATGAGACACATCTAAAATTTTATTTGGAGACTTTACCACCTTCCTCTGATAACTGATAGAACATGTAAGGAGTAAATTAGTGAGGGTTATGAATGACCTGAACAGCATTCTCAACTACCTTGACCTAACTGACTTAATAGAAGATGCCATTTAATAAAACACAATAAACATTCTTCTCAAGTTCAGAGAACATTAGCCAAATAGATCATTTTCTGTTCCATGACACATATCTTAAAGAAATTTTTAAATATAAATCACACAATGTACTCACACCATATCTGAATTAAACTAGATATCAACAACAGAAATGTATCTGATAATCTTCTAATATTCAGAAGTAAACAACATACTTCTAAATAATGCAGGGGTCAAATAAGGAGTCTCAAGAGAAATTACAAAAATTTTCTTTGAAGTAAATGAAAATAAAAATGTGACATCTCAAAATTTGTGGAATGCAGCTAAAGCAGTTCTTTTAGGGAAATTTATGACACAAATTAGGCAAGAAAATCTAAAATTAATAACCTTTGCTTTTACCTTAGGAAATTAGAGAAAGAACAATTCAACCTAAAGCAAGCAGAATAAAAGAAATAATAACAAATTAAAGCAAAATTTTTTTAAAAATTGAATATAGGAAAACAATAAAGAAAAATCAATGAAAACAAAAACTAGTTCTTTAAAGAGATTAATAAAATAGACAAATCTCTAGCAAGACTGGCAAAGAAAAAAGAAAGAAGATACAAATTACTAACATCAAGAATGAAACAAGGGTTATCACTACAGACCCCACAGACAGCCAGAGGATAACCTAGGAACAAACACGAACATTTCTACATATGTAAATTTGATGATTTGGATGAAAAGGACCAATTCCTCAACAAACACAAAGTACCACAACTCACCCAAATATGAAGCATAGTTTAACTAGCCTTACATTTATTAATGAAATTAATAATTTAATAATCCTTCTACATCCAGGGAGATACAGCACCAGAGATTTGCTTACTTGGAGCAGAAGTTAACAGATGCCATAAGCCAGCAGGAAAACATAAATAGTAATTTGGATGAATTGCTGGCAGCCCAGTGTGGGGTAGGGTGAGAGTGAGAAGCTCATGGAAAGGACAGTTATGTGAGAGGCCCCATATTTTCAAAGGCTTTTCCTCCAGAAGCCCTCCAGGCTTCCACAGGGAGAGCTGGAGAAAGTTCACCAGTGACCCTGGAAGGGAAACAGGAGGAATAGCCATCATTAAACCCTTTCGGGCCCTTTTCTCTCAACAAACAGAGGATTCATTTCCAGAGGCAACAAGATGCTTCAAAAGTGAAGAAAAAAAGACTTTTTTAGGCAAAATGTATACTTTTATATATATATTTTTAATATTTACATATAACATTATATGCTTAATATGTAACATTATATTTATAATTTATAACATACAACTTATAAATTTTTTAATATATTTCATTTACAAACCTTCCAACAAAGAAAATTCTAAACTCAAATGGTTTCACTAGTGAACCCTACCAAACACGTAAAGAAGTAGTAATACCAATTCTGTACAATTGCTTCTAAAATATACAAGAAGGAATACAGTTGACCCTTGAACAATGTGAGGGTTAGGGGCACCAACCCCCATGCAGTCGAAAATCCATGTTTAACTTCGCAGTCGGTGCTCCATATCCACAATTCCACATCTGCAGATTCAACCAACTGTGGATTGTATAGTACTGTAGTACATATTTATTGAAAAAAATCCATGTATAAGTGGACCTGGGCAGTTCAAAACCATGCTATTCAATTACATTATGAGACCAGTATTACCCTAACACAAAACCATTCAAAGACTTCAAAAGAAAACATAACTCCAGATCCATCTCTGATAAGTATGGATACAAAAATCCTTAACAAAATATTATGAAATACAATCCAGCAATA
This sequence comes from Eubalaena glacialis, assembly GCF_028564815.1. NCBI lineage: Eukaryota > Metazoa > Chordata > Mammalia > Artiodactyla > Balaenidae > Eubalaena > Eubalaena glacialis. Next base: position 7,144,230 of record NC_083730.1, read on the forward strand.
AATTAAAAAATAACACATCACAACAAAATAGGGTTCATCCTATGAATGTATGTTTCAATATTCAAAACTAAATCAATGTAATTCAACATATTAATAGATTAAACATTTGAAAGCTTATGATTGTATCAATAGATGAAGAAAGGCATTGACAAAATTCAATAGTCATTCGTTATACAACTCCCAGCCAACTAGAAACTGAAGGGAAATTCCTTAACCTAATAAAGAGTATTTATTACTTAGAACAAACAATTAACAGTAAAAGATAATGCCTTCCTCCTGAAATATGGAACAAGACAAAGCCTCTCACCACTCCCATTCAAAATCTTACTACAAGTCCTAACTAATGCAATAAAGCAAGAAAATAAGACAAAACAAAAGAAAAAAAATAAAACATTTGCCAATGACATGATTGTCGATGTAGAAAATCCCAAAGACTCTCCAAAAAATATCTTTGTAGAGGTAGAGGGAAGTTACAGAGAAAGGAAAAAAAGCTTGAATGAACCCCAAGGAACAGCCTTAGAGTCAAAGACATTTGTATAAACTGAAGTTAGCTCAATATACATACAGATGGATAAATAGGGGAACAACTATAGATGTTTGTACATATATGGGTTAGTAGACAAGTATACATTACCTAGCTCTTTTCTTCAAAAAGCCCAAGACACAATTTTATCTCCTTGGTAACAAGCAAACTCGGTGCTCACATCTTGGTTGCTAATCCGATTCTCCCCAGTAAATGGAATCGGAGGTCTTTGAGGAAATGGTCCACTGATTCTAGGACTGGGGCAGGGAATACGCAAAATGAGCCTGAAGCATCTTGTAGTATCAGAAAGTAAGGAAACACTCAAACAATAAAATGACAGGGATATTTCAAAGGGACATATGAGACAAAACAAAAGGAACCTCCATTGTATTGGGTTGGCCAAAAAGTTCATCCGGTTAGTGAATAGGTTGTTCAATAAAGTTCTTCGTGAAAACGAAAAATGTGTCTTATTTTTACTTAAAACCGAGCGAACTTTTTGGCCAACTCACTACATCACAGTACACTTGTCTTGTTAATGTGTACTTCAATAAAATATTTCACTTAAAAATAGTCAAGTTTCATCAGTGATTGAAACATACACAATGGCATTTAATTTGGGAATGTTAGTGTGTGCACCTCTCAGTGACATGTTTGAGAGGACAATGGGAGAAAGAGATGGGGTAGTGAGTGATGCTCAATTCATCCTACAGATTTTTTTAAGTGATAAGATTAATGACTGTGTTTTCAAGGAAACATTTTGAAAGAGAAAATAATGGGATATTATTGAAGCAATTGCAATGTGAAACTCAGCGTCTCCCACTCCAGAACAGGCCTTTTGATATCTTATCTTCAAATGAAATTCAGCCTCAGGAAGGTCTCTATAGATTCTCACTTTGGCAGTAAACACTGTTAAAAGCAAGGTTGACTCTTCTGTGTGTATTAAGTTATTAAGTGACTGTTGCCTAACTTAAAGGACTTACCTACTTAGGGAATAAAAAGCAAAAAAAAAAAAAAAAAAAAAAGGACATTTGGTTTTCATGTCCACATAGATCCCTTGAGGACAGGACATTGTGTTTTTCTCTCTCCAGTGGCAACAATGAGCCTGAAAACTATTTGTCAGGCAATAAGTACTTAGGGAATAAATACATCAAATTTCTATTTATCCTGATTTCTCACTTAGAGCATTAAGAGCAGGTCTTTGACATTAGTGACATCTTGAAAACACTTACCCTAGGGTACTAGCAGTCTTGTCAGATGAGGGGAAGGTGCTTAACTTTATGAGAAAATCATGGGAATTACAAACTATACCTGAGTTGGGCCAAACGTGCTTTCGTAGGCATCAGTCTCAACACTACCATCTATCTCATGTCACGTAATTTACCCCCTTGCAAGATTCCCTACCACTCTCTTAATCATAAACTGCTATGATTCCCCATTTCTTTTATTAATTAATGAAACTCCTTATATTGGACAAGTGTTATTGTACCATTTTAAATTAGCTGTACCACTAAGCAACCCAGTATAGTAATATCCTCATTAATAGCAGAGAAACATGAAATAAAGAGAAATTAAAGTATACTTCAGAGAGTGAAGTTAAATAGGTTAGATGAATAAAACTTAATTTTGGTCTTTTGATTGACATTTTGCTGATCTGTGGCACACTGCATCTGGGTATGGGGAGAATGGCTTTGTAATTGGGGATAACATTTTTTAAATTGCATAAAATTCGTTAGTATGGGACTGTAAATATCTGCATAATATGTACTGTATATATTAATGCTGTCATCTTAACATTTGTTCTTCCCATAAATACCCTCCCTAAAGCTCTCCATGTACTAGTCATATTTGAGGGAGCTGGTTGAAATGGTGATTTTTGGAGTAAGCACGGATCATTTTAATATTATTATTAACACATGAGCCATCTGGCACAAGTGCAATTTCCCTGAAAAGTAAGACTCTTGCTTCCTGTTTTCTGTTTATTTTAGCTGGACCACATTTGTTTTTTCTTTGACAGTGAAACAGTTATATTTAAAAATTAAACATTAAGTCAGGTTTTTATGAAAAAGAGAAAAACAATGCTAAGTGAGGTGAAAAATATTTTCACTAATTTAATGCTTCCTCTGAAAACAGAAGGCCTTGAATTTTAAGTTTTGTTTATAAATCTCACTTTCAAAATAATGTTATTTGACTGAAAGAAAATTCTTTGCCATAGCCTCTATTATCTTAATATTCATGTTTTGCTATTTATTTTCCTTAACCTTATTTTTTCTGCTTATTATTCAACATATACTCCACCCGTATCTTATACTTTTCTAATTATATCTTTCCTACTAGATCGTCATATTAAGTTCTATGGTTTGGAGTCATTATTAAAAAAAAAAAAAAAAAAAAACCCTGGCAGTATTTTTATAATTAGTTAAGTCTGCTCTTTGCCTAGGAGTACAACATATAGTATTCATGGGCTTATTAATTATCTGGTTTCAAGATCCCTGATCAGGGCACTTCCAACCTACCTTCATGTAAATTTAAAAAGGGCATCCATTTCTCAAGACAATTTATTTTTCCTCTCAGAAAACTGTCACAATATGGGGGTTTGTTGTCACAAGATATGTTGTTATTTTGAATTTTATGATAAATATACAAATCAATACAGTGTGAACAGCCTTCCCAGGGGTTGTGAATTTTAGGTGGGTTCTTCAATTCTATTTTCCAGTTTGATACTTTTTAATTCTGTTTTCTGAATGACTTTTATTCTATCACTGATTTTTCAATTATACCAGTTTCTATTTTTTCCCACTTCTATAAATTTAATTCTAACCCTCATTTTGTACTTTTGAATCTTGCCACTATTTGTTTTTCAACATTTTTAGCATCTTGCTTTATTTTTTCTTATATTATTTTTATTTTACAGATATTTTTATCTCAAGTGCAATGTTCTAGGTACTGTCCAGAATGTTTTATGAATATTAGCTCATTTTTCTATGATAAATCTTACCTGGCCACTCAGCCTGCTGACCTAACTATAAGACTCTGATGAAAGAAACTGAAGATGACACAAACAGATGGAAAGATATACCATATTCAGGGATTGGTAAAATTAATATTATTAAAATGATCACACTACCCAAGGCAATCTACAGATTCACTGCAATCCCTATCAAAATACCAATGGCATTTTTCACAGAGCTAGAACAAATTAATTTTCAAATTTTTATGGAAACAAAAAATACCCCCAATAGCCAAAACAATCTTGAGAAAGAAGAACATAGCTGAAGGTATCATGCTCCCTAACTTCAGACTATGCTACAAAGCATAGAGAGCCCAGAAATAAATCCATGCACTTATGGTCAATTAATCTCTGACGAAGGAAGCAGGAATATACAATGGAGAAAAGACAGTCTCTAATCATCAGGGAAATGCAAATCAAAACCACAATGAGATCTCACCTCCCACCTGTCAGAATGGCTATGATCAAGAAGAACACAAATAACAAATGTTGGTGAAGATGTGGAGAAAAGGGAACCCTCGTACACTGTTGGTGGGAATGTAAACTGGTGCAGCCACTATGGAAAACAGTAGGGGGGGTGGGGTTCCTCAAAAAAACAAAAAAAAAAATAGAAATACCATATGATCCAGCAATTCCACTCCTGGGTATATAGCCAAAGAAAATTAGAACACTAATTATAAAAGATACACACACCCCAATGTTCATAGCAGCATTATTAACAACAGTCAAGATATGGAAGCAACCTAAGTGTCCATCCACAGATGAATGGATAAAGAAGATGTGATACACACACACACACACAATGGAATGCTACTCAGCCATAAAAAGGAATGAAATTCTGTTATTTACAACAACATGGATGAACTTGGAGGGTATTACGCTTAATGAAATAAGTCAGAGTGAAAGGCAAATACTGATATATGTATAACTGAGTCACTTTGCTGTACAGCAGAAATTAACACATTGTAAATCAACTATACTTCAATAAAGTTTTTTAAAAAGAAATACTGTATGTTATCACTTACACATGGAATCTTTAAAAAAAAAAGTCATGAAAATAACAAAAATAGAAACAGGCTCCCGGATATAGAGAACTAGCAGTTACCCATTGGAAGAGGGAAGGGGGAGGGTCAAGGAAGAGGTAGGAGATTAAGAGGTACCAACTACTATGTATAAAGGAAATAAGGTACAGGGATATACTGTACAGCAAAGGGAATACAGCCAATATTTCATAATCACTATAAATGGAGTACAATCTATAAAAATTTTGAATCTCTATGTTGTACACCTGAAACTAATATTGTAAATAAACTATAACTCAATAAAAAAAATCATAGCTGAAAATTAGGTAAGTGAAGATATCAGTTCCAAACCGATGTCAATTTCAGCAAAATAATAAAGTATCTATTTTATAGGTAAATACAATTCTAGTAGAGATAAATGCCAGTGATAAGAGGTACAAGTTATATTAAATTGACTTTTTATAAGTGTAAACAAATCCCAGTCAGAAAATGCTGAAATTCAATTTTATCATTTTATCATATATATTTGTCAAAATAACAAAACTAAAAGTTTGTTATTTTTGACAAATATTCTAAATGTTACAGTAACATTACTGTTATTTTGGAATATCAGACTATAAGTCTCCACATGGAAGAAGACATAGTATAACAAGTTCCTTTTGGTATTATGACAGCTAATCCTCCTCAGAAAAGCTTTAAACTGGATATACTGTCTCTCAAATAATGATGCAGGACATTTTCACATAAATACAAACTTCCCATCAAAAATTCCACAGTATTTCCCAGAGTGTTAACATTTTAAAATAGGTAATATATCCTAAAAGGGCTGATCTGAGACATGTGATTTGATTTCATAGAAATACTTGATTAGTGTCTCAAGATGATTCAAATATTAGCCTTATGCTCATTTTCAAATGTCTCCTTGTTGTAAGCAGTATGGTGTATAGCGACAAATTGTTAAGCTACTTAATTTTATATTTTTTAATATCTCCTTTTCTCATTACATCCATTAGTGTTGCTATAGCTGTTCTTTGAAATCACTAAAAATAAATGTATTTGCTTTTTTCTTGTTATTGTTGTTGTTTGTTTTTAAGGGACAGAAAAGCAGGGATGGGAAAAAGAATAATATATCAAGTAGTTATACATTCACTAATTTACTGTTATTGATATTCAATGGATGGCCATTATATGGATGAGTGGTTCAATTGGGAAGGTATAGATAAAACAACAATAGCCAGAAATTCTGTAGCAAGAAAAAAACCCATAAGGGTCAGTTGGGGTGATGATTCAAAATCCAGACACTACACACTTCCACTTCCTGCTCTGATGGAATAGCTTGTTGCTGACCAATATTCTTGCCAAACAAAACAGGAAAACACAATAAAAATTGGGAAGAGGAACTCTACATGGCCAATGACATCTGAAAATGGTCTCAATCTTTTTAGTTTTGGGGGAAAAGTTAAGTAAACCCACAGTGATGTACCACTACCTACTATCAGAATGGGTGAAATTAAAAAATGAAAATAGCAGGTATGGATGAAGATGTGGAGTAGGATTCTCATAAAATAACATGTTTATAGGCCAAACATAGTCAAATATCACTAGTTTCATGTTTTGACCTACATCAATCGTTTTGAAAACCTGCTTGGCTACAGATGTTTACACGCACAGTGTCCCAGCCATTCTATTCTTATGTATAATATAAACTCAACAGAAGTGTGTGTATGATATACATGGGGAGGGAAGGGGGAGGGGGAGAGGTACTAGTAATTGTTGGCCAAAGCTGGAAAAACTCAAATATACTAGATATTTGTCACATATTCATGCAGTGCAGTACTACAAATCAATGAGAGTAAGAGACTGAATGGTACGCACAATAGTATGAATTGATCTCACATACAGAATACTGAGGGAAAAAGAGCCATACCCAAAAGACGACAAACTGTGTTATCCCATTCATGTAAAATTCAAAAATAGAACAACAGAACTGATGATGGTGACGGTAGGCCTAATGGCCATATGACTGACATCGGGCTCAGGGGCACTCTCCATGGTGCTAAAATGTTATCGTTCCTGAGCTGAGTGTTAGCTACTATTGGTGCATTTACTGTATGTGCATTTCAATTAAAATATATTTTAACAAAAAAAAATTAAAATTTTACACATCTGCCAAAAGCTCAGTGTTTTGCTCAGCTGTGTTAACACTATAATATTCCTAGACTAACATTTTTAATACATTGTAGAATTGGATGCATCCACAGCTAGAAGGCTAACTGCTTAGTTTGTGTCTCTGGTTCTCAGACTTTTGAAACACTTACAGTGATGCCTGGATCAGGGAATCTTAAACTGCAAAGAAAAGCAGTAAAGGAAGCTTGTTAATATTTTCTTTCCATACATTTTGTCTTGTTTCTCTTGTTTTGTGGTTTTATCTTTATTCTTACTTTTCTCTAGTGATTTGCAATATATACATTCAAATCTGATGGCTAATCTTAAGGCCTTAAACAACGTATTTGAATATACAATAAATTACTCTAATTATAAACAGCAAGAATGAAACATTATTTGCTATTTCTCACACATGTGGGATAAATTACTCAGCTCTATTTTCTCCATCTTATCCTCTATTATTTGTTTCTCAAATGCTATTTTGATAAAAACTAAAAATTTTTATTGATATTGCAATGATCAAATCAATTCTATCTTTCAAAATGTATGTTATTTTTTATGGTATATTTTCCTTTAAAATATTTCAATTATATTTTCTGATTACATTTTCAAAAAAGTTTATCACTTCACAAATCTTAAGCTTTTTCATTTGTACCATCTCTCAATTTATTATAATTCTATTTTCTCCTATTATGTTTAAAGTAATGGTTATCATTAAATATCCATGGGTTGTTTACATTCTAAATCCTATGACTCAAGGTTTTTTTCCCTATTTTCTCATCCAGGAATATTAACTTAGTATATGTTGAAACTTAGGTCAAATATTTTTTACTCAATCTCTCTAATGACAGTATTTCCTTTTATGAAATCCAAGATCTGTCACATTTTTGTAGGAAATCTGATTCTTAAAAAGTCTGAGAATTTCTAAGATTTGTTTCAGAAATTAGAAGCAATTGAATTTGAAGGAAAAATTATATAGATGTTAATTGTGTCACAGAAGTTCAAATAAGCACAAAGTGATTGGAAAATTATTGTGTGCAGAGGAGGTTGATTTAAAAAACACACCAATCACAGTGTAGAAGCAATGTGTTCTATGAAAATCTGAGTAAAATAAAGAAAAATGCATTTAGTTATGAATGTAGTTTTAAAACACTAACGATCTCTTAAAAATAAAACCAGGAGTATGACATTCATATATTCAGTTTCAGTATTATTCTGAAACATATTAAGGGTGAAAAATCTTGACACAAAATCTGAAAACAAAGACTTTCAGTAATAACACATCTACTAAAACTATACATCAGGGGTATTTCATATCACACAAATTAAAAGGTATCAATAATTAAGATGCTGTATATTTTAACTAATTATGACATTATATATTTTAAAATTTATTTATTTATTTTTGGCTGCATTGGGTCCTCATTGCTGCACACAGGCTTTCTCTAGTTGCGGCGAGTGGGGACTACTCTTTGTTGCGGTGCGCGGGCCTCTCATTACGGTGGCTTATCTTTGTTGCAGAGCACTGGCTCTAGGCACATGGGCCTCAGTAGTTGTGGCACTTGGGCTCAGCAGTTGTGGCTCGCGGGCTCCAGAGCACAGGCTCAGTAGTCGTGGAGCATGGGCCTAGTTGCTCCGTGGCATGTGGGATCCTCCCGGACCAGGGCTCAAACCCACGTCCCCTGCATTGGCAGGTGGATTCTTAACCACTGTGACACCAGGGAAGTCCCATGATGTTATAATTTTTTAATGGTATACCAAGCTGGTTCAAAACCGTGTGTATCATCATAAGCTCCATCCACCTACACACATAAATCTCATTATTATGGTAAAGTGATACTCTGAGAAGAAACATATACCAGTAGACATATATAATCTCCCATAATACATGGATACAAGTACACAATTTCACCCATGAATGGTCAGTGCAAATCATAAAATAATTTCAAAAATATCTAAGCTTCTATGTGCCAAAACCTTTGTTCATTTATGAAAATACAAAGTTGAACATCATGCAGAAAATCTCTTCAAAAGATTTAATCTAAAGGTACATGTAAAAAGGTAACTCTAACTATGTAGTGGGATAGATGTCATAATGAAAACAATAATAGTGATAATATAGGTGTTCTTTCTGTGATAGTGATAATATAGGTGTCATTTTTTAAGATGAGACAATAGAAGCACAAAGAGAGAGTTATAACTGCCTAATAGCAACCATCCTGCAGTACTAATGTCAGGATTGAAATTGAGATAGTCTAATTCTGGATTTTAGGGTCCCACCTATTACAGTACTTTCTCTTGAAGTGCTATAATGTCAAGGGCACACAAGGACCTCTTAACCCATCTCCTAGATTCCGATACTTTCTAGCAAATATGATCTTGGAACTACTCAGGAAAAGTGAGGCATTAGCAAAAAATAAAGATCTCCCCATTTTTTAAAAAATATAGGAACATTTTAAACACAGTTGTATGCTCAAAAGAACTAGTCACCTGGCAAGAGATTAGAGATAATGGACTTGGAGCAGTTGAAAATACAGCAGAGAAATGGGATCAAATATAAATGAAACAAGAACAGAACAACAAAACTAAGATAGGACAATTATCCTAGAGATGATTTAGTTTTTTAAAGATATGGGATATTTAGAAAAGTTCTATTTTTATCCAAGTTGTTACATTGGTACTCACAGCATTTTAAATGTTTAGTCCTTGTCCTCTTAAGAGGTGTGTCGATTTTTTTAAGGATATCCCTTAATTCCCACCTATTGACTAAATAACAGTGATCTAGGTTCCTATTCTTTCTCTTACATTTCCCAAGTGAATTATTACTATTTTGCCACAAATACAGCAATTGCACATCAGTCTCCCAGCATCGACCCCACTTCTGTTTTAGTCTGGATGTTTATTAAATGTCCATCATCTGTCCTTTTGCAGGTATATTCCCAGTCGTTGCTTGGGTGCACTAAGCTCATCCTGCATAAGATTCTTCTGAAAGTGCTTATGGACAGCAAGTTTCCTTCAGCTCTTACATTCTAAACTTTTGTTCCCTTATTCTGGCAGTATAGTGAAGTACATTTTGTTTCATTTTTGTTTTACAGCCTTAAATTCCCCTTTTTGACTCTCTTCCCCTTCACCACCCAATTGTCAAGGGATGCCTCATTTTTTCCTTTGTGCTTCTTTTTCTCCCCCAGAAAGTCTACATTTCAATGACTGCCACTTCAAATGGCAGGTCCTTTTAACTGCCTTCCCTGTAGAACATGCGCTTATCTAGAGGGCACTTATTTTAGGATTTTCAGACTCAGAGTGTACTTGCTCTCTGATGATGATTTTAGACAAGCCTTAGACCCACTGCTAGCTTTTTCTCCCTTCCCCCGGTTTCTCTCAGGGTGGAGTGGGAAAGATGTAGGAGAGATCGCTTCGCTGTCATTTGATGGGTTCATTTTTGTGTATAAATAAAAGAGTTACCTTGAAGTTTAGGCATTTACTGCCTTCAAATTATGCTGACTTTTTGTGGTTTTATTATTTCTTACTGTACTTCTATTTTGTTTCTGGAGAAGTTGCCTTCTATTTACTTCAACATAGTAATCATTGTTATTTTAAAATTCCTGGCTGCTAATTCCCATGTACCTCAATAAAGCTGGAAAAAAGGGAAGGATTTTGATTCTTCACATTGTTCTCAGACCCTCCCTATAGTAGGTCTTTGACTCCTAAACACCATATTACTACAGGAAATTTTAATTCATTTTGTAGAAGTTGGCTGAATTTTTTAGCCTTGCATGGGAAGATTCTGAATCTAGTAAGTATATGGAGCAGGTTCCTAGCCTTGTGTTTTAGAACTCTCATGTCTCTGATTTTGGTCAAAAGCTCTAATGATTTCTGTCTTAAAATAGAAGCCCTCTGCTTTGTTCAAACCCAGATTCTGAGGCCCTAGCCTGTGTCAGATCAGCAAATGATGCCATCACAGGTAACAGCTCTCTGAATCCTTTAAATATATGGTTTACAATTTTTTTCTACCTCCTCCAGATTTTCTCCATAGAAATACTGTCTTGCTGCAAACTAGTTCACTCTTCCAGAAAGCGAATAAACCATTTTTATTTCTCAAGCCACCATTTAAACTCACCAGTTTTAACTATCAAAACAAAAAACTACAAAACACCTAGGAATAAATCTAACAAAAAGTTATGCAAGACCTATAAATAGAAAGTTATAAAGCTTTACTGAAGAACTTTAAGAAATAAATAGAACAGTTTTTGCATGTACTTGATCAGGAAAACTCAATACCATAAAGACATCAATTCTCACTAATTTTATGAATATACTAAATGAAATTTTAATCAAAACCACGGCAAGGATTTTTGTTGAAGTTAGCAAATCAATATCAAACTTACAATGAAAGACCAAAAGGAAAAGAAAAGCAGTAGCAGCAGAAGGGAAAGAGGGAAGAGAAGTTAAGAGCCATAATGTTATAACAATTAAAACAGAGAGCTACTGATTGGTACAGGCATCTGCACACTGACCAAGGGAAGGTAACTGAGAAGGCTGAAGGACATATACACATACACATGCCTCTTTGATGGATGATAAATGGGCATGGAAGAGCAGGGAGGAAGGTGGGACCTACTTTGTAAATCAAACAGTAAATTGGGTACCACTACTTCAGAACAAATGTGAAAGCCACCTCCAGATGACTTGATTTTCAACAAGGTGACCTTCAGCATAGAAAAAAGAGCAATACATCATTGAACAAATCTCTTTAGCAAAGGAAACCATCAACAAAATGAAAAGGCAACTTACGAAATGAAAACATTTACAAACCACATATCTGATAAGGGGTTAGTATCCAAAATATACAAGAAACTCATAAAACTCGATAGCAAAAAAACTTAATTAACCCAACTTAAAAGTGAGCAAAGGATCTAAATAGACTTGCTTCCAAAGATGATGTACAGATGATCAACAGATATATAAAAAGACACTCAACATCACTAATCATCAGAGAAATGCAAATCAAAACCACAATGAGATATTATTTCACACCTGTTAGGATGGCTATTGTGGAAAGGACAAGAATTAACAAGTGTTGGTGAGGATGCAGAGAAAAGGGAACCCTTGTACACTGTTGGTGAGAATGTAAATTAGTAAAGCCATTATGGAAAACAGTATGGTGGTTCCTCAAAAACTAAAAACAGAACTACTGTATGATCCAGCAGTCCCTTTCCTGGACACATATACAAAAGAAATGAAGCATTCTTTTTAAACTGCAGAAGATTCCAAATAGCCATAGCAATCGTGAGCAGAAAGAATAAAGCTGGAGGTATCTACTACCTAATTTCAAAGTATACTACAAAGCTATAGAAATCTAAACAGAATGGAACTGGAATAAAAACAGACATACAGATCAATGGGACAAAATTGGGAGCCCTGAGATAACTCCATGTATTTACAATCAACTGATCTATGACAATTGTTCTGAGAAGATACAATGGGGAATAATTCCTTCAACACATTCCTTCAACAAATGGTGTTGGGAAACTGGACATTCACATGTAAAAGAATAAAATTTGATCTTTATCTCACAGCAAACACAAAAACAAACTCAAAATGGATTGAAGACTTCATGTAAAACCTAAAACTGTAAAACTACAACAAAAAAATAAGGAAAAAGATTCTTGACATTGATCTGAGTGATGATTTCTTGGTTATGACCGCAAAGACAGGCAACAAAAGCAGAAGCAGACAAATGGGACTGCAGGAAACTAAAAAACTTCTAAACAGCAAAGGAAATGATCAACAGAGCAGAAGGACAACCTACGAAATGGGAGAAAATATTTGCAAACCATACATCTGATACGGGGTTAATATCCAAAATATATAAGGAACTCAAAAAACTCAACAGCAAGAAAAGAACTCAATTAAAAAATGGGCAAAGGACCTGAACAGACATTTATGAAAAAACATACAAATGGTCTACTGGTATATGATAAAATGCTCACCATCAATAATCATCAGAGCAACGCAGTTCAAAACCACAATGTGATACCACCTTATACCTTTCATAATAGTTATTACCAAAACTGCAAGAGAACATGTGTTGGCAAGGGCATGGAAAAAAGGGAAGCCTTGTACAATGTTGGTAGAAACCACAATTGGTAGAGCCATTACGGAAAAAATTATGGAGGTTTCTTAAAAAATTAAAAAATAGAACTACCATATAATTTGGTAATTCCTTTTCAGGGTATGTGTCCAAGGGGAATGAAATCAGGATCTGGAGGAGTTATCCGTACTTCCACGGTCATTCAAACATTGTTCACAATAGCCAAGATATGCAAAGAACCTAAGTGTCTGTTGATAAAGGGATAAAGAAAATGTGATATGTCCCTGTGTGTATGGGATTATTATTCAGCCATAAGAAAGATGGAAATCCTACTAATTGCAACAATGTGCATGAACCTAGAGAACATCATGCTAAATTAAATAAGCCAAATACAGAAAGACTAATTATATATATATAAATATATATATATATATATATAATATGTAGAATCTAAACTTAATATAGAACTAAAAATGTAGCAGCAGAGTAGAATAGTGGTTCCCAGGGGCTGGGGGTGAGGGAAATAGGGAGATGTTGGTGAAAGGACACATAGTTTTATTTACACAAGATGAATAAGTTCTGGAGATCTAATGTAGGGCATGGTGACCCAAGTTAATAATTATATTGTTCACCTGAAATTTACTAGGAGAGTAGATCATAAATGTTCTTATCTCACACACAGATAAGTAACTATGTGAGGTGATGGATATGTTAATTAGCTTGATTGTGGTAATCATCTCACAATGTATTTCAAACATCACATTGTATACTGTAAATATATATTGTATAAAATTGTGTTTCTGGCTGCTGCATTGAGGGAAGCAGAGAAACCAGTTAGGAGGTCGTTGCAGTAACCCAGATTTGAGGTGATGGAGGCTTACAGGGGAATGGTAGGGAAAGTGAAAGGTGGTCAGATTCTGGATTTATTTTGAATCCAAAAGAATTGACTGCTGATGAGATGTGGGATGTGAAATAAAACGGAGAGTCAAGGAGGAAACAAAAGTTTTCTTGCCTGAAAACTTAAACAAAAAACAAAAAAAGATGATATTACCTGCTGAGATGAAGCAGCTCTGGAAAAAGTGAATTTGTTTGAAGGGATATCAAGATTCCACTTTTGGATGTGTTCAGTACAAGCTACCTCTAGCCGCCGCAGGAAAGATGTCAAGTATAGACTGAGTCTGGAGTTCAGGGAGAGGTTTGCTCTAAAGGGATCAATTTAGAAATCATTAACATATAGGTAATAGTTAAAGGCAAAAAGCTGAATGGGATTCCCAACGGAGTCAGTGCAGACAAGCAAGGGAGTTGAGGCAACACCAGTAAAATGTATTTAATAGGGTTGGTTAGGGCATTAGGGAGAAATCAGAGAGCTTAGTTCTCTCAAAACCAAATGCAGCAAGCATTTCAAAGGAGAATGGTTTGATCAATTATGCCAAATGCTGCTGATAGGTCAAGTGACATGAGCACTGAGCATTAGAAGGAGGGGAAATTGCTAGACTGATCTTCATAAATAGATTCAAAGGCATGGGATCTAGTGCACAAGTGTAGGAATCAGCCCTATAAAGAAGCAAGGACATTTTACCTGGAGAAACAGGGAGAAACACTGGGTCTATGAGCAGAGGTATGGACCAGTGAGTGGATGGATTGAGGGCAGGTAGTTACCTTTCTGATAACTCCAGGTTTCTCAGAGAGATGACATCATCAGCTGGATATGAGGATGGGAATGTCTGAACAGAGAATAGAACGCATGAAACATGAGGGAGGGTAGACCAGAGAAATCAGATTTGAAAGAGCACCCAGAGCCAAGTTGTTCAGCATGGCTGTGAGTTTGATTTTACCAAAAAAGTACACACAGAGAATAAGATCACTTTCTCCCAGAGAGAAGTCTGTCTGAGGATTGAAATCTCATGGTGCCAGAATGGTGCTGTGTGAGTGATTTTACATATATTGAAATACAGTGTCCTGTTATAAATTGCATTCCTCACTCCACAAGCCAGGAGATCATCTGTCTTCTCATCAAAGAAATCTACCACATAATTTTTAAAAGCTAGCCTCTCTTTAAAATCTCAACTCTTGCCCACATCTCTACTATGTGCAAATACAGCATTTATTTGCTGGGCATTCTCTTTTTATAATGCCACTATGATATTAACTTCTTCAATGAGCATTTCTGTAATATATCCATATATCAATATATGTGTGTTATTCCATAATTATGTAAAACTCAAAGTGAAATTGCTACATTAAGTACTTGCATACGTAACTGTACATATAGGTTGCTGAGACGTCTATATGCACCATAATAACAAAAATGATTTTGTAATCTGTACGGGTCTCTGTCTCCCAAACCACAAGGTTTCACGTATGCTATCCTCTTACAGGGCTGAAGGATGGTGGTAAGGTTTCTCTTTCTCCATACACCAGTACCTTTAAACTAAGGAACCTGAACCATCTCATTAACTCAACACCCTTTTCATCATGTTAACTATCTTTTTAGACACATGTGGCTTCCTGTGGTTTCTCAGGAGCCACTCTAATCACCTGATTTATGACCATCCTTTCAATTAGGAATTCAAGACAAGTTTTGCTAGCTTTCCGCATAATTTGGTCTTGATAACGAACAATAAGTTGAGGATGACTAATAAAAAGTAAAAGCACTCTTAAATAAGCCATGAAAAAAAATATGGACTTATGTGCCTACTTTGATACTTGATTGTTAAAATAACAAACCTTGTTAAACTTGTATAGTAAGTATTGATCAACCCCTTTCAATATACTTTTCTCCAAAATCATGCAGAGCATTGATTTAATTTGGATGTCAACACATACAAATAAGACAATCAGCTGTTCAACAGTGATTACAGATCATATTAATCTGCCTATGGATTTTAGCAGCTGTTGTGTTAATACATCTGAGATAAAGAACCAAATGTTTCAAAATTACGTGTGGGTAACAAGTACAGTTCCAACCATTCTTTGAGGCAAAAATGGGTTTTATATAATATGGTATGGGATACGTGTAGCTGCAGGTGAGTAACTAGAAGACTGAAAAATTATAACTCTAAAGTTTCTCTTTGACCATTCCCTAACCCTATGTATGTGGTTCTTTTTGGCACAAGAATTGGAAATTTAATGAAATAAAGACCATCACAGATGAAAGCATAAGTAACGGTTATGTTTGCGCTTTTGGAGTCTTACCGAAACACACAAAATTCACTGAAATTAGAAGAGCTGATTTGTCTAGCCACAAAGAGTTCATCTAGTCTTCCTACTGAAGAACCAGTCTCCAAGTAGCTGTTGATGGGATGGATATTATAGTTAAAGAAACATAAAAATTATTTTCAAATACACAGAAAAAAGGATACGCATATAGCAGTGTCTTCAGTCACATCTCCACGCACACATACACAAATGGCTCTGTTAATATGAGTGCACTTTGGTACTTCTGTCAGGATAGTGTACAGAAAGTAAAACTTGAAATTACTTTAACATCTTCTGAATGTTGTATGTAAGACGCAAGTGGCCCCAGAGGAGTAAAAGTCTGATAGCAGACTGACAACCCAGACTGAGCCATCTACATGAGCAATATGCAAAGCCCCCTCTGAAAAGGATCTCTCTCATCCCCTGCCTTCTACATCTCCCAAATTTGATTCTCTACACATCTTTTTAAATTTTTAATTGGAGTATAGTTGATTTACAATGTTGTGTTAGTGTCTGCTGTACGGCGAAGTGATTCAGTTATACATGTACATATATCCACTCTTTTGTAGATTCTTTTCCCATGTAGGTCATTACAGAATATTGAGAAGAGTTCCCAGTGCTATACAGTAGGTCCTTATTAGTTATCTATTTTATATATAGTAGTGTGATATGTCAATCCCAATCTCTCAATTTATCCCTCCCCCCACCTCACCCCCGCTTTCCCCCCTGGTAACCATAACTTTGTTTCTACATCTGTGACTATTTCTGTTTTGTAAATAAGTTCATTTGTACCATTGTTTAGATTCCACATATAAGCTATATCATATGATATTCATGTTTCTCTGTCTGACTTACTTCATGCAGTATGACAATCTCTAGGGTCCCTCCATGTTGGTGCAAATGGCATGTTTTGTTCTTTATCTTAAAGGGCTTCCATATCGAAGACAGAGATTGGTCTTCTAATACAAAATTTAGATTTAAGTTGGAAAAATAGCATCTTTATTTATTCTACTAATTCTACTGACTACGTAACAGTCTGATTTGGGGGGATAACAAATATGTAAGAAATTATTTCTTCCCTAAAGGATCTGAGTTTTCCTCTATGTTACACATTCTATGTTCCATGAAACAGTGATTTTATTACTAGTTGCAAAGATAAATATATTTAAAAAAAATACTGCCTATACCTTTGTTTTAGGGGCATAGACTATTAACTCTAAAACTACTTCCCTGTGTATTCCGAGATTAAGCAAATAAGTAAATATATTGTTGACATTGGGAACAGGGCTCCTCAATGTCAGAAAAACAAAGTTAAAAATAGGGATACAGGGAATTCCATAATGAACTTCATTGCATTCAACTGGAATTAGAGACATTGGTATGAATTCATAGTTTTCAGTATTTCTCTAGTAATAAATATAGTCTGTGTGTCTAAACATATAAATACACAGTTAAGTGCATGTTTCTGTGTATGAATAGGCATATCTATTTGCTAGATTTGTCAGCCTTTTAAATGGCTTACAAGCAATTACACCCAAGCAGAAATTATCCACACTAGAGCCCAGATCTTGGTTTCTAAATTCAATTCTCCACCAAAAGAACCTTGGGGAAATGACCAGTTTCAGTGAGGATGGGGAAATACAAGATGATCTTAGAACATATTGTGCCAAACTTTGGAGCAAAGTACTCCAAAAGTAATGCACACACGTCCAAAGGGTACAGGAGCCAAACCGAATGTGTTACCACTGGCCAAGTCCGAGACAGAGCGTTAAAAAATTACGAGTAAAGGATTATACCACGTTGGTTAAAATAAGGACTTGTGATTCTACCCATAATTAATGAATTAATTAGTTAATAGGTGAGGGGCTGTCATCTGCAGTCAAGGGGTGGAAGCCTCTTCCTTATACAGAAAGAATAATAAGATAATCAGTTTGGCAATCATGCTAATAATTAACGCAAGAATCACCAATGAATAATAAAAACTGCAGAGGGAATTTGAGTAAAAGGTTATGTTCAATCACCCCACAATTTACTTACTATTTACAAAGAAAAAATATTAAATTTTCAATAGACAAACCTGACATTCACCACCTTTCCCAACAGTGACATCACCAGTAATGGAACAAAGCGACCTCATACCTCATGAAAGGAGGCACCGAAAAGAACACAATATCCCTTCTACATAGTCTTGCCAAAAGTGCAATTAAATTGAAAGATTTTCTACAAATAGATGGTCATTACCTGTACTGTTTAAAATGATTGAGGAACTGTTTCTGATTAAAGAAGACAAAAGGGATGTGCAAACATAATGCAAGGAACGACCTGGAACTTTGAAGGACACTATCAGGACAACTGATGAAATCTGTACAAGGTCTGCAGGTCAGCTAATCGTATGGTATCCATGGTGTTTTCCTGATTTGACGAGTATATAATGGTTATGGAAGAGAATATCCTTGTTTTTAGGAACTCTGAAGTATGTAAGGGCAACAGTTCTGCAACAAATTCTATAATGCCTCTCCCAGAATAAAAAATAACATTAATATAAATTGTGTGAGAGAGAGAAGAGAGAGAAAAAAAGATAGGCCGAAAATAAATGGCACCATTTCGAGAATCAGATCAAAGAGGATGTACGAATTTCTGCTTTTCTTGAAGCCTGAAATACTGTGTCCAAATCAGAATGTAAATGAAAGTAATGCCAGCTACAGTATGGAGTCTCTTGGAGACATCAAAAGAACATTGTAATATTGAAGGATTTGCAAATATTTTAAAATTTTTGTTTAGTTATTATTTCTGAAACATCTGATGAATAAGCTACATGCATTCACCCAATTGTTGCCAGAAATCTCTGCATTATGGTGCACTGTGAATTTATCAGTATTTGCATGGCTGAGAAAACAAGTCATCATTTTTTTCCATTCCAAACTATATCTATATGCACCGTTCAGGAAAATCCTAGAAAATAGTATGCCAATCAGTGTTCAGACCTCCTATCTTGTTCCTGGCCAGGTTACTCTCCTAAAACCATTTAACCATGCTTAGAAGTGCTATATGTTAACACCCAGTAAGTGTGAAGATGTAGGGAAACAAACACATTCTAAATACCAGTATGAGCATGTAAGTTACTGCAACCAATCTGGAGGGAAATATCACAATATATAAGAAAATAAGAAATTTATCCTAAGGAAATTTCACTGCACAAAAAAAATGTATAAAAGGATAGTCAACACTGTACTCTTCATACAGGAAAACTATTGAGAGCAACTTAATTGTCCCTTATTAGCGGGCTAATCTAGGAGGAGAGGACATACGTGCTATGCAAGGCTGTAGAGAGTTAGGAGTCTGAGAACTCAGGTCAGTCAGCCTGAACACAAGTCCTGGCTTTTCTCCTACTAACTGGGGAACATTGGTCAGATCACTTACTCCACTCTCAGCCTCAGTTCTCCCCTCATAGGATTATTGAGATAAAAGAGATAATGTACACACTTCACAGGGTTTTTGTGGGAGATGGGTACACGAGGCACTGAGCACAGTCTCTGGCACGTATTGGATATGAAGTGAAATTTAGCCATTGTTTTTTATTATTAATTTATACTCACACAATGGAACACTCAGCAACTATTACATTCCATGGTGACTAACTACACACTCTTACGTACATTAATTTGTATACTATTTAAATGTATTGTTAAAGGGGAAAAAAAAAAGGTTTTCTAATAGCATTATAGTATGATTCTTTCTGTGTGTATATCTCTATAGAAATATCTTCTGGGCTACAATCTAAATATTGACACATAATATTCATGTTTTTCTTTAAATATTTTTTTTCTTTTTGAGTGAACACGTAACTAATTTCATAATCAGGAAAAAGGGGTACATCTTTTATACAAAAAAAAAATTGTCAACCCAATACTTAATCCCTCCTTTCATGTTAATCTCATTTCTAATTTTTATTGCTCAGTGAAACAAGAGGATACATACATCCCATCACTACACCTGCTATGGGTGAGGCCACAGCACTTGAGACTATCCTTCAATCACACACCTTGCCGGCTTCTCTCATTCTGGCCAACTATTTGATTTGTTTTAAGGCAGGCCCTGAATTTTAAATTAATCTTTTTAAAAATCTCCATTTGACTATTTGAACTCTGCATGACAGGATTTTAGTATATTGATAATGCTTGTACTTAGGGATTTTTATTAAATATGTGCCGTATTTGTACATACCAGGATGGGAACAACTTTGACTCAAACAAGAAAATCAGGTATAATAACTTAAATCAAAAAAAAGTAATGTGGTTTTTAATGCAAGTTGTGTTTTATGTAAGAAACATTAAGCAGAAAACTATATACTATATATAAGATGCCATTAATAAGATGCAACACTGTGTCCTCCAAAACAAAGTGGTTTCTTCTCACATTTATTGTAATATGCATCATAACTTCACAGATGATAAATAGGAAAAAAAAACTACCCAGTTTCAGAAAAATGAATCACCAAATTTCCATAGAGACTGTCTCTTTAACATTGTATTATGGAAGTTACTGCATCGAATCCTATGACATACATTAAGATGAGGTTTATTTCTTGTTTTAATTAGTGGCTATCAACACAGTTTGTATAAAATTGAATCAGTGTATATAATCAAAGGGGTTCAACCTCTAAGCCAAGACTATTCCACTGAGCACCATCCATAATTAAAACATGAATGGCTAATAAAAAGTTGAAGCAGTGTGTGTTTTTTTTTTCCTCCTCTCAGTTCAGGGCTACAAAAACAATCTCTGCACAAATACTTTTTCTTCCCCATCCAACATAAATCAGTGCTTAATGGAGAGTCAATAACCTTATTATGAAAATTGATCTAAATCAATAGTATATAGACAGTGGTTAATGATGCCAGGCAGCTTTTTCAAATGCATTTACTGACAGGATCACATCCCTCTGGTCATGTGTTATTGGGAACACATCTTGAAAAGCACACAGTGATACAAAGAACGCACGGAGATGCCTAGTGCTGAGACTAAATTTAATCACCTCCTGCTTGTGACCATTTGGCAGCTTTGGGAAAGTTCTCTCCTGAACCAACTCTCTGAAGCTGAGCTATTAAAGTGCTAATTAAAGAAAGTGCATGGAAAACATGAACACTAGGAGTCTGGGGTAATTGGCTACAAAAAAGACAAAGCTGAAACACATCACTCTGTCTGCTTCTCCTGATTAGACTGTAATTCGAATACCAATATTTCCCTGCACGCCAAGGTGCTCTGGGAGAGATGTCTGCCTCTCTCTCTGTTGAACGGATGGCTCTTGTGTGAAAAGGGAAAAATAGCAATTTTGTTTTATATTTAATCCTCTCACACCCTCAGGATCAACAGGGAAGTCCACAAAACCTTTCCTGTGCATCTTGATACGATTTATTAAATACGAGGTGGAAAATTTTTTAAATATCGAATGAAACAAAGAAGTAATTCTGTGCAATAGAAATTGCTCAGCAATCCCATCAGAAAGCAATAGTAATTACGTTTAAAGTGCTTATACGCTGCCTGTAAAACCAGTTCAAAACATAATGCACCTATTTCTCACCTACTTTTAGCTTTCTTCTTTCTTCACAAATGAGACACTAGAATGGGCACAGAGTAAAGAGGGAGAAGAAATTGGGGGAGGGATGTGTTTACAAAAGTTTTGAACCATCTACCGTATTCTAGACAATTCTCTGAGCTCTATACCTGTGCCCCTTTATTTAATGCAATCAATTGCCCAGTGAATTTGGTATCATTTCCTTCTTGACTGATGAAGAATTTGACAGAATTTATGAATCTACCTAGGATGTCCCGTGAAATAACCAGTGAATTCCAATTTTAATTTTGAGGAAAGTGAAGAATGGAGAGGAAGTATTTTTGTTAAAGGCACATACCAGTCAATCCGGGGCCCAGAATTTGAGCCCAGACCCTTATTGTTGCAGAGTTGATATCATATGCTATATAATAACCATAACTATTAGCAGTCACAAAGGCAATAGTTTTAAATTATTTGATCATTAAATTTGTGCATTAATACCTATAAAATTTAAGTAAATATGATACTATTAAATAATGCAAATTCTATTCTTTGTAGTGTTTACTCCGCTTCCCCATCACAATATATTTCAGTCACTACAAAAGCAGCCCAAAGCCCATGTTCCAAGGATGTGAAAATAATTGTGTCTTCATTCAGGACATATCTGTTCAACAAATTCAGTCCCATTACCTTTTCAAGACTAGTAAGTTCATGTGTCAGACTTTGGAGAAAAACTGAATGTAAGTAAATATTCAAAGCTGAACACTACCTCTGAATTTGGCTTATTTACCAGAATTCATCGTCTTGGAGATAATGTCTTAGTTTGAGATTGCAATGAAAGATGCATTCTGGAAAGCCAGGTTTTCAAGGTAGCCCACAGGATTTGGAAGAGAGCGTGCTACTCTGCAAACATCTATGAAGAATCATTTAACTTTTAGAGAAAAATCCTGGGGGAGTGAGCAGTCATGCAGTCAGACCCACTGCAGAGAAAGGGCCACAGGAACAGGCTTTCAGGGCTGGGGCAGCTGAAAAGGAAATTTAGGGGAAGAAAAAGATAGGATTTTCATCTTACTAGCTGTGCTTTCCTCTCCTCCTCCACTCACCTCTGTCCAGCTCCTCTTTGACATAACCAATAAAGTCTCCACTTGTCTCTATCAGTGAACTATTTTTGAGAACTTGCAAGAGATCTTGAGAAAACACAAGTGAATGGGATCCATCCAGAGGAGGAAAGTACCATGATAATGTAAGTCTCCAGTATTTCACAGACATCAGAGCCGGGAGATGGACAGAACGTTTAGTTACTTGAGAACATACAATCAGCAGATGACAGTCCGAGCTTCAAGTGACAAGGGGTCAGAACATAATTACATAATTAGAAGCCCAGCTATCTGGAAAAAAATTTCAATATACAAACTAAAAATAGGCAAGCAATAGGGACAGCCTTACAGGAGATCTGCCATGACCATCTCAAGTTCAGCATAACGCAGGTCCTCTCTGCTTGTTTGCACATATGTTTTAAAAGTAATGGCTGCATCTGTGCATTTTTAACTTACATTTCAAAGTGAGAGCTTCTCTCTCTGTCCTGGACTTTATACGGTACTTTAAATCTTAGTCCAAACAATCCACAGATAGATCTTTATGAAAACCACTCATTCAGAGGCAGACACCCCCTCCTGGTGTCCCATGGAAGCCCACGTATGCCTCCTTCATACCTCTTACACACTGCACTAAACTTGCTGCAGTGTGGCTAGAGGAAGTTAGTTTGCAGGAAAGTGGGAGGTCCCCCAGGCCAAGCAAAGAGAATAAGGTTTCCCTGGTAGACTTTCCCTAGAAAAATGCTGCCAGGAGACAGAATTCTGTGTTAATGGGGCAGTGAGTAACAGGGCATATCAGAACTGAGACGTAGTTGACATCCTTGCCCCACCCCCAGGATACTGTAAAATCCTTGAAGACAAGGGCCTATATTTTTGTGTTTTCACACTTAGTACAATGCCAAGTTGGTGGTATGCACTTGATATGCAAAACACTTGATGTGTTTTCTTATGTTGATAAATGAATTAATCAGTGAAAGAACAAGTGAACATCCAGTCCATGTTAGTACAACATGAGGGATCTGACAGAGCTTTGAATTTGTGAAATAGATGACGCAAAACAGTTCACAAGAAAACAGAAAGATCTATTCAAAAAGAGCACATTGTGGCTGCAGCGAGGGGCCTGGCAGTTGCCAAAAAGATCTTGGCTGAGGCTGGAAAAGCAAACGGTGGCTGCATGCAGTCAGTCTGTGCCCAATAGACTTTCCCCTGAAAGACGGCGGCAGGGAAGCAGAATCCCACAGTGAGGAATGGGGCACACAGGACGTGAGACATTAAACTGAAACATGTGAGGATGTTGGGTGAACCCGACCATCCAGATGGCACGAGATAATAAACGTGCAAAACAACGTGTCAGTGAAAGAGCACAAAACAAGCTGCATCTGACAAGAAGAGGCAACAGATGGATTCGGACGCTCTAAACTTCCTGCTTTATCATCTTCAAAGCATCAGGGGCCCTGCCGCACTGGTCCCAAGAATGACATCATTACACTTAGTGTCCTACTATTTACATCACGCGTGGTATCACATACATCATCAAACAATGTATCAGGCTTGTAATCCTTTAATATTTATTTAGACCGTCGTGCTTTTCAAGTACTTTCCTGTAAACGACTGGGAACAATATGCTCAGTGAGAAGGGCAGACAGACAGGTGGGGAAACTGAGTCCCAGTGTGTTAAATGACCCCCAGGCTCGCTAAGCAATATATGGGCTAGCGCCTCCAAGTAGAATTGAAATGTCCTTCTCTAGCACTTTTCCACAATATTGGAGCTATTTCTTCAAGGCAGGATACAGGCAGATGGAGCAGAGAAAGAGACTCAATCATTAACACCCTTCTCTAGAAGCCAGAATATGATACAGTTTAACCGAATGCTATTATAGCTGAGTAATGCGTTAACATGTAACACAAATATTTTACCAATACGAGTACCTAAATTTTAAAGAATCATTAAGAAGCGTATTTGAAAGTGATTTTACAGAATAAACTACTCAAAATTATGAAAATAGGTTCATTACAAAGAGAGGCAAGGTTAACAATCACTAACATCAACCACTCAGCATCAAACTGAATTGGCTCTTGGATAATAGCAATATCCTGGAAGTTATCACAATCACAGTGTTGATTGGGCTGCCTTCTCATCTGGAGGCTCAGCTGAGGAGGGGTCCACTTCCCCATTTACTCAGATCATTGGCAGACTTCATCGCTTTGCAGCTATGGGACTAAGGGCTGTAGATTCTTGTTGACTGTCAGCTGGAGGTTGTACTATAGGCACCCTACAGTTCCTACAGGCCATTCACAGCTCCTTGACACACAGACACATACAATAGTTCCTCGGGCCAATAAGGAAACTCCTGCTGCTTGGAGCCTTTCAATTCTGGAAAACTCAGCCCATCTTTTAAGGTTTGTAGCTGATTAAGTCAGGCTCACCCAGGATAATCTCCTTTCTTAATCATCCCAACATCTATCAATTTGGGATCTTAATTACATCTGTCAAGGGCCTTCACCTTTGCCATGGGAGTGGCATTCCGTTACTTTGGCTCTATTATTTTGGCTGGAAGCAAGTTATTGGTTCCACTTACACTAGGATGGATCATTGTAATTCTCAATCCCTAGTATTCATGTCTTATCTAATCCCTTTCCCTTGAGTGTATGTCCAACACAGTAGGTGTCATACATGTGTGACCAGGAGGAAAGAATCCAAGGGAGGTGTGAGTATGATTCAACTCAACTGTGTTTTACTAAGATACTTTGGAATACTTCTCGAAGTAGAAATAACAGCATCTTTAAATTAGTTGCTCTCAATGTGCTCTGTTACTGTTTTGTTGCTATTTCTTTTTATACGTCTGTGCGAACCTTCAGCAGCACTGTTCTACCCCTTGGTTCCTCCGAGGTTGATCCAGCTTGCTTCCGAAATCCTTCAAGTTGTAAATATGCAAACATGAAAAACATTATTTTTTAAGGAAAATAAGAATACTATTTTTGAGATGAAATGAGTCAAGTTTAAGTGAAGAATTATATGCATAAGGCCACAAGGTCATCTTTATTAGCTTAAGGGAATCAGTCTGAGTAGAAGCATTAATTAGTTGCTTGTGCCATAAAAGAGAAGCTCATAAAAGAGTTATTCCAAAGTAGGGTTTACTCTGCATGTGCATCTGTTTATCTTGAAACTATAACCTGAAACACTAGAGATAATTGGGCAAAATATGTCATCGTAAATTTTGTGTGCATCTCTAATTTTTAAAGCTGAAAAACTTACTAGAAGTGGAAAACAAAGATAAAAAGCATAAGAGCAATGAAAGTGAAAATAAAATGCCTTAAAATGGTGCTACTGCATATATAGCACTCTTATGACCGAATAATTCCTGTATAACAAAATACAAGTATCTTGCTTTCTAAATGCCAAATCCATATATTTTCAAAATCCTAACAAATATGCAGTTAGGACAAAATCTGTGTAACCACAAATATAGGACATATACTCTAATTATAAAAATGAAGCATCATTTCTTATAGTTTTCTGATTTAAGTACAACCATTATGTTTCATGTATTTATTAGTAAACATTCAGAAAGAAATTCTTCATTTTCACCTATTTCTCAGCACTGAAAAATGAATCTAACATGGATTATTATTTCAGTTGAGGGGTGTATGGGAGGAAAATAATGACTACATCTTGTTATTTGCCAGGGTATTCGATATTATATAGCATAAGGCATTTCCTCTCTCACTGCTTAAATAAGCTTGTCCCAGAAACCCAGTAACTATTACTTAACACTATTTACAAATGAAGTTTTTACTTCCTTTTTCTACTTTTTAACTTTCCTCTAGATTATGGTAAGAAAGGACCATCTACTTCTAAGTCTTGTTTTCTACCTAGAACTTCAGTACCACAAGAGATGGTGTTTTACTCTAATCTGTTTTACTCTAACCCTAACTCACCTCTTCTGGCATCACCTGTTGTTATGAGAAAATCTGGAGAAGTGGAGAATAGTTGGTAATCTTCAGAAACATAGGTAGAGGTGCTCTAAAGAACCATATAGAAGCATGTCTTGAATAGATGGAATATTGTGTGATACCTTTATTCCTTGCTATAGAGGAAGCACTGAAAACTGTATCTGGTGAAGGGAATTCCTGCTACATAGCCTTTAGTGATGCACCATCAAAAACCATGATTTGTCTTTTATTCCTAGAGACAACACTAGGATTTCCCTACCTATCAGTGACCGAGTACCCTTCCTGGATTTCACTAGTCCAAAGTCCCTATTTAAGGGACCCGATTCAAACTCCCATGAGAAAGTTCTGACCAAGAAAACTTTAGAATGTTTGTTTTGTATCATCTCAGAGAAATACTGAGGAATAAGGGAATCCTGTTCTCATCTATTTTGATATATACTGTACACACTCAAGTATTCTTTAAACAGCAGGCATATAAATCACTCTCCTAAATGGTATTTGGTCCAATAAAGATTTTTTTCATTATTAATAGAAGCTGAATTGTATTCCAGATTCATGATATTAACTGCAGCGATATCTTGTGCTCTGTCAATTGTAAGTTTTGGTACAGTGAATTTAAGACATCACTGAACTTTTACAAGTTTCTCAAATTCCTGGCATTCATTCATTATACTTCCCAGAAGAGGAAAAAGAGGCATAGAAAGTCAATTGTGTCAATTATGTTAATGTCAATTATGTTAATGACTTTAGAAACAATATACTAAATGTGAACGTTATATGACTTGTTAATACACTGAGTCAGAAATTGGAAGTATCTAAGATACATGTTAAATATAATCCAAACTTGAAAGATATAAAGGCTCATTAAGATGCTCATGGCTCATCATCTAAAAGATTTTAATATTTAAACTCTGATGAAACTCTGAATGAAAATGAAAATAAAAATAAAAATTATGGATGAATCCATCCATCCAAAATGTCTTTTACTTTCCCCAGAGAACTTCTGGAAGGGCTTTTTTGATTCAAGTGAATGTCAGAGTCATTGTTGGTAGTACAAGTTCATCTATCAAGGCCATCGCTTTGTCAATTTTGCTCAGCCAAATGGCCTTTGAATAACGACTGTTTCTATTCAAAGTATGTTCACAGACGTATTGGATTTGATTTTTTTTCAAAGGTATTTCAAACTGGTACAAATTCAGTATGGTCACATTTCTTTCCCCCCTCTCAAAACGTGGGTTATAACAGCTAAGTTGATGGGACATATTTTTTAGATAACAGAAAATGAGAAAATATTTTTTTAAAGTATGACTTTCTAACATTTATTTCTACATGTCCATGTATTTATGTACTGAGTAGTAATAAAAATATACAAATAATTGCATGTAGTCATCATTAGAATTTGCATGTAAAGTGGTTTCATATACTAAAACTCTAAGGCTATCCAGTTAAATAACAATTTATATTGAAAATAACAAAAGGATTTATATTTGTAATCTTTTGTGTGTGCTTAAATGACTTTCAGGTTTTAATTAAAAACTTCCTTTGTAGAGATCTATGATAGTTCTGTAATTTAGCTCACTATGGTAATTTGAGAAGAGAAAAATTATTGCTAAATTAATTTTAAAGCTATTTTCATTGGTGCCTTTATTTACAATCTCTTGAGCTCAGAATTCAGAAGTTATTTTTTTCTAAGTAAGGTAGAATTGGACAGAGATATAAACCACCAGTTTTGTTTTTCTTAATAAGACTTACCTTCCACAATTGAATAGAACTGTATTTATCTACAGAAACAAAAATGTGATCCTGACTTATCAGATATCTAAATCCTTGTTTTTATAGCATTTACCTAAACTTTGAAATTTAGTTCATCAACACCATAGCAGATTCCCCAGAAAAACCTGTAAATCACACATTATAGGACTCGATAAATGTCTAACACTATTCTTTTTGGTACAAATCATTTGCAAATCATTAAAATATCACTTAACTTTACAAATGTGTTCCAGTGAAGCAGCATCACTTGAGATCTGATAATTAACATAAAAATTATATATAAGTCAAAAGTACCTAACTCCCTAGTGAAACATGGTGCTTGTGTTAATAGTACATAAGTAGAATTTATATATATTTGATAAATATATATAAACATCTAGGTGATATTTGTGTGTGTTTCAAAAATATATGATGTAAATGTCTCAAGGGACTTAACATTTTTGAGTTCTTGGGTTTTAATTATAAGGTTTTATGCTTTGGGTAATGAAGTAGACAGACATCTATTTCATCACAGGGAACAATTTGAATACCCACTTCTAAGACTACATAGATCAGTTTTTCTAGAAAGATGATTTTCCAATCAACGTGAAATACAAACAGCTATAATTCAGTTAATGTAACTGAAAGTCAAATGGAATTTAAGATAAAGCTGAATTTTAAAAATATACTTACATATACACATTTCAGTTAGAAGAGAAGGTTAAATTAAGTTACAAATGAAGAAAAGTAGAGTAAGACATAAGACTGTACCGGTAAGCAGGGTTAAAAAAAAATATTTCAAAAAAAAATAATGCAGTATTTGGTTAACTGGATGTTTTTGATGTTGGAAGCTCTATGAGTATATAAATTCAAAGGTTTCGCCTACAGACTGGGTATAGGGCCCAAGTACATTGTACGTTAGAGAGAGTAGCTGTTTAACATTCTATTCTGTAATGTTTAGAATTCTTTGTACAGAAGCCACATAAACCAAATCTGGCTAACTTGAATAATAGAAAATATATGTTGGATTTACATGAAGAATTGAGGGAAAAGCTGAAAAGCCTGACATCAGAAAAGACCAGAACCAAAGTCTACAAAGCAGAACTAGAGTTGAGTTCATTCATGCCACCATTAAACTGCTTTGTGCCTTGTGTCATCAGGGCAAGATTCATAACCCAGGAAGTAAAGGAAATTCACTTGGGAAGATGAGGAACATAAGGTGCCTGACAAAAGCCCCTCCCCTGCCTCCTGATCCCATGACCCGGCTACTTCTCTCTGCTTCCTCTCCCCCCTGCACAGTGCCACGTGACCAGATTCTCCCGGAGTGTGAGAGATCTGAGCCAGTTCTCAGCCCAGCCTTGATGCCTGAGTGTCCGCTCCCTCATCCTCTGTTTGCCTGCAACACAGGAGTGTCTGAAACCCAGCCTTTTCAAACAGATAAGGATGAGGCCCCATTGCTCCTTCTAATATGCCTTTGTCTTTTTTTGATCTGGTCTATTTCTTATGTGATCCGTTCCGTTTCTACTTCTTTGACCATTTAAACCCACTAACTAGAGTCCACAGCTGCTAATTCAATGACTGGAAACTTGTGGGGTGCTCTGTTTCTGCTGTTTGTTGTTTTGCTGGCACTTGCTCGTGGACGCTTTCTTCTCAGGTGATTTGAATTAGACTGTGAAAGCAGCTTAGTGTATCTCTGCAGAATTGCTTTTCTTTTGCCACTAGGTGTCCCAGGGTTATTTTAAGCCTAGCACCACACATATTAATCTTTTAGCTTGATGCTTCCTTCAACACAGAGAAAATGTATATTTCAACATTAAACTGAAAGCAAGCCTGTTGTTACCAATTCTTAGGTGTGATTCGATCCTGTTCAGCAGTCAGGTGAAGACAAACAGGACGTCATATTGTCTCTTTGACAGTGACCAGAATTATTTTTAATTCCATTTTTTTCACTGAAGTTGTAACCCTTCCATAGGACTAGCTATCTAAAAGAACTTCAATAAAACCTTTATGTTTTGCACAAGTTCAAAGTCTTGTCTTGAGTGTCCCCCACACGGTAATTAAAGGAAGCCTCCTTGATACTGAGACTGGCAATGAAGTCACAGAGACCACTCACCAGCCTTCTACCTCATCTTCATTGCTGGCCCTGAGGCATTTCTCTTACCTTCTTGCCAGTTCATCTGTATCTTTAATATTTTATATTACCCATCACTTTTTACAGTTTTTCTAGATTAAGTTTGTCCATGATAGCATTACAAGGTCTTTCTACTATGAAATGCAATTGAATACATCAGGATGAAAAGAAATGTTCATTAAAATCCTATTCAATTTTTTATAGCATCATACACTAATTTTGTTTTTTAAACTGTTTTTAAACAAACGCATAGCATGGGCTTCTAAAACCTTTTTAGTTTTGAGTTGCAGTAATGAAATACTCACATGGCAGTGAAAATTAAAGAAAAATTAAATTTGTTAGACACTGAAAACACATGAAAAATATTACTGACATTCTTGGCAAATGAACACATGAAGAAAAGAGTCTTGATTTAATGTGGATGTGGGTATAAGCTATGCAAATAAAACTTTCAAAGAGTTTCTAAAGAATATATGAAAAACAAATTATTACCCAAAGCTAAAGAATGCTATTTAATAAAGGTACTGCTACTGAATGCCATTTATAGCCAAAAGGATAGAAAAGAAATGATAGAATGATAAAGAGTGGAAAAGCACAATAGGCCAAATACGTCAATCTGGGAAAGAACCTGGAGCAAGTAATCAATCATTTTGATAATCAGATTCCTTAACTGTCATAATCCCACAGTCATAAATGCAAGGGCAATATGTTATATATTTTCCAATGATAGTAAAGAGAAAATGCTCACAACCTAGACTTAACAATGAGGTAAAGAGAAGCAGTTTCACTGGAGTCAGTGAGATAATCAGTGCATAGAAACATCAGATTACTTACCATGCAAATAGTATTTTAAGTATTGAACAACACTTGATTCTGTATTAATTTATAACCGCTATTTGTAATAATTTAGCATTATTTATTTTAAAGAAATGTAAGTCAATTTATTCTTCACTTATTTATAAATAGTTATGCCTAACATTTTTCTCAAATCCCAATACTTTACATCATCACAAACTTCCCAAAACGTGTAATGAGAATTGAATTCTGCTTCACCAGTTGCTTTGGCCATAGCATTTTACCTCAAATAAATAGCCCTAGACTAAGCACATCTCCCTCCTAACGCTTCTTAAAAATCAGACCCCCAACAAAGCTAACTGTTTCCAAGTAATTTAACTGTGTCCAAGAACACACCTATTTCCAACATCCAACAATACAAAGTTCACAATGCTTACATGTCTGGTAATATTTGACTGGATTCCAAAGAAAAAAGAAAATATGATCCATTGGGGGGGTAGGGAAATCACTCAATCACAGCAGAGAATGACACAGATGTCAGAATTAATAAGTAAGGACATTAAAGCAGTAACTGTATTTTAAACAGTTGACAAATTAAGTAGAGACATAAAAAATATAGAAATACCCAAAGAGGACTTCTAGAGATGAAAACTATAATATGTGAGATGAAAAACAACTGGATGAGGTTGATGGCAAGTTGTGCGTGTAGAAGAAAAGACTACTGAACTTGAAGACACAACAATATGAACTATCCAGTGTCGCCAAGGCACATCATCCTTGTTAGCAAGTCACTTCTGTATAAATAAACAACCTAACAAATCTCTGGCTTTTAAGTTTTTGGAAGAACACTCCTTGGGGATAGGTGCCCATCCCTTTTAGGACCCATTAAATGGCTGGAGGTCAAGGACAACACAGGTCCCTGGGCACCTGAGATAGCCAGGCTGTGGGAAGCTGAGTGGGATACTTGCTCAGAGTGTGACTCTTCTTGTTCCCTGTGAAAAGCTTTCCCAGCTCCTGCTGTCAGGGGCTTTTCCTTACTCTTGTCAATCTCTCAGACTTTACACCTCAGCTCCTAATGCTGGCCAGATCTCCTGCCTTGTTCTATCACCAGGCACCCACACTCCTGACACTGGCCCCCTCTTCGGGACATACTTTAATAGATGCCTCTAGCTCCATAAACTCAGGTGGTCATCCTGTCACTTACCCTGGTCCAGGGGACATATATGTCGGGCCTCCAAGAAAAGGACTGGATGATGGTCATTCTTAAGATGATTTTTGCACTGAAGTAGCAAACCGAAGCAGTATCAAAATGACTGTTCTGCCTAGTGTGTGTCTTTCATTCAGGATAATAGTGATAGAGAGAAAGTAAGTCACAAAATACTAGCTTTTACAATAACTTGGTCAAAGTTGCTCTTAATCACATAATAAACTGAGCAAGGCTCTCAAAGATGACTTTTCTTATCTCATGTCTTACGCTGCCATGAAAATGACCCAAATTCCAAGCTACAGCTAGATGCTTTACCAAATGTTCTCCATAATCTGTGTTAAGTATGTCAAATCATATGTTAATAATAAAATAATGATAAATTAACACACACACTGGCTGCCCTATACCTTTTTTGTCTATTTTAATATGAACTGCCCCTAATTACATCTGAGAGAATGATAACAGGACAAAACAACTGTCTTTGGGTACATAGAGAGAATAAAAGACTTACTATTCATAGGAAATTGTATTGGGGTGTTGTGTAGGTATGTATGACATCACCTATGAAGTGGATCTTCAAATGTAGTCCCTTAAAATTACCCTTGTTCATGGACCCTTTCAAACTCTCCATCTACCCTTTGGAAAATCTCCATGTACCCTCACAACTACAAGTACCAAAGTTTGAAAAATCATTTCTATAAAATTTGTCAGTATTCTAAAATGAAAATGACCAGTATACAAAAAAAATTTCTAAGTGTAAACAAATTTAATTTAATGGCTTAATATTTTATCAATATTCCTTTTCACCTATTAGACTATTCTAGCCATTCCTGTATCTACACATCTCATAAGTTATCAATATTAGCATCTCATACTCCAAAGTTCAATTATGTCATATGAAATCCTCTGCAACATAATTATTAACAGATCTCCTAAGATGATTTGGGGAGGAAATATTCAAAGCAGCCTGGAGAAGCATAATATAAATCCTTTTTGTGTATGTTCTTTCAAAGTCAAAATCCAGCATGTAAAAATGATATCACATTAATTCTCTTCAAGGTCATGATTAGAACATAAAAGTTTGTGGAAAAACAGCAACATTTGCATTTCACATGAAGTGTGACCAATGACAGGTGCATCCCTTACATGGCTCATAAGACTAGCAAGGATTGCTGCAGAGTTACTACTCACTTGATAAAAAAAAAAAAAAAGAAATATTTACTGAAATGGAACACACAGTGATCCCATATCATGTTGCTAAACCAGGCAAGCATAAGTAAATGAACCCTCCAAACAGAAAAGATGCTTTAACACAGTTGATAGGGTGGTATAATTCCAAAGAAATGTAAAATCATGTTATAGGCTAAGGAAACCTACTGGCCATATTCTCATTCTAGGGATGATGGTATTCATCCTGGTGAAGAAAAACAGCTAGTTAAGGGCACAGCCTCCCAAAAAGATACTCAGCCTTTCAATGTCTAACTCATTGTTCTTTCCACATTGTTTATATATTTTAGAAATTTTATTCTGAGGATAAAATTTAAAACCAAAACAAGAATAAAAACCTCCCACTCAAGGGCTTTGAGGTAAGATCCTTAGCTGAATCTAAAGGAAAAAAAAAATCATTAGCCTGAGTTAGAAAAGGATAACCTTCCTCTTCCTGCTAACATTTCTTCACATTTTGCTTTTGATCATTGCTAACAGACCTCATTTGTACTGTTTCCTTTAATGTTCCTCTGCCTCACCCCATCACTCCTTCAACTAAGGGAGATTTTCGGGTTTTAAAATCAAGCCTTAAGCTAGCGAGGGCCAAGTAAATTGATAACTAAGCAGGAAGCCTTATTAGCAGACACTGAAAAAGCCCCAAACATTCCAGCAAAGATTTCAGTGTTCATTTCTTCTCCGAGTTACTAAGTTACCTCTACTTTGTGGCCTAAATTGCTCTCTTGCTAGCTGAAGACTCTCCTCATTAGCATGAAGCTATAAAATATTAACAGAGGAATTATTCTTTCTCTGGAACACCTTGCGCAATTTGCTCAATTTATTTCTGATTTATACTTCCTGGTTCATTGAAGAAATTATCTATCCAAATAGCACTGCAGAGAAGGTGGAGAATCAGCCATGGCAACATAAAATAGCCAATCATCTATTGAAGAACAGGCTGTATTTCATCATGACAGCTATTTTTACTGATTCTCTTGTTCATAAACTTACCCAGGCACAATTATTCCCGAAACAGTTGGAAGACTTGCTGAAATGTTTACAAGGTTTACACAATATTATCAGTCTTGACAGATTGTTTTTCTCCTACTGAGCTGTCCAAATATGTTTTTGCATATATACATTATTCCAAATATTATGAAAATAAGACATATCATGTTGTTTGAAAATATAACATTTTATCCACCCCAAATGCCAAATCTGTAAGGAAATATTTTCAATAAAATTGAACATGGCTTTTTCCCCCCAATTTTTTTTTGCAGCTCCTGTCTTAAACATAGTAGAGATGCAAAGTTGGTCTCAGTAAATACATAGTGTACAAAACAGAGTTTGAAAGAATAGATTGAAATTCACTCCAATATTAATTTGAAGGTTGAAGCTCATCAGATGCTAAAATATTAACAAAAATGTTCTGCTACAGCGAGAGTATCAATTAGGCATAAATATACTCTTTAGCTTCGCATTTTTAACAAGGAACGGAAATCTGTCCTGTAAAGTGTACAAAAGGCCTATAAATGCAGCCTCCTATGGGAGGAGATTACATACCAAGCAGATTGCTTAACCATGCTAGAAATCTGAATGAACATTATCACAAACTTCTTACTTTTTAGATTCTGTTTTCTATCAGACAATGCTGATGAGGTCTGTAAACATAGTCGGAGATGATTCGCTTTGAGAACCAACATCTTCCTTTCTATGAAAAGTTAGGCACAAAAATTCATGAGACTATTTACATTCTTAAGACTTAAACATACATCCTGGTCATGGAAATGTACCCGATATTTTATGCGGAGGTTAAACCCTCCCAATTTCAAGAAGATCACACCAGGATGCCACGTACTAGTCACAAGATTCACCACTCGAAACAGCCAGTGGAAGGCAGCTAATAAAACAGCCACACAGGAAGACCAAAAACCATGACCAACATCTCTTCTTCTTTCAAACCCAACAGAGCAAGATTCCAAAGAAATACGTCAAAGGAAATTCACTGTAATTAAAATTAAGTAAGCCGTTATAACTTCCACAGTCCTCCATGAATTCCTTTCGCAAAGAAAAAGTGTACTAGACACAAAATAAATCACAGACGTTGTCTAACTTACCACGTCGTGGCGGTTCAGCGGGGGACACTGAGGCTGAAAGCTGACACTTGTCCCCATGTTGTCATCAACCGAATCCGGTTTAGAAGGCCCAGTTCCTGAGCAAGAAAATTCCCATCTGCAAAAAAAAAAAAAATTCAAACATTTACAATTATTTCTAACATGCATCTATATTTCTAATACATATGTACATAGATAATATATACATATGTACATATGTTATATATGTACACACATCAAGAATTATTCTACATGCAAGGGAAACAATGAAATGTAATAACAATTTTTATAACATGTCTTCACGTTTTCTTATAACCTGCTTAATTATAACCTGCTTATAACCTCCAAGTCTTAATTAAATGTATTAAGATTTATCTAGGGAAAGAAATTGTTGTTTCAAATTCACTATTTAGGAATGTAGAAAACACAAGGGTTTTACTAAAATACAAAAATTTTAAGATAAATTACATCGTTTAATATTGTCTCAATGAGTCAGCCCAGAGCCACTCCCAGGACACTGATCTCGAAAGATTGCAACAAAATTTTACAGAGCAAGTCCTGACTTTGTACAATGGGGAGCCTCTTCTGTGCGGGTTCAATGCTTATGAATCATCCTAACGAGGGAGGAAGGGACCAAGACTCATCTTCCGTCCCGCCACAAGAGCTCTCAAGTGGGTAGAGAACACACACATACACTCGCACACACGACAGAAAAATTGGGATGGAGAGAGAGTTAGAAGTAAGTCAAGGGGCACATCGTTCCCACATTTAAGACGTAAAACAAGCCACCAGCCTGTTATTCCGTGTTTCAGAGAGAAGCAAAGTCCAAGGTAAAGTGAGCTTTGAGCCACTTCAGATTCAAACACTAAGAACTGGACTCAAGTGAAAAACCCTTCCATCACAGCTCTGGCAGCACAGGACCAAAAGGGCATCTACAGACCTGGGACAATTCTGAAGGTAGAAGGCTTCCAACTACAACTGAAACAGAGGCTCAACTCACTGAAGTGTGAGCCCAGCTTCTTGGAGAGGAGGAACCAGAAGTGGACACGAAAAGTCGATGACTGAGGACGCTCAAGCCTATGTTAACTATAAACTAGCTTCTAAAACGAGTTTTCATTTCACTGAGTTCAACTCTATTGTATACATCATCTTATGCTTATGATTTGAGTTTTTAAATACCTACCTCTCCTCCCCTTTCTTCCTCCCCATCCCCTCCCTCCCGGTCTATCCATCCCTACATACCTATTATTTCAGCATAGATTTTGCTGCTTAGAAGGTGCAAGGTAAATAAGGGATTCTTCCATGGAACATTTATCTTCTAGATGTCACACCCACGTAGGTATGCCGCTACCATGACATTAGTCATTAGGAGTCTTATTGTTTAAAGCCACAGTGTGTGAATTCTTGAAAAGGGGTGGTGAGGGTTGCCCCACATTTGGGAGCACAGGCAGGGGAGGCAGGAGGGGGCAGGGCCGGCTGCCCTTAGATGCTGCACAGCCAAGGCCATGAAAATGATGCTACCTGCCACCGCCTCTGCCCTATAATAGGTTGATTATCCTTGACCTAGATACAGAATCATCCTGATCTGCAAAGCTTTTTTTTTTTTTTTAATTTTTTATCGGAGTATAGTTGATTTAAAATGTTGTTAGTTTCTGTTGTACAGCAGTGAATCAATTATACATATATCCACTCTTTTTTTAGATTCTTTTCCTATGTAGGTCATTACAGAGTATTGAGAAGAGTTCCCTGTGCTCTACAGTAGGTCTTTATTAGTTATCTGTTTTATACAGAGTAGTGTGTAGATGTCAATCCCTATTTACATTAGGAATATTGAATCTCTACAAAGAGCAAAAGTACGATGTCTTTAATAACACTGAATTATAAACAAGAGACCTCGTTCCACTTCACTCTGCCACGGTCCAGCCTTACGCCCTTGGGCTTATGACGTCAACCTAGAGGTTAAGAGCAAGGCCACGGAGGCAGCCGCGCCCTCTTCACACCTGCTTCACACCCTCCACCAACTATACAACTTATTTTCCTTAAACAAAGATCAGAACACGTTTCTCGAAGATTTGTTGGGAAGTTTAAATGTAACCCCGTGCACACGACACCAAGTGCCCCTTGCTCAGTAAATCAGGCCTATTATTACTAAAACAAGAAGCTGTGAATCTCTAATTCTTAAACTTGATGCAGATCACGCAGGCGTCCCCAGCCTGGGAAAATTCCATGTATGTAAATGTAAATAACGATGCTGGAGAAATAGCAGTTGTGTGTCCCAGAGGAGACACCAGAAGCCACAGTGGGATTGCTCTAAGCCTCTGCTCTCTGTCCCACAGGATCATCCCCAGGGTGGCTCTGATTTATCTCCTGTGTAGACACAGCCATAGCGACGACCCAAGTCCTCACATCAAAGAGGAAGAAACATTTTAACAGATTTTTAAAAGCATTTCAGGTCATTTGAAACTGAGTTCTTGTCTCCATTTTTGTTAATAAAATGTACTGTCCTTGTAAGTGAATTATTTGTTCTAAGACAGTTTTAAAATTTGAGGGGAAAACTCCAAGATAAATAGTACAGGAGGGTGTGTATGCTATATATCAAGAAAGATTATCTCCCTCTGTAACTGCAAAGACGAATGCTATTGTACTCCTTTCAGGCACATTTTTGGTATTTATTAACGCTTAATTAAATATTAATCACAAGAAAAATAGAGGTTTGGGTCAGAAGAAGTTTTTTGTGCGCCATACTGAGCAGACCACGCTAATAACGCAAACAATTTGACACGACAGTCGCGAAGGCTCTACTCTTGTGAGTTGAACTCGTTTTACTGAACTAAACAAGGGCTTAGTTCCAAAGAAATTTTGACTCTGGTGAGCCTATTTAATCCCTGAGATATTTGCTTTTATTAATGTTAGTGACATCTTTCAAAGGGCATACTATTGCCAATTATATTTACCCTTCATTTTAAGGTTCCAATTTTAAAGACAAATCCAATAACAATACTTCTTCTTGCATTAAGTCTGCTCAGATACTTGACATAAGGTAATGCTTTGGGCTATTATAGTTAGACTTTGTGAAGTGTGGATAACTGAAAGAGTGCACTTAGTATTTTTATTTGTATTTTCTATTTCACATGGAGGGTAAGACTGCAGGCTTTAGAGCCAACTGCCTTGAGGCCAACCCTGGCTCTCCAGCTTATTAGTTACGTGAGCGAGGGCAAGTTAACATTTTTACACATCAATCTCCTTACCTATAAGATAAGGGTGATAATAAATTAGTACAAAATTCTATTTTCAGGCTAAATATGCATTAATGACATGGAATAGAACCTTGTACATAATCATTACTGTAAAAGTGATGTTTGTTATTCATATTAATACTCTGAATATCTGAGGACCACCTTTATGCCAGGATTTTTTTTTTAGGTTGGATAAAGCATTAAACAAAGTTCACACATCCCTGTCATTGTGAAGGTTTTATTTTAATGAGGCAGATAACCAATAAGCACTGGAAATAAGAAAAATACATGGTACTTAAACGAGCAGCACTAAGGAGGAAAACAAAGCAGGACAGAGAACAGGAAATGTTGGAAGGTGGTGAAATTCTAGAAAGGGTGGGTGGTCAAGCATTAAACATTTGCCTCTCAGTTTCAAAACCCACCCCCCTCTTCTGCGTGGTACTGGGCGCCGCTGGGCTAGAACTTTGTAGAGCACATCGCTGTCCAGCTGGCCGGCTCCTTGCAAGGCCCTGCCTGTAGGGGGCGCTAGAGACAAGCTGAGGAGGAGGAGGAAGGGGCCCTTCTACTTCCTCTTCACTTCCTGCTGGCTTCCTGGTTCCACCGGGGTCCGTGCAGCCTCCCTGTACTCCAGCATTCTGTCTCAAGCAGCCTAAGCCCGTTTTTATGTTTTCCCACCACTTTCAGAACCGACCCCAGAGAAGTACGTGCACCAACTGGCTGGTGGCTCCTCGGAGGTGGAGGTGCCCGAGCCCGTGGATCGTCTCCTCCAAGCCCAGGGACACCAGCCAGTGGAGCAGCACCTCTCCTTGACGGCCGGGACCAAGCTTGGCAGGGCTCATCCTCCAGGCTTCTAAACTGTCATCATCCCAGTCGTCTCCCCTTTTCTCCAACCCCAGGGATGGCAGCTGCTTCCTGCAGCGGCGGCCTCTGTGATACCTTCGTGTTCTCACTGCCCCGCTTCCAGTTACCTGGTTAACGATTCTTCATACTTAGCTAATAGCTTTTCTATTAAATTTTCTCTTTTAAACCCTCATGTGACTTCTCTCTCCTGGGAAGACTGTGACCGTAAGATGGACAGCAAAGGCTTCACTGAGTCAAAGCTTGAGAGAAGCTAGGGAGTGAACCACACAGTTATGGGGGGAGACCCATGCTGGGCAGAGTCAAGTGCAAAGGCCCTGGGGTCTGGGCCTGGTCTGCGCGAGGGATCACCAGAAAGCCTGTGCTTCTGGAGAGTAAGCAAGGGTGGAGCAGGCGAAGCTGAGACCTGAGAGGTTCCAGGGACCAGATTCCGGAACGCCTCACACATAGGGCGACCATGACTTACCCCTCGGAGCAGGACACTTCGGAAGGTGAAAGGGGTGCTGTAAACAAGCACGCTGAAATAACAGGCCTTGATGGGGAATGTTCTGGGCATATCGATTGGAATCGCCCTCCTCTGTGTAAGTCATTGCCACGACTTGGGTTTTTATTCAAAGTGAGGTATAAAGCTATTTGACCGTATTGCATAGAGAAAGGACTTGCTCTGATTTACATTTTAACTGCTCCCAAGAGGAAAACAGGTATGTATTTTCTACAAAACACTGTTTCTCAACTCAGTATGAATTATTTAACTACCATCTATAATAAATGTGGTAAAACATACGTAGGTTTTTTAGCAAATTTAATATAAATGAAAACACACATGTACCAGTACATTTACCATGAAATCCAAATGTTATGAATAATTATTGAAGCAAACTTTGGCTTTCTTTTCTATTTTCAAGAAAATCCTTAGGAGTTGTGAAACTTTGAAGTTTAATATGTTAAAAATCCTTAGGCTTTTGTCTGTTCCAGATTTTTCCTTCTGTTCTTGAAATAGTATAAAGGGTGAATTAGCTTACCTTTATTTCCAGCTGATACTCATGACAGGAAAAAATAAAGGTTAGAAGTAAAAAATTGTAGCTAAGGATTAACAGGGCTGGGATTTGAGCCCTTACCTGTTTTCAAAGCCAGAATTTTATGTGCCTCACCAAGCTCCATGTATTAAACATCCTTTCTGGCTAATTTTATGACCTTTTAATTTCATTTTAAACATTAAACATAAAACACAAAGAAAGGTACGTGCTGTTTTAATTTGTTGAGGAAAAACTGGAACTTTTTTAAATGAGAAAAATAATTCCTTTGACAATGAAATATCAATGATCTTAATTCTTTTCCTCTGCCAACAAAGGCCTATTTGTACTCATACCATTTCTTTTCTCTAACATTCCCATATGTGACAAGAACAGGGAAGCTTCATTTATCAGACTCCACGGTCAGCAGGGTTCAAGCTTGATTCTACCACTGAGATGCACTTAGACAAATTGTTCATTACATATGAATATCAGTTCTGTGCATTGTAGAGAATAAATACTCATCCCTTATCTGGGTTATTCTGTGTCCTACCCAGGCTAGAAAGAACCTCAATTCTGTAATGTTCTCTATATCATATGTATTGAGTAAAAGAGTTTTAACCAATTCAGAGTAATAAAACAGAGACATTTCAACGCCTGTCTTATTTTTGGAGACAGTAAAAAAAAAATCAGCCTCAAAGACAGAGAACATGTGTATCAAGTTCAGTCTGTGTTTCAAACAATAGCCTTAAGTATCTCCCTAGAAACAGGACTGATGACAAAAATAAAGGAATACAGAACTAAGTAAGACAATGGAGATGGAAAATTATCATCAGCCAGAATTTTGCTTCTCTGATAATGTATTCAGAGTTAATTTGTGAATTAAATGCCATTTCTCTTTTCTAAATTATATATTATTTATTTTCTTAGAAGCCATATATTCTGTTACAAGAAAAACAATCTGTGCTTACTTAAAGAGCAGAACAATTAAATAGTTGAATTTGAGAGGAAGGTCTACTTTCCTATTTTGAATCAAGTTTTCAATAGCGATGTTATTGGGTTGGCCAAAAAGTTTGTTCGGGTTTATGGTAACATCATACCAAAAACCCGAACGAACTTTTTGGCCAACCCAATTTTTTTTTTCCTAAAATCTATACAGGACTTATGAAAACCATCTCTCTGAAAGATCTGAAGGATCAGTATTTGTGTCGATAGTAGATTGAATTTGTGCACCAGGCTCAGATTCTCATCATCCTCCTCTGATGCTGAAAATGCCTGAGGGCTCTCCAATGACACGTGAAATGATCTTCCAAACAACTGCTGCGATCCTGAAGGATCTTCTACCATATGACCCAACCTTTTAATCATCTGGCGTTATTCGTCAACATGAGTATTTCTCTTTAACCAGTCTGGATTTCTTGCTATTGTCTGAAGAGGTTCTCAAATTCCCTACACTTTTTTTTTTTTTTTTTAACATCTTTATTGGATTAATCTCCTATACTTTTTATCAGACTGATATCCACACAGAACACACTTCACTCTTCTTTTCTGGGAATGATGCCAGGAGCTGCCCCTCCACCAGTGGCCAGCGGCGCACTAAGATTTTTGTTTTTTTCCAAACAGAGAGTTATTCTGTCCCAAGTGGGGGGTATGGGTTTTACTTTAGAACTCTAGAGGAGTGAGCT
The DNA here is from genome assembly GCF_028564815.1 of Eubalaena glacialis. Taxonomy (NCBI): domain Eukaryota; kingdom Metazoa; phylum Chordata; class Mammalia; order Artiodactyla; family Balaenidae; genus Eubalaena; species Eubalaena glacialis. Next base: position 7,186,830 of record NC_083730.1, read on the forward strand.
GTGACTCACACACTGAGGAAGGCCACAGGTATCTCCAGCACTACTGGACGTCCCAGATCATACCACCTTTTCTCAGAATACCTTGGACCACAGCTTGAACCGGCTATAGTACTCATTCTCCCTCCCTCTGGCTCTAGGCCCTACGTAAAACGTGAAGGCATCTGTTAATCTAATATAAGTATCCCAGGAGTACTTTTTTCTTAAAGCGGAGAGAGACTTTATTCCAGCATCATTACAGGTAATGCATTGCACACGAGCCAACTGTCAGACGGTACAAGCCCCACCAGGCTGTAAGCAGATAAATCAGCAGAGAGAATTGTACTGACGTACAGCAAGAGGATCACCCTAAACTTCAAACACAAGACTGAAACTCACTTTACCAAAAACAAGCAAAGGAAAACAAGCAGTCACGTTTATATTTTTTAAAGTGTCAGCTTTTAAGTGGAAGAGCATCAAAAATATCAAATGATATGCCCAATTAGCTGTGTAATACTTGACTGTTTAGCTGTTCATTCCCTCTATGGCCCAGCCTGCCCTGTTTTATAAAGTTTAAAAGTTCCATATTTTCATCTTTGGGGATACTTTTAATATTTTCTTTCTATACTAATTTCTTAAACACACCAACATAACACTTAGCTAATATTCATCAGTTGTAAGCTTTAAGACCAAAAACTTTCCCTTCCTAAGGTTTAAGTCTGAGTAAAAAAGAAAGCAAACATCTTAAAAAAGTCAAATAGTGGAGCCAGTGCCAATTTTAAAAAAAGCACTCTTACCCTGCCTTAGAGTTCTATTTCGATAACTATTAACATTTAACCAGTTAGCAAAATAGTTAACCCCGTTACCAAATTAACAGTGTCATTCCGATAGTCACTCTTCTGTGCATAGTATGTGTGGGAAAGATGAACTTCATATCTGATAAAGCAGAGTTGAAAGACAGTTTGCATGAAAGTGCGCCTCTCAACACCAGTTAAAGCTCAGAAAAAGGAATATAGGCCTCTAGCAACTGATGTGAAATAGAAAATAGACTGAGGCTCAGGAAAAATGCAAGAGAAAGAGCTGCAGACATGGAACGTGAGTGGAAGGAGAGAAAGAAGGAGGACTGGGGACAGAAAAAGGGAGACAGCGAGTGCCAACAGCGGGAAAATCCCTCTCATAGAAGCATTCTTAAGTGAGACATGCGTGGCCCCCAAAATGCAACGCTATTAACTGCTTACCTCTGTCTTCTCAGCAGGAGTTGCAAGGTGCGGCCACTTCCTCTTTCCCTTGGAGGGGAACGTCCCAGCATGACTGAGACCCTGTAATTTTTACTATACGTTTTACTGACATGGCATTCTCCTGAATGTCCATGGAGTTCACTCCTACTTCCTGGAACATGGGCTTTGATAGAAGGCTTGGAATACTTGTAACTTCCTGATCACCAGGTCTAATTAGCATAATGTCATCCATAGAGTAAACCAGCGTGATGTTCTTTAGAATGTCACCTTGACTGTGGTCCCTATGTACTGTATTATGAAAGACAGCAGGCGAAGTAACACAGCTCTGGGGCAAGACAGGGAATGTGTGCTGCTGTTCTCACTATTTAGGGGCAAACCGTTCTTAATCTTCCCCAATGGTGGTTAGAAAGAAGAAAGCAGTTGCCAGATAAAAGGCCACATACAGAGCGCCAGAAGCTGTGTTGATGCCTTCTGTTAAAATAACAGCACATCTGACACAGCACCTGTGATGGGGCTACCACCACATTGAGAGAAGCAACCTGCCATTGGACCTGAGTGTGCCTGCCTGCCCTTGCTGAGCATACCAAGGGGGCAAGGTCCTGACCACCCTCTCCCTGAGACATTTCTAGGGCTTGGGTTTTCAGTGAGCAACCTTGAGGGATGGGGTAATGTCTCCCTGTGGACATTATGTTCCCACATCTCTGAGTTCCTCAGCTGTGATGCAAACTCACTGTTCCTGCAGAGCGTAGTCATGTGATGGTTTCCTTGGCTGCGGATAATACATCCATTGTTAGAAATACAACAGCTTGAGTCCCCTTATCCTTTCTTTAATTCTATGTGAAGGAAATTCTGGCATCTTTACTTCGTTTGCTTACGCATAGCTATGTCTGGATTTCAGGGGCTCTCCCAGAACACCATTTGGGTGAGTTCCCACTGTCCTTGCAAAACACTGAATCCTAAATCATGGGTCAGTGTCCCGATGTTAATAATCCTCTCCTTTTGTGGTAAACAGAATAATGGCTCTCCAAAGATGGCCATGTCCTAATCCTTGAAACTTGTGAACGTGGTACCTTACATGGAAAAGAGACTTTTTAGATTAATTTTAGATGTTTGTGAAGGGCAGATTACCCAGGTGGGTGCAATGTTATCACAAGGTCCTTTTAAGAGGGAGGCAGGAGGGTCAGATTCAGAATAGGAGAGGCTGGTATGACACTAGGAAGAAACTGCAAGGCCAGGGAAGTGGTCAACCTCCAGAAGCTGGAAAGGCAAGTAAATAGATTTTTCCCTAAAACCTCCAGAATGAACACAGCCTTGCTGAGCCATTTTAGACTTCTGACCTACAGAATAGTCAGATAATACATACATGTTTGTTATTCTGAAGCAAAGTATTTGTGGTTGTTATATCATCAGCAGTAAACGAACACACCTATTCAGCCTTCCATTTAATATTTCTCCTTCCCCTCTCAGCCTAATTCCCCGAGATCTACTGCCCCGTGTATTTTCCCACTTCCGGCCAGTAAACGTTGGCCAAATCTGAATTGCATTCTGGAGAAGGCTTGGATTTCTCTGCTAGGGCTATACTACAACCTAGAAGCAATGAGGAGAGGTGAGAATGGTTCTGCAGGAAAGTAAGCATCATCTTGCTGGACGGTGGGATCACTGCACAGTCTCCATGTCAGGGGTAGGAGCTACTTCTGCTCAAGAGTTTAAAGCTATTTGGGGAGAAATATTGGGGGATTTACCCAAATATTCCTATCCTAAGTCTTAGGGTCCCATTGTCCCTTTGAGAACCCTGAGTTTGACAAAGAAAACATGCAAAGTTTCAAACGGAGCCAATTTTGTGTCGAGGCCACCATTATAACATGATCCTGAACTGATTTTTAGCACAAGAGGTAAGACTATTTACTACAGCTGCCATAGAGGCTCTCTGGTTTCCAAGTATGTCTTAAGTTGTCAATTATCTGCTCTGAACTCACGTATCTGAAATATTTTCAGGATTTAATTTTTATTTCAGTGTCTTGTCTTTAAGCTATCATCCTCACCACCTTTAATTAAATCAAAGCTAGACCACTGTCAACCAAAAAACACAATATTACAAGTGAAGGTCAAATATGAGCTGTGGAGCCTGTAGACTGCATTCCAAGCCACACTTCTCACGAAGCTGAATGGCTAATATTGATTAGGTATCTGACCACTAGAATGCACCCAAAAGGCAAACCAGAGACCAGTAAGGGGACTTTTTGTGCTACTGTTTCTTCCTCAGCCACTCCAATGAGTCATTTGGTTTAGGTCAGTCAGTTTTGTATTTTTTGCAGGACTGGAAGATTGCCATTTAAACTGCCCTAAATTTATCATTTTTTCACTCCAAATATATGCTATAATCTTTCTTCTGATGGTTAGCAACTTAGAAGCGTATGGTGATGTAAGCTTAAGGGTGTGACAATACAGGTATTTTTTTTTTCTAGAGTCCTCCTTATTATCAACATTGGAGTGTTTTTCAGGGTCAGCATAGGAAGAGTGAGACTTTCAGGTGGAATCTGATTGCTAGGTAGGCTATGTAATGCTTTCTTGGGAAAGTAAGTCTGATGACTGGGGTAGACAGGCAAGTATTTTACCATCAAAGGTGGCTAAGTCATCTGGATGTCCTCAGGGTTGCCAGTTGCTCATACAGCACATTTATAAAAATTGCTAAAAAGCATCCCTACCTCCAGATACTTTACTTCCATCTACAGGAAAATTTTCATAATGCATTGTTCTTCTTATGACACTTTAACACCATATTCCAGAAAAAATGTGATAATGAATATGTACATCTCTAGTGTGTACAATATGAATGACTCATACTTAGATGTGGTGCCCTGTGCACTAGACACCTGAAGAATTCAGCATGCGTGTCCTCACAGAGTCCTAACTATTGGCTATATATGTTCTTATAAAACTCTAGTCTTACATTGGTCTTAGGGGTTATGGTTTCAGTGGTATAAGACCAAGTTGATTAGTAGTAAGGTTTAATCTAAAAGTTCACATAGTTTTCAGTTAATGAAATATAAGAGGCAAATCCAACGTTAAGTAAAATCCCTCTTCTTTCTTATAAAGTCAATTTATGGCATATTCACAGTGGATAAGTGATTGATGAATCATTAATAGTAAATGGATAATCTTAATAGATAACCACTGAGACTGTCCAAGCATCCTCTTTCTAGTCATGCAAAAACTCCAAGAGTTAGCCTAGATTTAACCCTCTTAGACCACGGGCTCCTGAATTTTAATCCAAGGGAATAGATGAAGATTTCATGTAAGCACATGATGATATTTCAATTGAAGTAGTTATAAAGGACCTCAGTCATCAGTATTGAAAGATGATATTTATTCTACATTACTGCAGTATTATTTCCAATGCTTTTAAATTTCTGCTTATTTTCATCGCCATAAAAATAATTTCAAAGTTCTTTACTTTCTTCTAGTGGATTCCTGGCATCTTCCACGGCACCTGCCGGTAAGCATGATAAATACTCCCCAAATTATCTGAGTACCCCTTTTATCTTTATTTTTAAATGATCCCTTAAACTCTCCGCCTCCAATATCTAACAAAAATACCAAAGTTACAAAAATCTAGCGTAGCAGTTATTAAAATGTATAGCATTATTTTTAAAAATACCAAAAGCATCAGTAAAACCCAAAGCCCAAAGTCTATATCCACAGAAAATGCTGGATATTGGGAGGTATCATGACATGTAAGTCATATAATCTAATAGTCATGTTTTAGACTTCATCATATTTTCATGCTCAGTAACATTTAGAACTACTTGTTCTTGTCTTTATCCCCATCCCTTTGTTCAAACACTCCCTTCCCTTGACTTTGGTGTTTTATTGTCCTCACTCTGCCCAGCATTCTGTTCACTTTCAGGTTCATCATCCTCTACTTGGCCGTTAGATATTGGAATTTCTCAGGCTTTTTCTGCTCCCATTCTGCTACATTCACTCCAGGAAATATAATCCACTCTCAATGATTCACAAAAAATTACAATTTTTTTCCTCTAAGGTGAAACTTGACTACATGAAATCTTTTTTGTGTCTGAGTAGATTAAATCATTGATCAACCACATTTACTCCCAACTCCATTGGAAAAGTATAATTACTTTCTGATATTGAATTTTCTCTGAGATTTTGATCTCATGATTTTCAGTGTCACAAGGTCAACTGAAACTAACCACATTCAAAACCAGAATGATGATTTCACCTGTCTTCATCCACACTCATCTTAGTTGCCTAATTCTCATAATGATACTTTCACCTAAGAGAAAAATATCTTTTGGCGTAAGCCAGAATCCTTTAGACCACACATGAAAACCCTTCATGTGCATGTCAAATCCGTGAACAAATCCTGTCAATTTCACTTTCAAAACATTTTATAAGAGAAATTATCTGTTATAAATATTTTAGTCCAGGCTATCATCATTTTTTACCTAAACTACTGCAAAAATATGGTAAAGTTTCTCCATCGTCACTAAAGCCAATTTACAATTTTAACCTCAACTATTACCCCAAGTATCCAGGACAAAACAGCTGAACAAATCCATTAATCATCACAGTCTACCTTAAAAAATAGGTGGTTTCTTAAGTTTCTGTATTGACCTACACCTTGACACAGGGCAATAATCAAAGTACAGCAAGATGTATTAGTGATTATACAGATTTCATCTTTGCCTGCAACCAGAAAGTCAAAGGGCAATTCTATCATCCCCAACAACCCTGGTGAAATTAGGCTCAACTGAAATTCTTCCCAGGGCTTACATAGTGTCATTGATCACTTAATCTTAGGGATAAATTTTGAATTTAAACACACTTCTAAATAACATACCATTCAAAAGGAAAATTAGACAATATTTGGAATGAAAACACAACATATCAAAATGTGTAGGATGCACATAAAGCAGTGCTTAGAGGAAATTTTATAGTATTAAATGCTTATATTATCAAAGAAGAGTTCTCAAGACAATAATCTAAGCTTTGAAGTCAAGATACTAGAAAAAGAAAATTAAGTTCACAGCCAACCAAATGAAAGGTAATTGTAAAAATAAGATAGAAATACAATGTAATTGCAACCAGAAAAACCAATGGATATCATCAATGAAACCAAAAGGAAGTTGTTTAAAATGAGTAATAAAACAGATAACTCTCTAGCTAGACAGATTAAGGGGGATGGGGGAGACAGAAATTAACAACATCAGGAGTATAGGACATCACTAGCATCATTCTAGACCCTATAAACATAAAAAAAAGAATATAATGCAGTTTATGCCTATAAATTAGACAATTTTGATAAAAATTGAGAAATTCATTGAATGACAGAAATTACCAAAGCTCTCTCAAGGAGAAATACATAAACTGCATAGTCTTATGACTACAAGAGAAACTGAATTTGTAGTTAAACTTTCCACAAAAAGCATTCTGGGCCTAGATGACATCTCTGTTGAAGGAAATCAAACAATTAAAGAAGAAATAATGCCAATTCTACTCAAACTCTTCAACATAATAGAAGATGAAGGACCATTTCATGAAAACACTATTACCCTGTTACTAAAACCAGACACAGACATCAACAAACAATTTTCAGGCTGTATCTCTTATGAACATAGATCTAAAACCTTCAGTAAAATATTAAGAAACTGAATATTAAGAGACATACAGAGCAGTACAAAATGATCAAAAGGTCGACCTACAAAGAATACATAGCAGCCCTAAATATGTATTCAAACTGTAGAAGTGTAAAACATATAAAGCAAAAACTGATTAAAAAATAAATTCACAAGCAAAATTGGACACATCAACTCCCCTACTTCAACAACAGAACAATTAGAAAATCATCAAGGATATAGAAGAACTCAACAATACCATCAACCAATTGACATTTACAGAAAACTCAACACCACCAGAATACAAATTTTTCAAGCACCCATAGAATGTTCACCAATATAAATTATACCATGAATCACAAAATAAACCTAAGATTTTAAATGATTGAAATCATAGGTTGTCTGACCACAATAGCATCAACCATTGCAGCAGCTATGCATAGTCGATGCCTAAGCAAAGTTTTTAAACGAAGGAGTGAAAGATGGGATTCCTTCCCCTGCCAAAGGTAGATAATGCCAGTATTTTTGAAACGCTGAGAAAAGCAAGCAGGTCCAAGTTGCCTTCTCTAACCATTGTTCCCTCAAAGGCATCAGCCAAAGGGAGAACCCAGGCTGTCAGATGTATGTCATGCGGCTCTGAATACAAGAGATGAGCTAAGGTTTGGACCCCTGGTAAGAAACCAGTCCGCTCTGGAAGAGTGATTTACCGGGTTTGTTTCTAGATTAGTTTGATTGAAAGACCCAGGAGTCCACAGTAGATAGTGAGGAGTGAGGGCTGGGGTCGAGGCGGGGAGTTTAATCGAAAGGCTCATTTAGGTTCCGGGCTGGAACTTCCTTGAGCAGCCGGTGATAACGTGCAGAAAGTAGCTGTGTAGACAGGAGCATGAGTACACATTCTGGGCAGAGAGTAGCAGAGCCGGGGTGACACGTGGCCCGAGGGAGAAAGTAAGGGCAAATTTTTTCATAACTTTTCAATTCTAGTGCAACTCAAGATTATTTTCTGCACTTTGCTGTTGTTAAACGATAAGAGTTTGAGCAAAATTCAGTTTAAATCAGGCAGCACCAAACAGGAAGTAGTTAGGAACGCTCCACCCACAGGAACTTGGAGAGACTTTTATAGAGAAAACAAACTGGGAAGCAAAGTAAGAACAGTATTGATTGGCTGTAGCTTAAAGCCTAGTTGGCTGTTAGTGATTGGTTATCCTCTGGTTTCCATTTTGTAAGCTTGAGGCATTTTTAGGCTTAGATTTCAATTTTCTTCCATAGCTGCCATAGCATTGAGTCTAAAGGCTTCCCTGAATTATTTTAACAACTATTATGATAGAACTTTTTATGCTTTCTATTGATTCATTACAAATAAATGTTGAACTCCTACTTTATGTTATGCACCACTCTTTATGCTAAGACATAAAACAATGGACAAATAAAATCTGTGCTCTCAGGACTTATATTTGAATGGGGAAAAGAGGGGAAGCAGATAAAGGACAAGAAAATAAATTTTACATATATGTGTGTATATATATGTATATCAGTACAACACGGTAAGTAAAGGGGGACAAGGGGAAAAGAAATGGTTAGCAATCGGATTTGATTGCAGTTTTATGACAAGTGATCAAAGAAAAGACTCACCGATAAAGTAATTAAGAAGTCATTAGCAGAGGTATTTAGGTCATGAGACTGGATGAAATAACCCAAGAAGTGTATATAAAAAGAACAAATTTAATTTTTAATTTTTTTTTTCTTTTTATACTTACTTCAAGAGATTTCTGCTCTTTGCAACCAAACAAGTTTGAATTAAAAGAAGAATTGTTACAGGAAGTAGCCAGAAGTCCCTGATGCCACTTTGTTCCCAATTCTGGATCTTAGAATGCCCAGCTATGTTTTGCCTCTCTCCTTTCATTAACTCTCCTTTATTTGAATTAGATTGGTTGGGTTTCCTTCAACTATCACCCTTTATGAAAGAAACTTAATAATAAATTTGGCTTCAAACAACACTGTACTTGTTTGGTCCTCTTAAAAACTCTTCGTATCCCTCTGCACAATTAGAACGAACATAAATATTGCCATTTGGCTAGGCCCCTAAAACTAGTTTTGCAGTAATTTAATTTTGATCTTCTTTAAAAACGATTAAGGCAGAGATGACAATAAGTCATTACAAATAAATTATTTCCTTAAGTAGTGAAATATATAATAATGTCTACTTTCAGTCTGTAGAAAATAATGTTAAAGCAAGCAGGATGTCGGCCATACTTTTAACAACCTTCTGTACTGGCTGACTGAAGAATTCTCTGGAGACAGTCTGTCAAATATATCAAACCATGACACTCAGAAATTGTTGCCTGCTGTAGCTGAAGCCTTCCGATATATTTTTCTAGTACTTTGTAGAATCAGAGACCTTTCTGTGTCCAACCAAATTATTTTTTCCCCTTCATTAAAAAATTTAGTTCTGGTTTGTTTATTCTTGAAACAGACAAAATAATACTCCTTACTTTGTTGAAACCCTTAATGATTTTCCCCCGAAGGCTTAAAAGTAGATGGCCAGGATAATGAGCAAAAACCAACTTGAATACACTTCGATTTTTTTTTTCTCTAAAATATTAGGCATATTTTTCACCTGTTCAATGTGATAATTTTGATTGTTATTTTGATGCAGCAAAAATCTGAATTCCAGGCTAATAATCAATAAGTTCTATTGACTTGTCACTTTAAATAGACCACTGTGCTAGAGAGTTATAAAGACTCTCGCAGGAGGGGAGGTTAACACTATACTAGCGACTGTGCCCTAGGTAAGCCTAAAATCTAATACTTGTGAAACTGTTAGATCACACTGAAGTACCAGAGATGTACCAATATAATGTTGACAGTTAGACTGTAGGAGAAGGAGAGAGCCACGTGGCCTGGAGAATTCATGGAAAGCTTCTCAAAGGAGAAAAGTCTAATAGGGGCCTTTTTAGAGGTTATGAAAAAAAAAAATTGTTCTGATTCCCTTTAATGTTCCATTTAACGAACAATTATTGAGTATCCACCATGCAGAAACTATCTTGCAACATCACAGGAAAGCACAGACTTCATAAACTTGAATAAGACCTTGCCTCTGACCTCAAATGATGGCAGAACTCCTGGGAGTAGGAACCACTGTTTATGCAAAGACCAGGTAGATGAAGGAGGAGGGCCATGAGCTTCAATGTGATTAGTCCCAGGTTTCCTTCCTAAAGCATTTTTATTAAGGGAACGCTTCCTTTAAAATCTGTTCTAATGATGCAGTTGATGAGAGAAAACTGTATGGCATTTACTAATAAGGCCAATGGGAGGGACCAATTTTTAAGCCTGTTTCCTCCCCACCTCCCCTAATTAGATAAAAAACCTTAGCGGTGAAATACAGAGAAAATGTTAAGTGAACTATTGTACATACAATGGATTATCACGCTTTCATTTTTTATTGTACTATGCCCATCCTATAGCAACACAGGAGTATAAACACAGACATATCAATATTGACTGTTATCAGTAGGGACAGGAAACCAGACAGACAACACTTGTGTAAACCAAACAAAATCTACTTATCTACATCATATAGAAATAGTCTGGTCCTGTAAAGATACCCAGCAGAAAGTTCCGCAGTATTTTTTAGGACGATGCAAACTTCCTGGGCCCCCATATCTCACCAGTTGGGCACACGGGAATGGATGACAATATCTAGACTGAAAATGTTACATCAGAAATTCCCAGTGAGATATCATAATGCTAAAGATCTGTATGATTTTGTAAAGTATTTTTCATAATCTCTTAAATTCTCCTAACTTCCCTAGATGTGAGAAATTAGGGAAACAAAGAATTGGGAGAATTTTGTCAACTTTGCATTTGTTTTTGGAGAAACGATCATTTAAACAGAACATGTCTGTTTCTAATGATCTGATAACACTGCCCCGAAGGACAAGAAAGACAATTTTCCAAAAGCAAGGGCATAATTCAGGTGGTTATGGTATCTGAAAAATACTGAAAAGCATTTTATCCTGTGATAACTATATGGCTAATTTTGATATGGCAAAAATAAAAACATATAACATTTAATTTTTCAGCATCCATGTATGCTTAAGTAAAAGAAGGTAAAAAGACATCATTGATGTAGGTTTCTAAGAGACATCCAAAACATTTAGAACTGCTCAGAATGTTTCTGTGTAACATTCTGATACTCTATTAATGACATTTTTTTAAGTATAATCTATCCTTTAGCTTTCTGTTTAAGTTCATTTCCTAAGATTTTAAGTCCAGTGGGCAGGTTCCATTATATTTAGTTCCCAATGTACAAGAAAATTCTCTAATTCAAAAGGATTGGCAATGCTTGTTTCAAAGCTGGAAATCAAAATGTAATTTAATCATTTATTTTCAGATTGATTAGTTGTCTACTGGAACAGTCAACAAAAGATGGCTAATTACAAAAGATTGAGATAGAAAGGGTGCTATTTACACATAAATAGTGTTTCCAAAATGGGAAATCCAGGGGAAAAAAAAACACAGGGCTTAAAAGAGGATTGAGGAGGACTGAGTCAAGTCCTCCCCCCTTCATTGTGAAAGTTATGATTAAAAAAAACAAAAATTGCTCGCTACCTTAGCTGGAAAAGGTACTTGGACACAGGTAAACAGCTGCCGCACAGGGATTTTTATTCTGCTGAGCCTCCTGCAGTTTAAGGGTAGGAGGCAGAGACTTGAGTAAACCCCGTTTGTGTTTGGAATGCAGATACTAACAGCCTTTCTTGGTGTGCAAGGGCCAGGAGTATTTGGATTTCATGCTGATCCTGGGGAATCTTGAGAAAGAATTGAGGAAAAGGTATGAAGTCTGGTACTAAAGTAGAGTTGCAGGCAGACGGCCAGTGGATGGCGGGGGAAGACGGCTCCAGGCCAGGCATTTGCCTTGGAGGAAACTCAACCCTCACCTGCATCTCGGCAAGCAGGCTTGCACCTGGAGAGAAGGCAGGATCGTGTGCGAAAGCAAGCTGTAGTTCAGATTCCACATATAAATGATATCATATGATATTTGTCTTTCTCTGACTTACTTCACTCAGTATGATAATCTCTAGGTCCATCCATGTTGCTGCAAATGGCATTATCTCATTCTTTTTAATGGCTGAGTAATATTCCATTGTATAACTAATAAGGACCCTACTGTATAGCACAGGAAACTCTACTCAATACTCTGTTATGGCCTATATGGGAAAAGACTCTAAAAAGAGTGGATATATGTATTCACTTTGCTGTTTACCTGAAACTAACACAACACTGTAAATCAACTATACTCCAATAAAAATTAAAAAAAAAAAAAAGAAAGCTCTAGTTCATGACCTGGTCCCCACCCTGAGAAGCATGCTCTCCGCAACCCGACTTCATGTAACAGCGATGTTCTCTGTCCACTGTGACAGAGTATGGCCACAGCTCTGCAGTGCTGGCACACGACCACAGTGCTGCAATTCCCATTACAACAAAAAGCAGATTTTCATCTCCATCAGGAATCACGGTGTGAACAGTGCAAAGAGCAGAGTTCCACCTGCTTGAGAGCAACTGAGTGCATCCGTCAGCGATGGGGCTGCAGAGCCTGGTGTACGTAGCCTCGGGGGTGAGGGAAAGAAGTGTGTCTGGTGTCATCGTCCAGTCTAACCTTTTGGAGTTGGGATGAACTTTGTGGGAGGTCCTACTCCATTTCTTCCCAGACAAGCGTATCACAGTGTTCTTCTTAATTCTCCAGAATTCTTTACAGTAGCGGCGCAGCTAGAGTTATCCTGTTGCACCGACTTTGGGTGGTTTGTCACCTCTTCGTAATCCCCCATCCTAATTATTGGGCCCTAAGGGTCAGCCAGTCTAGATTGGCCCGAAAGGTAAAATCATACAACCAAAGTTTTTAACAAATGGTGAATCTGCACAATTCTCCATGTTTTGTTTCCTTGTCGGTTTTTGTCACCTGTGCGCATAAAGCTTCATGCATAGAGTTACACCAGAGAAATTCACAAGGCCCTTGTGTGTATAGATCAGTTTTTAAATCTGTGTGGCTATTCAGCTATTCAAGGGCTATTTAGCCCTTTTAATGTAAACGTGGTTAGTGAAATTGAGGGATGAAATTATTTTTATTTAATATAAATTTAAATAGCCCCATGTGACTATTGGCTACTGTTTAGACAACATAGGTCTACAAGATAATAGGAAAAATGATTATTTTATTTAAATCTGTAACTTAAGATTCTCATTTTTGTCAGTATAAAATGTCTTCCCCACCAAGCTACCAACGAGAGGCTAGCTTACAGTTACAGCAAACTGCTAAGTGTTGTTATACACAAAATTCTCCACTAGGTGCTGGTATCTCCTCTCCTACTGAGCGACAGGTAAAAAAGGAAAAAAGAATGGACCCTGATGCGGGCAAAAGAAGAATAAGCAAACAGTAATGATTAAAGGCCATTTTATGTGGAAACCATTAGCCTCTGATTGTGAGCTGGCTAAGTCACAACCCAAGACCCCCAAAAGTGTCATTTAGCCACTTTGAAGCAATTTATTGCTTATCCAAGTGGTGAAATATTTTTATCAAATACTGGAAAGGATGGGGAGTTAGATAATATTGATAGATTTCGTTTTGTTCTTTTCCTGTACTTTAACTTTTGTTCACATAAATTAAAGTTATCATCTACAACTATTTGCAGTTTTCTTCTAGTCTCTAATAAATGCTGATGGAGACAGATGTGTCAATAATATGTACATTCTACCATTTTGATGAGCAACTTTCTTCTCCATGACAGCTAATGTTGACCACTTTAAAAATTATGCCTCTACATTTTAAATTTATGTTTGCATTGTTCTTTGCAGAATGCAAAATGTGATCTCCACTTTTAGCATCAGGACCATTTTTGATGGATGTAAATGGTGGCCAACAGAATGCGACTCAGAAGGAAAGACTGACAGTCGACATCAGTTCCCTGATTTACGGAGTCTTTCACTCTCCTGAATCAACTTGAAGAAAAAGAAGCACTTAGCACTTAAGATATTATCCATGACAACTTGCCATTTTCTATGTGGATTAAAATAGTGTGAAGGTAGTTTCATGCCTGACTCATACTCTGATTATCACATACTCCGATTATCACATACTCCTGACATCCTATTGGTAGGCATAGGTAAGAATGTATGTTACATTTCAGGATTTGTTCAACTTTAGTTGATGAACAACAGATGATGAGACTAGCTTTAACAAGTACCGTTATGCCTTATCCACATCACCCAATTTGGAAACAGTAGTCTAAGATATGTCATTTCGAGGGCACAAGAATTATTGGCACTCTTGCATGTAAGATGGTAAAGAGCTTTCTCCCTCTCTATGCAGTAAAAAAAGAATGTATTGTTTAAAAATCCAGGATAAATCACATGTACTTGCCTTTTACCTTCAGTGCTTCTTATATTTGTAATGGGCGTAGCAACATTATAAAAAATTTATGAAAAGACCCTGGATGACTTCTGAATGATATCACCTGTGAAATCAATCTTTACACGCACCAGTCCCCAATCCTATTTAGTTGCACTTAAACCTACATCTTGTAGTTACTTAAAAATGTATTTTTTTAAAGAAAAAAAAATGCTGCTACTTTCTACTGATATAAAATTGTAGTAAATTTTCCAAGAGTTTGTTTCAAATATGTACATATTTAGAAATAATGTTTATGAGCACTAAAATGTATGATTCTTATCAGATCTGTTTTACTCTTCAATGGTAAGTTATAGCTGTGATATTCACTCATCTTTCTAAAAACTCCACTATGTGAGGACAATCACTTCCCCATTGCTGTGGACAGAATTGTGTCTCCCAAAATTCATGTTGAATCTTTAATCCCTAATGTGACTGTATTTGGAGATGGGACTTTTAAAAAGGAAATTAAAGTTAAATGAAGTCATAAGGGTGAAGGGCCCTAATGCAATAGAACTGGTGTCCTCATAAGAAGAGAGCACAAGTACACACCTTCTACAAGCTGGGAAAAGAGGCTTCACCAGAATCCGACCACACTGGCAACTTGATCTTGGATTTCCAGCCTCCAGATCAACCACTACAATATTTTGTAAAAATAAAGCGACTTATTGCTCATAAGAGCGAGATAAAACATGTCAGATGTCCTCAGTATACATGCATATGAGTGAATGGTGCCCTATATAGTTATATAGCATACAGTGTAAAACAGCAAGCCAAGATGGGGTTATCCTTCTAGAAACAAAGACTGGTAGAAGACATTAAACAAACGCAGGATCATGAACGAGATAGATTCTATAAATATCAGGCTCTAGCATTACACATTGAACGGATTGAGTATATGTAACACCAAAAACCAATTGAGTGCAAAATTTGCTACTCAGAGTAAAAATTAGTTATTCAGTGAAAGAAAATCATATACACCATATTGTTAGTGTACATGAAAGTCGAATTTGTAGATCTACAATGTTCATGTATCTAAACATCTAGAAAATCCAAAACATTCATCTGGCAAGAATGTCACCTAAGGGTTTCACGTTACCATATTTCACTTAGAAATTTAACAACACTATCACTTACTTGGAAGATAAATATAAACAAATGATTTTTACCTCGGTATTCAATAACTTCTAAAGATCCTTAATCTTAATTGATGAATTCATTTTTTAGTTAAATAAATTCCCTTTAACAGCAACTGTGTGACATTATTTATTAGTACAGTTCATACTGTAAATCTTATCCTCAATCACTGTCAAACAGATAAGATTAAAGACGTACGAAAAAAATCTGTCTGTGACCTGAGGGAGCTGCTGTTCCAGACTGAAAGCATCACTGACACAGGGTCCTGTGAGAGGCTCTTCCCCCCTGCTCTGCCCTGGAATGTTGGTGGCCACATGGTTCCAGCCTCCCCTGTATCTTCTCACTCCCCCCTTTCCCATATCACCATGACACAGAGACTCCCCTATCGGCATCGCTAAGTTTCCTCTTCCTCCCAGGATCCAGAAGGCCAGTTCTCATGCTGACCAAAAATGCAGCATTTCATAGAAATATTAATTCCAAACTGTTCCATATCAAACTCATTAACTTCCTCTTGTCTCAAAACAGTGTTCTGTTTTTTCCAGTAGAGAAGACCTGACGACCAAACAAGATAAATGACTTTGTCAGCATCGTCTTTGGTTTTCTGCTCTTTATTCTTCCACAATTCAATTCTGGAAACTCTCTCCTTTTCATTCCCTTTGTTGCATCCCTGAGTACACTTGACCAACTTTAAAGTTTTATCTTCAGTAAATCTTCCTACCTGTAACCAACTGTCCTGTTAAACAACTGAGTGTTTTCCAAGTTTTTGCAGTATTACCTTTCCACTTTCAAATGCTCAATGCCAGACGCTTACAACTTTTTAGCGTGGCATTTAACGAATTCTTCCATCCAACATTATTCCAAGGTTTTAATATTGTCTCCTGTTTCCACCTACTCCATTCCTTCCCAATAAACCTGGTGCTTGTTCATTCCAAATATGTGCCTATGTTTGTACTGTTTTAGAAATGCCTGTCCCCTTCTCTGTGAAACCTCTTCTCTAGCCCCCAAGCACATGTGATTCCAGGGCACAAAAGAGTTGACAGACATCACATGCTCTCAGATCACAGTAGCTGGTATGTGTAGCTGGTACTCTAACCGGATTGGGAATTTTTAAGAATAGTATTTAGTTTCTTTCCCCCAATTCCTAATGCATGACTTAACGCAAGGTAAGTGCTTTTTAAGCATGTCTTAAAATGATTTTAATTTAATTGAATATCAAACAATTTGAGTTCTAAAAAAGGACAATACATGTATTTGCAACCACTCCCTAACTTCCCAAATTCTGTATAAATATTTTTGGCTTTATTTTTGCATCTCACTGCACTGGCCTAATCATCAAGCCTTTTAAGTTAAATATTCACAAAGACTGGTCATGGATATGGGTTGCTATGGTAACGTGGTCCTGCCAATATCTAGTGCTCTTAAAACTTCATGAGTTTTCTGAATGTAAGAACCCTGGAATAAGCATAACCTTTACACTTTAGGTGAAACTATATAATTTTGAAAGTTATGTCTAAAGGAAAAAATAAAGATAAACTCATATTCATGTAACAATAATATTCTATGTAAGAAGCTTAGGGCCCATAGGTATCATGGGAATAGGATCTGACCCTACTGACTCTATGTACCTATTTTGAAAATACATATATGTTTGTCTGAAAATTTCTCACTGGAAAGATGCTAAGCAATGCAAAATCATTATCACTAATAAATAAGATCTTCTGAGATTTATATACCTACTGTGTTACATCACAGCAAAATTATATATTATCAAAGCGTCATCTTCCATTTAATACTATCTGTAGGCCAAGAACTATGCTTTCATACAGCTAACTACTAAATCACAGTACTTTTGTGGTTTACCCTCTTATAAACTTCATTTGATATAAGCAATCGCTAAATAAAAAATAAAGACTTTCAACTTAAGAAATCTAATATTGTAAATTTCAAAGGTCTTTAACATAATTACACTTGATTATTCATACTTTTATTTAGTTGAGTGTATCTCTGTAACTAGGTTTTTTAAGTTAGTGAATTCACCCAAAATATGTCTCATGAATGCTTTATTTCAAGGCTATTTTATTCTCAGGGACATACAATTTTAAGCTGCTATATATCAATGCCTCCAGATAACAAGATAAAGAATTAACAAGCTATTTAAATAAAGATTGTGCTTATGAGTGGTTAAAGATATTGTTATTCATAAACATGCTAAAATTTGGATTTTTTCTTACATTTCAGAGTTTTGTTTAGATTATATTAACAGTAAAAGAACTCAATATATCTTGAAAAATGCAACAGATTTTTCCCATAGACATAATACCTCACATAAAATTATGAAGTGAGTAACAATATAAACTCAAAGAATAAAAGATTTTTCTTTGTATTCATCCATTCTAATGAGTGAGTGGCAGTCATACACTGCTTTGTTTCTCATTACCCTATGGCTTTGGTCATAAACTCCTATTTTCAAGTGCAGAAGACAGTAGCAACTGACCACATCAATCTATATGTGATTGAATTACTGCTCATTTTTCCCTAAGTAGTTGTTACAGGAAACTGCCAGTTTCATGAAGAAAGCTCAGAAGTTGCATAAGCTAAGAGAAACAATGATTTTGTGCTGTCTGTTACAAGCTGGTTTGCAATGGTCAACAAGCTGACCAGTTACAGAGCAAAGAAAAGATATTTGTCCCATCTGCACGAAAGTTACTCAGCTTCTTCCCTAAGGATAAATCACTGTGTAGCCAAGTTACAGGATCTACACCCAAAATGGTTTTTTATCAATAAAAAGTATAGTACTAAGTCACTAATTCAAATTTTCAAACACTCCTTCCTTGAAAAAGTAAAGAAAACATACTTCATAATTACAGATTATTTAGAATTCTGAATGAGCACCTTCACTGAGTACCAAAGGCTTGAAATTTATTCTTACAAAACTACATTTGGACAAATCTCAACTCTCCTCAAATTGTTTTTCCCCTTATAGGGATCATTAATGTCTCACTTTGCTGTCCACATCTATATCTACATCTCTATCTTTATACCTATACCTATGTGTGTATCTACATCTAAATCCATACCATCTCTCTGCGTACATGCATATGTATTTATTTGAAAACATGGTTTGAAATGTATATGATCTGAAAATACATTTAATAAACTGTCAGAAGCTTCTCATGAATAGTTTATGAAACATCAAATCATTATTATAAAGGTTTATAAAATTATAAAACGAAGACTTTTAAAATATAATGCTTTTTAAACACACATGCGTGATGTAATAGTTTACACTAACAATCCATTTAGCTAGAAATCAATCTCTCAAATAAGGCCAAGCTGGAAAATATTCATGAAGAGAAGGTGTTCAGTTCATAACGGTTGCTGTTGTGGAACAGCAAAAGCTAAAATAAGACCACATCCAGCGCTGAGATGACCAAAACTAAAGCAGATGTATAAGAGGCAAAGTACTTATGGAAGTGGAAGGGGGCTACCCTGCAATCCTCCTCAAACCAACCAGGCATATTTAGAGATTCAGTCTGGTAGTCATCTGGCTAGAAGTTAAATTACTCATCTTACAGCATCCTCCCAGCTCATTCTCTACATTACATGTTGGAGATCAGTATCTACTAGCTATCATCATCCAGACTTAGTCTAGTCCTCTGATTCAGGCATCTTTGGCATTTTTTTCAGTTGTTCTCTAAAGAATGCTCCTTTTATCAGGGTCAGAGAACATGTAACAGATTTCCTGTAACAGCAACTAAGCAGATTCTAAACCAAGACACTTTGGCAATTATTACTAAGTATTTACCATTAGCTAATACCAACACAAAGGTATTTCACAGGAAGATGGTTAAATGGAATGAACCTACAGCTTTCTATACTCTTTGCTTTCACTTTCAACTTTTCGAAGCAGGTAAGCAAACCAAAAGCCAGAGTATCACCCTACCCCCATGAGCTCAAGCCCAGTTATAAATAAGTATTGAAAATATACTTTGGCTTAGTGTAGATTTATTCATTGACCCTTGTAAAGACTCATCCATATAGAATAATGATATCACTGGCTGATGTGTGCAGATATCAGCAAGTTATCTTTCTACTAAGGAATCCTTCAAGACAACACTGCCACTACAATCAAGAGCTTATAACATCAGTGAAATCACTGCTTGGTTTTGACAAAATCACCTGCTTAAATTTTTCAACACCTAATTAACACCCTTGATCAATGCCATTTTACTACATTAGTGCATCATTCCGCAAATGCTAATGGTATATTAAATGTGTCTGATCGATATTAATGCAGTGAGTTGTAATCTATTTCAACTAAAAGTAATGGGTATTATTTTAAGTCTTTGCAGCTCTATATCCACTGCTTCATGGATTGCACTGTGTGATCTGAGAGATTCTCTGTCTTTCACAAACACTGCAAAGAATTGTACTCAGAGAACAAAACTGCATTATATCATCAAAAATACGTGGTTTAAAAATGCCAATACTTTTACCCTTAAAAATCAATATTTGGAAGACAAAGCAGAGTATCTAAAGAAGAAGTGTGACCTGTGACTTAAGGATACTTTGTCTTTTTTAAAGGAGAAGGTTTTGGCACTGGATGAGAAAGATCAC
Source organism: Eubalaena glacialis (assembly GCF_028564815.1). NCBI lineage: Eukaryota > Metazoa > Chordata > Mammalia > Artiodactyla > Balaenidae > Eubalaena > Eubalaena glacialis. The sequence continues at coordinate 7,206,872 of NC_083730.1, forward strand.
AGAGGAGTGAGCAGGTCTATTTGAACAAGGAATCTCAGATCCCCTGGGAAGGGAAATTATGAATCCCTTATTTCTGAGATTCAAAGTCAGCGAAACCTTTCAGAATAGATCTGGTGGCACCAATCATGGACCAATGGCTAAGAAGAAATGGGGCTGACATGATAAAATCACCATGAGAAGAAAAGTGATGGATCCGAAGAGCTTGCCTGCCCTGTAATGAATGAGAATGGGTGAAAGAGCACAGTGGTTTGGGGAGATCTGATAAAGCAAACGTTGAAACCTGCTTCCACTGGATCACTGCAATGGCAGGCTTGCCCCCCTCCCCGGCTCCACCTTTGCTCATAGACTGAAGCATGGCGGGCTGGTGGGAAACACGGAAAGGTCATCTTCCCTTGCCTTTGAAAACAAATGCTGCTTTGGGATGGCTACATACCAGTAAGAGACAAAGCCCTAGTCATCATTTTGCTGGAACAAGTTGTGAACAATCTTTTCAGTATTTCCAGGTTTCCAGGAAACCACAGCAAAGTGGCAACAAGAAGTTTTTGTCACTTTTGATAGATTCTCCCAACCTCAAAGACGGCTGGCTTATCAGAGCTCTAATTTCAGTGGTTCAAATGGAAACAGGACTGTCCTTAAAAAAACAAGAAAACAACGCATTCCTAGGGGAAATATGCTGGACTCCCTTCTAATACAGTAGGGAGGGCCTAAACTGTTCTTGAATTATTGACTGGCCACTTTTTGCAAATGTAAATTATAAAGCAATGTGCTCCCGCTAAATTGATAAATCTTCTGCCTGACCTAAACCCTAGCCCAGGGAGTAATTAAGATGTGCCATAGTGAGTCCCATCTAAGATATAGACCGACTTCTCTTTCCTCGCCTGTATACCAGCAACCCAATGTCCTCCAATAATTAAGATCAATTATCCCGGGCAGTAGAATGACTTGCTTCTCTGCTTGTTTGGTCAGCCACGTGAGGAGCCCAAAATGGCTGGGAAGCTGTTTCAACTTCCAGTTCAGCAGAACCATGGCTCTGTTCTCGGGTAAAAGCATGCGTCCTTTGAGCAACAGGACCTTCAAGCTGCTGAGGCCAGAGTTGCTACTACAACGAGGAAAAGGTCCTCCTGATGTAATAGTGAGAAGGGCCACTTCCACTTCCACTGTTTTGCCCCTCATCTGTGAGTTCTGATTACGGGAAGGGAAAGCGGGAGGGAGATGGGGAAGGGGGGAAGGGAGAAAGAGGGAGAGAAGCAATAAAATCCAGTCTTTTTGTAGCCTAATCCCATGACTTATGCTGTGCAAACCCACCACGCAGATCCAATAGTTAGGAGGAATTTACCATGTCCAGCCCACTCTGTAGAAGAGATTATACAAGGCATGAATTCGCAGAGGAAAGGATCCTTAGGAGCCGTTTTGGAGGCTGCCTACCACAGAGGGGATCACAGCAATGCAACTGCCATCTACAGACTGGTCTGCTCACAGCAAGACTTGGGATAAGCTTCTTTGCCAGGCAGGGTACCCATCAGTAGCAGCTGCCAGACCAGCTTTGATAAAAGGAAATGTGGCACTGTTCAGCCCATACAAAGTCATTATCCCTGACAACATAACCATTTTGTTCAAGGGCCCATTGAAAAACACCTGAATGGCCAGGGAAGGAAGTTGACTGGTATGTACCAATGGGTCATCTTGTCTACCTAATATGTGAAAGCTTATTGTTACTGTCAATATCCTCTGGTAGACATTTTTGCGGGATGCAAACAGTTGCATGCTCTATTTCCATTTCAAAATATATACCTTTCTCTTAGAGGTCTGTCATGAACTTTTCATTCTTTTTTTTTTTTTTCCCCTAAGTCTTCGTCCAGACAGCCAATCATTGCTCAAGGATGGATGTATATTCTTGCCTCAGGCCATTTCTCATTCCACCCAAGGTGGACCAACGTACTACCCAAAGTTCTACTCATGGCAATTCTCTTCATCAATGTGGTACTGGGTCAATCTGAGTGAGACTCTAATTCTATAGCATTCCAATTTTAACTGGTACCAACTTACCCTGTAAATACTTTAACTGACCATTATCAGGTTACAGAAACCTCCTTAAAGGTTCATCTCTGTAGACAGAGAGAGAAGCAGTAAAATCGGGTGAGCAAGTACCATGAACATCTGAGCCACCTGACCTTTACGTTGTTTACGTGCACCTTCCAGACCTGCCAGGAGCCAGTCTCATATACAGCATTTCCAATTTATAATGGGACGTGAATGTCTTGATATGTCACATAACTGCCAGTCCTGACAGGAAGTGTGGGTGGAGGCATGGCCCTCAGATCTCTGAGAGAGGTGCCAACTTGAGGTGTGCTGTTAGCGCACAGCTTTCCACACACATGCCTTGGGTCTGCTACAGCGTTCACACCAAAGCCACGCTCTCCCTGGGCTGCTCCCAGCCACTACTGAGCACAGCAGGAGTTCTACAGCTGAGCCATTTCGGTCCCATGCTGACCTCCTCTAATGAAATCTTTGCCCTGGGCCTCCTTCAGCCTGGACAACACTTTCTCAAAACTGCCCTGCACTCTGGGGCTATTCCTGCTGCCGTCTGTGCCTCCTTCCAGAGCTATCACACTGTTACCGTGGTCTAAAAGTTCTCCCTGCTTACTCCTGCACCCTCTTCCCCCTGTCCTTCATGAGTCCTTCCCCCAGTAAATCATCTGTGTTTCTAATTTTGTCTTGATGACCTCTGCTTCTCAGAGGACCTGAATGGACATTGGCAGCACAGTTACTTGGTTTCCCACGGTCAGAGCTGCTCAATCTTTACTGGTGCTCAGTAGCAAGTCAAGAGAGCTTTTCAAACAGGAGGGTGTGGCCTTACTTCAAAACCCTAGGGACCTGTACCTAATATGCTTCTACTGAGAAAACTGGGATTTGCCACGTGTTCCATACTGCTTCTCTCTCACAGTCACACCCAATAGCATCGGTACACTGTGCCATCTGGGCCACTGTACCTACACTCCAATAGCTTTGTGCCTACACTTCAGGCTGTGTGGTCTTTTCCTAATCAGCCTACTGGGTTATCTGGTAATTGGGTTATGCTAGGTGTGAATGTGCAGAATTTGCCTCTTGCCTTACAGAGGTATAACTGATGTGTCCAAGACCAGTGGACCCCTACAAACTTCACTAATAAAGCAACATCTCAGGATGTACCTTGCACCTATCGGCATGCATGTGTCTTTTTTTTTTTTTTAAGGAACGTATCCATCACTTACAAGTGTTTTTTTTTTTTTTTTCTTGTTTTTTATTTATTTTTGGCTGTGTTGGGTCTTCGTTTCTGTGCGAGGGCTTTCTCTAGTTGCGGCGAGCGGGGGCCACTCTTCATCGCGGTGCGCGGGCCTCTCACTATCGCAGCCTCTCTTGTTGCGGAGCACAGGCTCCAGACGCGCAGGCTCTGTAGTTGTGGCTCACGGGCCCAGTTGCTCCGCGGCATGTGGGGTCTTCCCAGACCAGGGCTCGAACCCGTGTCCCCTGCATTGGCAGGCAGATTCTCAACCACTGCGCCACCAGGGAAGCCCCACATGTGTCTTTTTAAGGCAACCACAGTACTTGCTATTTCCTGCTCGCTAGGCCCAAGTAGCCGAATCTTATTACATAAAAAACGATAATGTTCAGAGGGATTTCAAAATCATCAGGATATCTCTGGACTTTACGATGGCAGCGAGTAGAAGGGTGGACTCACCTCTGCAGCTGTTAAGATAGAGCCTTGTCCCTTTCAGAAGCAAACTGCTTCTGCTTTCTTTACTGAAAACAATGGCAGAAAAGAATTTGCTAGATCAAGAGCTGAATACCAGGTGCCAGAGGCTCTATTGATTTGCTAGCATACAGACAGCACGTCCAGAAATCCGGCTACAATTGATAACACCATGATTAAGTCTGCAATAATTTCCTGTCATTCTCCCTCATCCATCTGGCTTTTGCTGTGTCCAAACAAGCAATTTAAAACTGGGACTGCGGTGGGAACGTGGTAGGAAGTGAAACCCTGCATCTCAGCAGCCTTGACAATGACACCAATCTCTTCCTTTGCCTCAGAAACATGGTATTACTTTTGGCTTGTTGCCTTGATGGAACACGGAAACATGCCCAAGGACTCCTTGTCCATTTCTATCAGAATAGCTCCTATTCCAGGGGTCAGAGAACCAAGGGGGGTTTCTGTTGGTTTCTAAGTATCTTTACACAAGATACTACAGAGTCATCATGACAACACGTAACGGCAATATCTTTTCTGGTTGTACAGGTGTTCTATTCTTGGAGCAAGACTTGTACTAACGGTCCATGATCCCTACACTGGGAATTAATCTTAGTTATAGACCTGGAGGCTATGAATGGTAGTGGAACAGGTAGCACAGACACATGCCACCCCTTGTGAGAAATCTGCCCCAGGTACAGCCATTACAGGAGATCTGATGTAAAAGACGGTTCCCCAGGCAGGACGTGGGGGACCTGCCTCTGCCACCAGGGGAGATGCAGGGGGTTTAGGGGAAGAGAGTCCTCAGCCTCTGTCTGTGTTCTTGACATCTGTCAGCATCCCACTTCTCCCCACCTGTGTGGGGTGTGACCATTTACTTGACTCTGACTCTGCCACTCTCACTCTCAGGTCTCTGGTTTGACGCTGGGGTGTGTGTCCTGCAATTACAGGAGATGAAGGACTTCTCAGCAGCCGTCATCCTTTCCAACAACTGACCTGCTTCCGTAGACCCTCACAGCTCTCATTTTATCTCTTCCCCTGTCTGTGCGTGCTCTATGCTCTATGACCCACTAGAAGTCAGGTCACTCTCTAATCTTTCCCATCAACATGGTCACCATAGCGACCAAGCGTCACTGTCACTGGTTCTCTGGACACCTGGCTCTCCAGCTGCATCAATACACCAACCTCAGGCCAGGACAGTGAGAATTCGAGAAATAGAGATGTCACTATGCTGGGTAATACCCTGGCTCTTTTATTCCAGTTAGAAGGTCATCCATGAGCCCTTCAAGTACGTGAACAACCCAATCCCAGCATTCAACTTTGAGAGTCAGTTTCCTGGTTTGTTCTGACATTAATTACTGTATCAGTCAGTAGAAAAGCAGGAACACTACATGTGCTAATGTAAGTCACTATTAATAAATGCACTATATTCATGGGTGTGGGTGGGATGTAGAGAACTGAAAATGGGTAATAATGCCAAAATCCATTACTCCGCTGGGCCTGATGTAGTGAGGGCAGGTAGTCCTTCAGGCTACCTTGGGCCCAGGCTTCCTCGTGTATAAAACAGGAATAGTGACAACTAACGGCTCATAATTAGTTTGAAGAGTAAAAGAGATGATATTTGTAAAGTGCCTGGAAAGTACGTAATAAACAATATATTTAAGGCCTCTGATAATAGTACAAATTTTAATGATTTCACTTCTTAAGGACCCAGCACTGCACTAAGGCATATAATCTCTGCTACAACCCTACGAGGTAGGTATTATTTGTAACCCCATTTTTCAGAAGAAGAAACAGGCTCTAAGAGGTTAAGAAACTTGCCCAAGATCACACAGTGAGTAACCGTCAGAGCTGGGATTTGAATCCAGGCTGTCTGCCTCCAGAACCCTTGTACCAATATACTATATTACCTCTGATTCGGGTGAAGGACTCCCTTGCAAATTGTCTTGAGAGCCCATCCTCTTCCCAGTGTATTCTCTTTGTGGATGATGGAGCACATGTAACAGCTGAATAGAGACCAGAGGGTAAGTGTGAGCTCACAGAACCAAACAGCTTGGAATCATTCTCGACTCATTTCTCCCACAACTTCATCTAATCCATTTTTAAAATTCTGTTTTACAGCTGTGATATATCCAGAATTTTATCTATTTTTTCTTTTTTTACTTGTAACATTACTTAATTTTACTTGGCTTTTCTGTTACATACTTGCTTTAAATGAATCCATCGCATTGTCCTGTGATTAGACAGACAATTCTAGGAGAAAGGCTATTGCATTTCTTGGAATTGCTGACTTGATACACAACCAAAGCCGCCTGCCTATGAACAAACCTAGGAAGATAACAGATTTCCATACCCACATGAGGAGGAGCAGGCAGGTTATTGCTTCTGTGTATCATTCAAGCCACACAAAGAGGACCAAGGGGCCCAAGAACTCAATGGAGATACAGCAAGTTATTTAAAACACATAGAATCTTATCTATTCTTAACCCCTACCTCAACTACTACCTCATTCCACCTGAACCAATCTCCCAAATAATCTCCCTGTAGTTTATTCTTCAGGTAGTACTAGTATCTCTTCTAAACTCTTAGACAAATCGTGTCACTGCTCTCTACAAAATCTTTAAATAGCTCCCTATCTCATTCTCATTACCGTTCAGAAACCTCTAGGATACATCCCTCATCACCCTCACCCTTCTCTCACTCCCTGCAAACACACTGCCTACCTTACGGTTCATCACACACACCAAGCATATGACCACCTTGGGATCCCTCACTGGAGTATCCCCCTGAGATGTCCATATGGTTTCCTCCTTGACGTCCCTCAGATCTGTGCTCAATTGTTGCTTTACCTGATCAACCTATCAATACTATGATGAAAATTTTCCTCCTAATTTTTACAAACTTATGGATAAGAAATTGTATTATATTAATCTTAAGCCAGGTTAAAGAATGTGTTTGGATTTATGGCTTCAGTTCCAAAAGTTAATGTGCTTGGAAATCATCACTCCTGTCCTTACAACAAGAAAACACTAGACAAGTGATAATCAGTGACTTTTTTGGACCCATTCAAGAAGGTTACAGAGCAATCTGCCTCCCTAAATCTGCAGAGAAAGGAACATCCAGAGAAACACAGCTGATATCCATGTACCTGGACTTGAAGCCACCAGAACTAAAAACCACTAGGTATGCTTAAATGGTACTTTTGACTAATTCGTGTACCAGCATGAAAGTGAAAAACTCCAGGGGTCGTCTTGGGGTGGGGGGGTGGTCCCACACTTTTATGGGCTTTACCTCCTGGTTTTCATGATGAAGAGTCAAGAAAAATTCCCTCATGGTTCTGATGGACAGAGGAGAAGAGTAATCATTATTAAATAAATCCAGCACCTTGTCCACAACAAAGACCTACTTTCCAGTGGAAAGGACTTTCCCAGACCCTTATCTAGTTGGGGGAAGCTGGATAAGGCTCCCACTCCAGCCCCCTCTAGCCTTCTTGTCTAACATAAGAGGGGGAAATAGAGTCAACAGGGTTTAGGGCTTCAAGAAAATAGATTAGGAATGCTGCAACCAGGAAAGGGAGTAGGGGGCAAGGTGGAAAACGGCTATACCATTGTAGAAATATCTCTTAGGACCACAGATCTAAAGACACAGAGCTACTAAGAGCCTAAAGACTGGAAAAATTCACAACACTCCTCCTCTTGTACACCTTATGACCATACCAGCAAGGCTTCCGCATAGTAAAAGTGAATTCCAGCTAAAAAGCTTCATTACACTGATTCTCTCTGAGGAGCAGTATTTAGGGAAACCCAGAGTCAAGAGAAGAAACAAAAACAAGGACACCACCAGAATTTGAAGGCTCTGCCATCTACAGCTACAGAAACATTAAACGGGCCAACTTCTAGACAGATTAACATAAATCCTCACACTGAAGAACTATTTAAGTTCATATTACCCAATGCAAAATGTACACCTTTCAACAAAAAAACTACAAGCAATGCCAAAAGAAAAAACAGTCTGAAGAGACAAAGCAATCATCAGAACCAGAGCCAGATATGACACATGTGTTGGAATTCTCTTTCAGGGACAAATATACTATGAATATGCAAAAGACTAATGGAAAAAGTAGCAAAAGCAGGCAGATAATATCTGCAGAAAGATGGAAATTATATGAAAGACTCAAAAGGAAATGCTCCAAGTCAAAGCACTATAACAGATATGAAGAATGCCTTTGAAAGGCTCATCCTTGCTCTTGCCATGGCCAAGAATCAGAAATGTCACAAGAAATGGGAGGGAGAAATTGGGAACACTCTAAGATTCTTGTACTACACACAAAGCAGCACAATTGAAGTTGGATTCATATCAGTTTAAAATGTATATTTTAAACACTAAGGGAATCACTATTCTTTTCAAATAGGCATAACTGTTACAGTAAGAGAGGAGATAAAAAGGACTCACACTAATGCTCAATTAAAACCAGGTAAGATAGAAAATGGGGTTTAAGGCAAGTGGGAGACACATAATAGAAAGATTTACAAATATGGTAGATATTAAACCACGTATTTCAATAATCACTTCAAATGTGCATGGTCTAAGTGTCCCAATTAAAATATAGATTCAAAATGGACCCCAAAAGTTATGCAACAAAATGTTGTCTACAAGAAACCCACTTTATAAAAAGACTCCAATAGGTTAGCAGTTAAGAAATGGAGAACGATATACCACCCTAACACTAATAAAAAGAAAGGTGGAGTATCTATATTAGTGTAAGACAAAGTAGTCTTCAGAGCAAGAAATATAAGCAGTGAGAAAGAAGGGGGCATTGTTGTATTAGTTTGCTAGAACTGTGTATGTCTTCTAGGGCTGCCATAACACGACATAGGGTGGTTTAAACCACAGAAATTTCCTCATAGTTCTGGAGGCTGGGAAGTCCAAGATCAAGGTGCTGGCAGATTTAGTTCCTGGTAAGAGCTCTCTTCCCGGCTTGCAGGTAGACACCTTCTTGCTGTGTCCTCGCATGGTGAGGGTAGAGAGAGAAAGCTTGCTTGCCGCTGTCTCTTCTTATAAGGACACCAACCCTATTGGCTCAGGAGACCACCCTTACAACTTCATCTAACCTTTGTCATCTCCTTATAGCCCTATTTCCAACTACAGCCACACTGAAGGTTTGAGTTTCAACATACACATTTTGGAAGACACAATTCAGTCCATAGCATATTAAGCATAACAAAACAGCACAGACAGGGCGGCTTAAACAGCAGAAATTCTGGAGGCTGGAAGACTAAGATAAAGATGTTGGCAGGTTTAGTTTCTCCTGAGGCTTTCTCTATTTGGGCCATCTTCCCACTGTATCCTCATATGGTCTTTCCTCTGTGTGTCTGCATCCCTCATTCCTCTCTTTGGGTCCAAATTTCCTCTTCTTACAAGGACAGCAGTCAGATTGGATTAGGATCCACCTAACAGACCCCTTAGGCATTAATCATATCTTTAAAGGCCCTATCCCCCAATATAGTAACATTCTGGGGTACTGGAGGTTAGAGCTTCAACATGTGATCAAAATTACATAAGGAAAAAGGGGTCAATTCTCCAAGAAGACACATTCCTAAACTTGTATAGCCCTAACAACAGACCACCAAAATAAATGTGGCAAATAAAGAACTAAAAGGAACTTTGGTTCCCTGTGACCTAAAATAATAGATTTCTTATTTTTCCTAATAATCAAATTTAAAAATTGGGTTCTGATATCAGGGCATGTTGGTGTAACATATTAACACCTAAAAGTATACAGGCATACCTCAGAGACATTGCAGGTTCAGTTCAAGACCACCACAATAAAGTGAGCCACACAAATGTTTTGGTTTCCCAGTGTGTATAAAAGTTATGTTTACACTATATTGTAGTCTGTGAAGTATGCAATAGCATTATGTCTACAGAAATAATGTATATAACTTACTTAAAAACACTTTATTGTTAGAAAAATGCTAACCATCATCTGAGGCTTCAGCAAGTCCTAGTAGTAACAAAGATCACTGAGCACAGATCACCATAACAAGAACAATGAAAAAGTTTGAAATATTGTGAGAATTACCGAAATGTGATACTGAGATTCAAAGTGAGCAAACACTGCTGGAAAATTGGCACCAATAGACTTACTAGATGCAAGACTGTCACAAACCTTCAATTTGTAAAAAATTAGAATCTTCTAAGTGCAATAAAGTAAAATACAATAAAAAACAGGTATGCCTGTACTACAACCACATTTCTGATATTAGTGGCATAAAGGATCTATATATGCCTCAACCCTTTAGCCTCTTGAACCAAAGGAGGGTACTCCTTCAGCTTTTCTAAATAATCCCACTCCTTGTCTCACCAAAATGACACCTCCAAATCTGAACACAGTCTGTGCTATTACACTCAATAACACCTTCTCCCACCTCCCATCTGATCACTCTCTATCCCCTAATGCTGATTTATTTTTCTTTGATTAGACTTATCCCATGTGACACACTGTTATTTATTTTTAGTACCCCACTGTAAAACTTAAGCTTCATGAGAACAGGCACTTGATCTATTTATTGTTATATCTGAGACCAAAATAGTGTGTGGGATAATTAAAATTGAATGAATGACTCATGAATTTTCTACACTGTTTGGAGACATGCTTTGGTGATAGTGTTTTTCTTTTTATGTCATATGAAGGCCAGCATGCTATCTATAATTCTATTATGTAATTGTGCTACAGGGGATTTAAAACATCACAATCAGGAAAAATCACTTCCTTGTTTGTCTTTTTAAGAAGAAAAAAATTTTTCTACTCCTGAGAATCTTCCAAAGAAAATTCATGGATGAGATAGCGCATCGTCAAATCCCCACTGATGACCTTTTATGCCTTTTTGAGAGCAAATTTTGGCACTGAATTTGTTGGAGTGGGGAAAATGTGGAAAATGAAAGCCACAGCGCCAAAGACCTAGAACAGGCTTTGAGCGTCACTACACGGAGAGCTTGTCCCAGCATATGCAGAATAACTTCTAAATTTGCTTCTTAGTCCTAATTTTCTGCTGTATCTAGATTATGTAGAAGGTTTAAAGTCTCCTTTTGTTACTTCAGCGAGGACAAAATGTGCACCTTGTTATTCAATTATTCACCTTCATAGCAACACAGACCGCATACCGCATACGGTAATTCGGCAGACATTAAACACTTACTGCTGCCAGGCACTGGATTAGACTTTGGGCATACAGAAATAAAATGATGATACGCTTGACCTTAAGGAGTTAAAGTCTAGTACGAATAGTCATGAACACAAATATAATATGCTACTGTTATAATTGAGGTATGCCTGTATATAGGACATGCTACAATGGTATTACATAGAGATTAAATGAGAATGCACAAGAGAGAATAACTATCCCTAATCGAACCAGAGACACCTCTCCAAAAATCACTGGAGCTCAGCTTTGAAAGCAATGGAAGTTTGCCAGGACATCAAGGCATAGGAGGGCAGAGCAAACTATGTCACTAAGCAAATTTCTTCCTAATACCAGTAGGGAAAAAATATATTTAATACCCAAATTCAACAAAATATTATTTTGCATTTTATTTCTACTGATTTTCTGTAGATGCAAATGCTGATTTGCCTTTGGCATTTGTTACTAATTGTCTACATTATTGATATTGTAATTTTATTATGTCTTTGACATACTTTCTAGAAAGCAATGAGAAAAATAAGCTTTTAAGTTATTTCAAGCTCTGTATTTGTGTTACATCTAGAGATTTTTTTCCCAGCCATTTAATTTACAGAATGAATAGTTGCTTGTTATACGATTCAGAAACTCTGAAGAGTCTAAAATATAATTAATGGCCTCCCCACTGCCTTCTCCAATTCACTTTCTTGTGTTACACATTGCAAACTAGTAACTAGTCAGTAATACATCTTTGCTTCCCCTATAAAAACACGTTAAACAAATGTGAAGATATAGGATGCTTTCTGGTTTCCAGTTTTATTGTATAAGAGTTTTATCATATAATGCATACCATTCTGTAACTCTTACTTTACATAACATACATCATGAATTATTCCAGAATATTTTAACAAAATTTTGTCATTTACTAAGAAATATTAAGGACCTAAAATGTGCCCAGCTTTTTGATAAGCACTGGTGATAGTGTGGGGTGTGCAGCTATGGCCTCTAGCCACATGGACCTCACATCCCACCAGGATAGCAGGCAGAAGAGTGGTTGTCATGCTTATTGTAGATGCAAGGGAGCTCTGCATTCTCCTAGTGCTGAGAAAACCTAGAAAAACTAGCTCTTGGAGAGTGAAAATAAAAGTTTAACAAAGCCAGAGGAAAAAAGAGGAACAATTTCACAGCGTTTTCATTCACTCAGAAGATTTCAACCAGTATTTACTGCACACCTACTATTTACCAGGAGTAAAATCCCCCTGCCATGTGGAAAGGGAATAAAATTAATATCAATATATATGTAGTTTAGTTTATTAGGAGGGAATGAATGCACAAGAGAAAAATAAAGCACCCAAAGATACAGGAAGAGCCAGGTTAGAGACGGGAAATTGTGTTTGTTTCTTGTCGTTGTTGTTGTTTTATATCGAGTGGGTGAGTGAAGTCCTCACTCATATGGAGATATTTAAGCAGAAAAAAGAAGAAAGTAAAGAAACAAGTCAACAGGATACTTGTGAAGAGGTGTTTGAAGGCAGAGGAATGGTCAGTGCGTAAATCACGAAGCCACAGGAGGTGAGCGTTTCGGGGGAAGTACAAAGAACACCGTGGCTATATCCAGAAGAGAGTTAGGAGATGAATTCACAGGTCACAGAGAGACAGGAAACCACCGAGGGCTTTGACCAGAGAAACGCTCTGGCTGCTAAGTGGAGCACTGATATTACAGAGCAAGCAGGGAAGCTGGAAGACCACCAGCCTGCAGGCAATAGAGGTTGGCGATTGGACCAGACTGGCAACAGGGCAGCACGCAAAGATCACTGGTACTTCGGCTAAAGAGAGTTGCAAGAACCTCTCAAGGATTTTATGTAACAATTTTCATAAAGACTCTGGTTGGGAGAGAACAAGCATAAATTTGAATATAAGGAGTCTACTTAGGAAGTCATTACATAAATTTGGAAATTTTCTGTTTTCCTTCTTAAACAAACTTCTAAAGAAGGAAGAGAATTCATATTCATGATAGAGGCTAAGCAGATGCACATGTTGGGAAAGGATGGAGCAGGAAGCTTCCCAGGCAATCTAGAGAACTGATCAAGGGCGATAATGATTTTGAATATATGGGATTTTACACCGTAAAAAAATCGACTATGCCATATTGCAAAACCCACAAATAAACATTAAGAATATTTTAAAAATCAAACCACCTTAATATAAAAGTTGTGTTTATGGATAAAAATGCCATGATTCAGCTTTATAATTTCTTTTTGACGTAAGAATTTCAAGGGTTGTTGAAGTTACTTGTGGAAATACAAAGTCATGCTTTTTTAACCCGTCACAACCATGAAGCTCTATTCATTGTAATTATTTATAATTGCTGCCTTAGTTATTTTAAAGACTGGACTTTGCTAATTAGCTCTTTGTGAATGCTCCCATCCTGGGATTCTTACTTCCTCTTCATCCAGGCTTTGTTTAGTCTGGCTTTTATTTGTATTGACCTTTGACATCCCAATTTTCTGTTTGCTTTTAAAATCCTAGCTAATTAGAGGATTTCAAATTCTTTATGATAAAGAAGTTCTTGTACAGAGCATGTAATTAGAATATCTGATGACAAGAACTGGGATTTTAGCACCCCACGGTTAAAAGATCATACCTCCAAGCAGCATTTTCCCACAGGATGCTTTGCGTTTCAGCAATTAACCTCCTGCTCAGGACATGGTCTGCTATTCATCTCCTAAAATTCCTTAGTTGGGATTATTTCAAAGTCTGCCCTTTTATTGCCTTTTATCAGATGCAGTGAACCCTGAGGTCAAAGTAAAAAGGCCTAGAGAGAAAGTCTCATCATCTTGTAGAAATGATCACAGTACCTTTTATTAGAAATGTATCATCGAAACCTTGCAAATTGCCTTTTGCCCTACATAAAACTGCTACACTTACAATTGGTTGTAACATTACAGCTACTGATATTTCCTTGGTGAATTCCAGACCTTGCTGCACCACCTATGCATTTGGATGTGCACACACATGTGCACACTTCCTACGGAGTCACAGAAATTGTTGGAATGAGAATTAGTATCTGAGTAGGCAATGAGCTAGGACGGAAAGGATCTAGGAGCTCCTATTGCCACGAAATTGGATTTTCATTCCTCCTTCATTCTGTGCATGTGCCTACTCTGTGCCGGGTGCTGTAATTTATGCTCTAGACACAGATGTGATAAAACCGTGTCCCTGTCTCCCAGAAGTAGAGAGAATAAATAAGCCAACTTAAAAGTGTTAGTACCACCAGATGTGGTCTTAAGTGATGGTACATAAATACTTAGTGGTTAACAGAAGAAACACCCACATCTGCTTGAGGACCTATGGAAAACTTCAGGAAAGAAGACACATTTGCCCTGAGATTTGACGGAGAAGTAGAAGCTCTGTGGAGAGACGGTGGGAGTGGGAGGGTGTGTGTGGTGGGGCGGTAGTGGTAGAGAGAGGGGATTCCGAGTATGTGGAAACGCACAGAGCCCGGACAGAACATGTTCAAAACTCAGCTTAATCCCACACAGTCAGACTAAAGTACAAGAAGAGCAGGGAGAGACGATGATCTGGACAGCTAGGTAGTTAACAAGTCAAAAATATACGGCTCCTCTTCTAAAGCAGTAATAAACCAGCAAAAGCCTTGGCACAGACGCCGACGCCAAAAAAGACGCTTCAAATTTTATCCGACAGACGATGAAGAGCCACAAGAAACATGGGTGACTGGACATGTGTTGGTATAAGATTACTTTGCTAGTAGTAGGAAGGCTATACCAGTAGGGTTGTGACCAGAGACAGGGAAGCCAGTAAGATGACCAATAAGAGAGTCCAGAAAACAGGAGACAAGGACTTGAAATTGGACAATGGCAGTGGAAAAGTAGAGGTGGCAAAAAATACAAGGGAGACTCTGGAAGTACCTGTTGACTGATTAAATGTACCTGATTTAGTCCCCCCCCATCGACCCCGTTTCCTGACTTGGGAGAGCACACAAATGATGATGCAGAGGCTCAAAAGGATGCTCCATCAACCCATGGATCACGCAATGTGATGGAACATTCGAGAATGTTCCGTGACTCCTTGAAACCCATTTCTAAACGGAGATAATACTGGCACCTGCCTCAAAGGGATGTTATGAGAATTAATGAATTAAGATTCTCTAATTCAACTGTATGGACTTAGAGCAAGCACTAAGTATTAACTAGTATTTTATAGGTATCTGGAATTTATCATGACTTTGAGGCAATCAAGTTGAAAGGTCTATATTTGGATAAGTAATAGACTATAGAGAATTTTGATTTTCAGCATAAAAATAATAGATTAAGCTCACAGACAAATCCAGAAATTTCCAGAATGAAAACAGAACAGGTGAGTACAGTTTTGAAGGATGTCAACATGTAGGGGGAGAACACAAAAAATGAAGCCCACAAAAATAGCTGAGGGTAAATGGGGGTCCAGGAACAGACTGAATGCAGAAATCAGACAACGTAAGATAGACTCAGTGGACTGGAGTTAAGGGCAGGTATCCAGGCTCTGAGAGGCTCCTGAGAAGAGAAGGATGCCAATCAAACTTGTTTCAAAGGGCATATGGACATTCACTTATGCATTCCTATTATAATGCACATATTATAATTCATGTGTTTGTTTTTCAAGTCTGCCTTCCATTTTGAAAAAGTAATCTTCTGTATCAGTTATATAGTGATCATAAGAAACTGTCCCCAAACTTGGTAACTGGAAAAAAAAAAAAAAGCATTTTATTTGCTTACAAATGACGTGCCACGTTTTAGGCTGGACTCGGCTGAGCAGTTCTGCTGCTGGTCTCTCCTGAGACGGCTCTTTGCATTCATGCAAGGGGGTGCATGTGTGGTCAGAACACTGAAGATCTACCCTCTCGGCCAATGTCAAGTATACAACATAGTATTGTTAACTACAGTCACCACGTGGTATAGATCTTCAGAACTTATTCATCTTGCATAACTGAGTCTTTGTGACTTGACCAATATCTCCCCATGTCCTCCACCCTCCAGCCCCTGGCAACCACCATCCTACTCTCTGCATCTAGGAATTTGACTATTTTAGGTTCCACATACAAGTGAGATCATGCAGTATCTGTCACTCTGTGTTTGGCTTATTTCACTTAGGATAACGTCTTCCAGATTCATCCATGTGGGCTGCCAATGTCAGAATTGCCTTCTTTAAGGCTGAATAAAAGTCCACTGTGTCTATGATTTGCTTGTCTAGCACCTCCACTGGGGCTGTAATAGCTAAGGCGGCTACATGTACACTGCTGGCAGTAGAGGCTGGTAGTGGTCTTGGCCACGTGTATCCAAAAGGCAACTGCCACCTGAGAGAGAGAGACACACACACACACAACACGGAAGCTCAAGGCCTCAAGGCTCAGAACTCCCACATGATTTTCACTACCTTCTGTTGGTCAAAGCGAGTCATTAGGCAGGCCCAAAATCAAGGGGTTGCAAAATAGACTCCACTTCTCTATGAGACAAGTTGCAAATAATTCTTCGCCATTTTCAATCTACCATGTCACCTCAGGGCAAGAGCCAGAGGGTTTGGATTTTGTATTCCCAATTCCTGATACACTATTATTCTTAAAGCTATATTGAATAGCAGCATGGTTCTTTGGGGGCATACCTCCTTTCCAAACATCTGAGGTTAAGAGTTTAAAAGAAAACACAAAACTTCTGCAATAAAACAGAATGAGATTTACAAAGATTGGTGTCAAAAAATAAACCCATGTGAGGAATGAAGCCATACCTCAAAACCATGACTTTTCTTTTGAATTTTACCACCCCTCTGAGAGATTACTTTTCATGGCTGCCAACACCATGTACTCAAAATGACGACCCAGAAACCTTTCCTTGATATGCCCTATCTTAGATGAAACAAATCTGAAACATTACACGAGACTTAACTATGGCAATAAAGGTCAAGAGTAACATAAAACCAAATATGGCTTACTCCCAAAGGATTTAGACCCCATTCCATTTTCATCCTTCAAGCATCCACCTTGACTCTGGAAGAGCCATCACTGTGTATCTCCATGGCTACCCTCCTCACTGTCTCAACTCAGGAAAGGTTGCCTTGGAGAAGAGCAGGAACTCCTTCTCCCATCTCCTTCAGAATCTTTTTTCCCTGCCTGAGGATCAAGGTCTTTTTCAGGTATTGACTCAAGGACTGTGGTCAGGGAGACTCCACACCCTGCTCACAGGGATGTGACCTTAACCTATGGTCATCACTGCTAGAACCGTAACTGAAGAGAACTCATCACAGCATCCATAAACGACATAACATCAGGAGTACTCATTTTAGGTGAGGGTGCTTTATCACACAGACTTAAGAAATGTTAAAGGTAAAGTGATCCAACACTTTTTTTTTTCATTCACGCAAATAGTTTTCCTGATGTGTCAGAGCAAGAAAGGAGGATAAAAAAGGTAGGAAGAAATGTCCAACCTAATTTAAAATCTGCAAAAACGTAATAGAGTTGTTCCCTATGTTAATACATTCCATGAAGCTACTTACTTCTTGACATCCGTGTAGTCAAATTTCTGAATGTTCTAACATCATTTAATTTTCCAATAACAATTTTCACTTTTTCATACCAGTAAGGTTACTCCTAGATTCACTCAATCAATGTTAGGCAAGATTCAAAGCCTCAGACAAATGATCATTTAGTCTCAAAATATTCCCAAGACCATTTAATTGTCAAAGAATACAGATGCTAAATAAATCTGGCTATACCATACAGTAAATAAATGTGAAATATATCCCCACCATTTTCCCCCTTAGTTTTTCAGTACTAACCATTGTGTCACTTTTGCCTGGAGTTGTAAAACTTTTCATTGCATTCTCCAAACTAGAGATAACTTACATAATACAAAAGAAAATGGTGAAGAGACGACATATAGCTGCATATAGGACAAGAATCTCCTTTCATCTACCACAAGGCTACCTTGGAGCCAAGGTTACAAGAAGGCAGGAGAACCGAGTATCTTCAAATAGAAGAACTTGAATTGAAAGGAATTCTATATTTCAAACAGAAAATGTCCCAAGGGGGAAAAATAGACGCAAGTTTGAATTTTTCTAAATGAGCAAATAACAAGAAAATATCAGAAATATTACTTTCATACGAGGAACGAAAATAAATGAAAATTTTCAGAGGCAAAGTAACAAAGCCTACTTATGGTAATAGTGGTACATAGTATTTGCATAGAGCATTACAAGTTGATTCTCTATTAAAAAAATAACTGAACTAATGTTTCAATGGGATTATCAAATTTTTCTGATTGAAGATGTGCATCACTCGGTGTGAGAATTATTTAGCTTGAACTCAGTAATGTGGCTCATCATAGCCAACAGCAAACTCTTTCACATAGCAATACAATCAGGTGTTGTTAGATTCAATATCCAGATAAAGATAGAGGTGACTGCTCGGAGGTCTCACGTTCACACTAGTATTAGGTACCATAAACCTTTGAGAGTTGCTACTGCACAGTGAATGGTTCTTCCATAAATTGAATATAAAATAGTAAGTCGTCCTTTCTTCTAAATTGAATATCCCAACATACGTGTTGGTACACCAGCAGGAAGAGCTAATGCCAGAAGCAACCCAAAACCCATAATGCATAGATGCAGGTGCTTGAAACTTCAGAGAATGGGAGGATGACGCGATCATTTTGGTCCCCAAAGACCCATTGTTAGTGCATCTGTTCTTGCCAGCCTGATTCCAAGTGGGTGGGCTGCTGAAGTCACTCCCAGCATTAGTTATAAATAAACTCCGGAAAAAAACAGTGAAACAGGACTGCTTCCTTCCCACGTACTTGCTCCCTTTCCTGCCAATGCCTCTACACCCCCGCCCAAGTCTCTGACGCTCTAGGAAGGCATTCTGCTTTCAGGGCTGCACAAAGTGACACCAGACGCAGGCTGGATCTTCCCCCATCATCATAATCCAATTGCTTCATCATCTCACTCGTCATCAAATTTATCCTTCACCTCAGGACTCTACTAGTTAATCTAATTGATTTCAACAAAACATTCATGGTTTATTTGGGTTTAATTTGTTATCATTGCCAGTTACCATGTTCGCATTCAGTGAGGGACTTACTGGCTGGACCCAGTGAATGAAAAGTGTGACAATTTCACGGACTGCAGGATAACCAGAGGGAAAACAACTTGGGAAGCAGGTGGGACTCTGGTTTCCACTGAAGTCACACTGAATTCGTGGCTGCCGGTCTGCATGGGTTTACAAAGAACCCAGAACTGGTATGTCTTGCTGTAAAAGCTACACCTGATTGAGATGGAATCCTCCAACTGACAGCACTGTATTGCTCAGCTCCGGTCTTCGATTTGAAATTCAGCAGAGAACAACACATAAGCTCATAGGTTTTTTTTTAATCTCTTGATGGGACTTACTGAGTTGTAGACTTTTTTTTTTTTAATACTGGGAAAAGGCCAGGTGAAAGTGACTGAAATGTAAATTATAAGTAAAAATGGTACTACAGAAAAGGGTTTATTTTAGATTTCGTAACAATCCAATGTGCAGTTATGAATTTTCAAGTGAAAGCAGAAGCTCCCTATTACCTGTTGCTCCTGGAGGGTGGACCAAGCACAGATGATTGCTTTATTATCACCCTCCTGGGAATTCGCCAGATGTTCCAGACAACGCAACAGAAAAGTGCGAGTTTGGACTGCTGCCACTGAGTTAATAGGAAACAGCAAGTGGATAGACTAACAAGAAATGACATCAACATTTTTCAGGACAGTAAAAGTTTAGCTTTCCATTACTTGCTGTTTTTCTTTTTTTTTTTTTTTTTTTAATTACCTTTGTAAGCCTATCAGGTATTTTAAAACTTTTTTTTTTAAATATCCAAAACATAAAAAGTACTTTTCCCTGGTCTGATCATCTCACACGGATGAGATCTCTATTAGGCATTTACATTTTTGCTACACTGAAATACATTCTCTATTAGAAGTCAGTGCACTTTTTCCGTAAAGGGCAGATAAATATTTTAGTTTTTATGGGCGATATGGTCTTTGTCACAATTACTCAACTCCGTCACTGTACTGTTAAAATGGCATAGAGGACACATAAATGAATGAGCATGCATGTCTTGCAATAAAATGTTATTTACAAAACAGGCAATGAGCTGGATTTGGCCCATAAGCAAGAAATCTAGCGACCACTCTTCTATATGATGTTTGTGTGTATTTTTTCCACTATCGCCTAATTGCTCTATACATAGGTGGTACTCAGTGTTTGTTGTAGACTGGATGACTAAATGGCTTAAAGCAAATTATTTAATGTTGATGATAAATGTAAATACATTTCTGCAGAGTCTTATTAGAAAAAAAAAAGCTTCCTAACCACTTTCTCTCTTCTCTCATAAAGCTCATGTCAAAATGTGCCTCCCAAGATAATCCCTTAAAAATAACTTTGCATTTTTAGGAGGAACACAAAGAACAGTGCAAGCTTTCACTCAAGAACTACTTAAAATTTATACCACAAGATCCTTAGGAATTAAGGCCTTATTTAAGTCTTTTGGTGTGCTGTTTTTCATAGAATATTAAATGACAGCCATACAAAAAAAGGATACTTTAAAAATATTGGGGAAATCATGGTTTTAAAAATAATTAATTACAAATAATGAAATCTGGCTTAGCAATTAATGTAAAATCCTTTCAAATGAAATTATAATTTAGGATTTTTTTTTTTTACTTGTAGACTAAAATTGTTTTGATTCACGTTGGATGACAATTTCACTTCATTACATGGCCACCCAACTACACTCGTAAAATTTATCCCATACCTACCATGCTATGACATTGCAATCCTAATGATAGAAAGACTAAGTCTTTGATACCCCACAGAATATATAAGACAGTTCAGAAAATAAGATGTTCTTGAGGTTCAAGGGAGACATGACACCTCATTAAACTGGTAGCATCAGGGAAAGATTCCTGGAGCCCCATCTTTTTTGTAAGGCACATCGACCCATACACCATAATCTGGACTTGAACGATTTTTCACATTTAATTTCTTGTTTCTACCATGTTTCATAAATGTCTTGTGCATTTATAGCTCCTCGTGTGGTTTCCAGTTAGGAATACCAGTCTTAAACTTGGCCATCCTGGCGACCTTTCAAAGCCTACTTCAAATATCTTAACATGAAGTCTTATTAATTTTTACTTCTTCCATGCCTATCAAAATTTCTTTCTCTCTCACTCAGAGCTGTAAAGCATTTTTGATTCCTAAAAAAGTACTTACCACATGGTGAGGCTTTTCCTTGTATTGGTATATCAAGTCTGAAGGGTCTGAGATTGTACTTACACTTATAAGCTAACAAGGTAACCTGCCACAGTTTCAGAGCTGGCAGAAGACACAAGATGCCTGTGTCAGAAACAACTTTACTATTCACAGCAATAGGAGCCAGAGTGACAATACTGCAAGCCCCAGTTTCCTCAGGCAAAGTCAAGAGGACCAGGTGATGCCTGCACACACAAGAGGCTCATCACAGGAAAGGAACCCTAAGTTCAGGGGCCTGAATCTTTTCTAACGGGCCATAAGCATGCCTGACCTTCACCTCAAGGAAGGTATCTTAATTGTACTAGACATGAAACACATCTTTCCTCTGCTCCAGGGCAGTCACTAGGCCTATCTTCCTCAAGGTCCCCTCCACAAATAGAGTTGAAATAGTAGTCCAGAACAAAGCAGTCAGTGTTTCTACTCACAGACTCGCTACAATGTGTGAACCATGGAGAATCTGGAGAATTGTCTCCCAATAAGTGACCTTCCCCGCTTTTCCCTTCAGAGCAGTCTTATTTTGTGCTCCCCCTGAGAAAGATCCTGAGATGCGGATTCAAGCAGACATGGTTTGGAGACAGATGCCAGAAAACATCAGTAGGGGAGTGAGAGTGAGAAAAGGAATAGAAGGAAGCCAATGAAGGGCAAGTCATCAATCTGGGTACCACTGCGGATAACTAGAGGCTTGTCCTTCTGGGAACTCAGGGAGACCATGTAGAAGAAGTAAGAACTCTGAATTAGCCCCCTTAAGGAGCGGGTGCTGATGTATTTATACACCAACTGTCCTTGGTTATTGTTTGAGAATTGTTCCTGGGAGGTGGCAATATATCTAGTGGCTCTGCCTACTGTTTTCAGAAACAGAATAAGCTCAGGTACAAAAAAAGAAAGAAAGAAAAAGAAAATCCTCTGGCCAAAGAAAATAGGTGCATTGCACGTTAACACGAAAATGGTAAGACCCGTAGGGATGTGGACAAGGCATGGCCAGTAACTGCTACAAGGGCAGAATTTTTTTTTTTTTAACAATTAGCAAAACTGAGTTTACTGTTGGCACTTAATCTTTTGTTATTGAATGGAAAAGAAAACTTGACATAGGTCTTGAAAAAAGAGTATCGATAGGCCTAAGTGGAGGAAAAAATACAGGTTTGATCTGTGAAAAAAATTTACTTTAACAAGTAAATGTCTCATCTAATGTTGTACCAAATCAGACATAACTAAAATATTTAATTCTGCTAATTTATTTCTGGGCCATAGTAAAAAAATGGCCCTATAACTCATGAGATCGTAAGTTAAGTGTGATAAACTCTAGTGCAAATTGACTCTTCTTTCAAAATTTATTCATCTTCATTGTATAAGTGAAGACAAGAGCTCAATGAAGCATGTTTTAGATAAGGCTTAATTCATTTCCAAACATCTAAATTCTGTCAATTAGACAGTTTGAAATAAAATTTTCTTAAAGAAACTAAACTTCTAAATACAATTATGTATTCTAAGTAAAAGAATTGTATTCTAAATGTGTGCTTATATCATCTCACACTCGTCAGAATGGCCATCATCAAAAAATCTGCAAACAATAAATGCTGGAGAGGGTGTGGAGAGAAGGGAACCCTCCTGCACTGTTGGTGGGAATGTAAATTGGTATAGCCACTATGGAGAACAGTATGGAGGTTCCTTTAAAAAAACTAAAAATAGAGCTACCATATGATCCAGCAATCCCACTCTTGGGCATACTTCTGGAGAAAAACCACAGTTCAAAAAGCTACATGCACCCCAATGTTCATTGCAGTGCTGTTTACAATAGCCAAGACAATGGAAGCAACCTAAATATCCATTGAGAGATGAATGGCTAAAGAAGATGTGGTACATATATATATGATGGAATATTACACAGCCATTAAAGAGAATGGAATTAATGTCATTTGCAGCAACATTCAGGACCTGGAGACTATCATACTAAGTAAGTCAGACAGAGAAAGACAAATATGGTATCTCTAATATGCAGAATCTAAAAAAAAAAAAAAAATGATACAAATGAACTTAGTTACAAAACAGAAGCAGACTCACAGACTTACAGAATGAATTTATAGTTACCAGAGGGGAAGGGTGGAGAGGAGGGATAGACTGGGAGTTTGGGATTGACATGTACACACTGTTACATTTAAAATAAAATGCCTAAAAAAGTTAAAAAAATAAAGTCATTCTTACTATTCACCTTCAAAAGAAATAAATAAAAATAAGTAAATGTGTGCCTTCCCATAGACTAGACTGAGGCTCATAGGGAGATTGAAACTCTCTCTGATCATGAAGATACAAAACTGACTAAGGATGCCATTATTCTTCCTGGCATACAAGAGTCTGTTTCTGGGCAGGTTTTGTCAAATGCATGCAGAGCTTCATGTACTAAAGAGTTCCTTACAGTTTAGACATTGATCAACTACTGGCTCCATAAGGGTTCCCTTTGATTTTTCTTCGAGATGCTGCAGAAAATTTCTCAAATCCTGGCTCTTGCCAGTGAGTCTTTCTTCTGCCTGCCTTGGTCAAAAACAACGGTAAGATGAAACGTTCAGCTGGGGTGGCACGTCTTCACCCAAATTCACTTCCTATTATTCACAAACTATTTCAATTTGCTTCTTGGCCAAGTAGCCTCACCCAAGACAACAGAAAAACTCTCTGAAGAAGCCCAGTTATGCTTAAATATCCCAGTATCTGATGGTTAGAAAGAATACCAGGGTCGTCTGATGTTATTATCCCAAGTCTTTATCCTCTCTAGAGAGCGCCTGGCTGAGCCTCCTTCAGTTCTGCTCTCCTGTCCCATAAGGTAGTGATACGGGAGGTGATAAACTTTCCTATTGTGAGCCAAAGGGTATCTTTCTTCAGCTTTTTCCATTAGCCAAGTTTAACCTCATGCAACAAAAAATAAATATCATTAAGAACCATTATATACTGGAAGACCAAGTCTTTCCTCTCTTCCCACGTTAGTTCCTTAAATCATCTGTCACATGGCATTTATCCTAAAGTTCCTCCAGACCCATCGCCAACCTTTTCAGACTCCACTCAGCATTCTCTACTTTTTCAGTTATCTCTTAAAAATACTCAGTTTTTTTATTCTTATATGGTAAGATGATTTACCTCAAATATTTTTTAAGACACAAGAAATTCAACTTACATACTTTACACATATAATTACTGGTTACAAATTTAGATTTCATTAATAGGAAAAATCCATGTCTAATTATTTTAACTATTTCAGACAGCAGGGTGAAGGGCATGTTTATAGATATATCAACTAAACTATTAAATATTTATTGTTATTCCCCTTTGCACATAAACAATACAATTACCAATAAACTAAATCAGTATTTCTGACCAGTATTAAGCACTAATGAGAGTGAATCTATTATCTCTATAAATGTTTTAACTTTAAAATTCCTAATCAAAAACCAAAAATATTTTAAAGATGAAAGGGACACAAAAGAATAGGCTATAAAATTATAAGTATTCATTTTCAGGGAAGAATAAGCAGTAGCATATGGTGAAAGGTATTTTTATGGGCTTCCTTCCATAGGTTAAAAAAAAACAAAACATTTAGAACTTCAGACCACAACACACTAGCTGTGGAGTCTAGTATCTTCAGCTAATGAACACCAAAGCAGACGCCAAATTCTAAAATGCTTAATATATTCAAGGAATTATCAAAAAAAGGCAACATTTTCCTAAAAACTCACATAATCTCTATGCTTTTTTATACACAATGACTGCATCAATAAAAAAAAATCTAAGTACTCGCCAGCAGAATATGATTGGACATGGTGTGCACCTTCTACGTCATCAGCTTAATAGGAAATGTCTCACCCTGCTTTCCAATTCCTTTAGATCCGAACCCGCAAATGGCAGAAAACCAAACTCAACCTTGCACACTAGGGATGGCAGAGCAGCAAGATGTGGCGACTCTGGGTCCTTGAATAACTTCAAGTGGCAGAAATACCTCTGCCTGCCCTCTCTTCAGGCCACCACTTCTAGACAGTTACCTTACTTAAGCCATCAAGTATTTTTCTCTGTTATAGCAGCCTAGACTTGACCCTTCCTAATTCACCAAGTATCTGGAGCCCTGAACTTCCATCACGTCTTTTTCCTTTGGCGGTGGTTGTTCAGTTTGCTTCTATTAATGTCGTGGTAAGAGGTGGAGCTTTTAACATCCAATCTCATTGCCTTTGTTTCAACACATTTTCTAGGTTCTGCTGTCTGTGTATTCCTGGAAATGCAGAAATGCAAGAGCATTTTAAGAAGACCAACTCTTACTTTTTACATTTCACAAAGGAACACACCATACCTGATGTATGTTCTTTGAGTATAAATTTATGGCACATTTTTCAAGGCATTCACTGTAAATTCAGCTACATTGCTATTTTGAACTGTTTTATGATGTCCATTTTTCTCAGTCTGACATTTCAGTAGGTCCTAACACACACATTCACTGGGCAAGTCTAAACACTAAAGAAATACAGGGTTATCAATCAGGCAGCAAACAGTTACTGAGAGCCTACTAGGGCAAGTTCTCTGCTGGGTGAGTGATGGAGAGGCAAAACGTGGTCCCGATATAAAGGAGCCTGTGATCTTGTTGGGAAGACAGAATACAAACAATGTGAACCAAATCACTAGCAAGCACATGATAAATGCCACTAAGTTCCAACGAAGGGTCGAAGGGGAATATTTTAAGGTAAAATTGATGCAAAAAATTTAAAGCTACCTAAATACGCTGTCAGCACTCGTGACACATTTCAGCATTTTCACTCAGTTTGGGACAACTCAGCATTGCTACCAGACTCGTCTAAGGTCTTTTTTTTTTTTTTTTAATTGGGGTATAGTTGTTTTACAGTGTTGTGTTAGTTTCTACTGTACAGCGAAGTGAAGTAGAGTTCCCTGGGCTATACAGCAGGTTCTCATTAGTTATCTATTTTATACATATTAGTATATATGTGTCAATCCCAATCCCCAATCCATCCCACCCCCGCCTTGGTATCCACATGCTTGTTCTCTACATCTGTGTCTCTATTTCTGCCTTGCAAACCGGTCCATCTGTACCATTTTTCTAGATTCCACATATATGTGTTAATATACGATACTTGTTTTTCTCTTTCTGACTTACTTCACTCCGTATGAGTCTCTAGGTCCATCCACGTCTCTACAAATGACCCAATTTCATTCCTTTTTATGGCTATATAATATTCCATTGTATATATGTACCACATAAGGTCTTCTCATCCCAGGAATTGCAAACACATCTTCCAGAATTAATTTCTCTATATGGGACTTGAGTTTGCCCATGAGAAGCATGTGTACGAGGTTTGGAAAGCATGGCCCTGGGGCCATTTTCTCTAGAGGGAGTTGCAGCCAGATGTGCAGACAGAAATGAGGCATCCCGGTGGGCTCCTGGGGGTCTCTTGAGAATCACATGCTATCCTGTTGCAGACTGACATAGTTGGTGGTAGCTTCCCAGAGATGCTTCAGAATTGCCACCATTTCTCAGGAAGCACTTGAGAACCACCTGCTGGGGAGTTTCTGGCTGAGGTCTCTACAAGGACCTTCCTGAACTTCAACGTCATCTTCCCTGACCTTTACTCTTCCAGTTCTTGCTACCTTTGTGTAAGCCTCTATTCCTTCATGAAACCCGTTATCCTCGGAGTATATACAGTGGCTTGTATTTTCCTGTCTGAACCCTGACGGCCATAGGTGGGAATTCTTATAAAGTGAGAAGATGATAGGAGGGAGGTGCTTGTACTCCCAGACACTCTTTCTTCACCAAAACAAAACCAGACCAAACCATACACAGTGAAAAATGCATGGGGGCAGTGGCAAAGATAAATTCTAAATCTGGTAACTCATTCACTTAAACTGAGTGCAATCGGAAGGTGGGCTGAGAGTCAAACAGGAGGCTGGACATAAACCCTGGCTCAGCAGAGTCAAGAGGAAATGCCTAAGAGGAAGGCAAACCAGGGTGGAGCTCACCTGGAATGAAGACACAAGATCCAGGAAGAAGAAAACAAGGCAGGAGGAGACAGGGAAGTCAGTCCAGCTAAGGAAATCAGATGATTTTTTCAGAAATCAGAGTGAAAATAATTTCAATTTCAAATACAAACGATGTTGATAGGATTTGACAAATGTTCTATTTGAGGAATTGGAGTTTCTTTTCTCCACACTCCCCATCCTAGAGGCTCGGCTCCTGCACAGCTCATGAATGCCATGGATGTCAATATAAGTCCCGTTCTTCCTTTCTTATTTCTATATGTATTTTTTTAAATAGCAAAACCTAAGTTGTACTGTCATCCACTTTAAGTACCGCAGTGAGCTGAACTTTAGAGAGCTTCAGGGAAGGCGAGAGTAGCCGACTATAGTCACAGCACCTGATGCAGCACAGCAAAGCAGCTACAGCACGTCTGAACAGTCATGGCTCCCAGCCAAAGACCAGTCTGCTAAAATACCCACGGTGCATACATTTTCAGGAAACTTAAGATTTGTTTTTCATAGTATCAAAATTATTTTTCATTGAAAAGGCAACCTATGGAACAGGAGAAGATTGTGTACATCATATATCTGATATGGAGTTAATATCCAGAATATGTAAGGAACTCCTACAACTCAACAGAAAAATCAAATAATCTGTTTTTAAAATGGTCAAATGACCTAAATAGACATTTCTCCATAGATAACATACCAATAACCAACAAGGATATGAAAAGATGTTCAATATTGATAGTTAGAGAAATTAAATGCAAATTAAAACCACAGTGAGATATCACCTCACACCCATTAAAATCACTACTATCAAAAAAAAAAAAAACCAGAAAATAAATGATAGCAAGGATGTGGAGCAATTGGAAACTTTACGTACTGTTGATGGAATTATAAAATAGTGCAACCACCAGAGAAAAGAGTATGGAGCTTCCTTAAAAATTTTTAAAGCTACCATATGATCCAGCAATAACACTTCTAGGTAACTTAAAAGAATTGAAAGCAGGGTCTCAAAGAAGTATTTGCACACCCATGTTCACAGCGGCACTATTCACAACAGGCAAGAGGTAGAATCAACTCAAATGTCCAAATGAATAAATAGACAAAGTGTGATATTATGCACATAATAGAAGAATATTCAGCCTAAAAAAAAAAAAAAAAAGGAAATCCAGTCAAATGCTACAAATTGGATGAACCTTGAGGACATTATGCTATATGGAATAAGCCAGTCACAAAAGGACAAATACTATATGATCCCATTTATATGGGGTATCTAGAATAGTGAAATTTATAGAAACACAAACTAGAATGGTGGTTGCCAGGGACCGGGTGGAAGTGGAAAAGGTGAGTGGTTCTTTAATGGGTAAATAGTAAGTTTCACAAAATGAAAAAGTTCTGGAGATCTGTTTCACAATAATGCGAATATACTTAGCACTACCACTAAAATTTTTTAAATAGCTTAAAAATTAGCTTTAAAAACATTCCAAGAAATATTTTGCACAGAAAATGTGCATCGTTCCCACCAGAGTAGGAACATGTGTCTCTTCAGTTAGTCACATTTGCTGATGCCTTTTATTTCCTCGTGAAGGCTTCCTCACTGGAATGTATTTACTAAACACAAGAATTTCCAGGCACACACGTAGGGCACATAGTACTTCCACTGTGCCCCTTTGTTAGTAGTTTAGTACATTTGTGAAACTTCACTATCACAAAGTCTCTAACTAGCTTAAAACCCCATTAGTTTACCTTTTACATGTCACACCAAAATACCAGAGACCATTAGCTCAAATGCTTACCACATTTGCTGAGATTCTAAATTATGCTTGGTGCTCAGTACATTACTACATTCAGGACCTCACAATCCACTAAGTGAACAGATAATTATAACACCATAAATGCAAAGCAAATGAACACATACGAGGTGAGAAGTTCAAAGATAAAAGTACATAAGCAACATGAACAGGAGATGATTAACTGTCAGAGCACACAGTGAAAGCTTTAGAGAGGACTTCAAGCCGAGAGAATTTACCAGGCAGATGGGCAAGAGAGAAGAGAGAAAGGGATTCTAACAGAAAGAAGAGCATCAATAAATAAATGATAGGTATGGTGTTCAAGGAACTACAGGTCTTCCAGTATTGCTGGAACTTGTAGTGCAAGAGGTAGAAAGAAAAAAAAGATAAATTTACAGCAAAAGGCAGGCACCAGGTAATGGAGGGCCTTGTAACTCATACTAAGAAACTTGGACTCACCATTTGCAGCAACATAGATGCTACTACAGATCATCATACTAGGTAAGTCAGAAAGAGAAAGACAAATACCATATGATATCATTTATATGTGGACTCTAAAATATGACACAAATGAACCTATCTATGAAACAAAAACAGAATCAGGGACATAGAGACCAGACTGGTGGTTGCCAAGGGGGAGGGGGTTGGGGGAGGGATGGAGTGGGAGTTTGGGATTAGCAGATGAAAACTAGTATATATAGAATGTATATATACAGCAAGGTCCTACTGTATAGCCCAGGGAATTATATTCAATATCCTGTGATAACCCATAATGGAAAAGAATATGAAAAAGAATGTATATATATATGTAACTGAGTCACTTTGCCATACAGCAGTAATTAACACATTGTAATTCAACTATACTTCAATAAAAAAATAAATTTAAAAAAATAAGAAAATAAATGACATACCTTGAAAAGAGGAGAAATTTGGATTCGTTTTAAGGGAAATCCTTTGAGGGTTCAGTGGGATACAGAATATAAGATCAGATTTTTACTTTAGAAAAATCACACAAGCAATGGTGTCAATTATAGTTTGGCGACGGTAGGACTATGAAACAGAAGGGCATCAATTAGAAAACTCTTGAAACATCTGGATTAAGATACTAAAACACCAATTTAAGGCAAATGGGCATGTAGCACAGGGAGGAAATTTTGAGAAATATTTACAGAGTTTGCAGACTGTGATGTTTAGTTCGGTATGCTGGATAAGGAGAAATCTAGGATGCATCACTGGTTCTCAGCTCTTGAACATTCTACACACAAGAGTAGGCTAAGAGAGAAGTAACTCTGGAGAATAAGGAAGAAGAAAAAATTGGGGGTTGAGGAATAATCAAATAATATATTGAGTTGGGGCATCCTGGATCTAGATTCTTGTGGGGCATGGAGACAAAGACAGGCACAGAGCAGTTGAATATATGGCTCTAGACCTCAAGGGCGAGAAAGGGACTGGGGTAGAGGTTAAAGAGTCATCACATAAGTCATAATAATGGATGACATTCATAGGGAATAGAGGTAGCACAAGATCAAGTACAGAGAAATATACATCCCTGGATTTAAAATAATAATAATAAATGAGTCAAGGAAGAGAAGCCCCCGGCAAAACAGACTATAGTAATATATGGACAACATAATGCAAAGTTCCCATTATAAAAATTTCTTAATAAATGCAAGTATAATTAATTTTGCAGCACTCATCTGAATCTCTTCTCATAATTTACCTCCTCACTCAGAATGTTAAGTACATGCATAGATATAGTAGAGGTATAAAATGCTACATAATCTTGACACCATGGTATCTTCACATCATCATTTCACGTCACTCTGATGATCTTCAGCATCATCCAACCTGACCCCCATGTATGTATCTACTTACATCTGAACAGAACTTCCCTGAAACTTAATCATCCACTCTTTCAACGCATTTTTTCCAGTCTTCCGATATCACCACAATTATGCTCTCTCCACAGTCCTCGTCATCTATTGACTAGCTACCTTGAAAACTATTTAAAGCTAAGGCATCCTTAGATGGCAGTGGTTTAAAACCACGTGTGTTGCATTTTTTTTTACAGGAATTTTCCATCTCTTGACTGAAAGCAACGATTGATGTTGTATTGGAACTTACCAACATGCTATGTTAGCCTCCAAGTATGCTAACTGGCAAGTTATTCCACAAGCCACAAAACAGAAAGGCTCACCCATCACATTAAGATGCTTAAATCATACACCGTGAAAACAGGAGGAAAAGTATGGGCCAAGTTAACACACTCAGGAGAGGATGCAAGCCGGGTAGCAGAACCACACCACTGAATTCCTGGGTCATGTAATGTTCCTGCATGCAAGTGTTCTGTTCTTTCTACCACACCTGCCTTCTCTGCTGATGATGTGGTTATGAAGACCAGAGCTGGGATTTGAGTAAGAGGGCTTAGTAGATGGAGAGTCCTGGAACCAACACACCCTCCCTTGCTCTTTTGGAAAGTATAGTGACCATTATGCCAGGTCACAGCTGTAGCTTGAAGAGGAGCTTTTGATAAGTTTCCTGTGCAGAAGACAGGTGGAGCCAGGAGAGAGTCTTAATGCTTCTCTTAATGCTTAGTGGGTGGTCAACTTAAGATTTCATGAGGGCTGAGGGCTTCGCATGCATCACGTACATTTGTTTATCTTGAATATTAGCTACCTCTGGGTCCTTCCACCTCCGATCTGCATTCAGCATATAGATTTGTTTTGTCCTATCTAACATGCCTTATAAATAATTAACTTCCTTATAAAGAGAATTCATAATATGAGTTAAGTTTATATTTCACATACTACTTACATATTCAGTATATATACCTGCCATAGCTTATGAGGTTCAACTATGTTTACAATCGATTCATCATCCATGTTTAACATAAATAATGAAGCTTTTATTTTTTAGTAGTTTTCACACCACATATTTTCTCTTTCCTTATAAATGCACAATTGTAGATTCTTAATTAAGGTAGCAAAAATACATTACAACTTAATACTGGTAAAATATTCAGGCATGTGACATGTCATGGGAAGAGACTGATTTTAAAAAATGAAAACTTTAGATTTCCATGAAATCACATTTCATAGACAACTGCTTACTGTAAATTTTTAATACCCCACATACTCTGATACAATGCCTCTCAAAGATATAGCTTGAATTCAGGATGCTGAGAACCCCCAAGGTTGCTAGTAGTTTATTCAATGGTAACTTCTGAATAATATTGTCAGAGAGTTACTCCAAATTTCTAAAGAACATGAAGAATGAGTAGAAATGGAGAATGATGTTTTTCTTTACTAAAATGATTTTTCAACTAACCTTTTCCATTGCTATGAGAATAAGTATCTTAATTCAGAAAAGTTGAAGTAATTAAGATGTTTCTAGAAGTTCTTATTCAAAACAATAATCACCCACTGCAGTTGTGTGTAAAAGTCTACTTTGTGTCATTATTTTGCTTTGTGAATAACCATTATTTCTTTATAAAGTAAAAACACATCCCCTGAAAGTCTTAAAATTCTAATAATTTATTAATTTGTTTATTATAAGAGCCCCAAAGTGAAACAGTCAAGTACTTTGAGTCAAAGGATGTCACTTCATTAGAGAAAGAAATGTAGTAAAGTATAAACAATCCATGGTGCTCACATTGATACCATTTACTGTAAAAGGTTTTGGCCTAATTAATAAAAATTTCAAGATAACAAATTTAAAACAGTATCATAACATATCCAAAATATATTTATCTAGTGGGATTAGCTAATAGTTATTTTTTTACTATGACTCTGTTGATTCCAAATAAAGTAGGAATTTTTTGCCTGTGTTTTTCAACAACTATTTCATCAAATTGAAAATAAATTGAAGATTCTGCAGCTAAAACTACTAGAAGGAAGCATAGAAAAAAAAGCTTTTTGACACTGGTCTTGGCAATGACTTTTTTGTTTTGGGATATGACACCAAAAGCACAGGCAACAAAAGCAAAAAATAGACAAGTGGGAATATATCAAACTAAAAAGTTTCTTCACAGCAAAGGAAACTATCAACAAAAAGGCAACAAAAGGAATGGGAGAAAATATTTGCAAACCATATATGTGATGCAGAATTAATATCCAAAATATATAAGGAACTCATACAATTTAATACCAAAAATAACACAATTTTTAAAAATGGGTAAAGGGCTTGAAAAGATATTTCTCAAAATACAAAATGATCAAAAGGTATAAGAAAAAACGCTCAATATTATTAATCAGGGAAATGCAAATCAGAACCAAAATGAAATATCCCCTCACACTTATTAAGATGGCTATTGTCAAAGAGACCAAAGGTAGCAAGTATTGGAAAGGATGTGGAAAAAAGGGAAGACTTGTGCACTGTTGGTGGGAATGAAAATTGGTACAGCTACTACAGAAAGCACTGTGGAGGTTTCTCAAAAAATTAAAAATAGAATTACCTTATGATCCAACTTCCCATTTATGGGTTTATATCCAAAGGGAATGAAATCAGTATTTCAAAGAGATTTGCGCTCCCATGTTCATTGCAGTATCATTCACAATAGCCAAGATATGGAAGTGACTTAAGTTTCCGTAAACAGATAAATGAGTAAAAAATACGTGGTATACATGAACACACACACACACACACACACACACACAGTAGAATATTATTTAGTCATGAAAAAGAAAGAAATCCTGATATTTGCAGCAATGTGCATAAGCTTAGAGGACATTACGCTCAATGAAATAAGCCAGAGACAGAAAGACAAATACTGCGTCATCTCACATGTGGCATTTACAACAGTCAAAGTCATTGAAGCAGAGTAGAATGGTGTTTTCCAGGCTGGGGGTTGAGCGCAATAGGGAGATGTTGGTTAAACAGCACAAAGTTTCAGTTATGCTGGATGGATATTGGAGGTACAGCATGGTGACTGTAGTTATTACTTCACTGTATGCTTGAAATTTACAGAGGGCAGATCTAAAGTGTCCTCACCACAAAATAAAAAGAAAATGGTAACTGTGTAGTGATGGATGTGTTAATCAGCTTGGCTGTGGTGATCATTTCACTATTTCACTATGTATACATTTATCAAAACATCAAATTGTACACCTTACATATATATAATTTTTGTCAGTTATAGCTGAATTAAGCTATTTTTTAGAAAAGAAAAATATATCTGAGATGCATTAAGTGGAAGAAGCAATTTCTGGCCAATATCTTAAATGTTATCCTTTTTTCATTAAAATAAAAAACCAAGTGTCCTATTGTATGTGTTTATCAATACCCATAGAACTGTACCTTAGAAAAAGCAAGTTTTACTGTACAGAGACAAAAAAGTGAATTAAAAACATTATGTGACCTCCTAAAGGTAAATTCTACAAACTTAAAAAAATAATAATCTATCAAAGCTGTGTCAAATATGGTAATACAAAAAGAAAAAAAAAATAGAGCATTTGGTTTAAGTAATTTTGTCCCTGCCACAAATAAACATATTGATAATGGTTCATTTGGGGGTCAGAGATGATTTACAGCATTAAGAAATCTGGAAGAGTGCTCAAGGAGAAAGCCCAGGGGCAGCCCAGTGAGGTCAATGAGGCATGACAACTGTAGATTGTGGGCATGTCATCATAAAATCAAAATGACAAGGGGAGATGAGCAATAAATGCAAACTGATAGTCATACTGCCCCAAAGCCATGTGGACATCAAGTACTGATAGGGCAAAGGTGAAAGTTCACAGGTCATCACCATCATTAACCTTACCGGTCAGTCTTTAACCCCAGTCCCAAGAAAGTCTAGAAACCAAGATTTAGGCAGGAAAAGGAAAGTACTGTGAACAATCCTCCCAAGGTCACATACAACATATCAGACAGCAGTAAAGCCATATAAACCCTTCTTCTATGACCTAGAATCAATTGTCAGTACTGTATACTCTTAATAAACACTATCCGAGGTGGGTGTGTGGTGAGGTGAACTTCATATTAAAGTCACCATGTTACCTAGAAAGTGTAAAATAAAACATGAAAGTATAATACAGTTTTCCAGTTCACATTTCAAAATTTATGTTTCAAAGTGGTAAGGTGTAATTTCATCCTATAACGTGTAAGTGTTGAAGATGGAAAAAAATATCATACACACGACTATTTAAAGAACTTATTAATATTGCATCTAGTGTTAGCAAAGAAGTAGGCCAGGCACAGGTGAATGCAAAGATGAGTACAGCCCTCAGAGTTTCTTATAATCCCACAGATAAGTAGAAACATCCATGAACAGCACAAGGACATGAGAACACGCTGTCTGGATGTAGCTCTAACATCAGTGTTCTTGGCCTCCCACTTCCAAGACGGAGCAGTGATGTTTTAGACATTTTCTAAGTGAAAGGCTCATCCCAAAAGTCAGGTCTGCTAAAAGTCCTAGGAGGTGAGTAAAGAAGTAGCTGAAAAGTTGTGGACTAAGAATAAAGTCCAGTCTAAGTTCAGCTAAATAAAGAACAGTCTAAGTTCAACTAAATGTTTGGTTATAGGGACTTATTCCACCAGGGATATGGGCAAAACAGCAGGATAGACAGTGCATATCCAGGCACCTAAAGATTTCCTTAAGTTATGAATGTCTTGAAAATAATTTCTACCAAAAACCTAAAAAACAACTTTCTGATATGCTAGAGACTCAACAGCAAATACTCTAAATCATGGACGTGGTAGGTGCTATTTTGATGGTGAAACAAAGGAACATCTGAACATAATCCTAAATTTGTTCTAAAGAAATATTGGGTTGGCCAAAAAGTTGGCTCAGATTTTCCCATACCATCTTACAGAAAACCCGAGCGAACTATTTGGCCAATCCAATAGAAATCACCAGGAGTAGAGTTAGAGAGGAATACCAGAAGTAATGAGGTGACTTCCTTATAATACAGTGCACTCTCCTATAATTTGAATCAATTAAGAGCTAAAGTGGAAATTGGAGGCTTTGTGGCCAGCAGGGAAATGTGGGAAAATGTCTTACTGATCCAACCAATGCATCTCATCCAGATGACATTAATGCATTGATACAGAGGGGAGGATATTGTGTTTCATTTTGGTTTGGCTTTCCTCCATATCTCCTGTGATAAGACTGAAATGTAAAAGCTTGTTGGCAGTAGTAGTGATCAACTGTCTGTCCTCTGTTTTCTTTCAGAGTTGAGTTAAAAAAAAAAAAAAAAAAAGAAAAGAAAGAGGGGGCTTCCCTGGTGGCGCAGTGGTTAGGAATCCGCCTGCCAATGCAGGGGACACGGGCTCGAGCCCTGGTCCGGGAAGATCCCACGTGCCGCGGAGCAACTAAGCCCGTGCGCCACAGCTACTGAAGCCCGTGCGCCTAGAGCCCATGCTCTGCAACAAGGGAAGGCACTGCAGTGAGAAGCCTGTGCACCACAACAAAGACCCAATGCAGCCAAAAATAAATAAATAAAATAACTAAATTAAAAAAAAAAAAAAAAAAAAAGAATACAGATGTTTACCACCAATTTACAGTTATCTGCCTGTTCTGGTAAATGGCTTCAGTTTCCTTAGGAGAAAACGAAGCAAGACATAGACTAGGTACACAGTCTTGGAAGCCACTTCTAATTCATGCAAGAAGAAAATGCCTCCTTTTCCACTATTTCACTTGAAGAGAATTTGTTCTGAAGTAATGACGCAGTCATTAGACTTAATTCTTTCATGCTGCAGAATACCAAATCTTCCGTCTACCAGCCATCAGGACTCATATCCTATTTAATACAACTTGCATTATCCAGTCTCAAAATTTCCTAGTCAAATGGTATCAAAACCTAACATAAGAAAATTTTCTAGAGTGAAAGTCAAGTAGCAACCACATGAGAACTGATTTCTGCCTACAACAAAGCAAAGGCAATACAACAGAGGAGGTACTTGAATCCAACTAGCAGGGCAGAGAAACCTTCCAAAGTGATTTAGTGAGTCAGGATGAAAAGCTATATATCAAATGTTACTTTTTGTCTAATTACATCTTTTATATAATTTGTTTTGCCATTTGATGCAGAAAAATAATTTTACATACATTTGGAATTTTTTCTTCTATTATTTATTTTAAAAGAATTTTATTATTATACGCAAATAGATATTAAGCTCAAAGACTCAAGGGAAAAAAAATGGTCCTCTAACAGTAGAAAAAAATCAGGGGTATGTTCCCACAGAATCTTTTAGCTCAGGAAAAAGGCAAATCAATATAAATCTGATATGCATACCTAGGGATATGGTACATAATCCATAATAATTTTGATTTGGGAAAATACATAGATCATACCACATTCTGTCTTAAAATAACTAGCTTCTTGTGATGAAAATTTCTTCATAGTCTATGAACCACTAGGATGATTAACTCAGTCTTTGATGGGAAGACAGCTGTGTGAATCCATCGCTGATTATCCCTGCTTTACCAGGGGTCATATTTAGGCTATTAAGTACATCAGGGGTTCCTAACTGTGAGCTCAGGACATCATTGGGATTCATAGTTAGGATGGACCTTTGAAATCATTCCTGGTGTTATCCCCTTATCTGGGGGGAGACTAAGAAAGAAATTGATTTTTGCCTCTTTCCCAGGGAACTTGGCCCAGAAAGAAGCTCTGAGGAAACTAGAGAGCCCTAAAGCAGCCCTGTTTTCAGAATAAACATTGGGAAAGATAAAGTGGGGTGACAATATGGGGACAGATCAGGCGCTGCCCCAAGCAAGCACAGGGGACAGACATTCAGTTAACACTCCTCTCTGGGAAATAGAAAGGCCCTAGATTATAACTGTTTCCCATGACACAACTATTTCACTTTAGGTGTCAAAATATTAGCGATAGTCATTGAATTATATTCGAAATTTACCATTTCTTAGCTTGACGCTTGGAATCATTACTTGAATCCAGATTTTAGTCGCATGTCTTTCTTTGCATATTATTTAAAGTCAAAGCTTTCTATACGAACACCATCCACAAGGGAGGGGGCAAGATTTCATCAGTGAAATACGTGTAAGTTTTATCGAGGTTCTCCCAGGTAATGTGTTGCATATTATTAAGCATAATGCTGAAGTTATTAGGTCTTAGCAAATAGCATAATTAACTATCTATGTTTAAATAGGAGACAAGTGAGAATTTATAAACTAAGATAAAATATGCATTATGCAATTAAGATATGTAACATTCTTTTCTGTAAACAAAAGCAAAGAGCTTTTTTTCACAGTGCTAATGTCATTTTGAAAGTACCATGTTTCTCAAGGGCCATCAATAAAGGCACTGCATCCATCTTTGTCAATTTCATGGAAGAGTCATTAGCGAAATGTCACCTTCTGAGTTCCTCACACCTCGAGGACAGAAAGTTTTCACTTTAAAACAGCAACAATAAAAGCAACACCTGATGATACCATCATGCCTTAGAATTTTGCAACTAGAAACATTGCACAGTTAGAAGAAAATCTCAAATGATAACAGGATCCTTGCTGTAATTATCATTAATCAGTTATTATTATCACAAAGTTTACCTGTTTTCTTCCCCCACTTAAAACTATCTCTGAAATATTAAACCACAAGATATGTAACTTAGAGGAAAACTGTCATTAGAGTGAGATAATGCCACATTACTTTTTAAACTTTCCCTATTTAGGAATCGTTTTGTCACTGACTAAAATCTGGAATCTGGGAAATGAAAAAAGGTATTACAATCGTATCATTCCCCATAACTCTAAACAGTTGGAGTGTAAGGATCAAGAGCGGGTATTAAATTACTTTGTCTGAGGCAACCTTAGAAAAGCCCAGAAGTCTGGATTTTCAAACATGTTGGTGGCTGAATCACATCACCTGCCAAAGTTAATGTTAAAGAGACTATTACATGTAACGGATAGCAGAGCTGATGCCTGACATCACTTCCAAACACAGGATGCCAAGAGTATAACAATTATAGATAAAAATCAAATTTAATTCTCACATTTCAAAAACCTGTACTTTCAAAATATTTACCAATGTTGCCAAATTCCAAATATTTGTTTTTAAAAAAGGTATAAAACATAGAAGAGCAAAACTGAATCTGCTCATATTCCGGATGAAAATTTATTTATATTAAATGTTTTCCTAGTCCCTTGTAAACACCAAGTTATGATATAGCTAATTAGGAGCCCTATCACCTGTCTATTGCTTGCATGTCTCTAGGAAATTCAGAGCACATAGCAGCAACCACTTAGCTCAGTTAGCAAGGTCCAGCCATGAGTTCTTCAAGGATGTCTTGAGTCCTACACTAGGTGACAGGAACCTTGGACACAGATAATAGTCCTCAAGACTATTATAATCTCATTGGAGGAGACAGGCAGGAAAACAAAGTGATAAATGCTATGATGGATGTAAGCACTGTATTTTCTAATTGTGTAATCTAGTCTCCCTTTGAATTCTATTCCTTTCCTATTTCTGCTTTAACAAATCACTGCAAATTTAGCGGCCTAAAACAACATGAGTTCGTTCTCTTACAGTCTTGAGGTCATAAATCTGAAATCAGTTTCACTAGGTTAAAATCAAAGTGTCTTCTAGGCTGGTTCTTAACGGAGGCTCTCAGGAAAATTCTACTTCCATGCCTTTCCCAGCTTCCAGAGGCTACCTACACCCTGTTGGCTCATGGCCTCTCCCTCCATACTGAAAGCCAGCTGAGCAATCATTTCCCTCCTCTCTGGGTTCTGCTTTCCTCCTTACATCTTCTGCATCGGACCCTCCTACCTTCCCTCCTCTAAGGATCCTTGTGATTACATTGGTCTGATCCAGATAACCCAAGATAATCTTCTCATCTCAACCTTAATCACCTTTGCAAAATCCCTTTTTCCATGTGAAGCAACACATTCATAGGTCTCAAGGATTAGGACACAGACATCCTGGGGGAAGGAGTGCATTATTCAGCCTACCACGTATACTATGGACAATTTCTAGCGTATCAAAATTCATGCAGTTTCAATAATCTTTGGGAATTTTACAAAGCCATATATATTTTTTTATATGCCAGTCCTGTGCCTTTTATGTAGCAGAGTAAATTTTGTTAGTTAGATAAGGATGCAAAATTTCTGTAAAAACTTGATATATTTCAATACATATAATGGACTGTACAAATTGCTAACAGCATAGCTGGGGCTTAAATGACCCATACTAACTTTTTAAAATTATACCAATAAGTTGGCTGATTCTGTTTCTATATTCCTTCTAGCTTTGAAGAGCAATTGCAGATTATTTGATTTCCAGTTGCAATTTTTTTAAGTGTGTGTGCATAGATATATTTATATATCTTTTCCATCAAGAATATCTTTTGATGGAAGTATATGTAAAGATACATTATATATATATATGTATATGTATATATATATATATATATAACATATTTATTTGTGCTTGAGCTGAAATGTTTAGTTTTAACTCGTTTACAAGATTCATAATTACTGTACCGATGAGATTCAGGGTTATGAGTTTACAGTTTCTATAATTCCTTTATTATTAAGTGTGAGTAATGCAATTCTCTTGATAGTGTAAATTAATGAAATACTGTAGAGCTCTAATTGATGGCTTTCTCAAATTTCTTCATAAACCATTATTACTATCCGTCTGTGGAGGCTTGTAAACTTTGGGAGTTCCATGCCATCTTCACATCTTGAGACAGATGTTCTGAAATCATTTCCAATTACATGGCCAATTTTGTGAGTCTAAGGTAGACTGGAAAGAAAGAATGGAAATCAAATTCAACCTACTGTCTTACTTTTAGCAGGTGTCTCAGTTTGGAAGAAGGATTCTTGAGGACTTTTTTATCCATCCCCCTACCCTACCCCACTGGATGCCAGCTTGTATCACATGAGCATCTTCTTTTTATCAGAAAGAGAAAAGAGTTAATATATGTGGTGTACCTACTACCACAAGGCACTGAATTTGGCATTTTGCACATTCATTTATTCATTTAACAAACACTGTATTCATCTGTGAAAAATTGTATGCAAGTTGCTAAGGATACAGAGTGAAGTAAAATACTCTACCTTTCCTTAGAAAAATTAAGCTCTAGTGAGAAAGGACAATTCACCTGTGACTGCATTACAGTATAGTTCCTGGCTCACCAAAACTTAGTATCTAAATCCAACTTTAAATAAGTGAATTTTTTCTTGGGAACTGAATTTTGAACAAGGAGGAATTAGCTAAATGACACAACAGAGAAAAAGGCATTCTAGGAAGAGGATACAGCACAGATAAAGCAAGGTTGGTGGAAAAGCATGACAGGACACGGCGGCTGAAGGAGTCAAGGATCGTTCCACAGCTGGAGATAGGGAACTTTAGGGAGGCAAGAGCTGGGCAATAACTGATCTTGTTCTAAATTAAGAATTATGAGTTTTATCCTGAGCGCTAAAGACCTGTAGCACAGCGCTTGCATGATCCAATTTAGACGTTACAAGGATACACGTGGCACCAGTGTGGGGGACATGTTATTTGATCATCAGCTCTGTTCTGACTTCTCCAGACTCCGAGCTGTCCCTGCAAGCCAAAGAGCTTTCTGGGATCTACTGTCAGTTGGGTTCCACCAGTGGGTGGTCCCCAAAAAGGAAGAGAGGAAGGAGATTAAGGTCAGTATCTTCATTCTTCTGACTCCTTGTCTGATTGTCTCAGATTAGATGCCTCCTTCATTCAAAGTCAGGGCTCCTGTAGGAGGCTGTCTCCAGGTGGTATGTCCTGGTGGCCCTGGACTAGCGCCGGGATACAGCACTATCTGTTGGTTTCCATACACTCTGCCTGCAGCTGTTTAAATGGTCCCCTAATTAAACTCTGCTGCAATTCTCCAACATGAATGGACCACCTTTTATTCTACCCAAATCCTCACTGATACCATTTTTATCCTCATAACACAGCGAGGTCAAAATCATTTTCCAACTTTTCACAGGTGAAGAAACCTAGGCATCAGTGTTCTTCTCTGCCTAGAAAACCAGCTTTTATCCACCCCCAACCCGGCCCGTGCACCGGCACAAGCTCCTTAGTCACTAGGGGAAGGCTGGCAAGTCCTGGGGCTTGAATCTGAAAGGCCCTGCCCCAGTAGTTTCTGCATTCTCACCCTTTACCATGGTAACATGGTGGATTTGCAGAAAATAGGATGCGATTTTCCATGCATTTTGTCTTGCTTCAAAAGAACCATTGAAAAAACAAAAAAAAAAACCATTGAATCAGCCATTACCACCTTACCTCCAGAATGAATGAATCTTGAGTTGTGCCCTTGCCAAAGCAAGATTGTCTGTGACAATCACTCCAATTTTCCAAGACCTATGTTTTATATACTATATTTTTATATTAAAACATACTACTATATTTTTGGTATACAGTACATAAATTTCTTCTGTAACTATTATTCCTCCAAAGGAATGGTCAACTGCACTGAAGGAAAAGAATATAACTTTCTCTCAGTTTTAATATATGAATTTCAACACAGTATCTAATGTGTACATCTTCTAATAGGAAGTATTTAACAAACGCTAAAAATATAAACAAGCCCAATGACACTGTTTAACCAAAATTCATATGGTGAGGTTTTATTTTTTTAACCAAAAAGTTTAAGACAATTAGCTTGTCTACATAATGATTTATTCTTGTAATACCATCATATGGAAGAGGGCATTGATATCTTAACTAAAGGAACAGATGTAAAATGCCAAAACTTTTATTTTACCCTCTTATGTATTAATATACTAATACTACTGTCCTTTTTTTTTTTCAGGGCCTAATATGCTCTTTCTCATTGTATCACAGCTCCTTCCTTCCCTATATTTGTCTTCTAGTCTGAACTACTGATAAATCAGTGATAAAGTCTTCAAAAACATGATGTGTCAAAGTCACTGGCATATACTAAAAACCGACACAACGACACCTAGTGGTAACAAGAAAATGCATTTGCTTGAAACTAAGTAAATTCAACAAATGTGCATAGAAAACTGAGACTATTGAAGGATTTCCAGCTTAAACACTAAACCACATGCATTTGGTGTATGAGTATGTATGTCCTTCACTTCTTTGACTTACAGTCCAGAAGGTACAAGTCGAATTAATTCCAAAGTGATGTCTTCTTACAAGTCCTTTGTTTCCTGACAGAATACACTTGAAAGTTAAATATAAACAAGTAGACAAGGCATGCTACAAAAAGATTAATCTAATTTGAGTTAATGAAATATTATTTAATAGGTCATTCAGTGTTGATTTATAACTCCAGCAAAATTTCAAAGAGGTTCTACACATTTTTCTTTTTTTTTAAATTCATAGCTAACACAGAACTAAATAAAGTGCTGCACTTTTCCCTGTAATATTTACAAATAAACAAATACCCATCTTTCCCCATTCCTCAGAGAATTTAAAATGGCAATAGGGGACTTCCCTGGTGGTGCACTGGTTAAGAATCTGCCTGCCAACACAGAGGACATGGGTTCAAGCCCTGGTCCAGGAAGATCCCACATGCCGCGGAGCAACTAAGCCCATGCGCCACATCTACTGAGCCTGCGCTCTAGAGCCTGCGAGCCACAACTACTGAGCCCGTGTGCCTAGAGCCCGTGCTCCGCAACAAGAGAAGCCACCGCAATGAGAAGCCCGCGCACTGCAATGACTAGTAGCCCCCGCTCGCCGCAACTAAAGAAAGCCCGCATGGAGCAACGAAGACCCAAGGCAGCCAAAAATAAATAAATTTATAAAATGATAACAGATTTGAAATGCCAAAGTCTTCAGGATAATAATTTAGATGGTGTCTGTTATTTAAATTATCAGAGTGCCATCATAAAAAGGACTTTGTTTAATTTCCTACCTGCCATATGAAAATGTAAAAGTATATTATAATAGCTGTTAAGGATGACCCCAAAATGTGATTCTGCCTTCTGTCCCAGAAGGAGTTTGGTTCAAGGCACATGTAATATCTACCTTACTGAACTCTAAAGAAAGAATATAAGTATAATAGCGACTCTCAATTTTATCACATAATCGTCATATCAAACAGAGAAGACGTCCCTGCCTTTTGCTATAATATATATTATTGAAATAGTAAAGCGAAGCATGGATTTAACTTGAAAACTGCCTGACCATCCGAGCTTCAGATTCCTCACCGGTAATACTAGAGTGTGTGCCTAGATTATGTTTAGAGTTTCTGTTACTATGATAACACACCGTTATGGCTGTCAAACCCACAGCTAACAAGATGTACCTGATTTGCTCCACGATTATAAAGTTTCCGAAAGTAATTTTCTTTTCACTTTGTAAGCCTATTGTGTCCATTAATCACATTTTCTCCTCCAGATATGTAAACTCACCAGAAATAAAAAATCCTGCTGA
Source organism: Eubalaena glacialis (assembly GCF_028564815.1). Classification (NCBI taxonomy): domain Eukaryota; kingdom Metazoa; phylum Chordata; class Mammalia; order Artiodactyla; family Balaenidae; genus Eubalaena; species Eubalaena glacialis. The sequence goes on from NC_083730.1 coordinate 7,251,220, forward strand.
CGATTCCAGAAAACACTAAAATAAATTCATTAAATTTAAATATGCAACCCTAAAGCAATGAAACTGATTTCTGTAAGACTCTCTATATAGAAAAAATTATTTCATTCACTTCTAAATTGTTTTTGTGAATGACATCACATTACAGTTAATTATGCCACAAAAGGCTTTATTGCCTACACTGATTTATTTAGGGGAAGGGAGAGAAAAACACAAGAAAACCTTCAGTACATTTGATTTCTTGTAAGAGTGAGCTGTGAACCCCACTGCATAACATTTACAGAGTCTGATTAATAATATACCTCTATTAAGTTTCTGGCTTCCCGTGGGAATTATAATATATATTAAACATGACCTAACTTCCTGTTTCTACATTATTATTAATTAAGATCATCTTGGGGGGGAAGCTATTTCTGCATTCTAACACATGCGCCGTAGGAAAAAGGTATAAACACATTCTCCGGGAAGGGCAATCAATTCTCTAATTATCTAATAAAAGCAGGGGTTCCTCCTTGAGTTCGTATCATTCTCGCCCTCAATCAACAGCAATATCACAGAACCTGGACCAAAATATGTGCCAGTTTCATTTTGGAGCAGAAAGACCTTGGAAGAAATTATTAAAATCTCCACATACAGCCATAACATGATACCCTTAGATCAAGAGTTTGCACTTTGTTTTTTATAAGCTCACATCTCAGTATAAACAATATAAGCAACCTTCCATATTTCATTATAATTCAAATATAAATATTTACAAGAATGAAATTTGATTTTTTTCTCAAATATTATATTAAACCTCAAAGAATAAATCCATACAGTCTACACATATTCATGGGTTTCAAACAAGGTATCTCTGTTTCAATTTAATGAACATTAATATCTGCTTAAACGTATGAACACAAAACATACAAATATGTATGAATTTCAAAGCATGATGTTAAAAGGCTCTATTTCATTGAGCTGTTAATGACAATATAAATAAGATGAACAAGGCCAGAGTATATTACATGTGGACTAAAATGCCAAAATGTGAATATCTAATAAGTTAAAATGGGAACTAGTTTATTACTTGTAATAAAGTTGCTGACAAACCTGTTTACCCTACAGTAATGTTAATGAACAATACTTTGGATTATATACTATTCAATCCATGATTTTTTTCCTATATACTTTCAAAATTTTTCTTTGAAACACATACCATGATGTCCATTTTCCAGCTAGCTCAAGCAAGACTACAGTATATCAATCAGAAATCAGAGTCACTTTTTCATTTTGTTTAACTGGAAGTACAGTAACATTTATTCAATATATTTGATCCATCTGTATTCCTCATGAACCTTTGTCGGAATCTACACAGACTTCTTATAAACTACTGCTAGGAATCTGAGTTTATTGAATAAGCTGTAAAAAGTGTGTGACATTAGAACTATTGTAGGAAAAGGGTAGAAAAAATAAACTAAATTAAAAAGTGTAGAATGAATAAGTAATTTCTGTATTATTCTACATTTGAACCCAAAACAATTTGAGAAAGTTTAAGTTACATAAAGAAACTACTTATTTTATAAAAGCCTAATAAATTATTTGATGTTAACACAACTGTGACACAGTCATTGGTGGCTTTGCTATCAAAACAGGAGATACAGATGCTCTAACTTTAGTTCCCAGAAATGACTTAAAACCACTCAACTGTAAATTAATCCCAACCACAGAGTATTAGGATTACAAATATCCTCCTATTCATTCCTGGTCTGAAAGCTTCTGCCCCATGTAACCACTCCAAGAACTCTACTGTGCTTCTTCCACTGATCAGCTATTGGGCCAAGACAGCACTCTCTCTCCGGGACTAGGTATTATGCGTAGCGTGAGAATAATCTCACACAGAGTTATTTAGAAGAGTTACTGGCGATTAATTCATGACTATAAAGCAATTTTCAGCTATTCTACATTCTTCCTAGGGAATGCAGCCAGAGGCAATTTTACCTTTTCAAATAGTCTTACATAAAGCCTAAAGGATTCTGAACATAGTATTTTTCTAACAGTTTTGTTCCTTCCAAACATCTGTAATGACTGATTGTTTTACATTTCTAAAATGCAAAATATCATACCAACAAAACTTTCTCCTGGTTTCATCAGGGCAGAAGGTTTCCAGAAACTGAGGTTGTTAAAAATCATGTGAGATCATTTTTAGTTAAATATTAAGAGCTAACTTTATTGAAACTAAAATAACACTGCCCTATGCAAGTTCAGCTTTTGCACTTTTTTTTGATGTCTGGCTCTCTGCTGATGCTTCCTTATTATAACTTATTCTCTGTTGAAAAAGCCTGAAGAGAAGAATGCTATAGCAAAAGCCAGGTTGAACTGCATGGCCTATAACTTGTGGGACTTGGATATCAAATATCCTGAAGCTAGTAATTTTTAAGCAACGACCTCTGCGTATTTTTTTTCATTAGCGGTATGCCTCAAGATTGCCTGCTTTAAAACTTTTTACAAGTCCACCTGAAGTAGAAATACACTAAAAAAGATAAATAACCTTGCATAGATCATTCAGTAAGTCTTTCTCTCTTTCATTACAAAAAAAAAAGAAAATGAAAACACTCATCACTTGACAATAAAAGAGGTGAAATTGGGGTAAAAAATTTAAAAATAGCTGAATTTATCTGCAGGATATGTATCCTATGCAATATATTTGGCTTAATAATAAATTTATATTTATATGCGGATACGGGGATGTCTGAGATTTGCAGAATTCAGAAAAGATATTAAGAATGTAAAAAGAGAGACTGAGAATTTAAAGTCCAGTTTCTGCAGGGCAGAGATTCTGCATAACTTCTTTCTGTTTCTATTGAAGGTATTTCTATTAATAGTAGACTTGAAATGTATAGAGGTTTGAATAAGGACCGAGAAGCAAGTTTAAAATTTGTAAAAATAAACATTTCTTAGATATTACTTTTGCATTAAAGGGATGATGGTATTGCCCACATGTCAAACTGGGAAAAAGGGAGAAAACAACACTAATACTCACTGAAGATCTATTCCATAGCAGACTGTTTTAGGTAGTTCAATACACATGATCACATATTGTTCTCCCTCATTTCTTTGCCCCCCTGGAGACAGAGGATTTTCTTTCTCAGGTGGATTCTCGGAATGCTTCTCAAAATTTTCCAGAATATTCTATCCCTCTCCTAAGTATGGCCCTTTTTGCTTAAGCAAACCATCCCCTTTATTTCTAGGCTCTAATACTGTAGGCTACCTTGTAGGAAAAGGAGTAAGCAGAGGGGGAGATGATGTCAACAACAACAACAACAAAAATATTCTGCACACAGCAAAGGAAACCATAAACAAGACCAAAAGACAACCCTCAGAATGGGAGAAAATATTTGCAAATGAAGCAACGGACAAAGGATTAATCTCCAAGATTTACAAGCAGCTCATGCAGCTCAATAACAAAAAAACAAACAACCCAATCCAAAAATGGGCAGAAGACCTAAATAGACATTTCTCCAAAGAAGAGATACAGATTGCCAACAGACACATGAAAGAATGCTCAACATCATTAATCATTAGAGAAATGCAAATCAAAACTACAATGAGGTATCATCTCACACCGGTCAGAATGGCCATCATCAAAAAATCTAGAAACAATAAATGCTGGAGAGGGTGTGGAGAAAAGGGAACACTCTTGCACTGTTGGTGGGAATGTAAATTGATACAGCCACTATGGAGAACAGTATGGAGGTTCCTTAAAAAACTAAAAATAGAACTACCATATGACCCAGCAATCCCACTACTGGGCATATACCCTGAGAAAACCATAATTCAGAAAGAGTCATGTACCAAAATATTCATTGCAGCTCTGTTTACAATAGCCAGGACATGGAAGCAACCTAGGTGTCCATCATCGGATGAATGGATAAAGAAGATGTGGCACATATATACAATGGAATATTACTCAGCCATAAAAAGAAATGAAATGGAGGTGTTTGTAATGAGGTGGATGGAGTTAGAGTCTGTCATACAGAGTGAAGTAAGTCAGAAAGAGAAAAACAAATACAGTATGCTAACACATATATATGGAATCTAAGGGAAAAAAAAAAAAAAAAAAAGAGGTCATGAAGAACCTAGTGGCAAGATGGGAATAAAGACACAGACCTACTAGAGAATGGACTTGAGGATATGGGGAGGGGGAGGGGTGAGATGTGACAGGGTGAGAGAGTGTCATGGACATATATACACTACCAAATGTAAAATAGATAACTAGTGGGAAGCAGCCGCATAGCACAGGGAGATCAGCTCGGTGCTTTGTGACCACCTAGAGGGGTGGGATAGGGAGGGTGGGAGGGAGGGAGATGCAAGAGGGAAGAGATATGGCAACATATGTATATGTGTAACTGATTCACTTTGTTGTAAAGCAGAAGCTAGCACACCATTGTAAAGCAATTATACTTCAATAAAGATGTTTAAAAAAAATAAATAAATAAAATAAAGGCTGGAAAGAGAGAAAAAAAAAAAAAAGTCTGAAAACTAAAAAAAAAAAAAAAAATATTCTGCAACTTGAGTAAGCATCAATACCTTTGAATTGTGGAAATAGTTAAGGCACAGAAATGTATCTATCTTCCCACCAATGCATCAACAAGACTGATGGCTTTCACAGCCGACTTGTGGTAAAACTGCCACGTGAACGAGATGTGGTGGGCATGGGTTGAGGGAGCCCTAGGCATGATCCCAGACTCACTTTTTCATAAACACACACTTCTCAATATACAGCTTGCCGCTGGTTGATTTTGACTGTGGAAATAGTTGTTTTCACAATTTTACCTCGTTTAACACTTATTTGGGGGGAGTGAAGATTCACCCACTTCTTCATACAATCATAACCAGAGGTTCAACTTTTCTCTTTATCTTTGCTATATACTTTTCCTTGCCATTAAATAATCAAAATCCATAAATAAAGAAAGCTTTTTTTCCCCCAAAGTTTAGGTACTCAGTAAGTTATCAAATAATGTTTATAACTTGTAAAGCATTTACCTTGTCAAAACAGTACTTTATAAACAGAATAAGCATAATAAACTAATGATTTAATGGCTGTGCAAAAGAGTAATCAGTGGCTTATTTACACAATAAGATTATTCATGCAGTTTATTCTACCAAGTATTTATGCACATTTGATGAATATGAATCCATAAGGCCAAAGCCAGAAATTGCCCTGAATTATCTGTATTGGTTGTCTACAAACTTCTTTGTTTACATGTTATCAAAAAAATTCTATTATAATATTCTCCATTATACAATTTGGTTGTCTCTAAAAATCCTTCACTAAATTTAAATAGCTGAAATGAACAGAATTTCAATTTTATTTCAACTATTAAAATTTTAAATAAAAATTATAAATCCTTTCTATATGTATTCAATGGAGATTTAAATATTCACATATAAAAAATTTTATGGACAAAATCTTTAAAATTTGAAATTGTCCATCATTTCTTTTTCTCCTTGAACTCTTAATTCCCCACTACTTACTCCTGAGAATTTTATCCTGATATACATACATATATATCTCCTATGCTTATTTTTAGCAGATAATATCTCTAACAAAATTTTGGATTTTGCATCTCTTATTGCACTCTTTCCCTAACCACCTACAATCAATGTCTTGAGTGAAAAAAATTGTAATTTTATGTAATTATTACAATATTATTACAGTAATTATACAATATTGTATATAATTACAATTTTATATAATTTATCAAAACGAAATATGAAAAATAACTATTAAACAAACGTTAAAATCTTATTAAAATTGTATGTCTCAATAGATGGCTGAGGCTTTTTAAAATTTGTTTGATATGTTTCTGCAAAGCATTTAAGACTCCCTTAGTGAACACAATTTATAACTAAAGCCAGGCACAGTTAAGCATCAATTCTACTAATTCCTATGTAAATAGATGTAAGCATTAAGGTATCTTTTTTATAGAAATTAAGATATAAAGGGCTTTATTATAAGAAAAATATACAATATTTTTATTCCTTCTGAGTTAAATGTCAAAAATTACATTACAACTCATTATAATTTTTTTTCTATTTTGATCTTGTACTAGATAGCTGTTAGGTGCTTGTAAAATTGTTGAAAATAAAGAATTTCTTAGGATTTACTCATAAAAGTACTTAGTGCCCAGTCATTAATCTCATTCTCAATATTGAGAACAGTGGTTTCCACTACAATTGCTTTGACGTTGTTAGAATAAGGCACCAGAGGGAGATTCAGGGTATGCTAGAAGGATGGTTTTCTTTTGTAGGCTGGGTGAAAAGCAACGGCAAAATGAGAGGTGGAAAACTAAAACTAACGTGATGACTTGACTAAGGGACTCAGCTCAGAAATATCAGTTTAGAGAACAAGTATGTATGAAGTATTAGGCTCTTGAAATTAATTCTCCCAACTACTAATCCCCAGGTCACTGTGTCACGTACACTCGGTGATAAGGGTAACTCAGTTTTAAGATCACTGATCTACATCAAGCTCTAACTGTAAATCAATTAAACATGCCTAACCTGAAGCTCCATGTGAAGGATGGATGAGCATATACCATCCAATATATGGTGGATCTAAAAATTGTAGGCTTAATTCATTAGCATAAAGTAAACATGATTCTGTGTCAGGTGATTTGCAAACTCCAATACCCAATTTCAGTGCATGTGAAATCATTGTGACTAAGATGATCCACTGAGGTGCTGTTAGACTCCTCTTCCTCTCAAATCTTGAAGAATGTATTTTACTATATACATCAGTTCTTCTTGAAAACTAAAATAAAATTTAGAGCAGGGATCCTTTCTTTACACACGTTAAACAATACAGGGCAAGCAGAAACATCTAGGTTATTTTGTTCCAGGACATACTTGCTCCCAGAAAAAAGAATGTGAGCCAAGTAAAATAGCTAACTTACCAAGATTAACAACTCGTTTACCAATACTTGCCTTCCAAAACTTCAGCTAGGTGAGACTAGTCAGACAAAGAAAGGCAAACATTGCATGACTGCTTATTAGTGGAATCTAACAAACCCAAACTCGTAAAAACAGAGTAAAATTGTGGTTTCCAAGGGCTGGGGTGTGGGTAGGGAGGGGGTAACAGGAGAGATGATGTTTAAAGGTATAAATTTACAGCTAATAGGTGGAGATGATGTATAATATAGTGAATACAGACAAAACTGTATATTATAATCAAACTTGCTAAGAAACTAGATCTTAATTACCCCCACCACAAAAAAGAAATGATAATGACGTGACATGATAGAGGTGGTACTATCACTACAATGGTAATAGTATTTCAATACATAAATGTATCAAATCAGCATGTTGTATACTTTAATTTATAAAATGTTACACGGCAAATATATTTCAACTGAAAAATAAAAATTAAAATCCTTGGTTCACTCTGTATACCCATCGTGAGCCTTGATGAAAAGGACCAAATCAGAAGGAGCTGTTAATCCTAGTATAACATTAATCTCTCAGACCTTTAGATACACATCTCTCAATTAAAGCCATATAAGCCATCCTTGAATTACTGAAAAAAGTCCAGATGGGGGGGCCTGAATTCAGCTGAGAACTTTTAGAAATCCACCAGAAACAGAACATCTTGGAGGAGGAGATAGATTTTGAGCTAGACCTTAGGATAAGGACAATGAGTGTATGAATTAAATACACATCTTCCATCTAAGACCCAAGAGTAAGATCCAGAAAACTGGAACTTCTGCCTGTCACATTTTAACCTCAAAGTTCTCATCTTTATCTACCCAATTACGCTCACTCAACTTTGCTGGTCTAATACAGTAAGTCCCCTACATACAAACAAGTTCCATTCTGAGAGCGCATTCGTAAGTCCAATTTGTTTGTAAGTTAAACAAAGTTAGCCTAGGTACCCAACTCACACAATTGGCTATATAGTACTGTACTGTAATAGGTTTGTAATACTTTTCACACAAATAATACATAAAAAACACACACACACACAAAATAAAACATTTTTAATCTTACAGTACAGTACCTTGAAAAGTACAGTAGTACCAGCTACATCACCGCTGCTTTTACACTTGCTTCTGGACATCCTGGGCTTGAAATAAAGATACTGTACTACTGTACTCTATACAGTACTGGACAGTAAAGTACACAAAAGCACAACCACTTGTAGAGGATGCAGGCACGTAACAATGTATGTCAACATGTGAACTAACTTAACGTGATTGGACATGTGAACTCACGTTCGCATCTCTGAAAGTTTGCAACTTAAAGGTTTGTACGTAGAGGACTTACTGTACGCTGCATTGTCTTAGGCACTTGGAACAATAAAATTACTGACCTTTTGTATTTTACTTTCTTCTTTTTTACTGGCTCTAGTTCTGAGAGCTCCTGATTCTGTTATGGGATCTGTTCCCTTGGTTTAATTTGGGCAATTACAGCTACATCGCTACAGACTTAAAATAGTCATCAAGTCATTCCTTTAATATTCACGTAGCCGTGCTCAACTGCATGCTCTCTGGAGTCTTAAATGCTGCCCAGCAGCCACTGTATCATCAAATGATCTGACAAATAATGTTCCATCTATAGAAAAACAAAATCTGACCCTTGTAAAGACTGGAACAACTACAATCAAAAACTCTGCATGCAACCATGACACAGTAGACAGTGATGAATATCTGGATGGATCGTGTTCCCTGAAAATAATATTCTGTCCTCCAGCTGAGGCTGAAGAATGCAAAACTGGAGGGCTGAAAACGGAAACCAACAAATTTCCCTGCTCCTTTGTTAAATAATAATGGAATCACATGAGCTTTTCGTCTCTAAGTAAAACAGTATCGAGAATGAGTAGAAATAATTTGGCGATTTACTCTAAGAAATACTTGCTCCTGGAAAATAATACTATGAGTGAAACAAAATAGCTGACCAGTCAACTCTTTGCTCATCTACATTTGCGTCAAAAACCTTGCCTCGGGCTTCCCTGGTGGCACAGTGGTTGAGAACCTGCTTGCCAATGCAGGGGACACGGGCTCGAGCCCTGGTCTGGGAAGATCTCACGTGCCGCGGAGCAACTAGGCCCATGAGCCACAACTACTGAGCCTGCGCGTCTGGAGCCCGTGCTCCGCAACAAGAGAGGCCGCGATAGTGAGAGGCCTGCGCACCGCGATGAAGAGCGGCCTCCGCTTGCCGCAACTAGAGAAAGCCTTCACACAGAAACGAAGACCCAACACAGCCATAAATAAATTAATAAATTAATTAATTAACTAAAAAAAAAAAAACCTTGCCTCCCTCTGCCCACTAATCTAAAGCTATTCCAAAATTCTCCCCAATTCAATCCTTCCCCCTGCCTTAAAATCACTCCATTCAGGTTCTAAAACTGTATTAATATATTCCCTTGAATTCCTCCTATGAGACACGACTAAGATTCTGCCAACACCATATTCCCTCTACACTGAATTAAGTCTAACAAACTTACATCTGCTTAAGAGTTTTTCATTAAAAAAAAAAACTTATTTTTTAAACCAATGGTTGGCAATATGTCCTGATACTAATTCTTTTTTATGTATAGAAGTGTAATTTACTTTGATATCATTATTCAACTATTCATATGATTTATTTTTATTTCCCAGATTTTGAATGTTATTAGCAGGGCTTATACCTCATTTGGCTGTTTATACTACACATAGCACTAGATCTTAAGCATCTAATAGTCTGAGCAAATAATTATTCAATAAATAAATGCATAGACAAATATGATTAAGGCTTTTTAATATATTAATTATTAAATTCCCACTGTGTAAATGTCCAAATTGTATACACACACAGAAATACATGTACATGTATACAGTTAATACACATTAAGTATTAATTAGTAAATACAATGTAATACCTGATACTGAAATATATTTTTACATGTGTTTGTGAATACACCCACATGTAACTTTGAGACTACATATACCTTATTTGTAAGACAGTGTATATTTTCCAATTTGTACTTTTGTTTTCTACCACTGTATTGATAGATACTACATACAAAAGAGTATTTATTCAAATAAACATCTGAAAAAATCTAGGCACCCGCAGTCTCACAAGACATCATTTTAATACCAAACTTACATAAAAGTAAACTTATGTATAAAAATGAGACAGCAAAATCATAATTAGTGCTTTACTCCAAAGCTTGAGTATGTGATATTAGCCACTGACAGTGAAAATGCTATTGATAACTTGTCTGATCCCTCAAAATAAAACCTGAGATAGTGTACATTCACAATTATCTTTCAAATATAAACATGTTTTCTTTTCACTATTTACCCCCATACTCAAAGCTATAAATCATCATTTGCTTTATAGCTTCTCGTGATGCTCTGTGCTATGAGACTGGTATAACAAGCCAATGACTCATATTTATATGCCCAGATTTAAGTTGGAATTTTGTTTGTTGTTCTGCACCTGTGAGTTTCAAGCCAGTTAACTTTTTGCCCTGAAAAAATAAAATTTTCAATTTAAGATATTTGTGGGAAAAAAATCAGTTGAAGCCATAAGAAATTCCTGAGAGTTCTAAATATTCTGGGACCATATTTCATAGTCCCTAAGCTATGAACACAAATTAAGATATAGCAGCTTGGTAGAGGCAACATGCAACCCTTATTCACACCTGTCAGCTAATGGAAAACTAAAATGCTACAGCTGCCAGGGTAAATATTAATCACTCGAAAAAGGAAAATTATATTAATCTCTTGTGCATGATATGCTTATATGTGAGTGCTATTTATGCACCGTATGCTACACTTTTGCTAAAATAACCCTGCCCTTGATAAGCCATAGGGAAGTTTTGTGATTGGAAACAAATCATGCATTTAAGTGAGTTAAAGCATCGGCATACACTAGAGATAAGAAAAGCCAGGTTTAATATTGAATGCAGAGAATCAAACATAATTGGAAATCAAAACTGTGGCTGTCCTTAAACAGGATAATAGAAAGGAACAAATATAAAACCTAGTTTTCTCAAATAACTAACCTTTATTTTTCACTACAAACCATATGAAGTCCATTTTTGGATATTCCAGTTTTGGATATTCCAATTTTGGATACTGGATCCAAAATATCCAATTTTGGATATTTTTGGATATTCCAGTTTTGGATATTCCAATTTCTTTTTTAAAAGGCATATAATTGGGGTACAGATTGCTTAATTTTAATTTCAGCTTGAAGTCCTGAATTACAATCTGTTTAGACAATCTTTTCAAACAAAAGTAAACAAGATCTGGTATCTTATAAATAGCATAGGCACTGCTTCTTGTTGTGACATGATTGGCAGCTGTTCCTCAAAGCACAACACAGAGAGGAAGCTGGTCTATCAGCGCAGCCCTCTGTGAGTCTTCTAAGTCAATGCTATCTAGGTCCCAGATCATCTTTTCCTGCCCCTGCAGACCTAAACACAACCAGCTGCCAAGGGCCCATAAACTCTATGAGAGCAATGTTAGAAGTGCTTCTATTATGTGGGCGTCAGCATTTGGAACCAAAGTCTACTATTTCTTCTGATGGATTCAAAGTAGCAGAAGCTAATTTATTTTTTTTTCCTTCTCAACACTGAAACACATGGGGAAGGGGCTGAGTTCTAGTTAACAAAGAATGATCTCATGATTGTCAACTCATTTTCCTACAACCTAAGAAATAAATTGCAAAGAATAAAAGCAATGATAAGACACAGTGTAAAGGTCATAAATCGAGAAGAAATTTTAATGAACAGCTGATGCAGAGTGGTAAGGAAGGATTAAGATGGGTAAAAATACTTGCATAGTGGAAGCAAATAGAGGTTGTCCTGACGGAGCATTTGGCTTGAAAATGCCAGAGAATGAGGGTGAAATTTGGGACTGAAAACATGATAAATTGAAAGTCCTATATGTGGATTTTTAATAACTTCCAGTATCATACTTCCATCTCAACAAGCAGCAAGAGAACCCAGGTTTCTAAGCCCAAGTTAAAAAGTTCAGTGAAGGACTCTTCTTTGGAGGGTCTGAAAGCTATTAGAGAAAAGAAATGCTTTAGACATTTTGTTATCTTCCTGAGTGATGGGTGGTTTTTATCTGATTACCCTAAAATACAGTAGAAGATTCATCAAGCCCTCCATGACCATATGCTCCTAATTCCCAATGAGCTCTTTTGTACCTCTGTCTTAAAAGAAACAAGGACCACGGACCTCATTGGAAATGACAAATATAAACAAAAATGACCTCTGAAAAAGATATAAATTCTAAATTATGAAATATCCCCAATTAGATTCCTCAGAGGCATGTACCATTACATCACAGGCAGAGAACAAGATCAATGCTTTTAAAAAACAAGTAGAGGATAATACTGCTTAGAAAGCAAAATAATATTAAAATTAAAAAGTCAATGAAAGGTTTGGAAGATCATATTGAAAACACTTCCCAGACTTGAACAAAGGTCAGAAATGGATATACAGAAGACAACATATATAAACAATCAAACTAGGAAGTTCAACATCTAATTAATAAAAGTTCCCAAGGGAAAAAAAGAAGGGAAGATAGAAGAGATAGGTATAAAAGTCATACAACAAAAATTTCCCGAGCTTAAGTACAGAAGTCTCCAGATTAACAAGTGACATCAAGTGTACAAACTAATGAACAAAAGAAAGGCCAATAAAAAAGTGTGACCAAGACGGTCTAATGTTCCCCTCAGCTTGACTAAACTTTGACAGGTTTCTTCCTGGCTATAGCTCCCTGACTTCCCTTTCTTTAGAGCACCTACTGTAGAAAACATCTAATTGTAAATCCTTTCTTTGCTTCATTGAGAGAAAAATCTCCCAGGCTCTTGCCAATTTTACAACCCTGGAATGTCCTTCACTACTTCTTCACTAGCTTGCCCCAGCATTTAAAGATTCTCCCAATTCTTATTTCAGCAGAATTGAGTTCAATCTCTCAACTTGCTCTCAACTTAAGTTGTGTTTGCCTGTTTAACTCATCTGGTGCAATTTTTCTTTGGCAAGTTCATCATCAACAATTTTCAGAACATCAAGGATAAAGAGAGAATCTAAAATAACTCCAGAGGAAAATAAAAGATGATCAATATTCCAAATTTCTAAACAGCATTACTACCTACTACAAAAAAAAGGAGCAATTTTTTCAAGTTATCAGAGAAACTTTAACCTAGAACTCCATCTTTAGCCAAACCAAAAATCAAGAAAAAAGAGTATGAATAGTTTTACAGACACAGAAAAAGTTTTCTCCTTTAAATGTTTAGTTTAGTCAATAGGATTAAAATAAAAGTGTTGGTGTTGAGGTTACTGGGCCGTGCCTTTTATCAAAAGGCTTTATAAAACCAGAAACTTGAAAATAGAAATAAATTCCTATGTTTTCAAGATAGCTATCTTATATACCAGGGCTGCTGTACCAGCAAAGACCACTAACTCTTCAATCTCTGTTCCATCTTTTTTGCAGTGTGGTATTTTGACACAAGATAACTGCTGGAGCTCCAGTCATTCCATGCTTATTCCGGACAATTGGATGAAGATGGGGAAGAACAGCAAATCTTCTCTTTTTAGAAGCTATCCCAAACATTTTACACAAGGTTTCTGTTTATAACTCATTGGCTAACACTTAGTCACATGGCCAGCATGATACAACAGGGTCTAGAAATTTAGCATCATGCTAAATGTAGGGCACTGATATTAAAGAATAATGGTAGAAGAATTTATATGGATAATGATGCAACTAGTATCCATTGTAAGATGGCACTCAAAAAAGTTAGAGAGGATTTAGAGACTGGGAAGACTGTTAAGGTATGAAAAAGGAAGAGAGTATAATAAAAAAGTGAGGACTTCCTTGGTGGTGCAGTGGTTAAGAACCTGCCTGCCGATGCGGGGGACACAGGTTTGAGCCCTGGTCTGGAAAGATCTCACATGCCATGGAGCAACTAAGTCCGTGCACCACAACTACTGAGCCTGTGCCCTAGAGACCATGAGCCACAACTACTGAGCCCCCATGCCACAACTACTGAAGCATGCGAGCCTAGAGCCCGTACTCTGCAATAAGAGAAGCCCCCGCAATAAGAGAAGCCCCCGCAATGAGAAGCCCGTGCACCACAGTGAAGAGTAGCCCTCACTCGCCGCAACTGGAGAAAGCCCGCGCACAGCAACGAAGACCCAACACAGCCAAAAATAAATAAATTTTTAAAATAATAATAAAAAAATAAAATAAAAAAGTGAATTACTAATTTCAGAACATATTTTAGTAGCTCTTTCTTAAAACCAGACAGATAAAATGGACAACAAAATAGCAAATATTCTAGAGATGTAACACAAATATAAAGCATATTTTAATTGATATATAAAGATATAGGTAAAGTAATTCCTGCAACCAGAAACAGAAAAATATAAATTAGTTTCAAGCACATATGAAATATAAAAATTGATTGTATTTGACCACAAAGAAAGTTTCATTAAAGCCTCGAGGAGGTATATCATAACTATTAAATCAAAATGGAACTCTATTTACGTTCCCCCCCAAAAATTTTTGACTCAGACCATTTTCTTCCATAATGAAAATAAATTAGAATTTATTGATAATAAGGCGTCCATGTCTAATATCTTTTCATGATAAAGAAAAAATCTCAGTAAACCCCAGAATAAAGGGAAATTTCTTCAACTTGATAAAGAGTATCTACAAAAACCCTACAGCTAACATCATAATTGATAAGAAAGCCAAAGCTTTCTCACTAAGATCAGTTACAAAAGCAAGGATGTCCCCTCTCACCACTCCTTTTCAACACCATACTGCAAGTTCTAGCTAGTTCAGTAAGACCAGAAAAAAAAAACCAATGTACATAGTTTGTGAAGAAAGACATAAAACTGCCTCTGTTCACAGATAACATTATTGTCTATAAAGAAAATCCTTAACAACAACAACAACAAAACTCATGGAACTAATAAGCTTTTAAAACAAGCTTGTAAGATACAAGGTTATTATACAAAAGTCAGTTGCTTTCCTACATACCAGCAATGAACAAGTGGAATTTGAATTTAAAGCACAACACGTTTATATTAGCATCTCAAAAAAAAATACTTAGGTATAAATCTGACAAATATGTGAAAGATCTGTATGAGGAAAACTACAAAACTCTGATTAAGGAAATCAAAGAAGAACTAAATAAATGGAGAGAGATTCCATGTTCATGGCTAGGAAGACTCAAAATTGTCAATGTGTCACTTTTTCCAAACTTGTTCAATAGATTCAATGTAATCCCGATCAAACTCCAGCAGAGTATTTTATGGATATTGACAAACTGACTCTAAAATTTATGTGGAGAGGCAAAAGTCCCAGAACAGCCAACACAATATTTAAGGAGAACATAGACGAAGTACTGACACTACCAGACTTCAAGACTTACTCTAAGCTACAGTAATCAAGACAGTGTGATATTGGTGAAAGAACAGACAAATAGATCAATGGAACAGAATAGAGATCCCAGAAACAGACCCACATAAATACAGTCAATTGATCTTTGACAAAGGAGCAAAGGCAATATAATGGAGCAAAAATAATCCTGTCAACAAGTGGTACTGAAACAACTAGACATCCACATGCAAAAAAAAAAAATGAACCTAGACGCAGAACTTACACATTTCACCAAGATAAACTCAGTATGAATCACAACCTAAATGTAAAACACAAAAACCATAAAGCTTCTAGAAGGTAACATAAGAAAAAATCTGTATGACCTTGGGTATTGCAATGACTTTTTAGATACAACACCAAAACCATGATCCATGAAGTAAATAATTGATAAGCTGGACAACATTAAAGTTAAAAACATCTGTCTGCAAAAGACAATGTCAAGAGAATGAGAAGACACACCACAGACTGAGAGAAAATATTTGCAAAAGATACATCTGATAAAGAACTATTACCCAAATTATACAAAGAACTCTTAAAATTCAACAATAAGAAAACAACCAACCCTTTCGAAAAATGGGCCAACTACCTGAATAGACACTTCAGAGAAAATATACAGGTGAAAAATAATCATAAAAAGATGCTCTATATCTTATTTCCTCTGGGAATTGGAAATTAAAATGAGATACCGCCACACACCTATTAGAATGGCCGAAATCTGGAACACTGACAAAACCAAATGCTGGTGAGGAGGTAGAGCCACAAGAACTCTCATTCATTACTGGCGCAAATTCAAATGGTACAGCAGTTTGGAAAAAACATGGAGGAAACGTAAATGCTTATCACTAAGTGAAAGAAGCCAATCTGAAAAGGCTACATACTGTATGATTCCAACTATGTGACATTCTGGAAAAGGTAGTATTATGAAGATGGTAAAAAGACCAAGGGTCACTGGGGTTGGGGAGGGTGGCAAGATGAATAGGCAGAGCCCAGAAGATGTGGGGAGTGTGAAAATACTCTGTATGATGCTGTCATACATTCGTCTATTCCCACAGAATGCACAACACTAAACTACACTCTGAGTGGTTATGACATGTGAATTTTGGTTCATCAACTGTAATAAACTGACCACTCTGTGGGGATGTTCATGAGGGCGGGCCGTGCATGTGAGTTGCAGGGGAGGGGAGAGGTTAGTGTAGGGGGAATCTGTTCCCAATTCTTCTGGGAAGCTGCTCTAAAAGAATTAATTCTTAAGATTTTTTTAAAGAGCCAAAGCTGATGTTTTACAAATTAAAAATCATCACATTGAGATTTAAACATTTCAGTAGATGCAGAAAAATCATTTGAGTGTTTCCAGGATTATGGCAGACTAGGTATTTTTTAAAAATTTCTGTAGCCCTGGACCAAATATCAGAAAGTTGCAAAATTCAGTACTGAAACACAGTGAGCTCAAAACGTTGGGAATAACTCTAAAGAGGTAGGAAAATAAAATAGAACTATATAAACTTGAAATTGAAAGAAAACTGTTCATCCTTAATGGAAATGCCAGTGATGGAAACTTAAGAGACAGGGAGAGGAGAGGAGATCAGGTATCGTTACAGTAAAAGAGGGAAGCTGACACAAAACACCAGCCATAATGTTAAGAAATTCAAGAAAAACACTTAGTAAAAGGTGACTAGGGTGTAATTTGTCTCCATATAAGATGACCCACAACTGAATGCACTCCTGCCTGTGCTATCAAGAAATATTACTGGTGACGATGCTGATGACAACAATAATAATGATGATGGAACATTAACAACAACACTAACTGTAGGGTCCCTTAATAATTTGTAACCACAGGCCTGATAACGTTTGGGTCTGGGATTCAAATTTAAAGAACACCTTCCTGAAGGCAGAAAATCTCCAGGTGGAGAAATTAAACTGAATTGATTGCAGCTTGGTAACATCAGCTGATACAGATTGAATAAAACACCAGTCTTCTTTGGATACAATCCTCCTCAATTAAGGTATTCCAGGATCCCACAGATGAAATTCATATAAGTATGAATGTAAAGGAATTATCAAAGAACGGATGATACAAAACATAAATAACAAGTATTGGCATAAGTATATCAAAAACAAGATCAGATTTAGACTTCTAAAAACTTCCGACTTTAGAATTACTAATTGGAGTAAAGCACTACAATGAATAATGTGTTGAAAAGCATAAGTGATAAAAGTACAAAATTAAGTAAGCAACAAAAAAATATCAATAAAAGGCCAGAGAGATTTGAGGAATAACCAAAAACAGATACAGAGTGTGCATGCAAAAGCAAAAATTTAATTGACAGGATAAACACCAGTTAAAGACACAGTTGAAAAGATAATTACTGAATGTACCATAGAATTGTAAGGATTATCCAGTGTTCAGAGAAATAATGAGAAAAAAATATGATTGAGGTTAAGGGACTCAGGAGCAGAAAAAGGTCTATAATATATATAATTGGATTTCTAAACAAGAGAATGAAGGAAGAATTATAAGGAGAGACAATGGATGGAAATAACCCAGAATTAATGAAAGACATACATCCAAAGATAAGAAAGTACAATGTATATGAAGTGAAATAAGAAATGCCCACTGATATATTATTGGAATTGTTAATACCAAGAAAAAGGAAGATTTTCAAAGAAGTCAGAGAAAATGGAGAGCTCTCTAAGGAAGTTACTGTAACATTAAAAGCAGAATTCCCTCATCTCCTGCTACTCTGCCCTTGTTCCCTTGCTCACTCCAGGCCAGCTGTTTCTGGAACATTCCAGACATTTTCTTATCTAGGGACCTTTGATCCGGGTGGTCCTTCTTCCTGAAGCTTCTTCTACATGCTCTTTGTCCTACATTCCCCCGTTAATTCAAGCCTGCCTTAAAATAGCTCCACCTCAAGGATCCTGACAACGGCCATACTAGTTAATATTCGAAGCTTTCCACAACTTCCAACCCACCTTATGTGCTCTACCTTTTATTCCTATAGCACTCATTAATTCTAATGTATTATATTATTTACCAGTAGTGTATCACAGGTTTATTTATCAAATGATCATAAACAACTTGAAAACAACTAATGGGGTTGTAAATAAATTATAGTTCCTCCATGCAATGGGAAATCATATCTTCATTAGAAAGGATCAGCTAACTCTAATTATAGTGTAGGGAACAGTGCCAAGATATTTTGGCACCCAGAAATAAATATATAAATGAAAAAAGCAAAATGCAGAGCTATATGCATAGCACGCTACAATTCTACATGTGTATAGATCATATACATGATCTATATCTGGAAAGAAACGGGTACCTTATAACGCTGGCATCTTCAGGGTGAGCAGACTACCTGGCTGGGGGACAGGTAAGGAAAGGAGCCTCTTTCCCACATCTTACTTCCAAAATTTTCTTCCATGAGAATGTAATAGCTATCAAACAAGTAGATGTAACTACTAAAACGTACAGGCACAGAAGTCTCTTGCTTTTAAATTTATGTATGTGTTAGCTGGATAAATATGAAAGTTAAAAAAGAAAAATGACCTGATTATGTTCCATTTCCTGAAAAAGTAGAACTTTTAATATTTATAGGAAAAATTGCTACCATCATTGTCTCCAGGGTACGCTTCATATTCCCCTTGACCATGACTGAAACATGTTTTCCCTTCTGAAGATAAACAAACGACTCTCTACTACCTCTTTACCTGCTTCAGAGAGAGAAAAGTGCGTGCACCCACACAGACACACACACACACACACTTAACCTGAATCACGACTCTATCATATTGCTCATTTTTCTCAATTGTGTGTTTCATGGAACATTTATGATCAAATATGCCATTGGGCTTTGGTATGTGTTTTTCTCTTCCTCAATCTGGCATCTAGCCATCATCATCCAAGACTATCTTGTGAAGTTACCATCCTCAGGCAAAGTGAGTTTCCACAATCTTTGTCTTTAAGTGACAGGTGGAAAATGTATCACAAAAGTCATACAGCATAGAACAGGCAGTAAGAGCAGATCGGCAATGAAACCGTGAGCCTGCATTCAGGTCAAACAGGGTATTTGCTCTGAGGCAATTAAGGCCAAGTTTATTGTGTCAATGTCAAACTCATGGTAAACATAAAGTTTTTGTTTCTCTCTCATCATGAATAAATCACTTGTTCAACCCAAGTTGTTCAAGGCCTTATCAGGCAGTATTTAATTTCAGTACAGTTGTGCTGACAGGCCTAATCACAATTCTCCTGTTAGTTCTTAAATGCAGAGAAGACCCCCTGAGGATTCCCACTAGGGACAGACTCCCTGGAGCATTTCCCTAAATTTCAGAACGCCTGCCTTACACATGTGTTTTCCTTAAGGCTCTGTGCTTTGCTTTCCAAGGGGGCAGACAGACAATATAAGTATTCACTCCCCAGTGTGAATGCGAGATGCAAGAGCATCGGGCAAACCATCAGGAAACCGGAGTTCTTGTAAGAGGACCCTAACTCTAAATACCCATACATCTTGAAAGGGTCTTTAAGAACCCTAGGTCTCTTTATGTGAAAATAAGTTGGTCAACTTCTAAGACTCCTGAAGTTCTAAAAGCCCATGGATATCTACATGGACACTGGTATATGAAGATATTTAGTTGGTTCTTAAAGGAGTGTATTCATTTACTAGGCTGATATAACTAGTACCATGAACTACGTGGCTTTAAAACAACAGGAATTTACTCACTGTTTTGGCAGCTAGAATTTCAAATTCAAGGTGTTGGCAGGGTAACACTCTCTGAAGACTCTAAGGGAGAATCTATTCCAGACCTATCTCCTGGCTTCAGGTGTTGCCAGCCATCCTTAGTGTTCCTTGGTTTGTACATGCTTCACTCCAACCTCTGCCCCCATCATCACGTAGTGCTCTCCCTGTGCCTGTCTCTGTGTCTCTGCTATCTTACAGAGAGCAGTCCTAGTGGATTAAGGACCCATCCTACTCCAGTATAACTTAATGTTAACTTACATCTGAATTACAACAAAGGTCAGGTCACATTCACAAGTACTGGGGGCAAGGGCTTATACATATTTGGGGGGGTACACAAGTCAACCAGTCAAAGGTGATGCTGTACACTTCTCTACATACACATTTTAAACCAGATGCTCAGATGATGCAATCACTTTGCCAATCTAATATTCGGAGAAACTGAAACACAGACAATTAGAACTTAGAAACCTAAAAATCCCATAGTCACGAAGAGCATCTCAAAGGACATTATCTTTCATGCCTCTGCATTTTATAAGAAAAATGTGCCTCTCAAAAATATTGCTTCTTCAGGAAAATATATTGAAATTGAAACATAAAAGTAAAGAAGATCCCATATCAGATATTATTGCAGGAAATTCAAAATCTCCCTCCCACATAAATATCTGAAGAAACAACTGACTTTAAGAAAATTACAAATTCTGTAAAGTTTAGATGTTATTGTCAAGAAAGTTTTACAGCTTCTGATAAATATACTGCTGCCAGAAAGAATACAGTAGTGAAATTTAGATTTACATAAATAATTTTTTTTTAAACTTTTTTTAAAATTTATTTATTTTTTTTTTTTAATTTTTGACTGTGTTGGGTCTTCATTTCTGTGTGAGGGCTTTCTCTAGTCGTGGCAAGCGGGGGCCACTCTTCATCACGGTGCGCAGGCCTCTCACTATCGCGGCCTCTCTTGTTGCGGAGCACAGGCTCCAGACGCGCAGGCTCAGTAATTACGGCTCACGGGCCCAGTTGCTCCGCGGCATGTGGGATCTTGCCAGACCAGGGCTCGAACCCATGTCCCCTGCATTGGCAAGCAGACTCTCAACCACTGCGCCACCAGGGAAGCCCCAATAATTCTTACTTTACTAAAAATTTTTATTACATTACTGTATGCAATGTAGCATTATAATAATCCTAATTCCAATATGTATTAGAATCTAATAATTGTTAAATTAATTCATTCCCTTGTTTTCAATAGTGAATGGAGTGGATAGAATGTATGGCTGATGTGCATTCAGAAATGTCCTGGTTAAACCAAAAACAAAAAGTTGCAAATGGCTTGTGAATAGTTTTCAAGCTTCTTCCACAGGCTGCTCTGAATACAAGAAGAACCATCCCTAGAGAAGTGGTTATGAAAACTGTACTTCGTTTTGTTAAGGTTCTATGCTCTGCTCTCCAAGGGGGCGGATAGGCAATATACGTATCCATGCTTAAAATCCAGGCTTAATAGAATGGGCTACCTTGTCATCTGGTAAAATCGAGAAGGCTCAAATGGTGTAACCACAAGCTCACCTCCCCATTCTGCTCCTGTGGATGAAGTCCCCTAGCCAAACCACCCAACTTATCCAATAGACCCAGCAGATCCCTGCTTATCCCTGAGTAGTGAGTTTCAATTCCCTGCCAGCCCACAGAAACAAGCAGCAGAATCATTCAAACAAGCCAATCACATGCTCCAGGGGGAAGCAGGGGGAACCTCGCCCTCTTAATACTACAAGGACTGCTTCCTACAGCCAGATTACCCTTTCCACTCCCAAGTATAATCCCGGTACATCCTGCACGGCATGCAGGATCCTCCTCTCCCAGGCTGTGAATATAGGTGACTCATGAAATGGCTGTTGATTTCATCTGTCCAAAGTCGGGGGTCGTGTGTTCCACCATCCACATAACCCTAGGGCAGGAACACCTTCCTCACCAACGGCGTCAAGAGGAGGCAGTCAAAACATACCTTTAGTTAAATAACTACCTAAGCAAGAAACCTGTAGAATCTTACAGCATTTCCGTAAGTATTTCGCACTTGGCCAGACAGTGTCGCTAGGTCTCATGGGGCAGGAAGAAGCCACAGTTACCTGTGCAGGACCATCTTCTCACAAGTCACGTGTTATACGAGGATACAAACAATATTGCGCCACCTGGTGGACAAAAAGGAGGCTAACTGGGCTACCTGATTACAGTCGTGTGAAAATAAAGAGTATTCTGGCTAAAGAGACTGAGTTGATTAGAGTTTGGATTAAAACTTAGAAGCTTTGAAAGAGATGTTTGTCATATTTACTTGTTCATAAGCCAATTTTTTGAGGAAAACCTTGTAACGTTTAACAGCATCTAGTCTTTTTGTTTGTTTGTTTGTTTTCATTTTTGGCTGTGTTGGGTCTTCATTGCTGCGCACGGGCTTTCTCTAGTTGTGGTGAGCAGGGGCTACTCTTCGTTGCGGTGTCCAGGCTTCTCATTGCGATGGCTTCTCATTGCGGAGCACGGGCTCTAGGCACGCGGACTTCAGTAGTTGTGGTACGTGGGCTCAGTAGTTGTGGCGCACGGGCTTAGTTGCTCCACAACATGTGGGATCTTCCCAGACCAGGGCTCGAACCTGTGTCCCCTGCATTGGCAGGCAGATTCTTAACCACTGCATCACCAGGGAAGTCCAGCATCTAGTCTTTTGCAGAACACATTTTAGGAACACTATTTACACTCTTGGATCCTATGTACACCTTGACCACCCATCTCCATGTAGCAAACAGAGCCATCTATCTAAAATCCCAATAGGACCATGTCCTGCCCCTGCTTGAATTCCTTCGGTCTCTCTCCATCCCTTAAAAAAGCACAAGCTACTAAGTATCACATACAAGGCGTTCAATGACCTGACTCCCAGTCCCCTTCTTCAGTCTCGTCTCTCATGGCTGACAGTGGCTTTTCTTTTTAGGCAAAGAAAGAATGAGTTTGTGTACAGCCCGAGGAGAAGTACTGAGTGGAGAGGAAGAAGTTAAATATATATGAGGGAGGGGATGAACAACAGAATGCTATATATATGAGAGAGGGGATGAATAATAGAATGATATTCTGGACAAGGTTGGAGGTGGGCTCGAGGGCTTAAATAGAGACATAGCTCCCACTCCAACCTTGACATAGTGGAGGTAAGACATGGGTGGCAAGAAATGAATGTTGGGGTGGAAAAGCAGCAGGAGTGTTACTGAAAGCCCCTATATTCTCACTCAAGTAGAAGAAAGATCATCTGCTGAGGCTGAAGGGAACAGGGATTGAGCTGGTGTTTTGAAGAGCAAGGTGAAATTTCGGATTTTATCCATGCAAACAGGAGGTGGATGCTACTAAGAGCTCGCTGAGGGCCAGTCTGAGGAAAGGCTCTAATGTGTAAGGGTATGTGCTTTAGCCAAATGTAATTCAGTCCCACCCAGGGGCGGAACTATCGAAATAGGGAATGAATTATTTCATTTCTCCAAAGTTATTGTTTAACCAGACTATTCAGTGAGAAGTCGTTTCCAAGATAATTGATAAAAAATATAGTTCCTATCACTGAAGAAATAGGCTCATTGGATGTGATGGGTGAACCAAAGAAAAGAGAAGGACATGACTTGGAGATAATGAAAGCTCCTAAGGAGCAGAGATCTGAGATCAAATACAATATGGATACCAAGCGGGAAAGAGGGGGGTGGGTGGGATGAACTGGGAGATTGGGATTGACATATATACACTACTGATACTACGTATAAAATAGATAACTAATGAGAACCTACTGTATAGCACAGGGAGGTCTAGTCAATGCTCTGTGGTGACCTAAATGAGAAGGAAATCCAAAAAAGAGGGGATATATGTATACGAATAGCTGATTCACTTTGCTGTACTGTATAAACTAGCACACTATTGTAAAGCAACTACACCCCAATAAAATTAAATTAATAAAATACCATATGGAGACCTGAATTGGTGGTAAGATTGTGCTCATATAATGGACTTTTAATATTTACCATTTCTGAGATTAGAATACTTCTAAAGGATAAGACAGTCTAGCCAATCTCTCAAAATCCCCTATAATTATGTGAATGGTTGGAGTAAAGAGAGAGAGATTATTAAATTGTTCCCAAATCTTTAGTGAATGTGGGGAGTGTATCTTTTATGATATTTTGATTTTAAGTGACAGAAAAATCTAAGGAACCTAGAGAATTTATTGGCTTTCGTATCTGAAAAAATTATAAGGCTGGTTTCATGGATTTAAGGGTTTAAATGATATTATAAAGATTATATCTATCACTGAGTTCAGCTTTGCTATTCTTTGCATGTTGACTTTACAACAGTTTCCACATGGCAGCCAAAAGTCTGTAGCATCTCCAACTACATATCATATTATATGCAAATCTGGCAGGAAAGCACCTCAAATCAAAGCACTAGATTTAGCTCTAATTGTAACCCAACCCTCAAACAAACACCATCCAGAGGTTTGGGGGCACTAATTGACTAGAGCTAAAGCATACTTTCTACTCCTAGAAAAGAATGAGACCTCACCCAAACCTGAAGAATTGAGATTGAGGAAGGCACAGATCTCAAATGGAAGTCATGGTCTGTTAAAAGAACTAAGATGAATGAATGAGGAAAAACCTCCTCAAGCCACCATTCCTCTAGAGCCTCTCAACCTCAAAAACCATATGATTCGAGCCCCAAGATATTGTACAGAACAAATTAACCAGCTATGTTGCTCCTATATAATAAGAATTTCCAACTTCCTAGCCCTCCACATAACCTCAACTCAGTCTAATTCATGTTTTACAGTCTGTCACTTTCAAAATCCCACTATGGTACCAATTTCCATTTCAGTTAAGGTTAGTTGCAAGAGAAACCAAAACTACATATTTCAAACAAATAGCAGCAAAGAAATTGAAAGGAAATATGGGAGATCAACCCATTTTTTTCAAAGCCTGAAAAATCAGTCTCAAAGCCCACGGACAAAGGCAATTCTGAATGTTGGTTATCAAGAACTCAACTTCACTTTCATCATGGAAATACAGGATTGAATAAGCTCCCATCTTTTTCAACATTTTATGTAACTGTGTCCAAGACTCCATTTCCAGGGAAAAAGCAGTTGATTGGCCTAGCTCAGGTGATGTAGATCATGACTAAAGGAGAGGTGGGTGCATTAAAAATCATGTTAGAATGATCCAAAGACTAAGAAGATGTTATATTATCAGGACACCAAAAACAAAAAGCTGGCCACTACAGGTAGTAATGCAAAAGTCTGTTTTGCTGGAGAGAACAGCAAGAAAGCACAGAGTAGAGTGGTAATCATTTTGCAACACAGAAATGTATCCAATCAGCACGTTGTCCACCTTAAACTTACAAGGTTATGGCTCAATGATAGCTCAGTAAAAAATTAAATAAAAACTCAGTATGAAAAATAAATTCAATTCATGGGGGCAGTGAGAGGGGAGAATTAGCACAGAGAATGGTAAAGCCAGAGAGTATAAGCTTCAAAGGAGAATGAGTACAACCATAAAAGAGTAATGAAACATCATAATCATTCATTATTCTTGACACTATTAATGAAGAACCTGAAGACTGGAAAGAGAAGCCAGGGGAGGGGGTATTTTACAGGGCAGTGGTGTCTACGTGGGAGATCAAGGGTTTATCTAGGAAAAAGGCACTGCAAGAATTCTTTGGAAGAATGACTGCGCAAGACTGGGTCGACACCAGGGAGAAAGAAGAAAATTGCAAGACATCATTCAACCAACAAATATCTTAACATGTATCATAATTGTTCATGCGGTAGGACATGGGTACATTTAAAAGACGTATAAGATACGGTCCCTGACTTCAGGTCTATAGGCTCTAGTGATTCATCACTGATTAATAGAACTTTCTGCTATGATGGAAATGATCTATAACCTGTGCTGTCCAGGATGGTAGCCATTAGTCACATGGGGCGACTGAGCACGTGAAATGTGGTTACTGTGAAAAGAATTGGCTTTTGAATTGTATTTCATAATGAATTAAGTTTAAATATACATAGCCACATGTGACTAGAGGCTACACAGCACAGTTCTGGATTATAGTGTCATACAAAATAAAAGGTGACCCATACAAGATAAAATAGCATTAAGTTATAGTATAAAATCCTCCAAGTTTTGTAAACATAAATTTCCAAGAGGCTTTAGATTATACTTGCATGAATAAGAATTCAAAAATTATTGTTAAATTCATCAAAATTCCTATAGGTGGCTTGATAAAAAGGTGGACATAAGTCATCTTTTTAGGATGTTAGTCCATCTTAGAATGCAACTAGTTAGAAGTGGTATGGCGGCATTCACAGGAGAGAAGACAAGGTCCAGGATATCAAGGAGAAAATCACCCGAACTGGGAACATTCACAGCCCTGAAGCTGACAGCAGGGGCACACGTCCAAACCTGAGGCTATTCCAGAGGTAACCATAGACGTTCCTCTGCCAGCCACTCATAACTAGTTATCCTGATTTAACCATAGACGTTCCTCTGCCAGCCACTCATAACTAATTATCCTGATTTTGTCCTCCAAGTTTCTTGTGAAAACTGCTTCTCTAATATGAAAGTAACTGAGGATTTCTAGTACATACTCTTTTTATTCCCTCTACCTATCAGGTACTATTCCTACCGATGTAGTTAATAAGTGGTGCGATCAGACAAATTTGAATTTGTACACCTACTGACTTAGGTCATTTGGAGAAAACTGCTTCAGAGGTGACTGCCTTTTCTTTTCTGAAAACAGTCCTACAGAGGTCACCAGGTGAACTGAGCAAAAATACTTAAGTTGTCAAGGAGTTTCTTCTTCATATTTCGTTTCCCCTTTTAACCAGTTTGAAGACAGACATAGTCAATTTTTTTTTTTCCATTGAGACATTTTCCCAGGTACCAGACCATTTGCTAAACAATAAATATTTGTAATCATCAGTGCAATGAGGGAAGCTCCAGTATTATGCTCACTGTAGACAAGAGGTAACTAGTGCCCTGAGTGGTTAAGTAACCTGTCCAAGGTCAAGAACTTGATTTGGTGGAACCAGGACTCAGACAAGGAAGTCTGGTTCCAGAGTCTTTGAAACTTCTCACCATCCTGCTTCTCTCAGCTCACACCTACCCATGCATGCTCACACATTCACAACCCACACCTGGCCTTGAAGATATGAACATCCTCAACAGAAGGTTTGCCATGAATAGAAGAGTAGGGATGTGGAACAGCATTGAACGTTTCTGTAAAGATATAGTCCAGAATTACTGAAGTATGGATTACAAATAAAATGGCAGAAGATTAAAGATACAGACAATGGTGAAATCCTAAAGAGCTTATAAACTAGGCTTGAAAGTTTAATCTGTGTACAATGGGCTGATATTTTCTAAAATGTGTATTGAAACACAGTCCCAGTAAAAGCTTAAAGATTTAATAATCAAATAAATTACGGAAGTGCTGCATACTATGTCTGCCTGGTACTGCATACTATGTCTGTCTGGTACATACAATGCACATGGTCTCCTTAAACATACTGAGAAGGCCTGCAATTAAGAAGTTGAACGTTGTGTAACTCTACATTTTACACACTATTTGTGAAATATGCCTCCGTGCATATGCATATCTGTAGAATCTAGTAGCAGGTCCACATGATCTACTTTGAATCCCTTCAGTAAGCACAGGAGGATTTTAAACCAGGGATCATTTCATATTACAGACACATCACTAACCAGAAGGGGAAAGATGAAGTAAAAGAAAGTGGGGTTTTGGAGGAGGGGAAAACAGTTAAAATATGAATGTAGGAATGAGGCAGTAAACATAGAAACATGAAAATGAGCAAATTTGTGACATACTTAAGGAAAAAGGACTTAGTGACTAATTTGATATGGGGAGTGAAGAGAGATGGATGAGAACGTCTTCTAGATTTCATGGGTGTATAATGGTAGCATTAACGGGAAGAGAAATCGGCTTTGTTGAAATAAAACAAATAGATATTCATGCACATTAAGTTAAATGTTACTATGGGACATTTAATCGGAACTATGCAATAGGCTGCTGACGTATGTTTGCTTCATTCACACCACTTCTCAAATGTGTAATTTTATTTGTATTTACATATTCTTTTGTTTACTGATGATTCCCCTACTAAATATAAAGTCCTTGAGACAAACATGTAATGGATGCTTAATAAATAACTTTTTGTGGAATACATAATTCATGTTGCAGAGAAATTATTTTTATTGAGGATTTACTATAGGTTGAATATTTGTTTCCCCACGAAATTCATAAGCTGAAACCAAATCCCCAGTATGATGGTATTTGGGGGAGGGGGTTGGGATGCAATTGGGTCATGAGAGGGGAGCCCTGATGGGTCCCCTGGTGGGTCATGAGGGGTTAGTGCCTTTAGAAGAGACCCTAGAGAGCTCCTTTGTCCTTTTTGCCACATGAGGTTAGAGTGACAAGACAGCCATCTCTGAACCAGGACGAGGGCCCTCACCAGACCCCAAATCTGCCAGTACCTCGTTCTAAGACTTCTAGCCTCCATAATTCTGAGAAATTGATTATGTTTGCTTACAAATCACCCAGGCTATTGCATTTTTATTGTAGCAGCCCAAGCTAAGACAGTAGGACAATTTTTTTTTTTTAAGTAAAAGATGATACCTTCCCTCTCCTATGTAGAGAGCCCAGAGGACCAAACACCTTAGTCCTTTCACAGACTAGGGTGGGCTGAGGTTGGTGTGCAGGCTAACAGTCAGTGTACCTTTGCCTCAACCCGTTTTAGGAAAAGGATTCTTCAGAATTCCCAATAGAGAAGTTTGCCTCTCCACCCCTGGGGGCTGCAGGAAACCTGCTCTGATTTGCAGATCTCTTCAGCCTCCCACTCTGAGCTTCTATAACATCTGACAAAGGCCCAAGATAGACACAGGCTGAGTGTGTGATGTGCTCCAGCCTCTGGTTTATCAGACACCCCATGCATGGTGTTCTGTTACAGCAGCCTGAAAGGTCTGTGACACGGTATAAATAGTACAGTGAAATCCAGTAGTTTGGCTGCAGGGTTTAAGTCCCAGGGGGGAAGGGGCAATGCTGTGGCCACATCTCCTTTGTCCCAAACTCCACGGAGAGGACTAGCTCAGGCAGGCACCACAAACACAACGTGTAGAGCTACACAGCCTTCCCAGGCCCGAAGATGCGGAGCAGGGGATCAAATCACTGCTGTGAAGGGATGAAGAAGACTGCTACAATACTTTATCACTTCTTTACACCTTCCATAATTCTCTCCATTCTGGACCTAAGAGGGCTCCTCCTCCTATGAGGTCCTACCAGGAGGCTCGAGAAACTGAACACAGTAGGGTCCGAAAGAAGGGAGAAACATCATTTATATCATGGCTGGCTCTTGGTCTGGGCCTTCAGCTTTCTGCATTTCCCAAGGGAAGCTCACCCAGCTATCACGGGACAAGGATTTGGGACGGGAGACAGTAATAAAGTACATCTGGCAGGGAGACATTCTGCCTTTCCTTCCAGAAACTACGTACGGTAGTGGGTGATTTGCAGAGTGCAGATGTGGCAAATGCCAATCATTCTACAAATGTGACAGATTAATAGATATTGTATCTACTTATAACAATCATATATAGGCAAATTGCTTGATGCTTTTGAGTTCCTGGATGACTTCTTCACACACTGAACTGTTTCAAAAGCAAAAAATGATGACAACATCTAGGTTTCTATACTGTCTATAAGTTCCATGCCTGCATAAATAAGACAAAGTCTAAAATATTAGCCAATCATCTTTTGAAGTCAAAATGCGTATCAAATAGGTCTGGAATCTAATTAACATGGGTTATATATTTAGTGTACCTTAAGAAACCATTCTCACATCATTTAGTAAGGAACTACTTTAAAGTCCACTAGAAAACATGCAGTATTCTCAAATACCCACCTACTACCCTTATTTTTCCAGTACTTAGAGGTACTACTTAGAAGGACACCAGTCATAATGGATTAAAGACCCCAAATGAGGTCCAGAATGACCTCATTTCAACTCAACTATAATTGCAACCACCCTATCTCCAGATAAGGTCACATTCGTAGGTACTGGAAGTTAGGATTTCAATGTATCTTCTGTGGGGACACAATTCAACACACAATATGCACCTTGCCAGGATAGTATTTGATCCCCATAACAAAATTTTACATCTGATGAGGAGAAACCTGACTTGAGTTACCATAGCAGATAATCCCAGCCTGTTAACCTCTAAGTTCACAGATCCAAGCTGTTTAAGGACGTGTATCACCCCTTTGGCTAAGATACTAACAACATGGACACAGATATACCCTTAATCTTCCTCCAACCTTCCCTCAAAGAGATTTACCACCACATCCTAGGGTAACTAATGCACCAGGGAAGAAAGCTTGCTCAATTTTGGAGGGGCTTGCAAGAAATTGGTTCTGAGTTGAGGTTAATCTAGAGAGACCCCAAATGTCACTGTGGTGTGATCAGAATGGAAGTTTGTGAATACCAGATAATAAGTGGAGTTTTGACCCATTAGGGCTGGAGACTACTTTTGTGGTTACTTCCTGAGTTCCTCAATTTACAAAGAAAAAGAACATATTCAGCAATTAGCAGAATCCCCATCTTGATTCCCTGGTTCATGGAGTGAAGGGTATGGAAGGAAGAACCAGATGAAAGCCCACTGAGATTCCTTTTTTTACCAAGATAGTAAACCAAGGGCAATACAGTGTCTCTGGAGGAACGTGGAAGATTGTTCCACCACCAAAGACTTCAAAGATGGTGGTGATTCCCATCACATCCCAATTTAACTCACTTGTCAAATTTATGCAACTTATTTACATCATTTTCTCCCTTTTCTTCTTGTAATACTCTGCCTTCCACCATCCTGGTGACTTCAGAAGCTGGTTTATGTTCTCTTCCTATCTCTGAAGTCATTCTCCATGTTTACCTCTAACAATCTCTTTTCACAATGCCTTTTACCTTCTCAAAATCCATTAGTTCTACTTCCACTCATCCCAGTTACAATCTGAACTTTATCATCACTCAAAATTAAGTCATGTCTCCATCTGTAACTCTGATAATTCCCCTTCTGATCATGGCCTCATTTCTATTTCTCTGCTTTCAAATTTTTAAATCACAGTGTCTTCCATTATCATCACTCTATTATCCAATTCTAAGTAACCCCTAGTAAAATTTTACTTTATTTCCAAGAAGAAGTAATAAATTGATGTTTGGGACCATTGTAAGTTTATGCAATCATACCTTAGGTGAACTCTCACTGATAAACTGGAAATTCACTAATCCAGGCTTTATTGGTATCTTAATGCATTTCCATAGTACCTGACCCAAACTTTCTATTTTGTTACCCTGTAAATCTCCATTTTGTTTTAGAGAAAACTTTCCTCTTTTTTTACTTAAAAATATTTATATTTTCATCCTTCTCTCCTATCATTTGACTCTGAGAAAATATGGCAAAATACTTGAAAGAGTGAGCAGCAGCTGGTCCATTTAGTTTTTCCAAAGGTAAATAATAACCAGACATTTAAATTCACCACCATTTATTCATTCCTAATCTCTTTTGAGCAATGGCAGTGTTTCATTTTTGACTAAATCATTTTTCGTATTATATTCTTCTTGCTTTCAAGTATACAGGTCCAACCAGGAAAACACAACCTCACTAGGTATTTCAAATAGAGGAGATCTACTGCAGGGGATTCGTAGATGTTTAGATTCTGTAAAAGCCCACATAGCTGGTATCCATGCTTCTACTACAGGACACTATATAGCTGGTGTTCAGAATGCCAGAGGCTGGAGATAGACTAACTGTTGCTGCTAGAATAACACTGACAGCAACTGGAAAACCAGGAAATCCCTCTTCTCTTTCTCCTCCTTTCCAATCTTCTCTAGTACTTTCTATTAGCAGAAACTAACAGCATGCTGTTTTTCAAGCGAATCTGGGAAATACAATCTGCAGATTCCCAGCCTCATCATTACCAAGTTGAGCACAGAAGCATGGGCTTGGAGCAAAGAGACTATAGGGAATTACTAGCACATCACGGCAAGAAAGTGTCTTTATTCCAGGCTGAGACACAGCATTGTTCAATAGTGAAAGCCCACTTAATAGTGTCAGTTCAGCTTGGAATTAAAATCCAGCTTCACCTTTTCTAGCTGAACACCAAACTTCTCCTTCTCAGTTCCTTCCTCTGTACAATGAGAATTAAAATGCATTATTTAGAAGGATTTTGAATGGTTAAATTGAGTAAGGAATTATATACAAAAGAGTACCCAACAAAAGGATCATATACTATGATCAAGTGGGGTTTATCCCAGGAATGCAAGGATTCTTCAATATACGCAAATCAATCAATGTGATACACCATATTAACAGACTGAAGGAGAAAAACCATATGATCATCTCAATAGATGCAGAGAAAGCTTTCGACAAAATTCAACACCCATTTATGATAAAAACCCTCCAGAAAGTAGGCATAGAGGGAACTTTCCTCAACATAATAAAGGCCATATATGACAAACCCACAGCCAACATCGTCCTCAATGGTGAAAAACTGAAAACATTTCCATTAAGATCAGGAACAAACAAGGTTGCCCACTCTCACCACTATTATTCAACATATTTTGGAAGTTTTAGCCACAGCAGTCAGAGAAGAAAGAGAAATAAAAGGAATCCAAATCGGAAAAGAAGAAGTAAAGCTGTCACTGTTTGCAGATGACATGATACTATACATAGAGAATCCTAAAGATGCCACCAGAAAATTACTAGAGCTAATCAATGAATTTGGTAAAGTTGCAGGATACAAAATTAATGCACAGAAATCTCTTGCATTCCTATACACTAATGATGAAAAATCTGAAAGAGAAATTAAGAAAACACTCCCATTTACCATTGCAACAAAAAGAATAAAATATCTAGGAATAAACCTACCTAAGGAGACAAAAGACCTGTATGCAGAAAATTATAAGACACTGATGAAAGAAATTAAAGATGATACAAATAGATGGAGAGACATACCATGTTCTTGGATTGGAAGAATCAACATTGTGAAAATGACTCTACTACCCAAAGCAATCTACAGATTCAATGCAATCCCTATCAAACTACCACTGGCATTTTTCACAGAACTAGAACAAAAAATTTCACAATTTCTATGGAAACACAAAAGACCCCAAATAGCCAAAGCAATCTTGAGAAAGAAAAACGGAGTTGGAGGAATCAGGCTCCCTGACTTCAGACTATACTACAAAGCTATAGTAATCAAGACAGTATGGTACTGGCACAAAAACAGAAATACAGATCAATGGAACAGGATAGAAAGCCCAGAGGTAAACCCACGCACATATGGTCACCTTATCTTTGATAAAGGAGGCAAGAATTTACAGTGGAGAAAAGACAGCCTCTTCAATAAGTGGTGCTGGGAAAACTGGACAGCTACATGTAAAAGTATGAAATTAGAACACTCCCTAACACCATACACAAAAATAATCTCAAAATGGATTAAAGACCTAAATGTAAGGCCAGACACTATCAAAGTCTTACAGGAAAACATAGGCAGAACACTCTATGACATAAATCACAGCAAGATCCTTTTTGACCCACCTCCTAGAGAAATGGAAATAAAAACAAAAATAAACAAATGGGACCTAATGAAACTTCAAAGCTTTTGCACAGCAAAGGAAACCATAAACAAGATGAAAAGACAACCCTCAGAATGGGAGAAAATATTTGCAAATGAAGCAACTGACAGAGGATTAATCTCCAAAATTTATAAGCAGTTCATGCAGCTCAATATCAAAAAAACAAGCAACCCAATCCAAAAATGGGCAGAAGACCTAAACAGACATATCTCCAAAGAAGACATACAGATTGCCAACAAACACATGAAAGAATGCTCAACATCATTAATCATTAGAGAAATGCAAATCAAAACTACAATGAGGTATCATCTCACACCAGTCAGAATGGCCATCATCAAAAAATCTACAAACAATAAATGCTGGAGAGAGTGTGGAGAAAAGGAAACACTCTTGCACTGTGGGTGGGAATGTAAATTGATACAGCCACTATGGAGAACAGTATGGAGGTTCCTTAAAAAACTAAAAATAGAACTACCATACGACCCAGCAATCCCACTACTGGGCATATACCCTGAGAAAACCATAATTCAAAAAGAGACATGTACCAAATTGTTCATTGCAGCTCTATTTACAATAGCCAGGACATGGAAGCAACCTGAGTGTCCATCAACAGATGAATGGATAAAGAAGATGTGGCACATATATACAATGGAATATTACTCAGCCATAAAAAGAAACGAAATTGAGTTATTTGTAGTGAGGTGGATGGACCTAGGGTCTGTCATACAGAGTGAAGTAAGTCAGAAAGAGAAAAACAAGTACCGTATGTTAACACATATATACGGAATCTAAGAAAAAAAAAAAGGTCATGAAGAACCTAGGGGCAAGAGGGGAATAAAGACACAGACTTACTAGAGAATGGACTTGAGGATATGGGGAGGGGGAAGGGTAAGCTGTGACAAAGTGAGAGAGTGGCATGGACATATATACACTACCAAACGTAAAATAGATAGCTAGTGGGAAGCAGCCGCATAGCACAGGGAGATCAGCTCGGTGCTTTGTGACCACCTAGAGGGGTGGGATACGGAGGGTGGGAGGGAGGGAGATGCAAGAGGGAAGAGATATGGGAACATATGTATATGTATAACTGATTCACTTTGTTATAAAGCAGAAACTAACACACCATTGTAAAGCAATTATACTCCAATAAAGATGTTAAAAAAAAAAAGAGTACCCAACAACTAGTAGCACTCAAGTGTCTATGACTTTCCTCCCTGTCGTACTCCCATGCACCTTATGGCTCATCCTATTTCTCCCTATTCCAATTGATATTTCTATTTCTTCTCCATTGAATCATCTTTGTACTGTTTGTTTGAATCCCCAGTGCCCTGAAACCTGGACCTATTCTTTACTCCTTTTATATCCCTTACCCTGCAATTCATTTAATCAAAATTTAAATCACACTTCTATGTGAATGACTCCCAGTTCTGAATATTCAATTCAGACTCTCTGAAGTTCCAGACACACATATCCAGTTAGTCACTGAATAGCACCATCTGATCATCTGAAGATACCTTAAACCCAGTATTTCAAGGTGGAACCCATTCTTCCTCCACCCAAACCAACACCAACACCAACACACACACACACACACACACACACCCACCCCCACTACTCCAGCTCTATTTCCTTTGGGGGCTAATGCTACTCCTAAATACTCAAGGCAAAAGACCCAATAGAAATCTTTCAAATACTCTTCCTTCACTCCATTTAGCCAACTCTGTCCCATCAACATTGACTATGTCTCAACGTATTTATCAAACTCGACCACTGCAGTAGCACCTAACTTAGATTACAAACATGTCTCTTACTGCTTCTATGCATCTTACACACTATTGTAAGGTTACTCTTCTCGAAGTGTAATTTTAATAGCATTGTCCGCCCATAATGTTAATAGCATTAATATTTTTATTTCTGCCTAGTGAATTAAAACTAAACATCCACCCTGGCATTCAGGGCTATTTCTAGTATATATCTAATCTAATGTTTTATCATTCCCTTTCTCTATACTTAATAGTTAGTCCACTCAAAAACAAAAACAAAAAAACTGTAGTCTTTCTATGGATGCTGTTGCTTCTTCTTTTGGTCTACACAATACTATTCACACTTCTTTTAGGACCCTTCTTCTATTTTACTTTCATATGCAGTAATTGGAGAACAAAAGTGGGGAATAACTTTGCTGAAAACACAAAAAAAGAAATAGACATATATATCTTTGAACCATACTATTTATTTTTAGGAATGGGAGATTTGATCATGCAAAATGATTGTGATGCTCAGATTTATAGAGGCACAAAAAAAGAGTGTACTAATGAGGGTAAAGCAAAATTTTAGGGCATTTCCAGAAATATCCTGAAATTTCTACTTTCTTGGATTAAATAATAATAGGGCCAAGGATTGGGTCTAAATATACATAATCTAAAA
Organism: Eubalaena glacialis; assembly: GCF_028564815.1. NCBI lineage: Eukaryota > Metazoa > Chordata > Mammalia > Artiodactyla > Balaenidae > Eubalaena > Eubalaena glacialis. The sequence continues at coordinate 7,287,495 of NC_083730.1, forward strand.
CCTGAGAGATGAGTGTGATTGTTAATCTGTCTATATTCAGAGACTCCCTTTGGGATCAAATGCTATTCAACCTAGGAAACACATTGCCTGATACTTCCATCTGGAGTGAGGTCCTGCTGGCTCTGGATCAGAGACATAGCTACTGGATCAAGGAGGAAGGATAGTGACAAAATTGTTCTTTATGCTGCTTTGTCCTTGTCTTATCCCATCTATTAAGCAGTAAAATGTTGGAGAAATGAGATTCTTGAGTATATTTCTACAACTTATAGCGAAGAGTCTTGCCCAAAGTAGGTGACTGATAAGTTTGTTGAAAACGATCACTGAATTTTCTCATTTTGAAAAACAGAAATTTGACTAATTGTTTAGACAAGCTCTAATCAACACATCCCAAATATCATCTTTCTGGCAGAATTCTTCCTCATCAATCTTTCGTCAGAAAGTAGTTACTGAGAAGGTCTCTGCTGATGTTTGGAACTGTGATGCCTGAGCAGGAACCCAGGACTGCTGCCAGCAACGTCCCCAAAAACTGCAGGAGAGGACATGCCTTCTACCTTCCAATATCCTGCTCGACTCCCATCAGCAGAATCTTCTTCCTCCAGTCCTTCCAGTAACTCTATAATAAACGCCTTGTATTAAAGTTTGTTTGAAAAAAATAGTTGCTAAGCCTATACAATCTCATGTGGCCAAAATATTCTCTATTTGTCAGTATAGTTACAGCATAATTTCTGATTGTCTAAAGGAATGATGATATGAGTGCACCAAGAACAGAGTCTTTGGTATGGATACCAAGGGGGGAAAGGGGAGGTGGGATGAATTGGGAGATTGGGATTGACATATATACACTATTGATACTATGCATAAAATAGATAACTAACGAGAACCTACTGTATAGCACGGGGAACTTTTGGAATAAAGTAACCTACTGAAATCTCAACATATTTGGTATGATTAACAAAAGATGCTTTTGGTTTTCCCCCTGTTCGTGTTTCTCTGAGGTGGCTATGCCTGATTAGGAGAGGTCCTGGTGAGATAAGTTCAGAATTTCATAATACATCATCTCCCAAGAAGAGTCTAAAAGTGATGTGATTGAATAAATGGAGTTTGAAACAAGCTACTTACAGAGTAATAACAAATTTTGAACATAAAGTTGCATGGTTGCCAGGTCCCCTGTGGGATATTGTGGCTAAGAAAATTCTATTATCCAGATCGTATTAATATAGGGATAAAAAAAGGATGTATCAGGAACTTATTAAAATGAATGCCACTGTATTACTCTGGGTAAAAATGATGATCCGGAAATTAATATTGGGTGCCTTTCCTCCTTCTCATCAAGCATCAGTCATATTTTAATGGTAGGATTTGTGTTGCACTTCCTGGTTTTGTCTTTACATTTTCTTTGTCTGTTTTATGGTGATAAAGTTTGTTGCTCTTAGGGCCTTACTTCCAGCTTCATGTCCTCCAGCAGTACGTACGGTGGCCACCAGGGAAATTACCTGATGGGATAGCCAAGGTCATGTTCAGAAGTGAGGGAGTAACTTGAAAACTTCTGATGTCTTCTTCAAATCTTATCATTTAAAAATGTCCACTTTTAATATAGTTTCCACTATTACTTTATTAATATAGAATAGTTACATAATGTGTAAAAACCTGTATACAAAATAAATGATATGTATATGCAACAAAAAAAAACTTATGTAAATACTTGTAACTTTTACTAATGAAGTGTGTGACCAAAAACATTTGGACCCTCCTGTCCTCATAAGCCAGTTAGTCACGGTCCTTGAGGTAGAGGAAAAGGGAAAACCAAGAGTGGCCATCAATGCCGTCAGGAGGATTCTCTGAAAATAGTTCAGCAGTATGTGCTATTTGAAAGGTTTGGAGGTCATAAGGCATCAGCCACGCAGTCACCCTGACCAGGTGGTGTCGTGCTGCCTTTCACCAATGACAGCTCTGCCAGAACGAGAGAAGCATCTCAAACCATCCCCCTTAGTGTCTCCTCTTTTTCTAGTACCACCAAGTTAACTAACAGTCTCCAATTCAGGCTCAGTTTCTGCCCATTTCCAGTTAATTCTTGAGCAGGACAGATGGGGCTACATACTAGCTGGGCGATACAGATAAGCTGTCCAGCTCCGAGAACAAGGTGTGGCAGCCCCAGGACCATTCCTGGGCACCACAGTCTCTCCCCACCTCCAGTTCATCTGCCTGTTCCTTTGCACTGGACCTCGCTTCCCATTCTCTCACCTGCCTACAGGTGCTGGAGCCTGTGCTGCACTAAGGACCCCTCCAGCCTTTGCCAGCATCCTCTTGATTGGATAAAGTACATTTCCTCAAACACATTATTGGCTCCAACTGTATTCTCAATGAGCAATGCCTCTACCCAGACTATGTATAGACTGACTACCTAGAACTGTCAGCCACCATTCCCTACCTACACAGCCCTGTGCATCTAAGCCTGTTCTAGACACTCAGCTAGGCACTGATAGTACAGCACTGAAGCCAAATCTGTTCCATGGGACTTATAATTAAGAGGAACTCTCGTGAATGCTGATTCTCACTCCCCCATAGTTGCCCTAACTCACTTGACCTTAGGTGTTCTTTTGTTTATGAAAGTAAGTACATGTGGTAAACATCATAATGGACTATTAAACTAGTCACCAACCATACTTCCCCCCCCAAATATTTTTAAGCTCACAGAACTTTCCAATATATATGTATATATACTACAAGTACATATATAATTACAGTATATTAAATGTATTAGCCTTAAAAAGCAGAAACAAGTATATTCTATATGCATTGTTCTGTAATCTGTGTCTACTTCAACATCACATGAAAATCTCATATCAGCATACACCAGTTTTATTTTTTCTTAATAGTTACATAATACTCCATATAGAAAGAACACCAGCTGTTTCCCTTAGGGATTTATTATACAGCTGAATTAATTCTTCTTGTTCTAAGTTCTTCCTCCACTTTCCCAGCAGTTCACCCAAAGTCTGAGTAAGCTTCAAAATCACGGCCACAGAAATTGCTAAGCACATATACACAAACACACATATACAAAAGTAAGTACTTTTGAAATAAGGAGGGACGATAAGATAGGATATTGAAAGCTAGGGGAAAAAAACACTTCCAAAAATCAAGTATCTCTTATTAATTCATGAATTCTATTTATAATTTTAATAGTGTGATTTTGTGACAGTAAATGATTTAAGTACCACTGTCATTAATTTGAAAGCACTGTGTTTTTAAAAGAGTTCAATAGAAGATAGATTTCAAGCTTAGGCTGTGTTTTGTTGGCCTATAAACTTCCAGGCCAGGACAGCATCATTCACTCTGACATTCAGGATTTGCTGCAGGCGTTCTTGTATCTAAATGGAGCATTCCGCAATGCAACTTGGGGTACAACCATCAGTTATGAGAAAACTGATTTCAGTGGGTAACAGAGTGACACATGATGCAGCTCAGCATCCATGAATTTAGAGAATATAACCTGGTAATATACTGAATGCTTATTAAGTGAAGCAGAAAATTCTCATCTTGGTAAGCCACTGGATCTATGGCCTTTTATTGCCCAAGAAGCACTCCCTTGAAAAAGGCCACATGAGAAAATCACTTTCAAGATAACATTCTTCAAATTTATGAGGTGGTATTTCTCCTACACTATAAAATATATTTTAATTATGATATTAGGTCATCATTTTATACTAGAAACGGACCTGGATTTGGACTCAGACAGTACCCCTAGATTTTTGGCTAGGTCCCTGAACATGTTCTATTTTCTTATCTCTCAAATGGGAATAGAAAATTTGGTACACTCTTAAACTGGTGTATAATAGACACAGAAGCACTCTGCATTATGTAAAGCATAGAAATAAACTAAAGTGTCAAAAAAATGAGGACATTTGGGCAGAAACAAGGCTGAATATTGTGCATGGAACATGAATCAGTATGCTTTATTTCTGCAATAGAAAGCTGAAATGAAATTGGTGGTAATTTCCACCATGGACAGAAAATTGGCATCGACTCCCACTGTGCTTCTGATTGGCTGGGCATATGGAGTACTTGAGACATGACAGAAGACCTAACAGTTGAAATATGCCAGGAAATCTCTCTTAGCTTTATTCTAAAGCTGATGAATCAGTTTGCAGGGCAGAAATTGAGACACAGATGTAGAGAACAAACGTATGGACACTAAAGGGGAAAGCGCCAGGGGGAGTGGGGTGTGGTGTGATGAATTGGGAGATTGGGATTGACATATATACACTAATATGTATAAAATGGATAACTAATAAGAACCTGCTGTATAATAAATTTAAAACTTTTTAAAAATAAATGAAATATTGGTAATACTCTAGGCAATTTCCTTAAAATCTCACATGATTATATTATATATGAAGAATAAGCACTATTGTAAAGGATATTTTCCTTCACAGTCAACAACTTTTGGTTAAGATCCGAGTCATAGGTTTTACAGAAATGGAGAGTTGGAAGATGTGAGGAATCATGTGAAATTTGTAATAAACTAAGCTTTTATCAAAATGGTTTGTCCAGTAAGCAAATTGATTGTTACCAAAAGATCTTCAAATCCTTATCAGAATTTTGCATAAAATTTTTTTCTCTGTATCCAATTACACATCTATTCATACTTGGGTCTGTGACCACATTCTTAGCAACCAAAATTATACAGGGTGTGTAGGACACTCACCTGGAATGTAAGGAATGATATAGGATTCTTTGAGAAAGGGATTGCAACCCACTTACTTTCTAGATTGAAACATACTATGAAATTTGAGGAATATTATAAGCTTCATGACATCATCATGAGCCTGTTGAGATTCTTCCTCATTTTATAAGAAATGTCCATGTAAGCTATTGGCTAGGCTGAATTTCCGTTGGGAGGCTCTGGAAGGGAAAATCTGTTGCAAATTTTTTTTTTTTTAAACATGCAGAGCTCAATTCCTTGCAGTTATAGGATTTAGGTTCCTGTTTCCTTGCTAGCTGTCAGTAGAGGCCGATTTTAGCTCCCAGAGGTGCCCCCAATTCTCCACCCTTAGCCCCCTCCATCTACAAGCCCACAACAGAGAGTCAGACCCTTCTTGTTCTTTGAAATTTTGACTTCCATTCTGTGCCCAGCCAGAGAAAGCTCTCTGCTTTTTAAGGGCTCATGAGCTTAGGGCAAGCCATCTGTGTCATCTTCCTATCTTTAGGTCAACTGATACAGTACTTTAATTACAAGTGCAACATTTCTTCACAACAATACCTAGATTAGTATTTGATTGAATAACTGGGCAAAGATGTGTGTACAACAATGGCCAAGAATTTCAGGGTCACCTTAGAACTCAGCCTACCACACATCCCCAAACTCTACATAAAGTTATGTTCTATGTACACACACAAGTTTGCATCCCAAGAAATTCCCCTTTTCCCCTATGATCCTATGAACAAAGGAGCCCTCTGAGTCATCACAGGACCTAAATACATCCTAATGGAAAGAGCCCAATTCTGTATCTGAGCCTCCCTGGTCTCGGGTCTGAAGGCCAGGACCAAAGTCCAATGTCCCTAAATTCTCAATAAACATGGCTCCCCAAATGCCTCTGGTGACCTCTGAGTCTAGGGTAGAAATACTTTGGTATAGAATTTGGAGAGCCCTAAATTGCTGGCTTTCTACATGTTTGTGTTGTCCACTGCCCATCTTTAAAACATCTGTTCTTAGAATCAGTGAATAATATTTTATACTATAAATACAGTACTTAAAACTAAACAACTAATACTCCTCAACTCCTGACCCTATATAGTTTAGGCCAAAAGTATTTGTAATATTTTAAAAAATCACAGGAAAATTCAAGGGCCTGATATTTACAATATTAACATTTAGTAATTTCCTACTGCTTTGTAATTAGAGTCAACTCCCAAGAGGTAGAACATAATTGCTCATTTTGTAGACATGATACTTCTGGATCAAGAAGTGATTAAAATATTTATACTGCACAGCTTGTTCATTTCACTTATATTATCAGATTAATTTACTTTGATTCTCTGTGCATCAGTATTTTTGCTTTTCTTCTCTAAAATGGCACTTCAAAGAAAATAACATCATAGTCTTAACACCTAGTTGTACATTTGAAATAAAGTGGTAATAGATTAATATAGAGCCTGTTCTGTGGTTATTGTAAATATATTTCCTATGTACGAGATGTAAAATACAAACGGACTTAACAGTTAAAATCATTGAGTAAAACTTCCCCAGATTTCGTAATTTGCTAGTGATATATGGTTTAAAACTTTTCATCTATGTTAGAAATATTTTAAGTATGGAAAATTTTCCTAATTATGATGAAAAAATTTAATAATATAAATAATTTATTGTCTTACTTTCTAGCATGGTATATACTGTTCTATTTTCTTTCACATATATCTATGTATATTTACCTTGGGGAACTTAAATATTCAAAATGGAATTTGTGCAAATACTTTTCTAGGTTTTATAAGTTCCTTCCTGTATTTTAGCTTGCAGTTTTAAGTATCAGATGCTGTGTTTGGGGGAATACTTTATTAGATCTCTGAACAGTTTAATGAAAGTAGTCCCCAAAATCACACTCAGGGAAAGATCTATATTCGGAAATTGGTTTTCAAAAGGCTGCATTTCAAATTACCTGAGTTACAAGGTCAATAGCTAGTAAGGGAAATAATTATTCAGGATTGAGAATGCACAGCCATGGTCTCATCCACGACTAAGTCAATTAGCTTTGAGCACTTCTGACTTAAGCTAAAATAAAGAAGTGAGTATGAGAGGTTTAATTAAGTGACCAAAAGGCAAGCCCCCAAGTCCCCTTTTAGTCATCGGTACAAAACTATATTACTGAAAATCAAATCTGTCCACAATCAATTTTAATATCATTTCTGAAGTACATTGAGGAAATACAGAGTTCAGCCCGGGGGCCATTGAGTTTGTATCTGGAGCCTTGCTGCCCTAAGGAGAGGTTCAAAGATGGAAGGACTGTCAGACGCGGCACCCCATTACCGCTCAACATCCACTTCCTGTAGTGCCTCACAAAATGAAAGCAAAGAAAAGAGAAGCTTGTCTAGTTAGACCCTAATATCTCCTAGATGACATTGTTGTAAGTCCCTTAAGCAAAACAGAAAACAAGAATTAAGTTAGGAAAAGAGACATGCCCAAATATGAATGCACAAAATCTCTCTGGCCAGCCAAAGATCTCTGTGGTCAACATTAATGATTTCACCTGGAGGCAAAATGTTCCTTGTAACAAACTAACCAAAAGAATCATCTCCAAACAGAGGGTGGGGGGAGGAGGAGGGGAGAGTAAAAGATGGGGAAGGGAACACCTGCAAAGCATCAGGTAAATGGGGAAGGAATCCAGTAAAAAAAACCAACAACAAACACTGGAGCCAAGATGTGAAGCTCAATTTGTTCTCATTTTTAAGATGTAATCTCTCATTAAAAAAACACGTTAATAAGTTTAAATTAAACATCACTACATATTTCGGGAGAAAGCTGAGTCCAACATGGAGGCAACTCTAGGGCAAGTTTTAGAGTTTCTCTGAATTCCTAAAGCTTGCCCTCAAGCTGAGTAAGGAGAAGGCCAGAGAACGCGTCCAAACTCGTAAAGACATCCAGGTAACAGCAGTGCCTTCAGGGATAATCCGTGTGTTGAACGGGTTTCTCTCCACACACAGGTGTGTGCACACACTCCCACGAGCACCAGTTTCCAAAGAGGCTGGTTGTGAGATGCAGGTGACCTTGTCCCCCGACCGGGGCGTGGACAACTGCTCTTGTTCTTTTCTGGTTCCATGTTCCCGCACTTGGAAGGTCTGCTACATGTCAGCCACTTAGACACCATAGCCAACATGACCACCAACCAGCCCCAGCCCATTATCCCTCCATCTCTCTACCCCTCGGTCCTTACTCACCTTCAGTCCAGTCACTTCTTCCTTCCTGTTGCCACAAGTTTGTAGAAACTGGCAAATGTATGACAAGATGCTGGTAAACACACTCTCACACAAACAAACCAACCCTAGTCCCTCATCAGTGAGGTTTGCTGATTTCCGAGGTCAAAACTCCCATCAGGGCTGATCACATGCTGCCCACCTGACCTCAGGAACAGGAAGTTGGGAGGAGATGTGCACAGCTGTCTTTCAGGGGCCAGGGCAACCCACCAGAGCTCACCTCTGAAGGTAAGCTGAGGAGCCCAATGAAAGGAGCTTTGTCAATTAACAGCCAAGAGGTGAGTCCTTGAAAGCCACAGAAACCACCATCCAGCCTCTGTCTTCTTCACATCCTGAGGTGCTGGATTTCAACTTAATAGATTATTTGATAAATATACCTCCCTCGGACTCTGTCCTTGCTGTCCCTGGAAGTGTATGGTTTTTATTGGGGGATACATGGACTTCAAGGCGTTCCTTTCTCATCCCTCAACAAGCATCTCTACAGAACCCTTTCCTTTACTGGAAAGACAGTGAGAGTAAGGCAAAGACCTGATCTACAAGAAGGCCATCATTGTGAGATGTAGGGTTAATTATTTTATCCCACTCATTTATTTCTTGCTTCAACATTCATTTTAACAGAATCATTGTTCCTACTGTCAGAAGTTTTTCTCATCTTTGTAGAGATCTTTGTTCTGTTTTCTACGCCCCTGCAGAACGTATTTCCCACCTGCCTTAAAACATCTAACACACTGGAATTACTGTTTTACTTAGAGGAGACTGTAAGCTTCTTGAGAACAGGGACATCTTTTCCTCAACGTTGTATGCCCAGAGCCTAGCACCCAGCCTGGTGCATAGGAGGAGCTAGGAAACACGGAACAAGGCTAGTGGCAAATAGAACATACACTGTCCAGGAAGGCAGGCAGACTGAGGGCACGCCCAGCTCTGCTGTTAACTGGTTATGACATTTCTATCACTTATTTCATCTCTCAGGCTCCAGGGAACTATTTATAAAACGAAAAGAGGAGTGGGAACTTTTTCAGGATACTTTTAATACTAAATGCTTACAAATTTAACTTATACTTCTACCAGGGATGACCCTAATATCTACTAAAAAGATATCGCTTTCAAGTCCCAGGAGGAAAATAGATAATGTCAACTGAATTGAAAATAAATCCTTTTGTTCTCAATATTAAGTGATTTTCAGTATTGTGTTGCCTCTCACTGAACAGAGACGACACGTGAGGGAAACGAATGAGACAGCCTCTACTTCCTTAGTTGGCCAACCCTTTGTGTCTGAAATGCTGCTGGTACTTTTTCACACTCTAAAGGGAAAATCAAGGGCCGAAATCCACAGATATTTTTGAATCAGCTTTTATTTTTCCATGGCCAGGAAAAGGAACCAGATGAACCTCATTCCTGATGTTTAACAAAAAACTTGACCCAAAAGTCAAATTTTAATATTTAATGAATGTCAGCTGAAATATTTCATTTGCCATTTTATATAAATATATTTATATAATTCTTTCAACCTGGATGAATTTCAAATTGTAAATAACCCTGAAGGAGTTAACACTAGTGGTTTGCTGCTAAACAGCCCCATGGTTCCCGGAAGAAAAAAAAAGTAAAAGTCCTGGCTTTTAGCATTTGCTGATTTCCATGGCACAAATACTTCCACAAGGGTCAGTTTCAACGTAGTAACTGTTTAACAACTGGCTCACTAAATTCTCAAGTATTTAAGATTTGGCTTTCCTGATGGGGTAGAAGAAGACTCCAGCATACCACCAGAACACACAGATTTCACAAAAATATATACAGTACAGCTCTGAACCTCTGCTCTAAAATGTTGCTACAGAAAAGTGCAGCCCCTGAACCGACAGCACTGGCAGAATCTCAGACAGGTATTGGCAGTCTTCAGTGCTCCTGGCCTGTCACCTTTTTTGTAAATAAAGCTTTATTAGAACAAACTATGTCCGTTTGTTTACATATGGTCTATAACTGTTTTTGCACTGCAATAGCAGAGATAAGCGGAAATCTTATGACCCACAGAGCCCACAATAGTTACTATTTGGCATTTTAACAAGAAAGATTACCAAATCTCCCAACCAGGAGGTTGTTGGAAATGCAGACACTCAGGCCCCACCCCAGACTTACTAACAGAATCTCTATTTTACAAGATGTTCGGGCAATTCTTATGGAAATTCAAGTGTGAAAAGCACTGCTCTGGAGCTTGGATAGGAGCAGCACAGAGAGGTCCTCGCAGATCAGAAGGTGTGTGTATCAGGGCAGGCTTCTGCCAGACACAGAGTTGGAAGGAGGTTTTCTTTAAGGTAGATACTGCGAGGAACTGGCTAAGACTGCAGGGAGCTGGCAAGGCAAGGTCGAAAACTATAGGGTAGACCATCAGGAAAAGCAGGAAGGAACTCTTGGGCACAAATTGAAGCTTCTATCCAAAAGCAGAATTTCCTCTTCCTCAGGGAATCCTCAATTCTACTCCTAATCCTTTCTACTCATTGAATCAGGCCCCCTCAGATTACCTAGAATAATCTCCCTTATTTAAAGTCAACTGATTATGTACTTTAATCACATCTGTAATACACCTTCACAGCAAAACCTAGATTACTGTCTGAATAGCTGGGGACTAACACTTAGCCAAAGTGACACACAAACTGGGCATCACAGCAGAGCAGGAAATAGGTGAGTGAAGGGAAGATACAGACAGGATACACCAGAGAATAAATGCAACAGGTATTACCGAGTTAAATATCTCCAATTCGTAATACTGCAGAGGGGTAGACATGACCCTATGGGTTTCAAATAGTAAAGGTAATTATCACTTAATTCTGATATCACAAAAAAGATTTGGGATACGATACTCTGTAAATTCTAATAAACCTTGGTAAAATCATCTTAAGAAATTAGGTGATTAAAAAAAAAGGAAATTAGACCCCTGAAATATCTATGGTCTCCAAAAGAATCATTGTTATATAGTAATGAATGATAATATAAACTATGATTTAGTCAATTTAGAAGCTGGTGGCTGTTAAACTCCAAGGGATTATTCTTGGACCCAATAATCAAAAATATTTCTGAACTTCTAAAGACCAAAAAAAAAAAAAACCACAAAATTTTTTTTTCAGTGAGTTAAAATGATAAAGGTTTCCAATTGTAATGAGATGCTAGTCAAAACAACTCTTTAGATATCTCCTGGGGTCTTTGCTTGCCAAAGACAGCATAATATTTTCTCATTATTAGCTCTTCAGCAGAAAAGGAAGGCAGATATCATGTTCTTTTCCACCTCACTTAGGAAAGGGCATTTCGAACCAGTAATTTAGAGCGCCAAAATGAAGGGAAGATGGCTACAGAACTTACAGTGATGCGTAATTATTCCACTGAAAGAAATGGGCTGTGAATATGTCTGTTGATTCTGCTTCAAGAGCAGCTCTCCTGAGGAATCTGATTTAGGAAGACGGAAACTAACCAAACAACTCTTGTCAAGCACAGACGCCTCATTTCCTTACTGCGTGTCATGGTGCTCTAGAAGAATATTTTTGTGACCACCAAAATGAGATATCAAACCCAGGGTATGTTTAGACTTCAGTCATCTTACTACATCAAAGCTTATGGTAATCTCTATATTTTAATATAAAAATCTATGTAGTTTGGAGGACACCAATTTCTTTAATTTAAAAGTTTGACCTCTGGGAACATCCCATGTTCATCCTAAGACATAGTTTAAGTGCTTACCCATGTGTCAAGCTCCCTAAAAGAAATTGGAGGGGCCAGAACAGGGATTCTTGACTGTGACTGCAGAACAGAATCTGCTGGGGTACTTTTTAAGATACAAACATCTGTGCTGTAACACAAACCCATGGATCCCAGAGTTAGGATCCATGGGAGTGGAGCCCAGGGTTAGGTAAACTGAAAAAGCTCTCAGGTTGATTGCAAGGTGCAGTCAGGGTGGAGAATTACCAGGGAGAAGAATTCAGGCAACAGCCTGAAAAATACAGAATGCTCCACTTTTACTTGATAGCTGTTCAAAGGGAGGAAAGGAAATCTCGAGTGCCCCCTTAGTTAAGCACCCAGAGTGCGCAGTGTTTGGAAGAGAAGTTAGGGTTTCAGGAGTGTGCTGTTTATGAGCTTGGGCTTTGCCTCCAGATGACCAGGGTCCCCTTTCCTACAGCGCCACCACTGCCACCCAGCTTCTCTTGTCTGAACTGTCCCGCGGGCTCCCCCTTCCTGCTCCCACTCCATCCTGCTCCCCACTCAGTAACTGCAGTGCTCTTTCTAAGATGTGAATATAAGTCACAAATCACATCCCTCTAACTTCCCTCCAGCCACACGTACCTCTGTCCATTCCTCAAATCCAGCCACCCCACCTCCTGTCCCAGGGTCTTCAAAATGGTACCCTCCCATCTACAAGCTCTCGTGTACTTAACCTTGTTCAATTCTTAGGTCAACTGTTCCTTCCTGGGGGAAGGCTTCACTCAGCCTCTATACTGTTATAGCACTTTACACAGCTCACAAATGCTGTTTATTTGGGTGATACTCGTGTTCATTTCTCCTGCCACATTTGAAGTCTCATGAGGACAGTGGGCATGTTGCTTTTGATCTGGCTTCCCCTCAACACTTAGCACACAGGGCCTTGCCCGCAGCAGACATGTTGGATGAATATTCCTCGTATTACACATGACAATGCATAGAAAGAGCTCAGCAGCTGTAGAACTCAGGGGCTTCATCTACCATAATTTAAGCACAATGTAGTATGTTCTACCTATGGCATGTGAAGATTTTAAAATATGAAATATACCAATTAACAAATATTCATATCCTGGGCTACCATCCAAAGTAAATACCACAGATATTATATTTGGAATAGTATTTGCTAAAGATTGTTGGAAAATCCTATGGTTACAAATACAAAATCACAGGCGGAAAATAAGCTTTGTTTGAAAGAGTAGAAGAGGTACAGGATATATCACACTGTGTTTAAGTGATACTGTTATCTGAACTCTAAGTTTTTAATATAAGAGAAGGTTTAAAACTATCTGGTGTAACATTTAATATCAGGGCAAGGAAATGAGGTCTCAACCAGGAAGACTACAAAAAAAAGGCACATGAAGTTCAGAAGAATACGTTGCCTGTGAACATCTATGGGACATTCCCTTCCTCAGCTCTGAGTTTCATGAATTGACACTGCTGTCTCCAGGGGCACAGTTTCACTGAACATAGTTTTTTCAACTGGACCAAAACTGATAATTTTTTACCATAATTAAAACTTAAACCAACCACCCTCAACTAAACAGCAGTCAAATGATGTAAACCTCATTAATATTTAGGCTCTTTAAAAAAAAGTGCCCCTAATGGTGGTATACTAGGTAAACGAAGAGTTGCAAACACCACCTGTCCCATTCATTCATCAAGATCAGAGAAACTCATGGTCCAATAATTTTTTTTTCTGCATGTGGCTGTAACAGATCCTAAGTTAATACAGTGGGGATGAGCACTTCTGGCTAGGGCCTTGGCTTGGCCATTGCTCAGCTCTGACCTCAGTTCCTTGTGTTATGAAGGCAAATATCAAGCATCCCCTAAGCAGTCAAGATGTACCCCATCACAATGGCTGCACTTTTAATGATTTTTTTTTTCTCTTGAACCTATCATGTGGAACTGGAGCTTGATTCTCATTGGTTCTCATCCCCTAAGCTTGCCATTTCAGAAGTAGAAATTTCCAATCCATGGGTTCACTCCCTCCAAAGGTGCCAACTCAAAACTGGTGCTTCCCCTATGCTCATAGAAGCACTAATTACAATAACCAAGATGTAGAAACAACCTAAACGTCCATCAACAGATGAATGGATATAGATGTTATATATATATATGTATATTGTATACACACACACGCAATGGAATATTACTCGGCCACAAAAAAAGAATGAAACAATGCCATTTGCAGCAACATGGATGGACCTAGAGATTATCATACTAAGTGAAGGAAGTCAGAAAGACAAATACCATATGATATCACTTACATGTGGAATCTAAAATACAACACAAATGAACATACCTACGAAACAGACTCACAGACATAAAGAACAGACTTATGGTTGCCCGGGGGGTGGGGAGTGGGGAGGGAAGGAGTGGGAGTTTGGGATCAGCAGACGCAAAGTAGTATACATGGAATGGATAAACAACAAGGTCCTACTGTGTAGCACAAGGAACTATATTCAATATCCTGTGATAAACCATCATGGAAAAGAATATGAAAAAGAATGTATGTATAACTGGATCACTTTGCTGTAGAGCAGAAATTAACACATTGTAAATCAACTATACCTCAATAAAATTTTTTTTTAATTTTAAAAAATAAAGAATAAAACTGGGGCTTATTTCTTAGTCCCTCCCAGTCTTTTATTCTAGATCTTATTCTTGCGTACACATTTCTAGGAAGTGCAAGGTTTTTCTTTCCAAAATCAAAATAATGCCCCAAATAAAATTCTCTTATGAGATTTACTTTTGTAGGTTTGGGCTGTCAGATACTGTGCTTGAGATAAGAACAGAAGAGAGAACTCATCTGTGGTCACAATGTCTATGAACCTCTAAAGGTTTTGGCTAAAGACGCAAAGAATGCATTATATGGCAGAAAATTCTAAAGTAGAAATGGAGTCCATTTTTCTTCTACGGAAGGGGATGGCTACTCCCACTCATGTAGCATGAGGTGCTGTCAGTCATGTGTCTGCATTCGGGTAAACCTGCCTTGCATGTCTTCAGGGTATCCTTATTTTTATATCCCCTCTCATAAGTAAAGGTGCTGGCCAAATGCTATGAGTTGCCTCAGAACAACATTTTACAGGGGTGACCTTTTCCCATCAGTGCCCAGGCATCGACCTGAGAAAGGATGTGAGAAAAAGGTGAGCTACTCTAAGATCGTCTTCTTGGTTGACCCAGACTTGTGTTCTCAGTTGTATTTGTTGAATAAATGAATCAACTGACCATCAGTTTGAATAGAAACTTTTAGGCGAAACTACCTGGTGAATATTGCTTTTGTTTCTGGAGGAAAATATTACACTGTAGAGGCTGTGTGATTAAAAAAAAAAAAATCAATAGTCAGTGACTTTTAAAATACATTATTCAATGTCAAGGTCTCTCTAAACAACCAATGTATATATGCGCACCCACACATAATTGCATGAATACACAAAATTTGAATTGTATAAGACGTTAACTCTTTTGTTTGTGTTTCCTTTTCATTGGAATATATTATCTAATTGATTGTTGATATGTTTCAAAACACAGTAAATTTAGGGCATGTCAAAAGGGCAGAGGAGCCGATCTGAACCAATCAGAACAAAATGGTAGTAATGGATTATACCCCATAGAACAGAACAAGAAACCAGAAGAGTATACTGATATAACAATTCAATAAACAAACAGGGAGAAAACAGTTCTCTTCTGTAGTATGATTCCAACTAACAAATGTATAAAGAATAATAAAAATAGAGAAATCATCATTTGGCAACAGCCAAGTAACACTTACAGTAAAATGAGTATGCTAAATTCTGATGAAAACCAGGGCATTTACATGGTCCCAAAGAATGTCTTCATAAGCTATTTATTGATTACAAAAAGAAATGATAAACTTGCAGCAGAGAAACTTAGCAGACAACACCTTATCCAGGAGATTAAAGTTAACATCACCATTAACTGAACAACAACAAACATCAACCTCATAGGTCTCCTGATATGATGCACTGAGAGGGACACATTATCACTTTCTGGTATTCTTGCCAAGAATGTGTAACATGAATTTAGTTATAAAGAAAGGTCAGAAACCAAAGGCAGGGCATACACTACCAAATAACTGGGTCAGTACTCTTCAAAACTCTGAAGGACCTAAAGAACAAAGACTGAGGTACTGTTATAGACTAAAGGATACCAAGGAGACATGAAAACTAGATGTAATTCATGATATTAGTTTTGATCCTGGACCAGAAAGAGAACATTACTGACAATTGGCAAAATTTAAACAAGTCCTAGAGCTTAATAACATTTATCAAGTTATGGGTTTTTTAAGATGTTAGCATTTTAGGGACTTCCCTGGTGGCTCAGTGGTTAAGAATCCACCTGCCAATGCAGGGGACACGGGTTCGATCCCTGGTCTGGAAAGATCCCACATGCGGCGGAGCAACTAAGCCCCTGCACCACAACTACTGAGCCTGTGCTCTAGAGCCTGCGAGCCACAACTACTGAAGCCCGCATGCCTAGAGCCCATGCTCCGCAACAAGAGAAGCCACCACAATGAGCAGCCCACGCACCACAACGAAGGGTAGCCCCTGCTCACCGCAACTAGAGAAAGCCCACGTGCAGCAACAACGACCAATGCAGCCAAAAATAAATTGATAAAAAAAAAAAGATGTTAGCACTTTGTACATCTGATGAAATTTATATATTAATAATTGGTAAAGTGTTTATAATTTTGTGTAAATCTGAAATAATGTCAAAATTAAAACTTTTTAGTGATACAACTTTACAAGAAAACATTGTTTTCAAAATGGGCAGAAAATCTGAATAGACACTTCACTGAAGAAGATTATAGTGTATTAAAATACACTCCACATCATCTGTCAGTATGGAATGTTAAGTTAAAACAATGAGATACCACTACATAGCTATTTGGATAAAACCCAAAAAACTGACAATACCGACTGCTAGAAAAGATGTGGAAAAACAGGTATTCTCATATTGCTGATGTGAATGCTAACTGGTACAGCCACTCTGGAAGACAGTTTGACAGTTTCTCATAGAATTAGTTACTTGCCCAACTGATCTTAAAACTCATGTCCGCACAAAAACCTGCATGAAAATGTTTATAGTAGCCTTATTCAGAATCACCCAAAACTAATCAACCAAGATGGCCTTCAACAGGTAAATGGATAAACTGTGGTATATCCATGAAGTAGATTATTATTCAGAATGTTTTGAGCTCTCCAGTCATTAAGAAGATACATACTGTGTGATTGCAATTGTATGTATCTACAGAGGGAAACTACAGAAGCAGTAAAAAGATTAGTGGTTTCCAGGTGTTTGGGGGGAAGGAAGGGATGGAATAGCACATCTGGCAAAAGAGGGCTTGATTTTCACTTCAGGGATGTATCATTCCAAGGCAGTTTCTTCTCTATCGGAACTAGACATAAAATGTCCACCTGACTCCGAAAAGGTAAGTACAATGAGAAAGAATGGTCTATTAAAATTCAAAAGTAAAATTCGAGTTAGTGATACGGTAAGAAAGAAACGATGTGCTGGTTGTTGGAATCTCTTGAAAGAAACGATGGAAAAGGACGCAAACAGTGGATTGATAAGGATACACACTAAGATCTTGCCTATATTTTCCTGCTATCTAAATTGATGTCACAGAAGTGACATGGAGATAAAAATTTGGACTGGCGTGGTCAGAAATGTCAGAGGGGGCTCTTGACACTTACAATGCTTGCTGTAAGCCAGAGGACACCTACTGCCAACACAGGGGTGAGGTACCAAAAACTGATGGTGATCATGCATGGATTTTTAAATTCACCTGTCACATGACTTAAGATTGGTTGTGCTCTTCATCCTACATGATATCCAGAGACCTGATCAGTAGTTGTGGACTACTACGTAAAATTCTGCCATTGAATATGAAAAACATGGTAATGAAAACTAATCTACTAAATAAGCAAAATCCTCTCTCAAGTTTAACAGTCAAATCAAGAAGGAAAAAAAACCTGTGGTTTTCTTCACTTACAAGAATGAATGAGAATTCAAAGAATTCTCTATCAAGTATTTAAAATTAACTAAAGTAAACTAGAGTCTATGTCTACCAAGTTTCCCGATTCTTTGCTGTAAACAGACATGGATTACAATTCCACCTTCACCACATACTAGCTTTGTAACCACAGGAAAATTACCTGAGTTATATTTCTGCCTTTGTACAAGAATACTAGTACCTGCTACTTTATAGATTTTTAAGGTTGAGATAATTCATGTAATTCACTAAGAGAGCCTGAGCATAGAAACTACACACAAAAAATGTGAACTTATTGTTAATTATTTACTGTTTATATTTTAAAATCTCCAAATTGTGATACTGAGTCAATTAATGAGAATTACATACCTAGAAAAAACTTATTAGGTATCTAGTATCATATAACTCCACTTTTTCTTTTTTTTTTTTAATTGAAGTATTGTTGATTTACAATGTTGTGTTAGTTTCAGGTGCAGAGCAAAGTGATTCAGTTATACACATATTTTTTTCAGATTCTTTTCCCTTATAGGTTATTACAAAATATTGAGTATAGTTCCCTGTGCTACAGTAAGTCCTTGTTGGTTATCTATTTTACATACAGTAGTGCATATATATTAATCCCAAACTCCTAATTTATCCCTCTCCCCTTTATGTTCAATCAAGAATTTTTAAAGTTAATGTTTCAATATATTCCTGAAAAGATCTCCAGATAAACTCTTATAATACATGTCAATAATGCATAATAATATTTTGTACCAATAGGCACCTAAAGTACTAACACAGTACCTGACACAGTAGTTTATCAATAAATGGTAGTTTGATGATGATGATGATAATAACTATAACGATGATGAGACTGGGAGGAGGAAGAGGACAAGAAAAGGAACTAAGGGAGATATTTCCTCAGTTATAATTATACACATTCTGGTCCCACAAGCCACTAAAGAAATGTGAGAGGCATTATAGATCGACAATCCAGCACAAAAGGGTGAAAGAATTTGATCCTAGGAGACACTTTAAGGTGAATATTTTCTTTGGAAAGTCTTGTAAAACATGAGGTTCTTAATTATTAACTGAGGTTTTAACATAATTCGTCCTAGTGCTCGAAAGCCCTTTTAATCCTTTCCCTAGCCTGAGCAGCGGGGCAAATATTTCTGATTCCCAACTGGGAGCATTCGCTAGGAAAGCTCTTTGCTCCAGAACAAGCATTAAGAATTTAGAAAGTCTCCCATAAATATTGCACTAATATTAAAGAAATTATGATTCTTCAGGAAAAATAGACATGCCTTTGGATGTTCGGTCAAGAATTAGAAGGTCCACCTACAGTGCAGAGTTCTATTATTTTACCAACTCACACCAACTAAGTAGATAGCAAGGCATTTGCTTCAATCCAGAAGGGCGCATGATCCAAAGTATAATACTAATCTTAACTGTGAACATGTCAAAACTTAAATAGTGTTTATTACAGAAGACCTATGGGTCCTGTGTTGTTTGGTCTGAACCAGGCTTCTATCCTCCTTCCCTGTCAGTCTATTCTTAAAAATATATTTAATATAGTTAATGCACAAATAAGATAATCAGTCCAAATTAAGAACATTCTGAGACTATTTTTCACAAAAGTATAAAAACTAAAATAAACTACCTTATACTTTATACAAGATAAAATGGGAGAGTCCCTCTAATAGAAAACAAAGTCCATTTAAACCACCACCAGAGCAGTGTGTACAACCACTTAACGCACAGCACTTACTGTGATGCTCTATAAAGAACACGGAAGAGAATCAGAAAAAAATGCCAATCCATATTACTCAAAAGAAATAGGCAGCACATACAAAGCTTCGAATCCACATCCCACACTTTGAATTCCCAGGGCCTTCAGGGAACCACCAGCAATCACATTGCTCAAAAGGTGAGCGTATTTGCCATTTTAGCTAACCAATCCTTAGTCCTGGTATGAGTCTGCAAAGTTAATTGAACACTGAAAATGAGTTTGAAGAATTAATTTAATTCTAAATATTTTAGAATTGAAGTATAATAAAATTATAAATCAGTTTCTACTTTCGATTTCTATTACAGATAATGGAAATAAGTTTTTAAACTAAAATTCTTACCTTATTTTATCATTTTTCATACCATTAGGTTTACTGTTATTTCAAAGGATAACAATTAGTATGTTTGAAAATAAATCTAAATACACGGAAAGTTATTAGAGCTATATGCAGTTGTAGGTTCTGAACAACAATGCTGAAATTTTTAGGACTATCACCACTAATTTATTTCTATTTCCACATTCTGGACGGTAGCGCAGAAAACATTACATAACATTCTGAAATGACAGCTACATGAGAAGCAAAATAACCTGAATAGCAAAGGCAATAACTAAAAGGAATGATCAAAATTCTCTCTCAAAAGTTTTGGCTGTGCAAAACTTTCCTATTAGTTGCTAAATCAGAGGAAAAAGAAGGGAAGACAAAGGAGCAGGAAAGAACATGAAAGATCCCAAAAAGAAGAGGTGGAGAAATGCCAGCTGCCTTGCTAGATTTGTCTTTCTTAGCACACTGGTGAAGCCTTGTGTTTCTTAAGGGATGCATTTGCAGAGATCCACATTTGAGCACTGAGGGCTTTTGACCTGTTCAAGGGTGATGTCGACTTTTCTCTCCCTGCTCCTCTAAGTACAAATATAAACTCTCAAACAGTGCACAAGACAACCAAAGGAGAACTCAAAAAGGTGGGACAAAAAAGGGAAACTAGTTAGGAACTTAGGACTAGAGAACAATGTAGCAAGAGGGTAACTTATGATGCCCCACCCAATAGAAGAAAGAGACCCAGGTCACCAACCCAAATCCTAACCCCAGAAAGCAACCAGGTGTTTTCTTCTGTGGATTGAACAGGAGTCTTTTCAACAACAGGCAAACCCTGTTGGCAAAAAGGATCAACAAGCACCCAAGGAAATGCCCTCCTTTCCCATTCACCACAGGGCCTGACCCTTCCCTTAGATGCCAAGAGACACTGGGAGGCCAGGAGCACAAGCAAGGGGGCTCCTGCCATCACAAATGCCTACCTGGGAAGCCCACTCCACATCTGACAGGTAGAGAGGATCCTACAGCAAAAAGTACCTGGCCAGGGAAATACTTTCCCTGAGGGCCTGAGGGGTTCTCCCACCTACAGGCAATAGACACCCTGGACTGAGAAATCTTCTTTGGCCCCCATCTCATCCATCACCAGCACAGACTATGGGAGACTCAGTGGCACAAGATAAATCAAGCAGTTCAAAATACCAAGGCTAACACTCTGATAATTGTCATAAGAACCATAGCCAACAAAGGCAGACTAGGACTTTCATGCCAAACTTAAACAGGTGAATGCCTGATAAAATATAAATTAAGAAAGAAAGAAAGGTCTAATGTAACCTAAGAGTCAAAATGTCCAGGATACAACTGAAATTCACCCGCTATACTAAGCAGCAGGAAAATCACAAAGCGAATGAAAAAAGATCAACTGATGTGAACATTAAGGTCAGATGTTGGAGTTACCTGATGAGGATGATAAACCATCCCAAAAGTAATTCAACCACCAATAACAAATTCCTTTGAAACAAATGAAAAAAATAGAAAATCTCAAAGAAATTGAATTATAAAAAGGAAAAAAATTGAAATTGTAGACCTGAAAAGTACAGTAACAGAAATGAAAACTGAAATTCACTGGATGGGCTGGAATTAACAGTACATATAATCAGTGAACTTGAGGACAGATCAATAAAATTCACCCCGATCTTAACAGAGCAAACACTGGAGAAAAAAGAGCCCTGGGGACCTGTGGGACAATAACGAAAAGCCCAACATTCCTTGGATTCTCAGGAAGAGGGTAACAGTCAGTGGGCTTAAAGGGTATTTGAATAAATGGTTAAATACTTGAGTTTAGCAAAGGTCATAAACAGATTTAAGAAGTTAAGGAAACTCTCTGGAAGATAATCCCAAAGAAATCCTTGCCAAAACTCATCATAATTAAACTTCTAAAAACTGAAAAGAAAAGCATCTAGAAAGCAGCCAAAGGACAGTGACATATTTCTTCTAGGGGAACACCAGTTCAAGGTCACACAATCTGTCATCTGAAACCATGGACAAGAGGAAGTAGCACAATTTCCAAGTGCTGAAAGAACTGTCAACCATGAATTCTATACCCAATGAAACTATCCTTCAGGAATCAAAGGAAAACAACACGAGTTCTCTGATGAAGAAAAACTTTTAAAATGTCACTAGTAGACCTACCCTAAAAAAGATGGCTAAAGCAAGTTCAGCAAACAAAAAGGCTATGAGAAAATAAAGAAGGAGCTTCAGGATGCAAAAAAAGAACAATGGAAGAAACAGAAATACAGGTAAATAGAATAGACTATCCTCATGAGTTTTCTCAATTAGTAGTGATGTTTGCTACTATTAACAACACAATCTGATACTAAAGGTGATATTTAAAAGTGGCAACATTGTAGGGGCCGAAATGGAAATAAGGTTTCCACATGTCACTCAAAGTGGTAAAACACTGACACCAGTCATGTGTATTACCATACACATGTATGTTGTAATACCCAGAGCAACCACTAAAAAGCACCACTTTCAGGGTATGCACATTTAGCCAAATCCTTAGTTTAAGATCTCCATGACAGGGACTTCCCTGGTGTCTCAGTGGTTAGAAATCCACCTGCCAATGCAGAGGACACGGGTTCAAGCCCTGGTCCAGGAGAATCCCACATACCACTAAGCCTGTGCACCGCAGCTACTGAGCCTGAGCTCTAGAGCCCGCGAGCCACAACTACTGAGCCTGTGTGCCGCAACTACTGAAGCCCGCGTGCCTAGAGCCCGTGCTCCGCAGCAAGATAAGTCATCGCAGTGAGAACCCCACGCACCGCAACAAAGAGTGGCCCCCACTTGCCCCCGCTTGCCGCAGCTGGAGAAAGCCCGTGCACAGCAACGAAGACCCAACGCAGACATAAATTAATTAATTCATTAATTTAAAAAAAAGATCTCCATGACAACTTCAAGTCTCCTTCATCTGCCTAATGGTCCAAATGATGGTCCAAATGAAGCTCTCTTCTTTTCTAAAATCTCCTCTGGTCGCCCCAGTGTTTGAAGATAAGTGAAATTCTACAGTGGATAATTCGTCCGAATCAATTCAAAGATACTGTATGATACTGCAAATTGTCTTCTATTCTTTCATATATGTCTATCTTCCCAACTATGATAATTGTAAAATTTCTTGTCATCTTTGTGAATCCTCAATCCCTGTTCAATAAACTTTTGATAACCATTGAACGCATGGATGCCAGTTCTTGAATGAAAACTAAATATTTTTTTTTAAGATTTATGATTTATTTTATTTGTTTTAATTTACTTTTGGCTGCATTGGGTCTTAGTTGCAGCACGCAGGATCTTTCCCTGTGGCGCATGGGTTTTCTCTTCTCTACTTGTGGCGCACAGGTTCCAGAGTGCGTGGGCTCTGTAGTTTGCGGCACGCGGGCTCTAGTTGAGGCGCACGAGCTCAGTAGCTGTGGCTCACAGGCTTAGTTGCCCCTCAGCATGTGGGATCTTAGTTCCCTGACCAGGGATGGAACCCACATCCCCTGCATTGCAAGGTGAATTCTTTACCACTGGACCACCAGGGAAGTCCCCAAAACTAAGTATTTTCTAATAAAAACACCTCCCATTTCAGAGATGAGAAAACTGAGGTCAATGAATTATTTATAAGATCATAGAGTATAAAAAGTAAAGAATGCAAAATGTGTAAGAACTTAATGGTAAGACAGAACTTTAGCAGGGTAGAGAATGATGGTCCAAATACCCTTAACGGTGGCAACATCAGACCCAGCAGAAGCTGAATATCAGCAGCAGCCTTTGTGTATGTTATGCCATCTGAGGCTTAGGATGGGTTGAAACACCTGAATCAGATAAACATGACAAGACCAAACTGAAATGAGACAAGTACAAATTATAAAGTGGTCATTTCTTCTGTAACAGAGGTGGCACATACCTCATTACATTTTAAATGCTATCTAAAGGATGTTGTAAAGATGAGATCACAGCTTACATTTGGAAAGTACAGTGACAAATTTCCCAAGTTAGTTATAAAATTAGAATAGTTTTATCCATTTTTAATTGTAACTAGATGCAGTGCATTATCCTTCAAAATGTATAGCATTAATTTCATAAGTTATCAAAGGAAGAGGATTTCCCTCTACCACATCAACTGTATCTATGAATGATATGATGCAAATATGGATAGAAACATAATTTTAATCAAGTACCAATCACATCAAATCACTCAAGAAAGAGGTAATAAAAGAAGGATGAGGTCATAGAAACATTCATTTACATAAAAAAGTAATGATCAATATATTAAGTAGACAAAAGAGTAAGTGAAATATTTGCTGAATGCAAAAGGAATCATTGGAGCTCATATTTAATTCTTCTGAAGTTGGAGCAGATATAGATTTCCATTTTACTTCTATTGAAGGACTGACCTAGACCCTGACTTATAAAAGATGCTGCTCACAGAGCCCATGTTTCCAGTTTCATGATGTGTCAGAGGGATACAAATCAAAGGGAAATGAGAAACCTCAAATGGAACCACATACATATCTGCCTTTGGAAAAATAGATAAATGGTAATTGTGGATTATATTTTGCCTCACGTTTTTAGTCGAAATTAAGGGCATATAGCAATGCTCCCTGCGAAACAGCAAATGGAAAACTGAATCTGAGACATAACATAGTTTTTAATATCTTTAACCAAAAGCATTCTTTCTACATCTTTCACATGCTTTCATCTCCAAAGCATGCAAGAGAATCAATGTGCTGAAATAACCAGTACAGGCAAAGACAGTCAACTCAAAGGCTTCCTCCTTCACCTTTATGACAGATATTTAAATAAAAGTCATCTGAATGATTCTCTGCAGAAAGTTAATTTTTATTTTTAAAAAAACTATGGTGAGGGGATGACTGACAGGCAAACTTTAGATCTCTCCCCTTCTAAACACAGATTATTACTACCGGATTTAAGCCATAACTGGAATCATGTTCCTTTGGGTAGATGTTGGTACCTGAAAAAGTCTGAGGTGGATGTGAAACGGAGCAGGACCCTACGGTCCTTGTCCCCCATGTCCTCAGCCTGCCTTTTGTCTGTGGAAAAACTTTAGCCAAAGAATAAGTTTAATCAGAGAAGTGAAAAAATGCAGAAACAAAGGACAATAGTCCAACAAGAACAAATAATGCTAGTTTAGTCATTAAGCAAAGTCAAGGACCTTTAGTTCCTCTTCAAGGGCTCTAGGTAATATTCTGAGCTGTATCCTTTGAGCTGTCTTATAGATACTGAAACCCTCACCAGGTGGAAGAAGTTAACTACATGATGACCAGACTGTAGCCATGACATAAGCTGCCACAATTCCAAGAATGGCCTCAAGAAAATGCAAACAAACCGACCCTGGAACTGAAGATTAATTGTACTTAAAACAATCAAGATGATGCTGGTCAGACCACTGCATGACCAATTTCAAGATGACTGTCAGAGCTGACTGTGCTGTTTCTGCATGGAGCCCTTTCCCTCCGTCTATAAAAGCTCTTGCCCCCTGATTGTCAGTGAGGGAGTCGGCCTTTGGACAGGAGTCTGCTCTACCTCCCCCCAACCCAGTTGCTGGCATCCAAAATAAAGCAAACTTTCCTTTCCAACAACTCGCCTATTTACTGGCTTTTGAGCTGCAAGCAGCCGGACGCCACTTTCAGTTACAGATGCTAGCTACCCCCTGCCCCACAATGTACCAAGTTATGAAGGATGCTACTCAGAGACACAATTCAGCAAGACAGTCATTTTACAACGAAATGCTTATTAGCAATCAAGCGCAAAAGGTGGTCTTTACAGCCTACTTGTAAACTGGATAAAGTTTCAGGCTTCTATCCTTTTAATTGATTTAGTCACCTGTTTATTAATTTTTCATTTAGGGCAATCACCAAAATCCACAGGCAAGATTCCTTCACCTCAAGGCTAGGATCAGGCAATCAAAAGCTGAATACGGGGCCACTGAAGGATTTAGCCCAGAACATCAGCCCTACACATTGAAGACCAAAGCTTTAGTCCCCATCAATGCATAGGTGAGACTGTCTAGAATATTTTCAGCCAGTCCGTGTATTTAGAACTACTGTCACCGAAAAGAGCCCACTTCTGAAATTCATCTTGCTAAGTAGTAGGTCATCATTCTGAACAACAAAAGCTCATTTTGGATATTTAATCAACTAA
This sequence comes from Eubalaena glacialis, assembly GCF_028564815.1. Taxonomy (NCBI): domain Eukaryota; kingdom Metazoa; phylum Chordata; class Mammalia; order Artiodactyla; family Balaenidae; genus Eubalaena; species Eubalaena glacialis. The sequence goes on from NC_083730.1 coordinate 7,313,496, forward strand.
TTCGCCAAGTGGCCTAGTTGAGGGAAATACGTGGAATAAAACTGCTGAGGGGGCTTCCCTGGTGGCACAGTGGTTGGGAATCTGCCTGCCAATGCAGGGGACACGGGTTCGAGCCCTGGTCTGGGAAGATCCCACATGCCGCGGAGCAACTAAGCCCGTGAGCCACAACTACTGAGCCTGCGCGTCTGGAACCTGTGCTCCGCAACGAGAGGCCGCAATAGTGAGAGGCCCGCGCACCGCGATGAAGAGTAGCCCCCGCTCGCCACAACTGGAGAAAGCCCTCGCACAGAAACGAAGACCCAACACAGCCAAAAATAAATAAATAAATAAATTTATTAAAAAAAAAAAAAAAAAAAACTGCTGAGAGTGGCCACTTCTTAAGCACATGCTCCCTGGTTAGAACCACCCTAAACTCTGATTTCCTGATTAGAACCTAAGTAACAAACACATAATTTTACACTATATATGCTGATGCATTTAAAGTAAGCTACAATCATGACAGCATCTTTTCCTGTTATAAAAGTAACTTATTCAAGTTGCAGAAAAACTTGAAAACACATTTACTTTTAAAAAACTCAATCTACCCAGAATTAGAATTCTACCATCAAGTACAACACATAATCACTATTAAAATTTTGACCTTCAACACACACACATACACACTCTCATACATTTTGTTGTGTGTAAGTGTACTCAGACCCAGACAAATATGAAAGTATGTATACTGTGTGACCAGAGATCCAACGTACACAAACGATCACGTTACTACGCATGACCGAATTCCACTACCTGACAAGCAGCCTCTGTATGGGTAGAACTTCAAGGCTGGTTTCGAGGATTACTCTGACTTTATTTCTACAGTTTGTAGAGGTTTGTCACATGACACCCATTTTCACTGCTCTATTTTCTTGTCATTTGACTTAGACTATTAACCTTATTTCTATTAATTCTCAATTCTAGAATGTATTTCCCACCACAGGGCTACTGTGGCTGACACCAGGTCTCAGAGGAGATTGATTCATTCGTTCATTCATCTGGCAAATACTTATTCAGTTCCTACTATGTTGCATACACCTTTCCAAGGCCTGGGGCTACAGCAAACAGAAAAACACCCATTATTTTACAGAGCTCAGTCTATTGAGATGGGGGGGGCAGCCACGGGGTGCTGTTAGCAATAAATGAAGTAACTGGGTAAAAAAGCCATCATGTCATCTAGTGACGAGTAATAAAGAGAAAAAAGTTAAAGCAAAGGAAGTGTAATGGGAAGTGCTGAGATTAAAGGAGGTGCAGCTTCAAGTAGAGTGAAGGAAACCAAACAGATGCGATCTGAGTGAAACCTGAGGAAGTTAGGGAGTGTGGCGTAAATTTCTTGGTCTCTGGATGGAAGGTGCACATGCAAAGGCTCTGAGTGACAAGCGTGTGTGTTGAATTCAAGGCACAGCCAACAGGCCCATAGAGTTGGAGCAAAATGAGTGGGGATGCACAGATAAAGATGGGGTCAGGGTCCATCGGGTCCAGATTTCACAGGGCTTTGTCAGCCATGGGGGCACTGGGCTTGTACCTCCCTGAAATGGAGAGCCAGTGGAGAGTCTTCAGAGGGCTGACTTTCTCTGCTTTTACCTTAAGAAGATCATTCTGGCTTCTGTGCTGAGAATACAAAGATGGGAAGAGAGGCAAAGAGGAACCACTGGACTAACCAAAGCAAATGAAGATAAGGACAGACTAAGGTGATAACAGTAAAGATGGTGAACGGACAATCAATTTAGTTTGAAGGTGGAACCAATCAGGCTTACACCGGATCAAATATATGATGTGAGAAAGGAAGGAATACGTTTGATGCTAGTATTTTGGATTTGATCTAAAGACTGGCGTTACCATTCACTCCAAATGCAGACTCTAAGCTATGAGGCTTTGTGAGATTACCGAGGGAGAGAGGGAGTGGAGATCAATGAGAAGAGGTCCACAGACTCCATCTGGGGGACCACCAATGCTTAAAGTCAGAGAGGTGAGAAGGACCCAGCAAAAAAAGATTGAGAAAGAGAAACCGGAGTGCTGAGAGGAAAATCAGGAGAATGCACTGCCCTCTCCCCATACAAGCCACAGCTGAGATCAGGGTTTAATATGTCTTGCAACTTTACCACAAGCTCAAGGAAAACAAAATTCAAGTTGTAAGCAAGGGATGAAACAGGAATGGCTACACTGCCTGATGGACTTCTGTGACCCCAGGTGCAAATCCAACCTCACGTGGTGTCATGGTGTCAAGAAGGCCATCATCTAGCACCAGTTCTCCCACGTGCCCGAGGATGCTCTTCTCCCCCTTGGGGGACACCTGGAACATGTCCAGACTCACTGAAAATAAGACCAAGGAGAAGATGAAACCACAGGGGAAAAGGAATGGCACCACCACATCAGTCGAGTGCTTCACTTCCAAGACCTCATTTCTTAAAATTCAGGATGTGCGTCTCTTGGCACAGATCACCAGAAGGGTCTCTCCTTCCTTCGTCTGCATTTGTGGACTATACTTTATGGGCCTACTTTTAGAATGTGCGTTCAGAGCACAAAAGACCAGCATTCGTCTAAATGCTAAGTCTGGGGTAAGAGGGTAGAACGTTGCCTTCCCCTATTTCATTTTTCTAAATTAGACACTAAGAGGAAGGAGAATGGCTTTGAGAACCAGCATTGCTCCAAGGCCTTATTATGCTGTGTCCAGTATCACTGCATGTGGATGCTGCCTGTCTGTCCACGTCTAGGCCTCCTTCCAGCCTCACGTGATGATGACTGAACACCTGCCCTGTGGTCTTACAGGGCCTCAGCTGCTGATCTCCTGTAAGCCAGATCACAAATGCCCTCACAGGGACAAGCCAACTTCACAGCCATAAATTCATCTTTGGCAATGACACTTTTCTCACTGGGAACAGAGTCTCCAGAGGTCCATCTTTGTATCCTTGGAAGGATCACTGCTTTGGGAGGCTCTTAGTAAAATTCCCTTTTCTAAGCTTAAGACTTCTTAATATTCACCATATGCTTCATATTTTATCTATCCTCTTTCATTGGAAAAACAGATGACAAATGGGTAGTGTTTATTATTCTCGGTAAGTCAGATAAGACTTACACACCTTTTTAAAGAAGAAAAAATTGCCTTATTGCAATAAATGAGCATATGATGCTTGGAAAGTTGCTGTGAGAAATTGCTTTTCCAAACTCACACCAGCTGACTACTGGACGTCATCTCTAAAGTGCATCCATTTGTTCACTAACTTATGCCAGGCATCCCTCTTAGCAAAATTAGGGATAATGCAGTGAACAAAGGAGACAAAATCCTTTTTTCCTTCTAAATGACATCCTAGAGGAAAAGTGCCCAGGAATCTGTCTCCAATGAGGTAACAGTTGTCTGAGTGGAACTCACAACAGGCACTCATTTATGCCTAAAAATAGACGAACAAAAGTCTGTTAGCATTAGTTCCCCGCCGTCACCGAGTTAAGGAGGAAGTGAACAGGGGACTGTGAATCCTATCAACCCTGAGGGGAAAGAGTCCTAGCCTCCTGGGGCCCAAAGGGGGGGCCAGAAACCTGCCAACTGGTGCGCTGCCAGTGGATCCGTTTTCATGAGACTCTGCTTCTGTGTTCCAGCCACCGGACCTCAGCGGGCAGGAAAGAGAAAATACCTGCCCAAGGTCCTCAGCTGTCAGAGAGGGACTGACCAGCAGAAGACCCTGAATAGGATCCTAAGAGGGAAGATTCTTCTGGAAGAAGGCAGATGCAGAGATGCAGACCACTGGGAGTACCACGCCAGCAAAGCCACGCCCAGCATAGTAACACATTGTTACAGGGTGAAGGCCACACGAAGACAGCAAAGACTCCGTGACCCTGCCACCCACAAAACCCCAATCGAGAAAATAACTGAGAAAGCCTCTATCCAAATATCAAAAACTCATAAAGCTTGAGATCACCAAGAGAGAAAATAGTGAGAAATTGCAGTGGGTGGCATCAAAGATGATGATATTCTGCCTGAGTTAATATAAATGCTAAATAAGGATTCCTGACATTAAAAAAAAAAAAAAAAGGCATATTGCAAATACATTCTCATAATATTTTGAAATTAAATGAACTGAAAGATCAATACTCAGATCTGTGGCCAAGGAGAAAGGGAGGGAGGGAGTTTTGCTCACAGGGTAGGAAAGGAATGAAGGGAAACTATAAGATCTCTTCTTTCTAGGCTGAGAGGGAAGAGTGTGAAGAATTACCATATTGAGTTATTTTCCTTCCACATCATAGTAAAGAAATACATGCATGATTATAAACATGGGGAAAGGGAAAGTAAACAAGAGGATACAATACATCATCCAAGCAGGAACATTTCTGAGACTGAAGAGGCTCTATTAACCATTACCTAGACGATGGGCACCAAAGGGACTGTTTGGGGGCAACCTAGGAAGTATGGCTAGTCAACCGAAAAGGGATAGAAAAATGCAGCAACATGTATCAACCGGCAGTGTGATTTAACCAACCAAAAGGACTGAGGCACCCAAAGACACATAAGTGGTAAACACAAAGAATAAAAAAGTGTGTTGAGTTTTATACATGATGTGAGCAGAAAAAGAAACTCCATCCAAAGACAGACTGTAACACTGCTTTAAAACAAAGAAAGGAACAACAGCTCTTTACAAGAAATACATTTAAAACAAAGTGTCAAACAAGAAGGCTGACAATAGTGGGTGGGCAAACATATCAGGAAAAAAACAAAAGAAAACAGGAGTGACAGTGTTGCAGTCCGAGGAGACGGACTTCAGGGCAGAAGCACTAAACATGATAAAGAGCCATCGTGTAGTGAGGGGCCAACAGGCACCGTGACTGAAGGAAATACAGCAGCCAGGAGACACAAAGCAAAGCAGCAGTTGCACAGATGAAGCAACAACTCGCGTAAACAAGGAACACTCGAAAAGGACACAAATCCAGCAGGAAATTTCAAGCCATGTCTTCAGAAGTCTGGAATAAATGAGGACAGAAAGGGAACTGAATAGTACAGTGAACAAACCTGAATGGGTGAGCAGACGTGAATAATGTGCGGGTGAGGATGCACCTACTTCCGAGTCTATAGAACGTTTAAAATTTAACCCTGTATTTTGCCACAAAGAACAAACTAACAAGATACATAGCTTCCAGTACACTTTCACTGATGGAATCCAAAAAAAAAAAAAAAAAAAGATGAATATGTCATATAAAGGTGACCAAATATGTTAATTACTTTGATATTTAGAAACTTGCTTCTAACACTGATACTGCAAGAGTTGTACTCAGAAATGTCCAGCTGTGAAGATCTCCATAATTAAATAAAGACTGAAAATAAACTACACTAGCACTTAAGGTAAGAAATAGAAAACAGCAAAAAGCAGCGAAGGGACTAAGTATAGCCAAATGTAGAAATTGATAATAGTTTTTTTTTTTTTTTTTTTTACAAACAAATAGAATAAACCATCAAGATGAAAAGTTGTTTCTTTAAAAAGTGAAAAATACATTTATTTACTTATATAAAGTCCCATAAACTGCATTAAGGAAAAAAAAGGACTAACATTGAGTGATTAGAATGGTTAAAGGTATTAACTGGACTAATGGTCCCTAGTGAGAGAGTCTAAAGATGGGAAGAAAAACTCTTCAAAGTACATTGTAGACACAGATACACAGAGGGAAGATGCTGTGAAGACACAAGGAGAAGATAGACATCTACAAGCCAAGGAATGAAGCCTCAGAAGGAATTAACCCTGGCAATACCTTAATCTTGGACTTCTAGCCGCCAGGACTGTGGGAAAATAAAGTTCTGTTGTTTACACCAAAAAAAAAAAAAAAAAACCACACAAAGTACATTGTAACCATTTTCAGTAATCATATTAGTAATAATAGTTTCAGAATATTAGATAGATGTAGAGATATAATAGACTAATGCAAATAGTATCATGGAACAATTTTAACAATGTTAAAGTTATAATACTTGTTGGGTGCTTATTTTGCTCCAGACTCTGTTCTCAGTGCATAATTTGTATTTATCTTCACAACCACCTCACGTCACTATTATCCGCATTTGACACGGAAGTAAGCTGAGGCCATGAGAGGTTGAGTAGTTGCCCAAGGTCACAAGGCACCTAAGTGGTAGAACTGGGATGGTCACTCAGATGTGCTCCGGTGGGCATGACCTCTCCACCTCCATTATAACAGGGAGAGCTTATTCTATAAATGCACGAGTGACTCTATCAATGATTTTATAGAAATCTGTCAACAGTATTGACTTTGAAACTCTTATAACCATTTAAAAACTACAACTACTACAATGTTGGTATGAAATTCTAGTGGGGGAAGGCAGAAAGTTAAGTGTAGAGTTGACCTGCATTTCCCACACAAACCCATCCTTGGGGCTAAGTTGTTTCCACTGTCAGTCTCTAAAATACCCAGTCTAGTACTCAGTACTTCTTCAGTCTCAGAGAGGGCAGAGTGGACGGGAGAATAATCCATACACTTCTCCCTCGTGGTCCAGGAACAGCAGCCTCAGCATCACCTGGGAACTTGTTAGAAGTGCAGAATCTCAGGCCCTACCCCACACATTTTGAATCAGAATCTGCATTTTAACAAGGTCACCAAAGCACTAGACTGTAGCTTTGGCTTTTAAATAGGTCTCGCATTAACCTGGAGTATTTTCAAAAGATTAATGCCTGGATCCTGCTAGGAAGAGACTCTGATTTAATTGTGGCTTCGGCATGGCGACACTTAAAATTTCCTGAGGGGATTCTCAGGTTCAGCCACTGGTCTACCTCTCCTCTTTCCCCCCACCGCCTTCCTGCAGTTCTCACTAGGCTTTCTGTGGCTTCTCCAGGGTTGGGGCAGTGGGCGGACAGCAGTAAGGGGAGATGCCATCCAGGGCGCGTGCCTCTAGGAATAGTGGGATCTCAAGGGGATTCACGCTTTCATGCTGTGACATCCATCAGGTGTCCTCCCCCACTGAGCCGCTCTGCCCAGTTGCACTCTGACCCAGGCAATATCACCCTCCATCTGGCCCTCACTTTTCTTCTTTAGGGAACACCTCTAACCTCCTGTGGCTGAGGGTATCTTGACCCTTTTGGGGGAAGGTCTCTAAGGTAGCACCCAGAATGTTCCCACTGCATAGTGTAGGTCTGGCCCCGAAAACAAGCATCTGTGCTGCTCATGAAACCCAGCGGGGCCCTATGGGGCTCCCAGGCACAAAGGTCTTTTTGTCCCCATTTCTTGTAGGCAAGACTGCAGCCTTCATGACCCTCCCTGAGTTCCAAAGGTCAGATTCGAACAGTTGCTAATCAAGGGAGAAGCAACCAAGAAACCACCTAAGGCAAGATTAAAGGGACCAGAGAAGCTCTTCAGGATTAGGAGACCAAGCACCTGAGACCCTGAGACACCCCCTCATCTTGTCAGCAGCCCCTCCCTTTTGAAACTCTGCAGAAGACAGAAGAACAGGACTGTTACCGCCTTGATCCTTATCGCATACCCCTGACCACGAGCTCTGACTGTAAGACCTCCCCCTATTCCCCAGGGAGGAGGGCACAGTTCTTGACGTGCTAGCCTGCTGTGTTCCCCTCTTTGCCTGGCTAAGAATAAAGCCACCCTTTCCTTCTCCTCCAAAACTCTGTCTCCTTATGTGATTTCAACATGGCAGCACTCAGAGCAGATCCCTAGCCCTAATGCAGCCACCTTCACCCCCCTGTGAGGATAGGGCAACATTGCCCATGGTCCCAGCTCTACTCAGCATTAGATGCCGGTGATGTCCCAGTCCTTTTGCTTAGTAGCTCTGGAGACTAACATCAGCATCTCTCACAAGGCTTTGGTTGACAGCAAGCACCCCAGCCCCCTCCAGCAGGGAGGACACGGCGGTGTGTGTAGGACAGGGGTGTCAAAGCCAACCAGCACCCACCGAAAAGTCATCTCCTCTATCTTTAACTTCACATTTTCAGATAGTCAAGATTTGCTAAGAACACAGACCTTTTCTCATTTCTGCATTTGCATGTCCGACATAAGTGGTCAGTCACCTCTTCTTTAATATGAGGGTGCCTGGCACTGAAACGGAGCAGGACCCTGTGGGGCTCTTAGGCACAAAAGCCTTTCTGTGGCCTCCATTCTTGATCACAGGAAAGAGGCTTCATTTAGCCTCCAAGACCTTCCCTGAGTTCCAAGGAGCAGGTTTAAACAGTTGCTAATTGCGCAGGAAGACAAGGGAGGAACAGTCTAAAGAAACAATAGTGCAGCCTTGGGGCAGGGTCCGGATTCCCCCTCAAGGGATACCCAGAACAATATCATTTAGCTGTTTTGTAGATACTGAAACCCCCAGCAGGTGGGAGAAGGTAAGGCTGCTGCCCACAAGCACGCAGACCCCAGATTGGCTGGAACCAGAAGGCTGATGCTGCTTTCTCCCCATGACCTCACCACGGACCAGTCAAAACAATGTGCACAAGCTGATCACAGCCTCTTTGAACCATGACCATAAAACTCCTCACTACCTCCTGCAGGTTGGGACACACAGCTTTGCGGGCATGCGCCCGCTGTGGCCCCCTTTGCCTGCCTGGCAAAGCAATAAAGCTATTCTTTTCTACTTCACCCAAAACACTGTCTCCGAGATTTAACTCAGTGTCTGGGTACAGAGGCCAGATTCGGCTTCAGCACCTATCGTTTGCCTTGGTACCCAGGCTAAAACTGAGACATCGAGACTTCCATTTTTCCCTCTCTTATAGTTACATCAAGAAATTAAAGGAGGAATGTGATATTTTATCAAATGGCTTTTTAGCATTAATGAATAATAAGATAGGAAATTGAAGAAGACAGTTTAAAAAAAAATTTTTTTTAAAGATTTACCAAAAGGAAAATGGAACCGTAAAACCGTATTAAGGAAATGCAAATTAATACCACAGAGAGATGTTCCTACACATCTATCACAATGGCTAAAATAAAAATAGTGACAACACCAAATGCTGGTGAGGATGCACAGAAACCGGATCACTAAGACTCTGTAGTAGTAATGTAAAATGGTACCGCTCCTTTGAAAAACAACCTGGCAATTTATTTAAAAACTACACATGCAACGACAATACAACCTAGCAATTGCACTCCTAGGCATTTAACCCAGAAAAATGAAGATACAAGTTGGCACAAAAACCTATACATGAATGTTTACAGCAGCTTTATTCTCAGTAGCCAAAAGTGGAAACCATCTAAAAGTCCTTCATCGGGTAAATAGTTTAACTATAGTACCTCTGCACCATGGGCTATTACTCAGCATAAACAATCAACTACTAATACCCACAACAACCTGGGTGGATCTCCGGGGAATTATGCTAAGTGAAAAAGTCCAAGCCTAAAAAGTTACATACTGTGTTATTCCATTTACACAACATTCTTTAAATGACAGAGCTATAGAAAGGAAGAATGGTCTGGTAGTTGTCAGAGCTTAAGGACAGGTTGGGGGCAGGAGGTGAGTGCGACTACAAAAGGGCAGCAGGAGAGAGCCTGTGATGGAAACAGTCTTTCTTTTGAATAAATCAGTGTCAGGATACTTGTCATGTTATTGTACTATAGTTTTGCAAATGTTGCCATTGGAAACACTGGGTAAGGGGTACAAAGGATCGCTCTGTACTTCTGAACGAAAACATGTGAATCTATAATTATCTTAAGTTGAAAAACATTGTTTTAAAAAACCTGTCCTTCCTCTTGTGTTAGCCAGCAGATGACCTCACTAGACTCTCAACGGCCCAAACTAGATACAGGCAGACCTTGCAGATACCGCGGGTTCTGTTCCAGACCTCTGCAATAAAGAGTCACACAAAATGATGGCTTTCCCAGTGCATATAAAAGTTATGTTTACACTACACTGTAGTCTATTAAGTGTGCAATAGCATTATGTCTAAAAAAAACCAATGTGCATTCCTTAATTAAAAAATACACTGGGCACAATGTGGATGGACAGGTTCCTCAGCTCCAGGTCTCATGAGACTGAAATCAAAGTGTCTGCCAGACTGAACTCATTTTTTTGGTGGCTTTGGGGAAGGATGGGCTGGCAGGATCATTCAGGCTGAATTCTGCCCCCTGATGCAGGGCCAAGGTTCCTGTTTCCTTGCTGGCTGCCAGACGGGGGCCACTTGGCTCCTAGTGGCTGCACTTCACTCCCAGCGCTCCCCCATGGGGCCCCCTCCAGCAAGAAGACCAGACCCTCCTCTGCTGTCACTACCTGACTCCCCCTGCCTCAACTCTCACCTCCCTGTCTGCTGGGCAAAGTTCTGTTTTTTAAAGATTTCTGTTATTAGACTGATCCTGCTTGGGTGGTCTGTGGTAATTTCCCTATCTCAATGTCCAAACCTCAATTTCAGCTGCAAAGTCCCTTCTGTCTTATCATGTCACATTCACAAGTTTCCGGGATTAAGACACATGCATCTTTGGGGGGCTATTCCGCCTACCTTTCCCCAAATAGAGAGAAATTCTAATTCTACATTTTTTCTCCTCCTGAATGGAAAAAAAAAAAAAGGAAATATGTTTGCTAATTTTCTATTATGCATTCATCTAATTCTTTATAAAATAGAATATTTAAAATTAAACTAAATACACATGAAAGAATAATGAAAAATCTAAGTTTATAAATGACCTTGAAAATGTTGTAACCAAACAGACCTGGTAAGAAAATTTGAAGTCCTAAAGCTCTGTTCAACAAGTCACCAGAAGAGTGTAAACCTCACCCCAGAAGCTCTGAACTATCCATCCACTGTTTGACTGGCAGAAGAGAGCACATATGAAAGTTATTTTTAAGATCCACAGTAAACTTAAATATGGTTTTCCATAACACAGGACACTCCAGTTATATTATTTAGAAATATCATTCCTATTGTACAGAGTATGTAGCTAAGTACAAACGACAATAAAACAACCCTGACTCAAAATGGACTTAGGTTAAATTATACCATCTTTAACCTGGGGATTCTATTTCACTGCAAAGGCAAATCCTAAACTAGACTACTATAAATAAAGTAATTATTATATTCTACACACAAAAATCAAACTTCCAACACCATTCATAATAGGTCAATAAATTAAAAGTGGAATATATCATGTTTTATATATTTAATTTGATTAAATATTTTAGGCATGCACCATTTGAGTTTAATAACACAAATATTTGGAGGCTTATTTTGTTATCTTTCAAACCCACAGCATCTCCTAAATCACTTGGTCTGATGGAAGTTTTAGCACACAGCAACGCACATGTTAACCAGAAGCAGTTTCTTTTCTCTTTTGGGGACGATAGTGATCAATGTGGCCTGTAAGTTTCATTCAGCTTGACTCAGCTGTAGAGTTCTTCGTGTCTGTAGGACCCTGACCTCTATTTTCTTAGAGCATTTAGCTAAGAAATGTACATTGCAATTGTAAATTCCTTCTCTGCCCCTTTGAGATGTACATTCTTCAAAAGCCGTTTTCAGGTTTCACCACACAGGAATCTCTCTCTCGGATACCTGGGAGCCACTCTTTTCAAATTTAGTCTTCTTCTGTTTCTGTGGGAGGGGAGGAGCCTAGCTTTGATAAGGGCCAATTAGCAAACAGACGGCCTAATCGCTGTAACCAACACGCGCCCCCGACTTCCTCCCCAACTCTTCCCACTTAAAAATCCTCCTGTTTGTTTCAGCAGATTTGAGTTCAGTCTCGCTCCCTTACTGCCATAGTGTTGAATCAAGTCTTTGCCTGTTTAACTCACCCAGCACAATTCCTTTGACAATAGGAAAAATATTGTTTAAATTCCATTCCAGTTGGAACTCCAATTAACGCACTGGGAATCAAGAGATGTAAAGTCTTACGGGATGTAATACATTAAAAAAAAAAAAAAAAAAAAAAAAATCCACAGTGTTAGGATTCAAAATTAAGTGCTATGGAGAACCAAAAGTTTCAAGCCTTAATATACATCAGTGAAATTGTGTCTAATTTTACAAAGGATAAAGTAAAATGATCAAGTATCTTGTGGTTAAAGGTAATTAGTGCTCGAGTACTTTCAAAAACAAAAATCCTTATTAAAAAGCAGCTTTTTAAGGTTCAAGAAAATTTAAATTATTTCTCTTGTTAACAGACTTTTTTTCTTTACTATTCCTCAGATGGCCTCGGGCCATCAGTGTCACAAGATATTGTTAAAAAAAGAATAAAACCTGACTCTAGAGAAAGGTTAGCTCCACTCCTAGGGATTTCAATTCCTAGTTTCATTACAGAATTAAGTTCAATTGAAATCGTCACTTTTCTGAATACAGAAAACGAATGTTAAGCTAACCCAGAATTAATGCTCATCCTCAGTGTTTTGCACCTGGAGCAAAGGTCCAGGCGTTGATATTCCAACGGGAATCTACGTGACGCTTGGTGTGGGCAACTGACCTAAGAGCCCCACAGCCCACACCCCTCTGATTAAAGCTTGGCATTTGCAGGCTTGCTCTTTAGAGCAGATGCACGCTGCCTGGAATTGGAAATAATGCAAGACAGAGGACCTTCACGCTGCGCAGAGAATGTTTCTCGCTCTTCTGTTTTCATGAGGCAGAGGAGTCGCCAAACTTTCCTTAAAATCACGTGAATCACTCAGTTGTGAGTACAGGTCTCAAGACAGTCTTTCCAAAACTCTCCAACCTCATGCTCCTGAAACTTTTCTGGCTATCACTTTCAAGTTCTAGTTAATGGAGAAATAGTTCTGTTCTCTCAAGTATTAAGGGATTTTGCTTGTTTTCTACAAAGGGTTGCTCGTGTAAATTTTATGGCTGTTCTGTGATGTGAGATAATTTGCTGTTGGTTAGAGATAACCAGGACTTCCCTGGGGGTCCAGTGATTAAGACTCCGAGCTTCCACCACACGGGGGCTCGGGTGCGGTGGAAGCTCGGGTTCCATCCCCGGTCCGGGAACCAAGATTCCACAAGCAAGGCGTGCAGTGCGGCCAAAAAAAACTGCGATGACCTATTAACAATATAATTAGCCCTTCACCATAGGCAGACAGAGTGGGATATAAATGCTGACTGGGCCTAACCCTGCCTATTTTTTGGTCACCAGGGATAATGAAAATAGGATGGAGTTTGTTCTTTGTGAGACAGCTCAGTTTAAGATGAATGAATTCTGAGTGTCGCACGAAGATTCCGAAGAATTCTTCATGCTCATATTTATAATTGTACTTTTCATATAATTAGCATCATTGACTAAGTCATTTTCTCATTGATTACTAGAATAACAAGTTGCTCGCACACTACAAATTCATCTGCTACATTGCTGCAGTGTTACTACCTTCTCCAGGCTCTTGGCACATTTGTGCAATTCGTGGCCCCAAGCTGAGCTCAGCTTCACTCTTTGGCCCTTCCTGAACTGGATTCCAGAATTGCCCTTATATTTGACCACCTACAGGGTTCAATCTGCTTTATCCTCTAAGAGGGGGATTATCTCCTTTTTCTCTTCTGTCACATCACATGTGGATGATGACCTTGGGTGAGAGACTCCTCCTGTAGGTGTATCCAGATTCTGATGAAGATTCCCATGATGGAGGCTAAGTAAACCACGGAAATAATCCATAACTCTTATCAACATTTACAGCATGTTTGTAAGAGTTACTCAATATGGTTTAGTAAAATCACTACTGAGAATGATAATATAATACATTTATTGAATGTCTTTTACAAGCCAGATACTATGTTAAATGCTTTACATAATCACCATTTTTGTTTTTTTATAGAAACCTTTAGATTAGTCCTATAATTACCAGTATTCTGAAGAGAAAAGTGAAGCCATGGAATGTTAATAATCTTGGTGAATCAAGCAGCTATTAAGGAGGGGGTCAGGAATTGAACTCCAGCATTCCAATGCCAGAGGCCCCTGCTCTTTGCTCTTAATTAGGTGGAAAGGCCTTTACCATTACTAAATGTGTTTTAGGTTTTGAAATACATGCCAACTTAAAAAGGTATACTGGAATGCAAGTAAGTTAGGGGGTAAGGCTATTTTAGAGATAGTCTTGAATTCAGTCTAATTTACGTAAACAGTAAGTCACTCCCTAGCCATAGCAGATTATTAGTAATTATGTATTCCTTACAACACAGCTCTGATTTGCGATTCTACAAATGAGAACTGATACTCATTCGTGGCCATCATTTGGATGACCGATGATTATGGTGCTGGTCACCTAAGGGGCCCTCTGGATCCTCTCATCTCTCTTCTGGCATCCACTCTGCTTCTCCTGATTAAACTTTTGATACTTACATATGGCCACATATAACTGAGTGTTCCTCAGTCATTTCTTCTACCTGTTCTGTCTTTTGTGTGTGTCTTTTTTTATGGGAATATAGTTGATTTACAATGTTGTGTTAGTTTCAGGTGTACAGCAAAGTGAATCAGTTATACATATATCCACTTTCTTTTTGATTCTTTTCTCATGTAGGTCAGAGTACTGAGTAGAGTTCCCTGTGCTATATAGTAGGTCCTTATTAGTTATCTGTTTTACACATAGTAGTGTGTATATGTCAATCCCAATCTCCCAATTTCTCCTTCCCTACCTATTCTGTCTTGCATCGACCTACCTCATGCTGTCTGCATTATGACAGCCCTTGGAGGGGAAATGCTGATCAGTCTCATGATAGCAGAATTATGGTTGAGGCCAAATGCAAGGCTATCCCACTAGGAAATCAAGCAAGCTATCTTAGTTGTTCTTTTCCTCCCAGATTTACCCCTCAAATCTGTCACCTAAGTGTCAAGATTATAACTTTGAATCCCACTTTTAAAACTGGGCTTAGCATATAAATGACCTTAACTGTTAGTGACCTACATTTCCAACCACATAAGAAATAAAATTGCTCTTTCCAAAACTGTCATAAATAGAAAAGCCCATTTAACCTTATGATTTAATATGTGCAGAATCAAAATTGTTTCTGAACTCTGTTTTGCCTTGTATGTTAAAGAGGCACTGAAGGAACCTGGGGGTAACAGACTTATTATTTCTTCCTGCACACTGACCCTACACCTTCTCATCAATTCCTCATTTTTGGTCAAGTTTATACAATTAGCTGTCCCATCCAGAGCCTCAATCTGGATTCATAAAAGGCCCATGGATAGGCTTCAAGTGTCTGCAACCTCTGAAATGACATGCAAAATATAAATCATATATGCACATACACGTTTTTGTAGAGATGGGTTTGCTTTCATCAGATTCTCTGAATGATTAGTGACTACAGAAGATTAAGAATTACTACAGTGCTATGGAATAAATGAGAGAAATTGTGACTAGCACCTCACATCAGACAGCAGAAGTTGAAGTTGCACAATGTATACTGATACATCCTGTAAGCTTTCAAGAGGCTGTAACTCTTGCTTCTGGCAGTATTACTTCCTTAATATTCTGAAGGCATTCCCACTGTAAGACAGATCTCTGATTAATTGCAAAAATATACTCTTATAGCATATCCCGTATCTAAAGAGAATGTATCCCCTTCCTAAAGGAAAGGAAAGACACAACAAAAGCAAACTAACAGAGTGGACAGGGGTTAAGTAAATGCTAAAGCAAAGGTTGTCCTTGGGCATGTATCAGTTTCAGCACCAGGGTTACAACATTAGGATTCAGGCCCATAGCAGTCCGGATGCCTTCTCTAGGAAGCCAATACTCACTCAAGATCATTTACAAAACACTAGTTAAAACAGTGCCTGGGCAATAGACAACCAGGAATCACACAGAGGCCCACAAGATCTTTTCTCTGGAGGGAAGAAAAAAAAAAAAACAATTTTGTCCCACAGATTTCTAAGGACTAATTAAATCAAATATGACTTAGTAGTAAAATCACCCAAAACAAAAGCAATAAACAGACTGACTCGCAAACACTGCAGACAATAAAAAGGAGGAAATGCATCATCCACATAGATGGATGAGGAAATAAAAGATGGAATAAAACAAGAAGCAAAGGATTCCCAAAATTATCCAGGCAGAACTGGAAAATAACTGAAAAGAACTTTAAGAAATAAAAATTGAACTAAAAAAAAAAAGAGTACTAAATAATATTTCTGAAAGAAAATCACTTGGGATAAACCACAAACTGACAGAGATAAATTTGGAAGAGGAGTTGAAGAACAAAGAGGATATAATGAGAAGATGTAACTCATAGCCAGTGAGAGTTTCAGAGGGAGAAAAGAGACTAGAGGAAAGGGAATTGAAAAACAGTGCTTGAGAATTTTCCAGAACTATGGGTAGATCTGAATCCATAGGTATATTAGGCACAGCACGTAACACTGAAGAATAAATGAAAAGAAACGCACGCCCAGACACTTTGTCATGAAACTTTGGAGCACAAAATAGAGACCTTAAAAGCATTAATGGAGAAAAGAACATACAAAGAAATGAGACTGGCAACAACTTCCTTCCACAATAATCGTAGAGAACAAAATACAACAGCAAGATATCTTTAAAATGTTGGTAGAGGGACTTCCCTGGTGGCACAGTGGTTAAGAATCCACCTGCCAATGCAGGGGACACGGGTTCGAGCCCTGGTCCGGGAAGATCCCACATGCCGCGGAGCAACTAAGCCCGTGAGCCACAACTACTGAGCCTGCGCTCTACAGCCTGTGAGCCACAACTACTGAGCCCGCGTGCCACAACTACTGAAGCCCACGTGCCTACAGCCCGTGCTCCACAACAAGAGAAGCCACCGCAATGAGAAGCCCGTGCACCACAACGAAGAGCAGCCCCCGCTCGCCGCAACTAGAGAAAGCCCGCAGGCACCCAAAAATAAAAATAAATAAAATAAAATTTTTAAAAAAGGATAGCTTTATTACTTTGCCAGGCAAAGGGGGACACAGCAGGATCCTGCCTCAAAAAACTGTGTGTCCCAACCCAGGAGGAGGCGTTTTATAACAATACTTCCCAAGGGAGGGATTGCTGACAAGATTAGGGTGTGTGCAAGGTCTCAGGTGCTTGGTCTCCTAATCTTGATGAGCTTCTCTGGTTCCTTTAATCTTGCCTCAGGTAGTTTTTTGGCTGCTTCTCCCTTGATTAGCAATTATTTGAATCTGCCCTTTGGAACTCAGGGAAGGTCATGGAAGCTGGAGTCTTGCCTACAAGAAATGGGGGACCAAAAAGAGGCTCCATGCCCGGGAGCCTCACAGGGCTCCCCTTGGTTTCACATATAGTTCCTCGCTGGGTCAGCAACACCACCCCAGGAACAACAGCACACCTTGTACCCGGTACTTGATTTCTGATGTCATTCTCCAATCAAAGGAACCAGGGGATCCACAGAGAAATGGCTACAGACCTGGGGCAGAAAATATCTTTTTTGGATGTGCATGCACACATGGGTTAGTATATACATATATATTTTTGTGTTCTATCAGCCGAGAGGCCCTAACAGAAATGATGGTGTAGCAGTAAGGAGCAGACCTTGGTTCCTAAACCATCCTCCTAGAAAAAGAACCTGGTCTCTATGGAGAAATGGCTGATGCCCAACTGCAGCAGGAAACGAACAAGATGAATAAGGAGTATCTTGTAGCACCAGAAAGAAAGTGCTCAAAAATAAATAAAACCCTACATTGATGGGGGTTCTACCAAAGGGACTCAGGAACCAACTGAAAGAGTTCCCAATGGTCAAAGCTGGAATAATCTAAGGAAAAAAAAAAAAAAAAAAGAAACACAATTGTTGATAACACAAAGTATAAAATATCCATGAGTCCATAACACTGATATAAATAAATGTCTGAATAAATTGGGGGAGCAGAAATAAATGTCCCTTGCAGAAGAATTCCAAATAATTTGCTGAGCTACTGCACCTCAAGGAGGTGGGAGCATAAATCCCCTTCTTAAGTATCAGCTTCCTTCCAAAGGGGACAGGAGGGATGCTGGAGGGGGAGGGAGAAGGTAACTCTACAGCTGAGGACCTGGCCAGCACTATCTCAGCCAGGTGATCAAGGTAAGCATTGGTCATAACCATACTGACAGTGTGTAGCCTGATACGCAGTGGTGAAAATGGTCCTTCTCCTCTGTAGTCTTCCTCCCAAAAAACCCACACCCGCATCTATTCATAAGAGAATCATACAAATCCCAATAGGGGGCATCCTTCAGGATACCTGACTAATACTCCTCAAAACTGTCAATGTCAAACAAGGCAAGTTTAAGAAACGATCACAGTGAAAAAGACCTGAGGAGACATGACAACTATCTGTGATGTGATACCCTAGATAGCATCATGGAAAAGAAAAGACATGAGGTAAAGGTAAGAAATCTGAATCAAGTATGGACTTCAATACTGATACGTCTATTGTAACAAATGTATCATACTAAAGATGTTAATAGGGAAAGATTGGGTGTGGGGTATATGGGAACTCTCTGCACTATCTATTCAACATTTCTGTAAATCAAACCATTTTAAAAAATAAAGATTAAAAATAAACGGAGTGGTCAATTCAAAACAAACAAAAAAAACGGAAAACCAATAAGTCAGAGCTCCGCCCCTCCGTTTTCCTTCTTTCCTCTCGCTGCTTTTACACTGACAATGGATCGTTCAGCATCTCAGGATGTGCCGTATTGGTTTCCAGCAGTGTTGGACCATGGACTCAGCTGGTTCGGGGATTTAATTAATAGGTGTTGCTCTGGGCTTCTAGCTTTCGGCTAGGGCGCAAAATGATTCATTCCCAAGTAGGGAAGTAGAGATTTCCATATCTCAACTTTCTAAAGGATGAACTAGCATTTTACCTCAATAGAAAGGTGTGCCAAATTTTTATTTAAAAAAATCATAGCTTAAGTATAGGATGATCGGTATTCTCTATATGTATTTGAATTTCAGTAAACATCAGGGTTAAAGTACTTATCACCCACATTGCGCACATGGCGAAATAGTTTTTCTGAAGTAAATTCTTCATTCTTCCTCATTATCAAAAGATGTTGGCCACTCACAAACACACACCTTTTTGGTTTATGCAAACAAGTTAAGCGAGTATGGTTCCAAGTACCTGTACATTTGTAATTAACTCATTCTCACATTAAAGTTGCCATGCTTATATTAAAATGTGTAAATGTGTATTATTCAATATAGGAAAAGACCATGTCAATTAAAAAACATCAAGAGGCAAAGCCAACCTTCAGGGAAGAAGTTTTAATTATGTTGCTTAGGTAAAAAACATGCCCTTTTTCATATACCCTGAGAAAACCATAATTCAAAAAGAGTCATGCACCACAATGTTCATTGCAACTCTATTTACAATAGCCAGGACAGGGAAGCAACTTAAGTGTCCATCGACAGAGGAATGGATAAAGAAGATGTGGCACATATGTACAATGGAATATTACTCAGCCATAAAAAGAAATGAAATTGAGTTATTTGTAGTGAGGTGGATGGACCTAGAGACTGTCATACAGAGTGAAGTAAGTCAGAAAGAGAAAAACAAATACCATATGCTAACTCATAATATGGAATCTAAAAAAAAAAAAATGGTTATGAAGAACCTAGGGGCAGGGCAGGAATAAAGACGCAGATGTAGAGAATGGACTTAAGGACACGGGGAGGGGGAAAGGTAAGCTGGGACGAAGTGAGAGAGGGGCATGGACATATATACACTACCAAATGTAAAATAGCTAGCTAGTGGGAAGCAGCCACATAGCACAGGGAGATCAGCTCGGTGCTTTGTGACCACCTAGAGGCGTGGGATAGGGAGGGTGGGAGGGAGACACAAGAGCAAGGAGATATGGAGATATATGTATACGTAGAGCTGATTCACTTTGTTATAAAGCAAAAACTAACACACCATTGTAAAGCAATTATACTCCAATAAAGATGTTAAAAAAAAATGCCCTTATTATCTTCCTTTGCTTAAAAATATATCTGTTAAAGCAGTCATCTTTTGCTCAAGCATTTCAATTTTTTTCTTGATGATATCATTAAAATAATTCTACTTAACTTTATGTCCTAGTTGTCGCAAACCAATAACGGGAAAACAGAAAATGAAAAGAGGTATGTCTTGAGTGTGCATAGTTTTTGTTTTTAATTCAAGATTACCAGTGTTCAATCTTACACTATATTTGTGTCCTATCATCAGAAACAAGTGTCCTATCATGTGTTAAGTGTAACGGATAGTTTAGGAATGTTATTATAAAATAACCCCCTCCATGTTTTGCTTTCTGACAGGCAGCCAATCATGTATAAATTACAGTAATTCAGTCATCATAACCTCTTCACAGAATTTCTGCAAAACATTTAGTGTTAAAACATAAAATATATGTATCAATAACTTATAATAGAAAAACTGGAAAAGATAAATGAGATAAAAATAGGACGTAATTAACGTAGTCTTAAAAAGTATTATTGGGGGCTTCCCTGGTGGCGCAGTGGTTGAGAATCTGCCTGCCAATGCAGGGGACACGGGTTCGAGACCTGGTCTGGGAAGATCCCACATGCCGCGGAGCAATTAGGCCCGTGAGCCACAACTGCTGAGCCTGCGCGTCTGGAGCCCTCGCACAGAAGCGAAGACCCAACACAGCAATAAATAAATAAACAAACAAACAAACAAATAAATAAATAATTATTAACTCAGTCCTCATCCAGTGTTCTTAAATTTCTCCTTCCAGAGATTGCGTTCTGACAAGGTGTTTGCCTGTGGGTGAGGAGCCAAGCTGCTCAGGGCGTGTGCAGGGCAGGGGGGGGTGGAGGTGCGGACACCCCGTGAAGGGTGGTCCAGGCAGAGGTGACCATGGAGAGACAGATGGGCAACACCAAGCCAGGGATTTGGAATCAAAACAAGTCATGGAGTTACGGACAGGCAAAAGTCAGCCCTCAGAACGGAGGGCTGTTTTTGGTTTTGTTTTTGCCTTTTTACAGCTCCACATCTCTAATTTTTTTAAAGAAAATTTGATTGTAAATGGATTATGTAGGGGAACAACATTTTCCACCCCAAACTATCTCTTTTGGTTTGGGGATTATTTCAAGCTGAAAATAATCAAGAGCCAAGATAATCTTAGGAAACGTCTTTGACTTTCCCCCAGCTGCCTAAGAACTTAAAGGGCCAATTCCTGGAGTAGAGCCATCGCCAGAGCTATCAGCCAAGAGTACGGGCTGGGCGTGGTGGCGAAGCTTAGCAGGGCCTAGGGATCCGAGTCCCCTCTGTCCCACCGTCTCTGCCTGGCCCACGAACCATTTATCAACACATCTGCTTTTTCATCTCCATGTGAACTGCCTTCCTCTCCTTTGCAGTCCCAAACCCCTAACCCCGATATCCTCTTTTGTCTTTAGGTATTTAAGGTGAGAATTTCGGCCATTTTGGTGAGTTACTCAGTTTTCCCGGGTCTCTCCCACGTACACATGTTTTTTAAACTTTAATTTTGTTATTCTTTCTGATGTCAATTCAGTTCTTAGACCAGCCAGAAGAACCTAAAAGGATAGAGGAAAATTTCTTCTGACAATTCACATTTATAAAGTGAATAAAATAAAGGTGTAAGTGAATCTTTCTTCTTCCCTTAAGTTTTAAGACATTTATAAATGCCCCTGAAACTGTAATAAGATTCCAGAAGCTTCTACATAGAATTGAGTTTGAAGTAAAGCTGTCTATCTATCCACTCCTACAATTATGAGCTTAGAAACACACAGGTCCTGGAAAATCAAGGTAACGCTACAACCGTCATACATTAGGACAAGACTCATACTGGAAAGCAGGGAAAAATAAGCAATTCACAGGGCCTTCGATGACTGGCAATGCGCAGGAAGGATACTGCCGGGATCAACTTTGCAGACACGAAGTGCACTCCAAGTTTCCTGCCAGTGTAAGAGCAATCCTATACTCACTCCTTGACAATCTGGACTTAGAGGGGAAGCAGAAAAGTCCACACTCAACCAGAGCAGAGGGGAGCCAGAAAGGAAGCACATTCAAAGCTTTCCCTACTCCTGTTATCACAGAATCTATAATTCCCTCCCTCCCCTCACACAGCTAATTACAATACATGGGCCTGAGGGGCTCAACCAGATTCCTCAGGTTAGCCCTCCTTCCAGTGGGAATTCAGATTCCAATTCCTTTCTTCTCAGACAAGTAAAAACTTGCCTAAAATTAAGTTCCTGGAGGATGAAAGGCAATTAGTTCATTGAGCTCTCGCTACAGGATTTTTTTTTTTTTTTGATCTTTACACAAAGTAAATTGAAAAATAATTTTGACAAGAACAACTCACAGAGAACTAAAACAATCCCAATTGTCCAGAAGGGCACTGAAAAGAACAAGTCATAGGACGGTCTCTGTGCTGGGCCAAAAGTGTTCACTTTTTTCCAGATGAGCTTTTTCAATTTCTAATGAACTTTCAAGATGGAAGATAGACATCGCTTGTCCTTTGCAAAAACGTATATTGTTTTTAATGTGTCTTGTGAAATTGATCTGGCGCACGAGTGCTTATCGTGGGCGGTTAGTGTCAGCAGGTCTCCATGGTTAGAGGCCCGAGGAAGGCCGAGCCCCCCTCTGCTCCCCGATTCCCAACACGGCCTCGGGGCGCATCACTCATCCGCCCTCTTGTTTCCATATTTCAGGAAGAGGAGTGCAAAGTCATCCGCTTTCTGTTCCAAAGATTCACGCGTCTGGTTTCCCATCTTGTTGCTGACCAGTGTATAGGAGCTTACAGGAAACACCTTTCCATGAAGTGCACCTGCCCCATACTCTGGGGCTCACGAAGGATTCTGTGAACCTCGCAAGCTTTCATATAGTTTCTCACACCCAGTTTAGAACCAATTCATTACTTCGACAAACATTTACTGGCTCTCTGCTCTACAGGGCTCTATACTGGTAACTGTTCCTCAGAAGTGTTCAGAGTTTGGGGGAGAAAATATGAGTTAATAGACAACACAATACAATGTGATCAGTGTTTTAAAAACAGTGTCCTAAGAGTAGGGACTCTGGGAGCTCAGACTTTCTGAGGGTTCCCAGAAAGCTTTCTGGAGGAAGTGACCTCTACGCTGAGGTTTACAAGTAAACAGGAATTAGCCACCAGATGGAAATGATGGGAGAGACTTTCCAGGTCAGCTGAAAGTTTCTGTAGTTGAGTCTGGTTCAGACATAGAATTCAACACACAGAAGTTGAGATGAGGGTAAAGAAGAGACTCCAAGTGATGGGGAGCCATTTGGCCAACAGCAAGATTTAATTAATAGCAAAGAAAGCGTACCCCCTGTCCAAATAAAAACATGAAAAGGGCACTAAATCCAGGAGGGTCGTGGTATCATAGAATTTAATGAAAGTATGTTTCAAGAACGTGAGAAAATGATGAACAGCGGGTATGAGAGACTGAATATATTACAGGACATCAGCCAGACCATAAATAAGAGAGCACGCTGGCCCACGACCTGCAGCAACCAGCCCTGGAAGCCAAAGCCCAGCTTCTGCAGCGATAGGCTCCATACGGCCAAGACTCGGTCAGTACCTGACAGCCTTCCTAGATTCACCTTCACTTCCAACTTGGACCAACCAGAGAAAACCAGATCTGCTCCCCTAGCCAATCACACAGGAGGCCCTGCTCCTGGTTAGCCCACCGCCAGCTTCCCAGTGCCCACCACCTCCCATCAAGACACACCTGAAGCCTCACCTTCCGTTTCTCCACCGGAAAGCTTCCCCACGCCCCTGGCTGCCCTCGGGTCTCCGTCAAACACAAGGGGTGGGGGGTACCCTGTTGCTACAGCAAGTTCTGAACAAACAGCCGCTGCCGCTCCTTTGGGTGGTGTTTCTCTCCCCAGGTATAACCCTTTTTTTTTTTTTTTTTTAAAGGAGCTTGACCAGGAGCGGGAAGAGAAAGAGCACAGACTCTGCCAAGATGGCGGCAGCCACTCAGTAATTCCTGTCCGATGGCATCTAATTTCTGACAATTGGAGGGAGATCAAAGGACCTAAGAAAACAGAGAAGTAGGATGTCTGAAGCAAGGAAGGAAGATTTAAGTTAAGTTGCTGCTGGTTGATCACCACTACTGTGATGTGACTGTTGGAGTGACTCAGGGCACCTAGAAGGAGGACTCCTAGACCCCTGCTTGGTTTTAGGCTCGACTCTTTCCTTAGACAGCAGAGCACAGTGATGAAGAGCTCGAATTTTATAGTTAGCCTGCATTCAGAACCCCAGCTCCACCACTTCCTAGCTATGTGCCTCTAAATAAAGTCATTTCCCTGTGCCTCAGTTTCCCCACCTGTAAAATGGACATATTAGCAGCAGTAAACTTTTGGGGTGGTTTTGACGATTAATTGCTACTTGTAATAGCATGTAGAACAGTGTCAGGGATGCATTCATTACTATATAATAAAATTATTTCCATGTCTTTGGAGGATTGTTAAACATCTCTCTCCAGCCCAGATAAAACGTTTAAGTTTGAGTCAGTACATCCAACTACCTAGTTGACATCCTGTCTTGAATGGCTCATAGGCAACTGTCCCAGAAGAAAAATCACAATTCCACATCTCTCTCTGCAGTGTGTTTGATAGAAAGTGTAGAGTAAGAGAATAAAACCAGAATCACAATGTTTCCATGAGAGCAGCTTTTCTCCAGCTCCATGGGAGTTTGCCCTCAGCTCCTCCAGCAGGGCTGGTAGATAGAAGTTGGAGGAAACTTCTAAGGGGTAAGGAGGAAGGTGATGCGGAGTCCCCAGGGGTTTATCAATTAGAAAGGTCACACTCGCCAATGAAAACGTGTCCAGCTGTTATGGTCACTGATATAACAATGATGCAGCTACAGGTGGCCTCCTTGGGTTTTACAATTACTAAAGTCACACACCTGTGCTGGGATGTCGTGTCCTCAGGTGACTGACAGACCCAAACCAGGCTTTTCTACATCAGGTAAGCCTCGGTAGCCTATTCCTTCTAGTCTACACCACAGAGACAGACAACACGACAGGCTGCCCTTCATCCTGTGCCCGCCACCCGGGAAACGGCACCAGCGAAGCCCGGGGCTGCCCGCGCAGAGACCTGCCTGTCCCTCCTTCACACCCAGTTAACTCTCTCCAGGTGCTGTCAACTCGACCTTCTCAGCATTTCTCCAGTCTCCCCACTTTGTTGCATCTTCAAAGCCGCCACAGCGATCCCAGCCACCACCATCTCCCCAATATCCTGCACTAGCCCCCCCGTACCCTGGGCTCCTGCATGCACACTCCTCCAATTTTCTCCACTAGCAGTCAGAATATTTTAACTTCCAAATATATCCTTTCTCCTTCTCTGCTTAAAACCTTAAAGAGCTTCCTGCTTCTCAGAGAAGGTGCCCTCACCCTCAGCTCGTCCCGGTCACCCCTTGCATGAACTGGTCCTGACCCTCACCAGTCTCTCAGTCACCACTGTCCTCCCTGAGGTCAGATGTCTGGTCCTTGATTTTCTGCCTCAAGGGCTTCTCGTAAGTGGGTCTTCATTCCTGAACTGACCACCACACCTGTGCCTCGTTAACTTCTTCCAACATCTCAGTGTCCACTGAAACATTGCTGTCACCAAGGCAAGCAATCTTGCTTGCTTGCCCCTCACGTTTTTGCTTTAACAGGGCTTATTACCAACGCAGTGAAACAATTTATTGTGCAATTTTTGTTTGATGCCCGCCTCTCCTACTAGACTACGAGCCCCATCAGAGCAACATCCAGCCTGGACCGGGTGCTTGTGAAAGGCTTGTTGTATAAATATGAGAAGGCTATGGAGAAGGAAGTAGATTTGGACAGAGACACAATGGCAGGTCATGGAGCAGTATTCAGGGTCTGCTTTAGGTTTAGGGCATAATTTAGAATGACATCTATACGGCTTAGCAGTGAAGACCAGAGGTGAAGAAGGTTTTTTTGAGTATATTGGAATAACAGAACAAGGTAGTTAAAATTCTGTCAAAAATTTTTTAAGTTGATAGGATTTAAGAAGGAAGAATAGCCAAGAGAGAATTTGTTTCTGGTCTCATAAATATTTGAGTTGGTAGTAAATGTAGACTCATAAATTGACTGCAGAAATTCTGAACTTGATTTCAAGTTAGACCAGAGCAAAGTGTTGCAGGAAAGGGAATCATTTCTCTGTTTGGAGACTATGTTTTAGGCTTCTATTGATTCATGGCAGAAACAAGGACAGTAAAAATCAGTAAGAAAATAAAAATTACTAGCAAAGAAAGACTATTAGATTACCTGTTTACCTACATAAAAGACCAAGTAGATTCATATGGCTCATTATTAAAGTTGTAGGTACAGATTTTTTTTAAGAAGTTGGCATAGATAGTATAATTCACTTTCAGGTTGTCATTTCCAATAAGACACATAAAATAGTTTACTTATGAAACCACTCTGGTTGATATTAGGTTAAAATTACATCAATTGCCTTTACAGTGATAAAATGTTAGATAAAAGATTTTTTTACAACTTTGATACTCAGAAAATGCTGAATTGGTTATCAAATTATCCTAGGCACTGATGATTAGGGAACTACTTTTACTAGAACAGCTGATAGATATTTTGCATTCATTTAAGAAGCCACAAGACAAGTAAACAACTCTGTCAGATGTTTTGTGTCAGAGCAAGTGGGTTTTGTTTTCGCTGAGCCCAGCAACTCTTCCAGGGCCTCCTGAGAGATGACATCCCGTGCAGGGCAACATGTGAAATCAGGTGTTGAACACAAAGGGAGGACAATTTACTGTAAGTGGTTTTAACCGTCTCAGGAAAAAAAAAAAAAACTTTCATGAAGGAAAAAAAATTTAACCACCCTCTCCTTGCAAAAGAGGGTGTTAATAACTTCACAAGATAAATGCTTTCCTTTCTTCAGACATCATGCCATTTTTGTGCAGGCTTAGTGAGATTTATAAGTGAGATTTTAAAACAATTCTCTGCATCTTTGATGTTCTAACCCTAAGCCCCTCTCTCAAAGAATCACAGATCCAAGGGTATTGCTGGGGGAAGGGGTAGGGAGGGTAGGAATGAACAATGGTCATTGCATACAACTATTTTTTAATTGTCAAATACTAGTGTAAATATTCAAAATAATAATTTTGTAGATTTCCCTTTCCCAGCCCGTTTCATTGTTACAGCACTGCTTCTCTACTGTTTCTTACTTCAATTTTTAGGAAAACCTCAGAAAACTGACATCTATCCAGACTCTGTAGGCACCTCAGGCAGTCAGGTTATCAGGCTGTTTACATGACGAAACTAACTGTCCAAATACCTCAAAAAAGCTATCATAAGTCATCATGTCATGCTGCAATTCTATTTTTTGTGAGGGCATATAGGTAGACATTAAGCAATCAGGCAAGAAAAATCACAAGAAAGATAATGCATTTATGTTACTCAGTCTGGCTCAAAATTACAGCTGGCAGTTAGTAATACTATAGCTCATTTGCGTAACTCTTTCTGGAACTCTCCAAATGCAGCACTGTACCCGAAGTGGAGTCAACACATCCACAAATTATTTGCCTAAATATTTTGGAAGACTGGAAACTCAGTCAAATGAGTGAGTTTTTAAAATTGTGTATTGAGTTAGTGACCATTTTTCTGTGTACCAATGCAATATTCCTCCAAATAACCACTCTCCAAAGTCTAAATGAGAAGGAATTTTTAAACTGATTCAGAAAAAAATGAGGACATTGTTACATGTTTAAACTTATACTTTATCCTAACATCATTTTTTCCCTTTAGGAATTTACAGAAAGTTATCAGGAAAGAAGGAACAGTCTAATCCTCTATCCGTGTAGCACAGAGGAAAGGTAACAGTTCATAGCCCTGATTTGTCATCGGTGACTTACTGAGTGTTATGGGTTGAATCGTGTCCCCCAGAAGATGTGCTGGAGTCCTAGCCCCCTGTACTTGTGAATGGGACCTTATCCGGAAACACGGTCTTGGAAGATACGATCAAGTTAAGATGAGGTCATTAGGGTACATCCTAACCCTACGACACTGGTGCCCTTAGAAATGGCAGAGACACAGGGAGGTGGACATGGACAGAGGGAAAACAATGTGAAGCCTCACAGAGCAGAACCACGTGATAACAACGCAGAGATTGGAGCGATGCCTCTGCAAACTCAGAACCACCAAGGGCTGATGGCAACACCAGAGCCTCAGAGAAAGGCACGGAATAGATTGTCTCCTGCAGCCTTCAGAGAGAGCATGACCTTGCCGACAACTTGACTTTTGAACCCCTAGCCTCCAGGAATGTGAGAATAAATTGCTATTGCTTTAAGCCACCTAGTTGGCGGTACTTCGTTATGGCAACACCTAGAAACTAACACAGGCTGTGTCCTCAGAAGCAACACCTAAAGGAAGTTAGGACAGCAGAACTGGGCAGAGGAAGAAGAAACTGATACAGTTACGATGGGACCTCAGCTGATCCCAGAGGAACCCTGGAGCTGCAGTGGCCCTCAAAGTTGTTCCCAGTTGAGGCCACGGCTGGGCTTTTGGACTCCTGCACAGACCAGTCACTGAATGCGGGCCACCCCGGGATGTCACCTTTCAGTCAAGGATGATGCCCGGGGGAGACTCAGCTGTGAGCCCTCAACCCACACTGCCAGCAGCTGGGGGCAATGAGGGCCTCCACCCGGAAAGGAGGCTCTGCACTGGCCACGATGTTTACTACCCCCTTGTACACACAGGTGAACATTTATGTAGGACAGATTCCAACATCAGTAACATTGTTTGCTCGAAAAATGTGTGTGATTAAGCTGGATAGACATTGCCAAGTTGCTCCCACAGAAGTTATTCCTACCCCCATCACCAGCGTACGCAAACACCTATGGTCCCCCATCCATCTATTCTTTAAGCTGTGGCCAGATGCATAACAGTATTTTAATTGATACTGCCAAGTTATTAATACAGTTAACTAATTAATACGGTTGACTGTTTTTACAATGTAATTATTGGCCACCTCTTTTCTTCTGTGAAGTTTTTAGGGGTATTTTTGCATATTTCTTATTTTTTTTTTTAACAATAGTAAATATATATATTTAAGTCTTTTTTTTTTTTTTTTTTTTTAAACATCTTTATTGAAGTATAATTGCTTTACAATGGTGTGCTAGCTTCTGCTTTACAACAAAGTGAATCAGTTACACATATACATATGTTGCCATATCTCTTCCCTCTTGCATCTCCCTCCCTCCCACCCTCCCTATCCCACCCCTCTAGGTGGTCACAAAGCACCGAGCTGATCTCCCTGTGCTATGCGGCTGCTTCCCACTAGTTATCTATTTTACATTTGGTAGTGTATATATGTCCATGACACTCTCTCACCCTGTCACATCTCACCCCTCCCCCTCCCCATATCCTCAAGTCCATTCTCTAGTAGGTCTGTGTCTTTATTCCCATCTTGCCACTAGGTTCTTCATGACCTCTTTTTTTTTTTTTCCCTTAGATTCCATATATATGTGTTAGCATACTGTATTTGTTTTTCTCTTTCTGACTTACTTCACTCTGTATGACAGACTCTAACTCCATCCACCTCATTACAAACACCTCCATTTCATTTCTTTTTATGGCTGAGTAATATTCCATTGTATATATGTGCCACATCTTCTTTATCCATTCATCCGATGATGGACACCTAGGTTGCTTCCATGTCCTGGCTATTGTAAACAGAGCTGCAATGAATATTTTGGTACATGACTCTTTCTGAATTATGGTTTTCTCAGGGTATATGCCCAGTAGTGGGATTGCTGGGTCATATGGTAGTTCTATTTTTAGTTTTTTAAGGAACCTCCATACTGTTCTCCATAGTGGCTGTATCAATTTACATTCCCACCAACAGTGCAAGAGTGTTCCCTTTTCTCCACACCCTCTCCAGCATTTATTGTTTCTAGATTTTTTGATGATGGCCATTCTGACCGGTGTGAGATGATACCTCATTGTAGTTTTGATTTGCATTTCTCTAATGATTAATGATGTTGAGCATTCTTTCATGTGTCTGTTGGCAATCTGTATCTCTTCTTTGGAGAAATGTCTATTTAGGTCTTCTGCCCATTTTTGGATTGGGTTGTTTGTTTTTTTGTTATTGAGCTGCATGAGCTGCTTGTAAATCTTGGAGATTAATCCTTTGTCCGTTGCTTCATTTGCAAATATTTTCTCCCATTCTGAGGGTTGTCTTTTGGTCTTGTTTATGGTTTCCTTTGCTGTGCAAAAGCTTTTAAGTTTCATTAGGTCCCATTTGTTTATTTGTGTTTTTATTTCCATTTCTCTAGGACCTGGGTCAAAAAGGATCTTGCTGTGACTTATGTCATACAGTGTTCTGCCTATGTTTTCCTCTAAGAGTTTGATAGTGTCTGGCCTTACACTTAGGTCTTTAATCCATTTTGAGTTTATTTTTGTGTATGGTGTTAGGGAGTGTTCTAATTTCATACTTTTACATGTACCTGTCCAATTTTCCCAGCACCACTTATTGAAGAGGCTGTCTTTTCTCCACTGTATATGCTTGCCTCCTTTATCAAAGATAAGGTGACCATATGTGCGTGGGCTTATCTCTGGGCTTTCTATCCTGTTCCATTGATCTATATTTCTGTTTTTGTGCCAGTACCAAACTGTCTTGATTACTGTAGCTTTGTAATATAGTCTGAAGTCAGGGAGCCTGATTCCTCCAGCTCCATTTTTCGTTCTCAAGATTGCTTTGGCTATTCGGGGTCTTTTGTGTTTCCATACAAATTGTGAAATTTTTTGTTCTAGTTCTGTGAAAAATGCCAGTGGTAGTTTGATAGGGATTGCATTGAATCTGTAGATTGCTTTGGGTAGCAGAGTCATTTTCACAATGTTGATTCTTCCAATCCAAGAACATGGTATATCTCTCCATCTATTTGTATCATCTTTAATTTCTTTCATCAGTGTCCTATAATTTTCTGCATACAGGTCTTTTGTCTCCTTAGGTAGGTTTATTCCTAGGTATTTTATTCTTTTTGTTGCAATGGTAAACGGGAGTGTTTTCTTAATTTCACTTTCAGATTTTTCATCATTAGTATACAGGAATGCAAGAGATTTCTGTGCATTAATTTTGTATCCTGCTACTTTACCAAATTCATTGATTAGCTCTAGTAGTTTTCTGGTAGCATCTTTTGGATTCTCTATGTATAGTATCATGTCATCTGCAAACAGTGACAGCTTTACTTCTTCTTTTCCGATTTGGATTCCTTTTATTTCTTTTTCGTCTCTGATTGCTGTGGCTAACACTTCCAAAACTATGTTGAATAATAGTGGTGAGAGTGGGCAACCTTGTCTTGTTCCTGATCTTAGTAGAAATGGTTTCAGTTTTTCACCATTGAGGACAATGTTGGCTGTGGGTTTGTCATATACGGCCTTTATTATGTTGAGGAAAGTTCCCTCTATGCCTACTTTCTGCAGGACTTTTATCATAAATGGGTGTTGAATTTTGTCGAAAGCTTTCTCTGCATCTATTGAGATGATCATATGGTTTTTCTCCTTCAATTTGTTAATATGATGTATCACGTTGATTGATTTGCGTATATTGAAGAATCCTTGCATTCCTGGAATAAACCCCACTTGATCATGGTGTATGATCCTTTTAATGTGCTGTTGGATTCTGTTTGCTAGTATTTTGTTGAGGATTTTTGCATCTATGTTCATCAGTGATATTGGCCTGTAGTTTTCTTTCTTTGTGACATCTTTGCCTGGTTTTGGTATCAGGGTGATGGTGGCCTCGTAGAATGAGTTGGGGAGTGTTCCTCCCTCTGCAATATTTTGGAAGAGTTTGAGAAGGATAGGTGTTAGCTCTTCTCTAAATGTTTGATAGAATTCGCCTGTGAAGCCATCTGGTCCTGGGCTTTTGTGTGTTGGAAGATTTTTAATCACAGTTTCAATTTCAGTGCTTGTGATTGGTCTGTTCATATTTTCTATTTCTTCCTGGTTCAGTCTCGGCAGGTTGTGCATTTCTAAGAATCTGTCCATTTCTTCCAGGTTGTCCATTTTATTAGCATAGAGTTGCTTGTAGTAATCTCTTATGATCGTTTGTATTTCTGCAGTGTCAGTGGTTACTTCTCCTTTTTCATTTCTAATTCTATTAATTTGAGTCTTCTCCTTTTTTCTCTTGATGAGTCTGGCTAATGGTTTATCAATTTTGTTTATCTTCTCAAAGAACCAGCTTTTAGTTTCATTGATTTTTGCTATTGTTTCCTTCATTTCTTTTTCATTTATTTCTGATCTGATCTTTATGATTTCTTTCCTTCTGCTAGCTTTGGGGTTTTTTTGTTCTTCTTTCTCTAATTGCTTTAGGTGCAAGGTTAGGTTGTTTATTCGAGATGTTTCCTGTTTCTTGATGTAGGCTTGTATTGCTATAAACTTCCCTCTTAGAAGTGCTTTTGCTGCATCCCATAGGTTTTGGATCATCGTGTCTCCATTGTCATTTGTTTCTAGGTATTTTTTGATTTCCCCTTTGATTTCTTCAGTGATCACTTCGTTATTAAGTAGTGTATTGTGTAGCCTCCATGTGTTTGTATTTTTTACAGATCTTTTCCTGTAATTGATATCTAGTCTCATAGCGTTGTGGTCGGAAAAGATACTTGATACGATTTCAATTTTTTTAAATTTACCAAGGCTTGATTTGTGACCCAAGATATGGTCTATCCTGGAGAATGTTCCATGAGCACTTGAGAAAAATGTGTATTCTGTTGTTTTTGGGTGGAATGTCCTATAAATATCAATTAAGTCCATCTTGTTTAATGTATCATTTAAAGCTTGTGTTTCCTTATTTATTTTCATTTTGGATGATCTGTCCATTGGTGAAAGTGGGGTGTTAAAGTCCCCTACTATGATTGTGTTACTGTCGATTTCCCCTTTTATGGCTGTTAGCATTTGCCTTATGTATTGAGGTGCTCCTATGTTGGGTGCATAAATATTTACAATTGTTATACCTTCCTCTTGGATCGATCCCTTGATCATTATATAGTGTCCTTCTTTGTCTCTTGTAATTGTCTTTATTTTAAAGTCTATTTTGTCTGATATGAGAATTGCTACTCCAGCTTTCTTTTGATTTCCATTTGCATGGAATATCTTTTTCCATCCCCTCACTTTCAGTCTGTATGTGTCTCTAGGTCTGAAGTGGGTCTCTTGTAGACAGCATATATATGGGTCTTGTTTTTGTATCCATTCAGCCAGTCTGTGTCTTTTGGTGGGAGCATTTAATCCATTTACATTTAAGGTAATTATCGATATGTATGTTCCTATTCCCATTTTCTTAAATGTTTTGGGTTTGTTATTGTAGGTGTTTTCCTTCTCTTGTGTTTCTTGCCTAGAGAAGTTCCTTTAGCATTTGTTGTAAAGCTGGTTTGGTGGTGCTGAACTCTCTCAGCTTTTGCTTGTCTGTAAAGGTTTTAATTTCTCCATCAAATCTGAATGAGATCCTTGCTGGGTAGAGTAATCTTGGTTGTAGGTTTTTCTCCTTCATCACTTTAAGTATATCCTGCCACTCCCTTCTGGCTTGCAGCGTTTCTGCTGAAAGATCAGCTGTTAACCTTATGGGGATGCCCTTGTGTGTTATCTGTTGTTTTTCCCTTGCTGCTTTTAATATGTTTTCTTTATATTTAATTTTTGATAGTTTGATTAATATGTGTCTTGGTGTGTTTCTCCTTGGATTTATCCTGTATGGGACTCTCTGTGCTTCCAGGACTTGATTAACTATTTCCTTTCCCATATTAGGGAAGTTTTCAACTATAATCTCTTCAAATATTTTCTCAGTCCCTTTCTTTTTCTCTTCTTCTTCTGGGACCCCTATAATTCGAATGTTGGTGCGTTTAATGTTGTCCCAGAGGTCTCTGAGACTGTTCTCAGTTCTTTTCATTCTTTTTTCTTTATTCTGGTCTGCAGTAGTTATTTCCACCATTTTATCTTCCAGGTCACTTATCCGTTCTTCTGCCTCAGTTATTCTGCTATTGATCCCATCTAGAGTATTTTTAATTTCATTTATTGTGCTTGTCATCGTTTCTTGGTTCCTCTTTAGTTCTTCTACGTCCTTGTTAAATGTTTCTTGCATTTTGTCTATTCTATTTCCAAGACTTTGGATCATCCTTACTATCATTATTCTGAATTCTTTTTCAGGTAGACTACCTATTTCCTCTTCATTTGTTAGGTCTGGTGTGTTTTGACCCTGCTCCTTCATCTGCTGTGTGTTTTTGTCTTCTCATTTTGCTTATCTTACTGTGTTTGGGGTCTCCTTTTCACAGGCTGCAGGTTCGTAGTTCCCGTTGTTTTTGGTATCTGTCCCCAGTGGCTAAGGTTGGTTCAGTGGGTTGTGTAGGTTTCCTGGTGGAGGGAACTAGTGCCTGTGTTCTGGTGGATGAGGCTGGATGTTGTCTTTCTGGTGGGTTCGTCCACGTCTGGTGGTGTGTTTTGGGGTGTCTGTGGCCTTATTATGATTTTAGGCAGCCTCTCTGTTAATGGATGGGGCTGTGTTCCTCTCTTGCTAGTTGTTTGGCATAGGGTGTCCAGCACTGTAGCTTGCTGGTCGTTGAGTGAAGCTGGGTCTTGATGTTGAGATGGAGATCTGTGAGAGATTTTCGCCGTTTGGTATTACGTGGAGCTGGGAGGTCTCTTGTGGACCAGTGTCCTGAAGTTGGCTCTCCCACCTCAGAGGCACAGCCCTGATGCCTGGCTGGAGCACCAAGAGCCTTTCTTCCACACGGCTCAGAATAAAAGGGAGAAAAAATGGAAAGAAAGAAAAAAAGAGGATAAAATAAAATAAAATAAAGCAATTATAATAAAAAATAAGAAAAAAAATTATTAAGAGTAAATTTATTAAGAAAAAAAATTTTTTTTTAATTTTTATAAATAGATTTATTAATTTTTTATACTAAAAATAAGAAAAAAATTTAGAAAAAATTTATTAAGAAAAAAAATTTTTTAATTTTTTAAAATAAAAAATATGAAAAAACTTATTAAAAAATTTTTTTTAAAAATAGAAAATAAGGAAAAAATTATTAAGAAAACATTTATTAGGGAAAAAAAAATTTTTAAGCCAAAAAAAAAAAAAAAAAAAAAAAAAAAAAACGGACGGACCTAACCCTAGGACTAACGGTGAGAGCAAAGCTATACAGACAAAATCTCACCCAGAAGCATACACATCTACACTCACAAAAAAAAGGAAAAGGGGAAAAGTTAATATATCCTGCTCCCAAAGTCCATCTCCTAAATTTGGGATGATTCGTTGTCTATTCAGGTATTCAACAGATGCAGGCACATCAAGTTGTTTGTGGAGCTTTAATCCGCTGCTTCTGAGGCTGCTGGGAGAGATTTCCCTTTCTCGTCTTTGTTCGTACAGCTCCCGGGGTTCAGCTTTGGATTTGGACCCGCCTCTGCATGTAGGTCCCCTGAGGGCGTCTGTTCCCCGCCCAGACAGAACGGGGTTAAAGGAGCAGCTGCTTCGGGGGCTCTGGCTCAGTCAGGCCGGGGGGAGGGAGCGGTACGGAGGAGGCGGGGCGAGCCTGCGGCGGCAGAAGCCGGCGTGACGTTGCAGCAGCCTGAGGCGCGCCGTGCGCTCTCCCGGGGAAGTTGTCCCCGGATTACGGGAGCCTGGCCATGGCGGGCTGCACAGGCTCCCGGAAGGGGCGGTGCGGAGAATGACCTGCGCTCGCCCACAGGCTGTTTGGTGGCGGCAGCAGCAGCCTCAGCGTCTCATGCCCGTCTCTGGGGTCCGCGCCGACAGCCGCGGCCCGCGCCCGTCTCTGGAGTTCGTTTAAGTGGCGCTCTGAATCCCCTCTCCCTGCACGCCGCGAAACAAAGAGGCAAGAAAAAGTCTCCTGCCTCTTCGGCAGCCGCAGACTCCTTCTCGTGCACCCTCCTGGCTAGCTGTGGTGCGCTAGACCCTTCAGGCTGTGTTCACGCAGCCAACCCCAGTCCTCTCCCTGGGATCCGACCGAAGCCCGCGCCTCAGCTCCCAGCCCCCGCCCGCCCCGGCGGGTGAGCAGACAAGCCTCTCGGGCTGGTGAGTGCTGCTCGGCGCCGAGCCTCTGTGCGGGAATCTCTCCGTTTTTCCCTCTGCGTCCCTGTTGTTGTGGGATCCGCGCTGATAGCCGCGGCTCGCGCCCGTCTCTGGAGCTCGTTTAGGCGGCGCTCTGAATCCCCTCTCCTTGCGCGCCGCGAAACAAAGAGGCAAGAAAAATTCTCTTGCCTCTTTGGCAGCTGCAGTCTTTTTCCCGGACTCCCTCCCGGCTAGCACCGAAGCCCGAGCCCCAGCTCCCAGGCCCCGCCCGCCCCGGCGGCTGAGCAGACAAGCCTCTCGGGCTGGTGAGTGCTGGTCGGCACCGCTCCTCTGTGCGGGAATCTCCGCTTTGCCCTCCGCACCAATGTGGCTGCGCTCTCCTCCGTGGCTCCGAAGCTTCCCCCCTCTGCTACCCGCAGTCTCTGCCCACGAAGGGGCTTCCTAGTGTGTGGAAACCTTTCCTCCTTCACAGCTCCCTCCCACTGGTGCAGGTCCCGTCCCTATTCTTTTGTCTCTGTTATTTCTTTTTTCTTTTGCCCTACCCAAGTACGTGGGGATTTTCTTGCCTTTTGGGAGGTCTGACGTCTTCTGCCAGCGTTCAGTGGGTGTTCTGTAGGAGCAGTTCCACGTGTAGATGTGTTTCTCATGTATCTGTGGGGAGGAAGGTGATCTCCGCGTCTTACTCTTCCGCCATCTTGCCCCTCTTCCGCCATCTTGCCCCAAGTCTTTGTAGAAATATAAATAGCAAATAATTTTTATCTTTATCTTTACGATGCTAAAATATTCAATATTTCTATTTTCAAAATTCTTAAAATTTTCTTTTGTATTTATTGTCTGTTATTGTCTTCCATAAGATTATAAAAGTATTTGTGTATAATGTCAGAATATTATATTTGTCTTTTAATTATCTGGAGTTTCTTATGAAATGTCAGATGGGGATTCAACTTTTTCTAAATTGATAGCATTCTATGGAAAACTGACTATTTCCAGTGTGATTAGTTGTAAGATTTTATACATAGATGTTTCTAAACTATCTAATTCTTTCATGAAATTCTGTTTGTATCAATATACTATTATAACTTTATACTATAATTTGATATCAAAGATTTTTAACCCCTTAAACATTTTCTTGGCTTCACTTCTCCTTGCAGAGAAACTTGAATTCAACTTGTTCAATTTTATTTTCAAGAAACTCATTTGGAAATCCATTGATTGGCTTCATGATATCTGACATCCTCACAATACTGATTCTTTCCATTCAGAAACTTCTTTGATGAAATTGTATAGACTTTGTAAAGGTAACAGTGATGCTTTTGATGGTTCCTTTGCTTGTTGATTTTTTTAAAGTTTATTCCTAGGTATTAGAGCCTTTGGTTCTATGTTAAGACATGGGTTTTTGTTTTCCTTTATTACATTTATTAGCTGATTGCTATTATTTGTATATTGCTAGTTGACTTTGCAACTTTTCCAAAATATTATTTATTGGCAATTTTCTAATGGGGCTCAGATTTTCCAGAGAGAAAAATGTCATCTGCTAATTATGACGGTACATATCATTTTTTTCCCAATAATTATCATCCTTTCAGTATTTCTGACATTAGAAATACTCTAAAATTTTTTTTAAATGCCGTGTTCATTGTGATATCTTGACACTTAAGTTTTTTCAAGGTATGAAAGTTCTTTTTCCCAGCTTACAAAGTAACTGTTATTTTTGGCTCTTAGATTTTTTTTAAAGTTTCCCAGTAGTTTCATTGAGGAATCTGGTTTCAGACCCAAACCCTAAGAGTGATCCTTCAGGCCCGGCCCTAGGCAATGACACAGGCTTCACTTGGCTGCCTCCCACAGGAGACCTGGTGCACAGACAACGCACTGCAGTCTCTGGAGGGAGTTTCAGTCAAGGACTCAGTCCGCCACCCTCCAGGCCAGCCACGTTCTTAGGAAGACCTGCACTCTGTGCCTGGGCACCTCCATTCATAGGTGGCCCTTGGCCAAGACCTCTCCCAGGTGCCTCTGCTGAGACCCCCTTATGGGGAGGGCAGGGGGAGGAGGTGGGGGGACTTGAAGATGCCTTTCTCCACCATGACTCAGTAACTTGGGAATTCTCCTCCTGGTCCTTCCCCTCCCCCTTCTTCTGTCCTTTGTTCAGGACTCTTTGGGCAGTTGGGTTTGATGTTGAGGTATTTTAGTAGCATATTTGGAATATTTGATTTTGTTGTTTTCACTTATAAAACCTGAGTGTCTTGGTGTTCTAATGAGGCATTTAAAAACCATAATTATTTTGATAGCTGTGACTTTTGACATATCGTTTTCAATTTTTGCATCTACTGGATGTCATGTTAATCTTGTTTCCTTTTTTTCCTCAAAATACCATGTCTTTTGTTCATTTCTCTTTACTTACTGAAATACTGAGAAAAAAGATTTCCATTTTTCCAATGTTCTCTTATATTAAAACATGTTTTAACTTCTATTTTTCTATTAATGTTAAGAATTTCTGTATCCATAATATTCAACTAATCAAAAGGGAACATGCTTTTTTACTCAGGACCACAGAAGTTTACTGAAATCTGGAATTTTTAATTCCAGATTTTTTTCTACTATGCTTTGGTTGTTTTAGAAAATCCTTTAAACTTCAAAACCACACAGCCTCAGCAATTACTTGTTTTGCATAAAGATTTTAAGTCTAGGTGCACCATTTTCTTTGCCAAGCATGCTTTCTTATAACCCATGGTGTCTTCTTTGTCCCACTCCTTTTATGCTTGGTTGCATTCTTACAATTTTGTTTCTGTTTTGGGGCAAAGTGGCTAAATGGGAGGTCAGAATTTCAGTGTCAATGTGTATTCTATTTTCTCATACGATTTAAGTGACAGTTTTCCTGGGTAGAGCACTGTAAATTGTCTATAAGCTTAATAAAAATTAGAAAACTGCAAAATACAATGTGTAGGTGTGTATCATTGTGGGCAGTAGGAACACTTAGGCACCATTACTGGGAGGTAGACTAGTTCAGCCATTCTGGAAAACTGTCTAGAACTACTTAGTTTTACAAATAAATTACCAACCAGTGTATATATGTGTATATGTGTAATTGATATATGGAGAGAGAGAGTGAGAGAATTTTGCATACATCCAAACAGAG
This sequence comes from Eubalaena glacialis, assembly GCF_028564815.1. Lineage (NCBI taxonomy): Eukaryota > Metazoa > Chordata > Mammalia > Artiodactyla > Balaenidae > Eubalaena > Eubalaena glacialis. The sequence continues at coordinate 7,352,500 of NC_083730.1, forward strand.
ATGTGTATGAGAAATTCTGTAAGGTTATCTATTGTAGCAGCCAATTAAAGGCGAATCAGGTTATACTTCCAGGAGAGTAGACAGTTTAATACAGTGAATACACAAAGGAGTATCACAGAAGGAAAAGACAATATACACATAACGAAAAAAAATTAAGGGTTTCCTGCTAGGTAATATACCAGAAAAGATACAGAATTCAAAAAATACGTATAAGAATTCCTAGTAACATATAGGCTACCAAGACTAAATCATAAATAGAAAATATGCAGCATCCAATAACAAGGTTGAATAGTCATCTAAAACCTCCCAATAAGGAAAAGCCCAGGACCAGATGGCTTCATTAGTGAATTCTACCAAACATTTCAAAGAGCATCAGTGCCAATCCTTCTCAAACTCTCCCACAATTTGTAGAGGAGGGAACACACCCAAACTCATTTTATATGGCCAGCATTACCCTGATACCAAAGCCAGGTAATAACACTACAAGAAAACTGTAGACCAATCTCCCTGGTGAATATAGATGTAAAAATTCTCAAAATATTAGCAAACTGAATTCAACTCGTACATTAAAAGAATCTTGCACCACAGTCAAGTGGGATTTGTCTGTGGGGTGCAAGGATGGTTCAACATATACAAGTCAATAAAATGATATACCACATAAATAGAATGAAAGAAAAATCATATCAACTCTTACCATAAGAATGGTCATTATAGGGGGCTTCCCTGGTGGCACAGTGGTTGAGAATCTGCCTGTCAATGCAGGGGACACGGGTTCGAGCCCTGGTCTGGGAAGATCCCACATGCCACAGAGCAACTGGGCCCGTGAGCCACAACTACTGAGCCTGCGCGTCTGGAGCCTGTGCTCCGCAACAAGAGAGGCCGCAACAGTGGGGGGCCCGCGCACCGCGATGAAGAGTGGCCCCCGCTCGCCACAACTAGAGAAAGCCCTCGCATAGAAACGAAGACCCAACACAGCCAAAAAAATAAATAAATAAAAAATAATAAATAAATAAATAAATAAGTCAGGAGCTCTTTTAAAAAAAAAAAAGAATGGTCATTATATAATGCGAAAGAGGAACTGGCTAATGCTCCAGTGGTAATTATTTTGCTATCAAAACATGTACATCTTACACTTACACAATGATGTCAACTATCTCTCAATAAAACTGGAAAAATAAGATTTTAAAAACAAATTCTCAGAAGTATTTGTTAATTCTACTCTTTAAATGTCATTAACATATTGCTGTTTATTCTTTAATAATTTGTTCTCCCTTGCATAGGTCACTTAGGAAGGATATACTTCTATAATACCCATTATCAAAATCTTTGATAAAATATTAAAATTTTAAATGATTATGAATTCTTAGATAAAAGAAACACCAATACATTGTACTTTGTCTTAATTTTGTGGTTTTTAATCTTCTGTATCTAAAGGTTTGCCTAAGTATTAGTAAATAAAGGAGAAGCTGGAGAAATGTAGAACAGAGAAGATACTATTTTATTTATGCAACAACTATAATATGCAAACAGTGACAACATTTATGGATTTGGCTATTTCCCATTGAAGACCTCCTCATGAACAGGCCGATGAAGAAAGGAAAGATAATTGTGACCAATTATTTTGGAATTAGGATGTGTGTTTAAAGAAAAAAATGCATATGAATAACCCTCAAATGAGCAGTTAGAGAAATATGACTACAATTCATCCTTAGCCTTGTAAAGCTGCATTCATTTCTAATAATTTTAGAATGAATGGCATGCGGTTCCTCCTGTCTGACAAGCATGGGTAGACACCAGCCAAGTGAATTCTTTTCAAATATAACTTGCCAGCTACACAAATAATTCATTTAGAAAACATACACATGAATATTAGATTTCACAAACATTCACTACTTTATCCATGGATATGTGATCAAAGAGTAAAAGAAAATTGGCCCCAACATTATGTTTTGAAAATGAAATGATTTTAAAACGGTAAAACTATTTCATTAAGAAGGAGTCAAAGGATAGAAGTGGCTGCGTGGAGCTCTCAAGTTCTGTACTGGAATCTAGAGAGACAACCATTCTCCATAAAACCACCCTAACATGGCGACCAAACTATTCCACATATTCCCCAATTCACCACCAGTTTCTACGTCTTCAGAAGAGTTATCACATCTGACGTAATGTCGAGAGCTCAGTGGATCATTTGGATGCACTTTGGGTTTTACTGTAAGTGAAACGGGAAGCACTGGAGAATTTACACAGAAATGAAATGACCTGACTTACATCATCAAGGGATCACTGGAGGCTCTGAGCAAAGGCAGAAGCAAAGAGACCAAGCAAAAAATGGACCGAGCAAGAGATGGTGGTCGGGAGCACGGCAGGGGCAGCTCAGAGAGCAAACGGGCCGCTTCATCGCCGACACCAGGAGCGTAGACGACAGCCTTCCAGAGAGGCTCCACCAGCTCCCACGGCTACGCAAGTTCAGGTCCCCGTGACAAATCCCTTATTAATATACGTAACGGGGCGGGGGAGGCAGGATGAGACAATACATACGGACATACGTCCTAGGGATTCTACTTCTGATCACATCCTGATACACACAGTAAGGTAAGTAAAATCTGAGCAAAATTTAGGAAGTAAAATAAATATAACCTAATCACCGACTTGACAGCAGTGAGGAGGTCTACAGGAGATGGAAGAAGTGAGCATGAGTGGAGGGACGGTGGCGGCATCACCAGGACTGATGATGTGAGAGAGGCAGTGAGTTTACGTGGGAAGCCCAGTCCCCGTGTGAATCTAATGTGCGATGTTACAGTGTATTCAGTCAGCATTTACTCCCATGTTTTTTTTTAAATAGGTGTTTATTCACTAGATACCTATTTTCTTTTTTAATAATTTATTTTATTTATTTATTTTTGGCTGCATTGGGTCTTTGTTGCTGCACGCAGGCTTTTCTCTAGTTGCGGCGACCCGGGGCTACTCTTCATTGCGGTGGCTTCTCTTGTTGCGGAGCATGGGCCCTAGCCACGCAGGCTTCAGTAGTTGTGGCTCACGGGCTTAGTTGCTCCGTGGCTTGTGGGATCTTCCCGGACCAGGGCTCGAACCCGTGTCCCCTGCACTGACAGGCAGATTCTTAACCACTGCGCCACCAGGGAAGCCCTACTCCCATGTTAATTCAAAGAGCGAGTTGGAAAAGGAACATTCTAAGAGCCAAGAAGAGAACCAGCAAGAGATGTTGTCCAGTAGCCCGGGGTGAAGAATTTGAAGATGGAAGGAGCAGGGAACGGGGTCAAATGCGACAGAAGGTTTAAATAAGGAAGAAAGTGTAGAAGAGGACATTTTCGGTTAACAATTAAGGAATGATTAATGACCCTAGTTAGCAGTTTACATTTTATGTTTACATTTATTTTGTTAGCAATAGGGAATGAAAAACAGTCCCCAAAATGGGTTATCAGTGTGTCCTGTTTGTGATTTTGTGTGCATTACATAAAATCTAACTGGGAAGACTAACTTTAAGAAAAAATATGGCTTCTATTCTGCATCCGCCTTGGAGAGCAGCATAATGCAAAACACCTGCAATGTGCTTGAGGTGTGACTGGATACTGTGTTGTAACCCTCGTCCCTCTTGTCCGCCCCCCTCTGCAAAGCTTTTGATCTTACCTTGCCGAGTCTCACTTCCCACATCTTATACTCCTGACCCTATTTCCCTTTCTGTATCTGTAGGTTCTTCTCCAGTTTTTAAGTAAGGTAGTGAACTGCTGAGTATTCCAATCCTAACAGCTCTTCAAGATCTACTGAGAACAGTCAGTCGTTTCACAAGTTTCAGCGATCACTACCCCCTCCCCAGAGCTCAAAGCACTCCTTACAGAATGTTAAGCGGAGTATAGACATTCTTAAAATATATTGACGGTAAATTTTGAAATATTCGCTTATGGAAATGAGAGCAAATATTAGAAATAAAAAATAACAAAATTAATATTTTAAACATGGATATTACATTCTGGAACCTGTTGCAAATATTTTATATGCATTATCTCACTTTTCATAACAACTCTGAAGATACTATTATCCCAGAATTATGGATTAGCAAACTAAAGAACAGAGAGGTTAAATAAACTTTCCCAAATTTACACTAGTAACAGTTGAAAAAAAATTAAGTCCTTCTGAGTCCAGGCCCAAGATACCTTGTTATCTGTGGTAGTGTTCACACCAAATAAGAGATAACCATCCTGGAATTCATGCAAATATCACAAATCACTCAAGAGCACGACATGGCACCAATGAAATTTCTACTTTGAAAAAAGTTGGCATTTGATTGTCGTTAGAAAAATCAGCTGCATTTTCTATGAAGGCAAATGAACGTATTCCACGTCTGAGATAAGTCCCACCACAGTCCTTGGTAACCTCATAAACAGTCATTTCAGAAGGTGAAATCTTAAGTTACTGAAATTTTCCTGGTTATAAAAACTCTTAAATTTTTTAAATCGCCAAGATAATAATCCACTTGTGTTAGATCAAGATTATCACACCCCACAGGACGATGTGGAGGTGATGGAGAGGAAGGGCAGAGTGAGTACGTTCCTGGAAGGAAAACTGTCTAGAAGAGTAACAGGAGGTTGCAATTGCTTCCTGGAAAGCAAGGGAAAATGCAAGTTCCCCACCCCCCCCCCGGGGGGAAATTGGAGCGAACCTGCAACACCTGATCACAGGTTTCAGAGAAAGCAGGAAACCCAGCACTCAATGCCTTGATTGTTATCCATGGATGCAGCCCAGGACACAGAAAGGGGACCTGGGCCTCATGACAATGACACAGGTGCTTTTTACTGAGACTACTTCACTACTCCACCCCTCCTTCCCCATCAGCTCCCGATGGCTGCACCAGCTCACAGAAGCGAGTGCAAACGTGACCAAGTAGGCACACCAAGGAGGCCACGGCCAGGAAGAGGGTCCAGTGGTAAACATTTGGTTAGATGTCTAGAGATGCAACCCTTTGGGCTAATCTGGTAACTCGAAAGATGAGCAGAACCACACATTAAAGTATCTCTCATCCCTCACACCTTCCTGTTATAGCTATTATTTTAGTAAAAACGCTTTCCTCCAATTGCTAAGGGAATGGGAGCTTTGAAGGAGAAGGTAAAGAAGGATTTTGGAGGATTGAACCGTATCATTTGGGAGGGAGTTAGGAACACTCAGACTCTACCAGAGGCTTCCATCAGCCAAGGATGACCAGCAATGTATAGAAAACATGCTGCTATAAGAAAGGTTAGAATTTTTACAAATTTCTCAATCGAAACTTGGCTAAAAGGAAATATGTCTAGTAGAGGAAACCACCTTGGAGCTGGGTTTGACCACAGTGGGCCATTCCTTTCTATCTGTAGAACCAGCAAAAAAAAAAAAAAAAAAAAAAAAAAAAAGAGAGAGAGAGACATCAGTGCCGAGGACATGCCCACGACAAGGATAAGTGAGAAGACACCCCCCTCCCCGACTCCCAGGCTCCTTGATTCCACAGGGAGGTGGGTCAGAATTTCACTGAGAAACGCAGTCTTGCACGTTAAGAATCAGCTGAGGGGAGACCAGAGCCGGCCTGCCTGCATTTCTTACCATTAACCAGGGAAGGGGATGGATCACCCCTCAAGCACCTTCCCTAACACCATGTAAAGACACTTCTCCTAAGCCATCGTTCCTCTTTCCACATGTATCTTCTTTCTGGAACAAAGATCTTCTAGAATGCCCGATCCCTAACACAACACGAGCCATAATTACCTTGATTCAGACACTCTTACGGTCAATGTCCTACCAACGTGTCTGTTCTGTCCTTCTCAGAGAATCGCACCGGGCAGCAGCCTCTCAGAAGCTGGATTCTGCCACCAGGTAGGCCCATGTGACTGGGCTCCTGCAGATGGAAGTGACCCGAGTCACCTCCTGGTCCGGCCCCTGAAACGCCCACCCCTGCACGGCCCTGTGCTTCTCCCGCTGCGAGGACGGCTCCGCCCCCACCCAGGGTGACCTGAGAAGCCGCTTGCTGAAGATGCTAAAGACCCCACACCAGCGCCAGACGTCTGTGTGAAGGGGGCTGCCCTGCTGGCCTAGACAACCCTCCAGTATTTTAGTGTCTATTGTGTCTGAGCCCTTAATCACTTGCGGGCCAGTTTCTGATTGGATCTAGTCCCCCCACTCAGAGAAACACCTAGAACAGCAGGACATCCTGAGGCGCCGCCTGCCCCTGCGCCTTGAGCTGAGTGGGAAGCTTGCCCATCGCATTGCAGCTTCACTTCCTTTGTGATGGGGCCTCACCTGCTCGGTCTCAGGCACAGGTAATTAGGGCTGATAATGCACTAAAGAAGTTTAGAAATGCTCAGGGGGCTCATTCCAGAAAGATTAAAATAGCCTAATGCACGAGCAGGGCCCTGCTCCTGTGCTGCCATGAAGGACAGTTATTAAAACCAACGATTATCGCTAAGGACAACTCTGTGACCCGGGGGGTGGGGAGAAATCATCCGGGCTTCACTTACAACCATTTGGCTTCCCGCACCCCAGTGACTTTTCAGAAAGACCAATTAGCTCTGTGGGAAATGTAACTGGAGACAAAGATACAAGCACGAGAGAAAAATGTGAGCGATACCTTTCATTTTCTTAAAGTTAAATGTCCCTTTTTGTTCCCAGCAATATCACGCCAGCCATTCGGTCTCAGAGGGAGAGAGGTGATTTCATTGGCCCCTAAAAAATGCACTGATGCAGAATCACGCTGTGTGACAATGGCTTTTCTGTCACTCCCCAGCTCTTGCCCGTGTCCCTCTTCACCCCATTCAGTTTTTAATTTGCTTGTCATACAATCCCTCTAACCTCGCCCATAAACGAAAAGATAAAAAAGCTCTCAGCAAGACAGAGCACCACGGTACACCAGAGCGCTGGAAACGGGTGCGTTTCACTCCGTTTGCAAAATCCCTGCTGCGGCAGCTGCTGCAAACCACCGATCCCCCAACCCAGTCAGAGATGCCCACTTCCTATGACCCCCTTGCTCGGGTTGTCAACACACAACATCCCCTTTTAGAAGTTTTCAGCACGTCCCCCCAAAAATTTACCTTAGGCCACCCTGTCACAAGTCTCAGCCGCTTCAGAGGCTGACAACTCACTCAAGAGGGTTTGCTGCTTGATGAACTCACGTCTGCCTCCAAGTGAGGGCTGGGAGGCCTCTTTCCCTTGTTCTGTGCCGAAACAGTCATGCCAAGATTGATTTTAGAATCAGAATTGTGGTGCTTCAAGGGATCTTAAAAACCCTGTAGTACAACTCTCTGTGGGATCTACAGGTTAAGTGACTTGCTTGAGGGCCACCAGATTAACTAGTAGAACATCAGCTACGTTAACCCAAGGCCCCTGATTCCTAGTCCTCACTCTTTTCTATGCTGTGTTATGAGGATTGATATTATGAAACCCTGTACCACCTAAAAGAGATTAGGGCAAAGATCGGTTTATTCCTGTGCTGCCCTATTTCCAAGATTAATTAGCGAGTTCCTCGTGTGACTCATGTCAGTGATGCTGCACAGCTCACTTTATGCACTTCGACTGGCAAATTTCTCTCAAGTTTAGCTTCTGGCTGGAAACAAAGGAAAGGTTCAGCACTGGACCTTCCAGTCAACATCAACCTACCACCATACAAGCACATGACCAATAATGAACCAAGAGGAAACTTTATCAGTTGGACTTTTTTTAAAAAATGTAAACACAAGTATCTATTATTACGGCTAAAATCCGTAACACTCACAGCACCAAATTCTGGAGAAGATGTAGAGCAACAGGAACTCTCGTTCATTGCTGGTGGGCATGCAGAATGGCCCAGCCACATTGGAAGACAGTTTGGCAGGTTCTTACAAAGCCGAACAGAGGCTTATCATCCGATCCAGGAATCATGCTCCTAGGTATTTACCCAAGTAAGTTAACTTTTGTTCACACAAAAACCTGTACATGAATGTTGATAGCAGCTTTATTCATAACTGTCAAAAATTGGTAGTAACCAAGATGTCCTTCAACAGGTGAGTCAATAAACAAACTATGATACATCCAAATAATAGAATATTATTCAGTGATAAAAAATGAACTGTATCAAGCCATGAAAAGATGGAGGAACCTTCAGTATACACTGCTAAGTGAAAGAAGCTCGTCTGTAAAGACTACATACTATATGATTCTAACTATGAAATTCTGGAAAAAGCAAACTTAAAGAGAAATTAAAAAGATTAGTGGCTGCCACGGTTTCAGAGGGAGGTGATGAGGTAGAACACAGGTCATTTTTAGGGTGGTGAAACTATTCTGTATGATACTGTAACACTGGATACATGACATGAATTTGCCAAAACACATAAAACTGTACAGAGTGAACCCTAATGTAAACTATAGACTTTAGATAATTATGTATTAATATTGGTTCAATATATTATAACATAATATTATATAATTATACCAAAATGCAAGATGTTAATAGGGGGAACTCTGTGTCCCCTATGAGGGAGGGGGAAAATGAGAATTCTGCTCAATTTTTCTATGAACATAAGACTGCTTTAAGAGTAAAGGCTATTTTTTAAAATGTAAACACTGCACATTCAACATGAAAAGCATTACCATGTCGATATAGTTCTTGCTGACATAATCTTCCAACTGCAAATGTTCTCATCTTTCAATCCAAGTTACTGAGGCCATCCCCAAGCCTCTTAAATCACTTATGATAAATTATTTAATCATAAGTCACTGCCCTTGTGGATAGTACATTCTAATGATAATAGTATCATACATTTACGTATTGCTGACATAATTGCCACGTATTGCTGTAGATTCTTCATATGTGTTAACACTCACATAACTACAAGGAATGAGATCATTAGTATCATCCTCACACAGATGTGAGAACTCAGGCTTCTAGAGACTAAGGTACTTGCCATAGTTAGAGATAGAAAGGTTCTCAAAGAACTGAGATTTGAACCCAGACCATCTGGTTCTGAAATACCTGCTCATAACCATTGCATCAGAGCAGATAAAACTAAGGTAAAACTTATGAATCTGACAGGTGATTACAGTTCTTCCCAGAGAACCCAAAACTCAGTGGCAGAAACGAAGGAAACAAAAATGAACAAAGTAAGATTAGGACCCTCAAAAACTATCAACTAACAAACTGTGTTAAAGGGCTGGAACAGCAAAGGAGACCTAAAGGAGATCTTGGGGGATCAGACTTCAGAGGAGACTTCATCTAAAACACTCTTAAAGGAAGGAGGCGGAGCAGAGGGGCACAAAAGAGCACTCGTATTTGGGAAGTGCAAGGAGTTGGACAAACCCGCCTGAGCATGAGGAAATGGTCCAAGATTAGGCGAGCCTGGGTCAGATCAGGGAGAACATTCTGCGCTGGTGGTTCTCCAAGTGTGGTCCCTTGGCCAGCAGCATCAGCATCACCTGGGAACTGTAGATACGCAAGTTCTCGGGCTCCATCCTCAGTTTCAGCATCCACACAGCTGACCCTTGAACAACGTGGGGGTCAGGGAGGCTGACCCTCTGAACAGTTGAAAAGCTGCGCGTAATATGCCCTCCATACACAGGGTTCCTCTCTAGCCGATGTTCCTCAATCTCTGCAGTTCCCCATCCGAGGAGTCAACCAACTGGGGATTGTGTAGTACTCTGTAGTATTTACTACTGAAAAATATCTGCATATAAGTGGACCCACGCAGCTCAAACCCATGTTGTTTAAGGATCAATTATTTTAAAAGCCCTCCAGGTGACTCTGATGCAAGCTAAATCCTGAGAACCACTGTCTCAAACATGTGGATGTCATTTGGCATGAGATAGAAAGCTACAGAAGGATTTTATGAAGGGGAGAAACAGGTGTAGCTAGTAAAATCTACTCAGCTAGTCAGAATGGAGTCCCATGGTCATCCTAAGGTGCTTTGAAAATATAGGAGATTACACAATCAACTGATTATGTGACTCTCCAACTTCCAAAAATTTGTCCCTGATGCTATTAGTTACTTAAATAAAGAGACTTATTGGACTTAAGTCTCTTTATTTCTTTGGCCAATAACTAATACCTCACAGCATCCCCATCTCAGACTTACATATAGATATACATTCCACTTATAAGAAATACTCTGATATGAACCCAGAGAACATATTTGAAACTAGAAAATAAAGCCTTTGGGAGTCATTGAAGAGGCCCTTTTTTGTTCCCATTCTTTTTTTTTTTTTTTTTTTCCTTTTAAAGTCCCCATTTTAAAACTGGCTGGGGGCTACCTCCATTTTATAACGAATCCATCCCCTTTAAAATTCCAGAGAATCTCACTGGTCTGTGAGGACAGAATTGGGTTTTGGTGGGGGGGGCAGGGATTATGTCATTCACCTTGTTTCCTCTCCTCTTCTGGGAGAAGGGCTCTTGTTTTACCCCAGCTGGTTCAAGATTAAGAATTTGGAGGCTTTCAACAATAAAAATCACCTGAGAAGGTAAAAATCTTTAAAAATATTGGTTCATGGAGAAATGAAAATTATGATTGTACTAAGGACAGAGTTGACAATCATAAGAAGTTACCATCCTGTTGTTGGCAACTTTAGGTTATGTGAAGGGGGATTAGACATACCACTAGGGAAAAGATTTGAGGAAACTATTGTTATTGCCATAAAAAATCTGTTCCCACCTATGCTGTTCTTGGTTAGCCACCGCCTTAGGAATCTACTGGAGACCCCCAAGTTTGAGATAACTATGTAATTAGGTAGGTTGCTTCCTTGTGTGCTCTATTCCGTTTGTTTATGACTTTCCAGTTTATAAGCCTGAAGGATTATGGGGAAATGGAATCATTCGCTTACTATAAAGGGATTCATAATAAAAATAAATCCATCACTTTGATTTATGTGATTTCTAGGGCCACTAGAATGGAATTTGCTCTCTTCCTGGTAAGTACCACAAACTTCCCACCTGTGCCTCCATGGCCACATCTGTCTAGCACATGACACACTCCAAACCCCTGAGAGGCATTTGTCACAGTCAGCTATTCAAAGTACAATAAACTTTAGAACAGGTGTTAATAATACTTAGCTCCCTTGCCTCTGGCCTGCCTACTAAAGAAACATCAATCCCACTTTCTCCCTTCCTACCTAGGATTTTAAACTATATGCACATTTTACCAGTTTTCTAGTTTAATTCATTTTCCATATGAATAGACAATAATCTACCATCAAAATAAATGATGTGAGTGGTCTTAATAGTAACTACCACTTTTAAGCAATATAGATTTTAGAACACTGTCTTGAAATCTTGACTGAATAAAAAGTCCATTATGAGGATGTCTCAAACAAGTAATGTGTGTTTAACTTTAAATCAAATTACATTTATTGAGACAATTAACCAATTATATGAAAATATCTGTCTTTAGGACACATTAACAAGAAATACAATAAATGTCTTCCCAAACACCATTTTTCATTTTTCTGGTTATAGAAAATCCAAAACAAATGCCAATCTCTTAGATTACTGTTTTTAAATAACACAATGAAAGTTAAGTCCTTTCATTTTAGATTCAGAGACAAATCCATTGATAAATTATTGAAAATATAACTTTATAAGACAATATTCTTGTTTTTATTGCCTCTATTCAACCAGTTCTCATTTATGTTGCACACAGACATGAGATTCCAATCTGGACTAACTTTGGGGTTATACAAAACATGCTCTTAAGAGATATTGAGACAGGCTGGGACCTGGAACCCTTACTGCAGGGCTTGCACCTGGACAAACGATTCCACGAGCAACAGATACACAGAAACCCTAAGGGACTAGAAATGACTGCCAGCATGCACAGTTGCGGCAAATTATGAACAACAAGACACACAAAGGCCAAAAAGCAACTGCCATTTCTGAGGTGCTGGGAGCAAAAGCAGGGTCCTGCGCATGATGCCGACACACAGCATCGCCAAGGGGGTGGGCGGACCCCCTAAGACCCCCTCCAGCCCGACCCAACAATCCGCTGCCACCCTCACCCCATTTAAGGCACCAGCCCGCCCCACTCAGGGAGCAGCGAGGGCACCTGGTACTCGTCGTCGCCCCCTCGCGCTGCAGCAAGAGGCCCAGTAAAGCCTCGCCTGAATTTCTCCTCTGGCCTCTGATCAATTCTACTGATTAAAGAGTCCAAGAACCTGCAGTGGCAACTATTACAGAGCAGCACAGTTATACAAATTATTCAGCTTACCAAATTCAAGCCCTCATCAGAAACTGCACAGAATTTCCAAGAAAGTGGCCAAAAATTCGTTCGCTCTCACTGCACATTTTATACTTGGCCTGATTTGTTAGAAAGTTCTTCCTCATATTGACCTCAAATCACTTAAATTTCAATCTGCGTGGTTTCTAATTCTATCATTTGGGACTAAAGAGTGTATTTTTTAAGAGTATCATGTTCTCTTATTTTCTTCTCTTCCAACAAGTTATTTTTTAACTGTTCTCAACATGCCAAAGTTTTAAGCCCTTTTGCATCCATTTCATTAGAGAAAAATCACATATTTTTAAAACCATGGCGTTGAGAACTGAAAGTACTTGATTTTCTCTTCACATTACGAGTAACTACTACAAACCATGCACTAGCCTTGATGCTCTGGGTACAGTTTAAAAAATTAAGGATTCAGCGTACCAGAATTAAATCTTATTTTTATTAGAAGCCCAATATCATATTACATTTCTGGTAGTTTTTATGCACCTTTCCTCACATAGGCTTGGAATTAACAATAATGGCTTTTTGTCTTTTTAATGTTAGTAGTTGCTAAGCCTCATCTCCCACACTCTGTACTTTAAGATGGACTGATAGTAAAAGCCAGCTCAGGAAGCACTGTTTGTAAAGGTCAATAATAATGAGAAGGCTACAAAGCAACAGAGTGTGCTGTAAGACTGAGGTTAACTGGAACAAAACATCTGAAAATTGATTTGTCAGCATGTAATAGGAAACATCAGAGTGTTTAGACCTCTTAATTTCTGAATTGAAATTTCCATTTTCGTGAATCTGGCCTCAGGAAATATTGAGAGCAAATGCATAAAGACGTGTGTAACAGCAGTATTTTTAAAATTGATTTTTTGGTGAAAATGAAACCTAAATAGTTTTTTAAGTGGGAAACCACTATAATAATTACAATTGTTAAAATCAAACACAAACGGAGACCAGACTTGGAAACTTCTTGAGCAGACAAAACCACTTTACTCACACCAGCAACACTTAATTTAGCTTATTTTGCAAGACAAGTGAGACTGGACCTCGTACACCTCTTGTTAATGCCTCTGAAAATCATAAGCGAAACTTAAATTTTTCCCCCCAAGTTGATAGACGCTAACCAATTCCTTACCGTCAAAAAAAACGCTAATATTATAACCAACCACTGTGAGGAATACACAGTCCCTGCCTCCTGACTTTATAAACTGCTTTATAACATGCCTCTGAGGCTCAGTCCGTGTTTGGTGTCAGGGCTCCCGGTTCACCAACTTTGTGTGTGTGCACAATTAATTTTCACTAATTACTTACCTCAGTGATTCAGTGGTCTTACCTCTGCTATTTCTGAACTTTTGACACAATTATGTAAAAACACAAAATTCTGGATGGAAAAACAATGACAACAAATGCATATTCTCATTACACCAGCTTGGATTTTTAGTGCATTTTAAAAATGTATTTTCAATTCATCCAATATATTGTAATGCTTTTACTACATTTATTACAAATTTTTGCATTTGGAGTCATGAGACTTGGGCCAACTCCCAGCTCGTCCACTTACTAGTTGAGGCCAAGTAACTAAACTATTTTAAGTTTCCTCATCTCTAAACCTGAGATAAGGACGCTTATCTTACAACGTTCCAGTAACTAAATATTTCTCCAGAAGTCTAAAACACTATGTCAGCACTTTGCAAAACTGTGTCAGCATGACTAATGAAAATTTTCTATTGCTTTGGTTTGGTTTTTCCCCTCAAGAAGCAACCATATTAACACTGTGAACCAAAGAAGACAACCAGTATGTCTGCTTACCTTCTGTATCTCTCAAGGGCCGGACAAAGAGCAAAAAGAAAACAAAAAGGGAAGCAGAAAACCATAACAAGGTTGGAAAACACGACATGGAAAATCTACACTCCGAGATACTGAAAAACAGACTGATAGAAAACATAAAAAACCAGGGGAAACACTCACCCAAGAGAGCAGAGGAAAGTGTGGTCCTTCCCAGAAGAGCTCCGAGCAAACTGAAGCCGAGAAGCAACCACTATAAGAATCAGGTGTGCACCTCCCGCCCACGGACAGGGTAACCACTAACAACCTTAATTCCCGACAGCTGGCCAGTGGGTGCTGCCTCTCCCCGTTCCTCGGGCCCAGGGCTTGGTAACCACTAACAACCTTAATTCCTGACAGCTGGCCAGTGGGGGCTGCCTCTCCCCGTTCCTCCGGCCCAGGGCTGGGTAACCACTAACAAGGTCAATTCCTGACAGCTGGTCACATGGCTGCCTCTCCCCATTCCTGGTTTGGAAAATGGGGTGGAAAAAAGCTTTAACTTCTTGAATAAAACTTGAGAACCACTCTCAAAAGAAAGTGGTTTGTCTAGGAGCAAACCAGTGTGGGTTGTCAAGCCCAAGATAAAAGAGCAAAGCTTGAGGAAACTCTGGGCCTTGTATCAGATGCTGAAAAAAAAAGAAAAGAAAAAAATCGCATGTGTAACAAAAACGTCAAAGGCAGCTTTACCTGGGGAATAAATGCAAGTGTTCTCCCTGGAGATTAGGAGCCTTTATGTTGGCATTTGGGGGGATCTGCAGCCTGGCTCCCTCTGTGTTCTACCCACACCCAGGCCCACTTCCCAAAACCACCCCATGGTTCCTTCCATTAAAAGGAAGGGATTGTTAGGAAAACGCATCCACAGCAGCAAAGGAAAACCACCCAAGCCAGCTATATTCATCAACCTAATTCTTCACGGTAACAAGTTGTAAGGGGTGATTACCGAGTTTCTGAGGAAAATTAATAGAATGTGTTAAATACAAGACAGCAGGCCCAAAATGGAGTCGCTTATGCTAAGCCACATGTAGTCAAACCAAGACAAACTTAATTACAGTTTGGCTCTTCAGGAATCTTAAACCTGTCAGTCAGGAATCAGCTGATCAGCATTAGTTACGTCACCTGCCTCAGACACACCTGCCATCCCGTAAAGGAAAGTAACTTTGCAATAACCAACTCACTCTTTCTTGCAAAGTATAACTTCCTTGTTCCCACTCCCCTCTGCCTGTAAAACTCATTTTGTACAGCTCTTTGGAGCTTCTTTCTATCTGCTAGATTGGATGCTGCCTGACTCAAGTGGATTTTTGCTCAAATAAATTGTTAAAATGTTTCATATGCCTCAGTTTATCTTCTAACACATGAAAACAATATTGATACTCAATCAGTTCCTAATCCAACAATCATAGCTATAGCCATTTTTGAAACACATAAAAAACTAAGGTATTTTGCAATAATTCATATACTTCTGCCAGCAAGGTTCCCTGATCAATGCACCTTATCAATGAAAGAAATTTAATTAATCTAATGTGACTTGCTCATAGCAAACTGCTGTCTGGACCTGGTGTGTCTTAGTTCTACATGCAAACATTCCATTCTTTGAATAATATGCATAAAAATCCTGCCAGAGATCAAGGTTAAACACACGAATCTCTACTTTTCTAAATCTGACAATGTCCCCAATTTAAAAATCAGAATGACATTGTCTTGACATTTCTCCCATTTTCCACACATTTCAAAAATGACCCACCTGATTCAGCAATTTCCAATTTCATTTGCAAATGCCTTTGGTAGGGTAGGAAGAAATTTGAGCCCAAAACTTGACCATTTTGAAAAATAACATTTTGTGTATCTGCACAAGAGCTTTATATTATTATTTCTTTATTATTCATAATAAACCTATGAGTCAGATATTTTTCCCCATTTTTAAGATAAGAAGGATAGAAGAATGATGCTCAAAGAAGAAAGAAATTTCCTAAAGTCCATGAACTAGTGACAATGCCAAGTTCCAATCTATGTCTGTTTGGGGAAAAACAGTCCTCTTTTGCTTTTTATCTATACTTTTTTCACACTTTTTTTGTGTGTGAAAATAACTTAGAAGATAGAAATAGAGTAGCGGTTTAAAAGATCAACACTTATCATTTCACAATAAACTCTAATAGCAAAACCTTCCTCTTCGGATCTTTGTAAAATGAAAAACTAATGAGATAAATAAGTAAATGAATAGACCTGTGTTGCTAGCATTTTGGCGTCTGCTCATTTCAGGAAACAACCTTCCTTACACCGTACAATTCTGTGCCAACACTTGCTATTCACCCTTGAATAGGGAGGCCCATAATCTCTTCTCTGTCTTGTATACATCCTTTCAGAAATCAGAACTAAGAAAGCTCCTACACAGCCATATTGGCATGTTTAGATACTGCGCCCTGTTCATCACAGGGAAGTTAAATAATTGCACGTTGGATTGAATTCCAAGAGAAACTCAACTCTCCCAAGCGATTTCTTTTCCAGAAACTTGTGCTTTGAAATGAAGCTGACATTTCACTTAAGCTTTTGAAATCTGCTATCATAGAGGAGAGCAAAGCAGTCTGGTTATTTTCAATTTCTCCTTCCTTGACGATAATACACCCTTGGCTAAAATAGTCACATTTCCTTAAGTTCCCTCACCAACTCCTGTTAGACTGCATTCAGAGAATCAGTTCAGTCAATTGTTTCCCATGTCTTTGCAGTTCTCAAACTCTGTGTGTATGTAAGTATCACCAAGTATCACCTAGGATGCCTGGTTTTAAGAATCAGAAACTTTGGTGCCACAAGCAGAATTTATTGAATCTTTGGAATGCCCAAGAGTCTGAATTATAAAATACATACTGTAAGATTTTTAGTGTGGGTGTTGCATATTCACATTTTGAGAAACAATGTTCTACCTTGCAAGAAATAAAATTCTCAAAAAGATGCATCAGGATGTTCCCTGATTCTCTACATTTAGCCCAAGAAGTGATCCAGCCAATGCCCAGAGAGCAGACACTGAGAGCTTGCCTGCATCTCTTCTGCACCTGTCATTCATGTTATCAGTTTGTCCATCTGGCTATATAGTTCAGTCACTTTCCTAGAATAACACTTGCTTTAATGTCTCTATTTAGCCACCTGAAATGTTCACTGATATCTGCAATTTTCTGTACAGTGTAGATATTTTTGATGCATAAGATTACACTGCCTTCTCCTTCACAGTTTTCATTGTACAATGTATAAGCTTTCTTTGTGGTTGAATCTCAAGGACTTGGGACAGACCCTGGCAAACAGTAATTCCGTAAGTTGAGGGAATCACCATCTTTAATCCTGAATTCCTTTCTGTACAACTTCACTGATACCAGTGAGATAACATTTGCTATCCTGAGTCAAAATCTTAAGGTCTTTTTTCAGCTCACATTTCACATGTTGTAATTGGGTAGCAAAGTATATATTGTACAGGATGTCACTACAAAATAAGGCTATAGACAGAACTAACAGAAATATTCAGGAGTGACTGTTTTCACAGCAAATATGTCCCAAAACAATATTAATTCTCTATTTTTCCTTCCACAAACTCCATTCAGTATGTGTTAGTAACTCACCACAATTTCGTGTCAATAACAAACACAATACATAAAAGGAGGAGAATTTTGAGACTGTAATCATTACTAGTTGTCCTTTAAATTATTTGACATTGGTACTATAGTATCCCTTTTATAGAAATATAGAAAAAATTAAGGAATACTACTGAATTAAGTCAAATGTATAGAAGCCATATACTTTGATGAAAATATACAAAAGCTGCATGTTTTCACACAGTGATTTCATTGAAACTTACCCTCCTGCCAGGGAAATGTTCTGTTTTCACTGATCACTTTATTTAAGAGTCAAAATGATTGAAGTTAAAGCAGTAAATGTGCCTTTGTTTGGATTTCGGAATCATATCACATCCTAACTGAGCTACTCTATTGTTCCATGAGAATTCAGAGAACTAAACGCCCAGGGAGGCTGGGCAAAGTTACATGCTGTTGATCCTCATGAAGCTTTTGCCTCAAGTTACCAATATGTCCTCTGATCGTCACTGATAACCTCTGTGCAGTCTAAAGGTTGAGGAGTGAGGTGGGCTTAGCAGCCTCCTGGGCCCCTTCTCCTAGGTCTAGATAGTATTCTAATCTCCAGTCCTCTCCTAGTATCCAAAACTTCCTCCAAAACAGGATGTTAGAACTTCCAATTATAGCTATTTTTATCTAAAAATTATGGGGAAAAAATTAATTCTACTAATGTTTACCATGTGGATTGAAAACGGATGTTCGCCCGGACAAAGTCTGTCATGAATATGTAACCATTTGCACTGGTTCAAATTTGTGGAGTTATAGATAATATTTCCTAGCTTTTAATTAAAAACCACAAAATGGGAGGCTGGTTCTAAAAGATGTCTGCAAAGAAATCAAAATTGAAGATAATATTAATAATGCAAGCACAATCAAACAGCAAAAAATATTCAATGTGATCATCATATTGCCCTAGTCCACGCTCTTTGCTTTTATGAGTTTAAAAACAACGATGGTGGGGCTTCCCTGGAGGTCCAGTGGCTAAGATTCTGCACTTTCACTGCAGGGGGCACGGGTTTGATCCCTGGTCGGGGAACTAAGATCCCACATGCTGCACGGAGTGACCTAAATAAATAAATAAATAAATAAATAAATAGATAAATAAAATGCTTTGAAAAAATTAAAAAATAAAAGCAATGATGGTGAAGTAATTAGGTCTGATAAAAGACCAAAAATTTGTATAAGAAAACTGCTTATCATTTGCAATATGCTTCTCTTTGAATGTACATTGTGAAATATTAGCTAATAATCAGTAATTCATTTTAAAATTAAGTATCAAGAACATGAAAACACCTCAGTTTTTCAGCAAATGATAATAGAGTACCTTAAAGAATTTCAAATGCTGAGAAGGCTTTTTTGAGGTTTCTCACTCAAAAATAGAAAACAAAAACCCATAAATTTGGAAAACACTTTTTCTTTCAGATGTATTAAAAATGGCTGAAATAATACATACATGAAGGACAGCATAATAGCAAAGTAAAATGCATTCCTTTGTCTGCAAATACTGCTAGAAGACATGGAAAACATTGCTGAAAAATTGAAAAAACAATGTTAGAAAAAAATATGTAGTGTGGGGAAACTGTTACACAGTTGCCTGAAAATACAGATGTTGCTAATGTATGAAGCTTATAGTATTTTGGTACATTATAGATTCTCTTTCAACAATGAAACACATTGAAAAGCTACTTTCTGTAAGGCAATAGAAAGAAATACCAGGAAAGATATCATCTCAATGCTAAATTAGTTCTGAGATAGAAAACAATGTTTTATGGAAAAATTGTGTAAACAACCATTGATGGAACAGCTGCTCTAGCTGAAACAAAGACAGAATTCCAGAGTGAATCTATGAGCAAGTGAATTTTCTTCACTGCATTATTCATAAGCAAGCAAATGTAGCAAAATGCACAATGTGTTACAGGATGTCATGGATGTGGCAACTTTTACATAAATGGCACATTTAAAGTATATTAGGCATGGTAGCAACCTAAGTGTCCATCATCGGATGAATGGATAAAGAAGATGTGGCACATATATACAATGGAATATTACTCAGCCATAAAAAGAAACGAAATTGAGTTATTTGTAGTGAGGTGGATGGAGTTAGAGTCTGTCATACAGAGTGAAGTAAGTCAGAAAGAGAAAAACAAATACAGTATGCTAACACATATATATGGAATCTAAGAAAAAAAAAAATGGTCATGAAGAACCTAGTGGCAAGACGGGAATAAAGACACAGGCCTACTAGAGAATGGACTTGAGGATATGGGGAGGGGGAGGGGTGAGATGTGACAGGGTGAGAGAGTGGCATGGACATATATACACTACCAAATGTAAAATAGATAGCTAGTGGGAAGCAGCCGCATAGCACAGGGAGATCAGCTCGGTGCTTTGTGACCACCTAGAGGGGTGGGATAGGGAGGGTGGGAGGGAGGGAGATGCAAGAGGGAAGAGATATGGGAACATATGTATATGTATAACTGATTCACTTTGTTATAAAGCAGAAACTAACACACCATTGTAAAGCAATTATACTCCAATAAAGATGTTTAAAAAAAAAAAAAGTATATTAGGATCATTACAACATTTGTAGTGAGATGGGAAACGATCATGAAACCCTTTTGTATCAGAGGTGTGCTAGTTATCTTGGGATAAATTATCTAACTAGTTGTCAAAGTTCAGTGTTCCGAATTTACTAATCTTGTTTGTGAAGACAAGTGGCTATATGGATATTCTTCCCAGTTGAAGTTTAAACACACACACATACACACACATTCTTCCTTCAATGCAGAGGTGACATTTTAACCACTGAGAAAAGTAACAATTTATACAAATAAACTTACGCTGTGGAGGTGATATTTTGAAAACAATTGTTTAAGAACCACTTGGGTTCCAATCGTGTTAGCTGTTGCAATTATGGAATCTCTGTGCTTCCGTTTCTTTATCTGAGAGGGAGATAATAAAACCTACTTCATAGGATTGTGGTTACGATCTGATGAAATCATCATAAGAAGAGCTTAGCCCAGCGTCTAATAAACGGAAATCATTCATTCAATACATGTCAGCTGATGTCAATGTCACTACTGCCACCACCGCCATCACAGCCATCACAGATTTTACTAGCATGGTTCACTTGCAGTGTGCCAATTTGCCCAGGTGGAGGGACAGTCCCCAGAACTCCCTTTCTTGTGTGTGTCTGGTTAGGATGGGCCACAGGGGAGATTCGGGGAGCTTCTGGAGGTTGGAAGAGAGGTAGCAGCCACTTTGAAGCACATGGACACTGTCGCTGATCTGCTGAATCACCCCATTAGTATACAGGAGCCCCGGGGCCAGGTGTGTGTCTCAGCACCATCAAGAAGGGCCCTGGCAGCTGCTGGATACCCCCGTCAGCAAGGTCAGAGGCAGCAAGAACGGGAATGAGTGTCCGTCTGTTCTTGTGGGATTGCAGCATCCTCATTCTCTTCCCTTCCTGACCGTCTGCCCTGAACTTCAAGCTCCAGCACCAGACGCAGAGACAGACCCCAAAGGACCACTTAACCAGCCCTCATCATTGTGTAAGCCAATTCCACATACACGCACTTGTGTACACACACACACACACGTGCACACACACACTAATACACCAGTCAAATGGCCTGCAGAAAGAAGATGTGGCACATATATACAATGGAATATCACTCAGCCATAAAAAGAAACGAAATTGAGTTATTTGTAGTGAGGTGGATGGACCTAGAGTCTGTCATACAGAGTGAAGTAAGCCAGAAAGAGAAACACAAATATCATATATTAACGCATATATGTGGAATCTAGAAAAATGGTACAGATGAACCTATTTGCAGGCCAGGAATAGAGATGTAGACATAGAGAACGGACATGTGGACACAGCGGGGGAAGGGGAGAGTGGGACGAATTGGGAGATTAAGATGGACATATATACACTACCATGCGTAAAATAGCTAGCTAGTGGGACTAAGCACGATGAAAGCATGAGCACTTTCCCTCACACACCAAGGACCCTTCCCCCTCACTGTGGCCCCATGACTAATCCTGCCCTTGATTGCATCCATTCTTCAAGAAGGAAGGCAGGGAACTTCCTAGCTTTACCCACTGCCAAAAAATCAAACTGGACCTTTCTACTTGTTTTATTTATTTTTTATTTTTTTTTAACATCTTTATTGGAGTATAATTGCTTTACAATGGTGTGTTAGTTTCTGCTGTATAACAAAGTGAATCAGCTATACGTATACATATATCCCCAAATCCCCTCCTTGTTTTATTTTTTAATTGCAAAGAGAATATACAGAGAACATTCAGCCTTATTGCTAACTACCATTGAGTATAAGATTGCCCTTTCCTGATCATTGTTCAACTATCCTACGCTATCTGCATGGCTCCTGGAACCAATCTCAAATCCACTCCATCATCAATTTTCAGAATATTCTTCCACTGTTCAGAGTCATGGGCTCCAGGGAAGACATTGGTGGGATTGTTCACACTCCTGTTTGGTCTTGATCTCAGAGCTCAGATTTTTCATATTCCTTTTTTGGTCCAGCTGATCTCTATTTCTCCTCTTTTCCACATTTCTCTGCATTAACCACTTCTTCTTCTTACATTATTTCTTTTTGTCTCCCAGCATGCTTCATAATCAGCACTAGGCACATTCCTGGTAGCTAATAGCAACTTGTAGGGAATACCTGATTTATTATGGATGGATAGATAGATGGATGGATGGATAGATAGGTAGATAGATAGACAGGCAGACTTTCGAGGTACACTTTTCTTGGGCGGGAGATTTCTGATGACCATAAGGAAAATTATAAAAGGAGAGGCGAATAGACAGTTTATCAAGGAAATATGCTACAAACTATTAAGCCAGATGGAGGAAATGAATGCTACATTCCATAGATCACAAAATTGTCATGAGATTAAGATTTAGTAGTTTACTCCTTGCTTTTAATGAGAGCAATTTTAAAAAGAAACAACTCTGCTTCATTATAGTTAAAAACAGGAAAGATCTGGTCAGTGCTCTTGCAGGCTCTCCCTCCCTCCTTCCCCACCCTTAGGACTCTCCTACTGCCTATAATTCACTTCCAAGACTTTGATAGCATCCTCATAATGGTCTTCTCAACAGTTTTACCATTAGAGCTTATTCAAAAAGTCCGATTAGCAGAATTCCTCCAAGAATGGGAACATTCTCTCAAGCATCATAAGCACTCTTAGAAAAGATCTGCGATGTCTAGCAAGCAATTAAAGCCCCTAAAACAGACTGTGTAGCTATTCATCCTCATTAAGAGATGGGAAAATACAGGTTGAATTACCTTATAGCAAATTATATGGGAAAGTAGAGAACATAATCATATAACAAAAGACCTCCCATTTTTCAAAGTACACTCTACCAATTGTCATTCTAGCTTCCAGAATAGACTAATACTCCAGAGCCAAAGCAGAGGGTTATTGCAGAATCAGAAGCAGCATTTTCTCTTTAAATCAACTCCATATGCTTCAACAAAAGCCCAGCTGAGAACATCCAGAGTGAGGTAAAAACAGTAGTCATCCCTCTTGGATTTTATACTTTATAAAATATTCCTGAACCTTAAAATGTGTTTCTTCACATCAGGAGAGTTTCCTGTATTCTCTGACACTGGGTGAATTTCATATCCAGACATTCTATGTTCAGTATATGAAGGAGTTGAAGAGAAAACATAATTTCCTACTCAAAATGCTTGAAAAACTTAATTGTAATATATCAATTTCATTGTGATTAAAATATATCACAATAAAGTACAATATAATTTATTAGCCTTTTAAAGTTCACTATTTATTTTGCATCATCCTTTGCCAGTGGGATGTGATTTATTTGTATAGTCCAATTTTAAGGTCACTGTCTACTCCTGAGAACTACATTTCAAAACTTTTTAATTAAATCTTAATGACTATATTGATATTTATATTTTATAAGAGAAAACAGTCAAAAGGGTATATGAGACATGGCCTTTGAGAAAGACTTCCTATTTATTAATTTAGAGGTTATTTTGTTCTCTTTCTTAGGATCTCATAGCTATCTGTGGCTCTGGGCTGTGGAATAAACACTTCCTTTCTCGACAGTTCTCAATTAGTTCTCAGTCATCTTAGCCACTCTAGCCATCATTGCTGAATTTATTCTAGTGTTCTGTTCTACAGCTCAGTTCTGTTCAGGAATTATGTCACAAACGACGAAGCAAAGGGCATGTTATCAGCATGGTTTGCTGGCTCTCCAGAAAACAGCAGGGCTGAATGATCAGCTTCATGTGTCAGCTAAGGACACTTACCTCTTCAAATGTCACTCTCAGATGGAGGTTTTCGCTCCTCTCCTTACCTCAAAAGCTGTAAGTGTTAAGGATGGATACAAAGTAAATCCTTTAGAATCAATCACCAATCAAGAAATCCAATGAAATCCATTAGAAAGTCAACTAATACTTATAATTTAAAACTTAAACAGAAATAATGAATTACAAATAGGGTCATTTAATACATGGAGTGAGAAGAGAAGCTAAATAGGACCTTTAGGGCTTTTTTTAATACATATTTCTCACTTTTTATGAAACGGTGCCAAAAACTACACAAATGACAAAGCTGGTGTGACTGACCTATCTGGATGGAATAGGACATAAAATGGGAGTTTATTGTTTCATTTTCATTGGGGGCCCAAAGACTTAGATCAAAACAACAAATGCTAACATTTTCACATCCCAAAAAGAAGAGCCAGACCATCGAGGTGAGACTTGCAGGTAAGGGGGCAGAAACCAGTTATGCTGTTCTTCTATGACCACACGCTCCCTGCCTATGAAAGAAGTTAGAGACTAGAGAAAGGGTTTATTAAGATGGATCAGTGTGCAGTTAAGCCCATCCCATATGCCAACAGATCTTCAACAGTAGGCCAATGTCCACTTTTCCCCTGGACCAGATGATGTTGGGCTGGGGGTGGCTAAGAGGACCAGCTGAGGGAGAGGCAAGACCCCAGGGGTCAAGGAAAAACTCAAAAGCAAGCCAGAGAAGATGCATTTTGTAGGATCCAGGAAATTTCTGGTGCAAGGTCTCAGCATCAGGAGGAGACAGATGTCTAAGGAAGCCTCAAACTTGCAATGAAAGTATCTAATTAACAGCCTTCCCCATCCCTTCCTCTCATTTCCACCATCAAACGTTCCTCCCTCCTTTAGATCCCAGAGCACAGGTAGCTAGATGGTAAGAAGAGAAATACATGAAAGAGAATAGAGAAGAAAAAATAAATTGATCGCACCCCCATTCCTGTCTATTCGCTTCCCATCTGGACATGGCCCAAACTGAGAGCAGCTCTGGGAAGATAGATAATATAATCCCCTTTAAATCCCACAGAAAAATGAATGGCCCTCTCCCACCAAAGAAAAGATTCAATACAGGGCCCAGGGCTAGTTAATGGCAGAGCCCAAAGCGGGTCTCAGGATGCTTAGTTCAGCCTGGCTCTAGGACTGTGCCCATGTGCACAGGTGAGCTTCTGACCCAAGATGATCTTCATCAGGAAGGTGAAATCTCAGATTGAAGTGACCCTAAGTTACTGAGGAATTGTAAGTAATATATTTTTAAAATAGCATAAGCACGTTCTATGAAAAAAACTACACTAAAATATGTAAAGCATGTTCACATAGTAATAACTGCCATTTATTCAGCTCCTACTGTAAAGATAGGATTAGCCTCACTTGGGTGCGATACTATGTGCCCACTGATGTACCACATTCACTCATTTGTCCCCCTTCTCAGCTGTATGAGAAAAGCGTTATTAGTTAGTCTTATTTTACAGATGAGAAAAATAATATTCAAAGAAGTTAAGTCACTTTTCCAAGGCTACTCAACATGCATGAGGTTTCAGGAAAATTCAACTCACAACAAATCTCCAAGGCTGTACTCATCTCAATAAACTCCAGCGAAGAAAAAAAAAAAGGAAGGAAGGAAAGAAGTGTGAAAATTAATGATCAGAAAGCTCATTTAAAATGGAGTCGGGGGGGGGGTCTTCCCTGGTGGCGCAGTGGTTGAGAATCTGCCTGCTAATGCAGGGGACACGGGTTCGAGCCCTGGTCTGGGAAGATCCCACATGCTGTGGAGCAACTAGGCCCGTGAGCCACAACTGCTGAGCCTGCGCATCTGGAGCCTGTGCTCCGCAACAAGAGAGACCACGATAGTGAGAGGCCCACACACTGCGATGAAGAGTGGCCCCCGCTTGCCGCAACTAGAGAAAGCCCTCGCACAGAAACAAAGACCCAACACAGCCATAAATAAATAAATTAATTAATTAATAAAAATTAAATAAATAAATAAATAAAATAAAATGGAGTCAGGGGGCCACAAGGGACCACTCTCAGTCCTACCACTTGCCATCAACTGCTGACCCAACAGGAGGAGATGTACCTTTGCATCTCCAACAGGAAGAAAGTTACTACTTTACTACCAAGCCGGAGGAAGGAAGAATTTCCCCTGGCTCAGCTCAGCAACAGCCCAGCCAATGAGAGACCATCACAACTCAGCCAATGAAAAGCCACTACACTTGGAACTCTCAGTTTCCTCCAATGGGTTCTTTATTTATAACAGCCCATCCCAACCCCCACTCCCTTCTCCTCTATAAAAGAAGGTCCTCTCTTTCCTTCTCCAGGCTTGCCTGTGGTTCGCTTCGGATGGCAGGTTCGTAAGTGCAAATCTTTGGTGTTCCCAAATAAACGCCTTTTGCTGGTAACTGGCTGTTGTATTGTTTTAGGTCGAAAGAAGAGGGGAGGGAGGAAAGGAAGGAGGGGAGAGAGAAAGTGAGGACGGAAGGAAGAGAGGGAGAAGGAGGATAAAGAAGGAAGGAAATGGGAAGAAGGGAAGAAAGAAGGAAGAGAAAGATGTCAAAGAAGGAACCGCTCAGGGTCATGAGCTGGTGGAAAAGAGGTTCAGACGGGCAGCTAGGAAACACTTTCTGCTCGGGGACAAGCGTTATCATGTTAAAGTTCGGACGGTGTATAACTCCGAAAGGAAACATGACTCCCCCTCCTACCTTAAAATTAGGGAAAGGGAAATATATGAAATAGAAAATTTTACGGATAATCAAGGTAACTTTGTGTCACTGCTTTCAAGTGGAACTGCCCAGAAAACGGAGTCTTATTGTGCATATTGAGGGTGAATCACAAGGTATAATTTTTTAAATTACCAGACATCTTCCTCTTTCATGAGCATCACCTTCATTATCTTAAGCGTCCACCAGAAAGCAGGCATTAGTGGAAAGTTAAACCCCCAAATCTTTAAGTTGTTGCAACAAAAACAATAGAAGCGGTCTTTCTTGGGGTCTATGTCACATTCTATTTTGTCCAGACACAAACAATTCCTTAATTCTCAACCACTAAAAGACAACAGCATTACATGACTTAGTGCATGAAGTGGCAAGCCATTAATAGGTAAGTTAAGCAGTATGGCTAATTAATCCCTGTTTTATATAACACACAGAGTTGAAAATACCTCTGAAATTCAGTACATCATTGATCAGAGTCTTTGAGAGCACGGGTTCAAAACCACCCTGAACAGAGCTATGGATTATGTGCACTACATCGCCATCTAGAGTCACAAATCCCAAACAGCAGGCAAAGTCACCCTGAAGATAGAGAAATTAGTCTACATTGCTAAAGGAGGCACATGTTAAGCACAATCTTGAGTGCATGTACGAAGGCAAACCACAGAGTTAAATTTTGGTAAGTTGTGAGAAAATGAGTAAATTCTATAATCAAAAACAGTATTCATTTATAGACAACTGAATATTGATTCAGCATCCCCTGCATTGGATGGGTTTCTCTGTTCTATGCTTACTGTCCAACTAATGCAATGTCCTGCTCTTTGGAAGCTGTCTTAAAAGTACCGTGACAAGCTCTGTGTGAATAATCTGGAAACAAGGTCCTGGCATGGTTTGGGGATGCAGAGAGCAAAAAGTGCCCTACACCAGACTCCAACTCCAGCATTCTGCATCATAGCAAAGCACTAGCAACTAGGACGTTCTGGAGAAACACATGAGATTTTTTTTAAAGGGGGTAGTAGCATTATTTGAAAATAAAGAGCAAGATTCAGTCCTTCTTATTTTTCTTTTTTCAAGCCAAATACCACCAAACTGCATGATTCTGATAAACGGTGATTGCACTGTGGACAGAGTTGCTAACAAGATGTGCTTTGATTTCATTACAATAAAATAACTTGCCTAATCTTGATTCCAGGAGCAATTAACCCTTAAATTATCCTACAATAAGCTGCAAAGATGTTTAGCCTAGCAGGAGAAATGTGTTATTAACACAAGGTCAAGATTGCTATTGAAAAGTGCAGCCGATCTGCATTTTTAAAAGTTAGGATCTTCAGGTTTAATTACATAAGCATTTTCATTTTAATCTGTGTAGAAAAAATGCCTTTTCTTTAAAAAGTGATGATAGCTAGTAAAAACTAGTATAGGGTTGCTGGATGCGAATACCAGAGGAAGTCTGACTGTATAAAAAAGCAAAGGAAATTACCACTTTACATAGACAATCTTGTATCTTTTAATTTGTGTTACCGAATTAGAGTTTTAATCCATGGAATCTTCATATTTCTTTATTTGTGTCATTTTCTAATATGCAGAGTAGTTAGGCAAACACTACTGTCACTAAGAACCAAAAGTATGTAAAGTATTTGAACAAATACGTAAAAATGTATAAAATAATATATGAAAAAATATGTAAAATAAAAATATGTAAAGTATTTATAAATATGTAGAATACATACATAGTAATATGTTGTGAGGTTTTGTTCTTAAAATAAAATGTATCTCTAAATTGTCTTTTATTATATTTGATGATTATAAACCCTATTTAATAAAAATAGAACCAGCACAAAGAAAATAAACCATCTATAGACCTCCCACCTACAGATACCCTACACACACAGAGTTAAATATTGAATCATATTACATGCTGTGTTACAATCTACATTGTTCTAAAATTCTGTCTTCTAATTTATGATTACTCTAGAATACAAGCATTAGGAAAACAATTATGAAATAATAACTTGTCTTTCTAAGGGCAAGAAATTTAAAGCAAGGGATGGTGAAGAAAACTAGAAAATGCTGATTGCTTTTTCATCATTCTATTCAATCTCTTAGTTATATTTACGAATTTCATTCAGTTGGCCCAATAAAGCATAAATGACAAGAATGGAAGTGGAGAAACTTATTTAAGAGATATTTAGGACTGATAAGTGGCTGATTGGGTGTGCAGGGAAAGGAACAGGTCTTTTCTTCTTTCTGTTCAGAACTGAGTTTAGTCTTTACCTAATATGTGTGCCTCTTCTTAAGTCTGGCTGCACATCGGAATCAACTGGAGAGTGTCAAAAATGGGCCATTCATCACAAACCAGATATATCAAAATATCTGTAGTCCCTGGCAGTCTTTACAAAAGCTTCCTGGGTTAAGATGTAACGAGGATTAATAGGCAGTAATGAACATGGAATGAGGATTGACAACTACTGGTCTAAATGATGTTTAAACCATGAGACTAAATGAGATCATCAAGAGATTGATTATTGATTATAGATAGGAAAGAGAGAAGACATTCCAGCATTTAGGGAGGTTGGAGAGATAAGGAAACAGTCACAGGTGCTGAGAAGAAACCACAAAGGTGTTCCAGGAAAACCGGGTCCCAGTAGCCAAACGAAAGATGTCTTGCAAGGAGGAGGAGGTGGTCACCCAGGGCGAATGACAGGTCAGGAATGTAAGGACTGAGAATTGACCAAGAAATTTAGCAAAATAGAGGACGCTGGTAACCTCTACAAAAGCAGTCTTAGTAGACTGATAGGGACAACATTTGATTAGAGTATGTTTAATAAACAAAAATGGGAGAAAATGAATATTTTTAAAAATCGTTCAAGGATTCTTGTTATAAATAGAGCAGAGAAATGGGATAGGAACTGAGATGCAGTGTCGAGGAAAAGATATTTTTGATGGGACATGACATCAAGCTTGCATGCTGACAAGAATGATGAAGAAAAAGAGAAAAAACAAAGGTAATGTAGAAGACTGAAGGACAGTTGTTGGAATAATGTCCTTGAGTATATATGGCTTTGGATGACTCAGCGATAGCTCATACACTGGAGGAGGAATGTCAGAGTATAGGGTGTAGATGCACGTAGGTCAGGAGATTGGAGAGGATAAATGGGGAAATGCCTTTTGACTGCTTCTATTTTCTCTGGGGAGAAAGAAACAAGGTCAATGTCTTAGAGTGAGGATGACAGTGGTGCTGATAGAGATTTGAGTAGAGAGAAGATGTGAAAAATGCCCCTAACAGAGACCAGCATTAAATGATCTCCGTAAATGGACATTCCGCCACCAGGACTACCATATTTTGCACATAGTAGATGCTCAATTAATATTTAAGAAATGAATTTGTTTCTTCATGAAATATTGCTCCAACATAGTCTACAAAACTTTTAATAATCCAGATTTTAGCTTAGTATCCACCAAAATTATCAGAATAATGCCTATTTAGACTGTATTACCTTGTTGTACCTGAATGTCAATACATTATTATACACTTAGTTTTTATGGAGGAGCAATAAAAGAATAGCCCCTTCCTCATTAGCGGTTTTGGTTTTTGTGTTTTTTGAGGCCATTATCCCTAAGTTACTTAGTGCCTCTCTATAAAGCCCCAAGTGAATTTTTTATTTTGGAGATGTCAGAAAAAGCCACTCATATCACATATGCAAATAAGCAATGTGTACCTTATTAAATAGTAAGATCTATATAAATGAATATCTCCCTTTTTTGTTACGTCTGCAATGAAACTCAGAACCAAATTGATGCCTCAGCTATAACCATTATTAAGCACATGTGGCCAGCAAATTGGGATTCATTTTTCCCCTTAAATCTACTTCCTATTTTAATTCACATTTTTCTAAATTCTAATTTTATTCAAATTTACATTTTGCCATTTTCTTCTAAACCACCATGAATTTATTTATGATACAAAGCAGTGCATGAATAGAGGTAAATTGGTACAGAAACATATAAGGTTGGAATTGCAAACATAATTTGTCTATAAAATACTGATGTATTACTATATTTACGTAGTTCTTGGATACTTTTAGATTTATGATTCCATTCCAATGCTGCTCTTAATCCCCGAATTATACAGTTTCACAGCTAATAAACTAAGGTTTGTCTTTGAGTTAGTATCTTGCCTATCATTGCAGCCAGCATGTGATGAAATTTTCACTGAATCAAGATATGCAGACCAAATTCTTTACATTACACTGAATCTCTCTGGATCCTCACAAGCAAAAGAGGTTAGAAATTCTGTTCTCAAACTACAAATGGAATGTAGTTTTCCAAAAAGTTTTCGTATTTCAATTTTTTTTTCTTTCAATAGAAAGTACTAAACAGGCAGCTGTCTCCTGCCAGCACTGACCCATCAGTATAGATTTTCTTCTTTGTATTTCTTTCTTTATATTAATAGCTAGTTTTCCCCCACCTATATTTTAAATGCTTTTATGTTTCTGGCATTTGCTCTTATTTCTAGTATTTACATTCACATTATACAAAGAGATCTACAAAAATGCTCCTCATACTGAAAAAGTATTTGCTTATTTTTGCAGAAATTTCTTGAGGAAGAATGAGAGGGCTTAGAAAAGAAAATCTCCCCCAAGTGCAGGTAGATATATAAATACCAATGGAAAACAACAGTGTCCTTTCATTTTTGTTGACATTTAAAGGACTGTAATTCTTTCAGTGACCCCCTAAAGGCTTCCAACCCACAGTTTCATGGACCTCCATCAAAAGATGTTATCATGTTGTGTCAACTGACAAAAATAGCACTATCACATATAAAATCAGGCTGCACAAATCTCGCTCAGCCTCAAAGGCACAATAAATCCAGAGCATTTTTAATATTTAAAATTCTAAACAATATTTTCATTCTAGGCTTTTAGCATATATTTTTATGGTTACTAGTTTAGCACTTCTTTTTACAGCTCACACAAAGAGGGCTGTCTTTGTAAATCCCCAAAGGAACAATTGAGAGAGAGATATCACACTGTACCATGGTTGTTAATTCTTAATGTCTACGGAGAAAGCGCTGCCTTCAGGGTGAGCTCTTGGACTTGACCATGGAAAATGGTAAAGGAAAAGAGTGGGAAATAGGGGACAGAGGAGACAAAAAAGAAAACAAAGCAAACATGAAAATTAGTGTCAGAAATTTAGAGCTCGAGGGAAGTTAAATTCCTTCCATAGACAGTTGAATAAACCTAGGTGAGACAGTTTCCAAGATTAATCCAAAGTCATGGGGCTCATTTCTGTTAAAACCAGGCCTGTTCTGTAATTCACAGGCCAACCACCTTACATCACAGAGTCGTAACAGAAAGAGTTAACTCACTGAAGGGATTAAAAATGAAAATTCAAGTGTTACCATCATTATGATAATTGAAGTTTCATGATATAATTAACATTTTCTCCAAAACGCTGCTGTTGAGTGATAAGTCATTATAAGACTGCATTAAACCGACTGGATTTTTAAATGAAATGAAATTTTATTCCCAGTGAAAAAGTTCTCAATAATGGGGAAACAATTGAGAACTACACCATAAACATCTCCAGGTAAAGCAAGGACACAACATAAAACAATAAATACCAGCCAAGGAAATATCAAGATCATCAGAAACACAAAAATAAAAAAGCAATTCCTAAGGCAGGAAAAATTATAAGAAAAGTACACTATAATTAAAATGCTCTGCCATGTGTAATACCTTAATTCCAGCATTCTGTCCTTGTTTAGTTCATTCTGTTACTCATTTCTCTCCATGCTATGAATTTTAGTTTGTGTGTCAAATTCTCATCATGTCTAACAAAAAAATCATATAGAAAGGAAAGGAAAGCAGAAGTGCCCCATGCGCCAATATCATAATGTGATGACATGTAATGTTTATGTAAACTTTCAAAAGGTTGAAGTATAAGAAATTTTTAGTCACAAGAGGCTTTCTTTAAACTTATTCACTTTAGAATACGTATGACAACAAAAGCTCAAAAATGAAAATTAAGTAATAAATGAACAGGGTTGCATTGTGAAAAAACATGATTACCCATGAAAATGAAAATCTGTAATGAAAATCCAATATTGCACTGACTTGAATAAAGCTAGCAGTCACCTCAACTTCACAATAAAGGAATCTCATAAAATGATGAAATGGCACTATAGTTTTTAGGTACTCATATGCAATAACAATTTAAGAAGCTAAGATATTTATATTCTTTGATATTATTAATAATAACAGTAAAAGGGTTTAGCTCATGTTTAGCATATATATTCCCCTTTCTAAAAAGAAAATAAAGGATTTCACATAGGCACAGTTTCATTTGTATAACAAACAATTATTGAGTACACAATGATAAGATATAATAATATATAGGTGTGATTTGGTTCCTGCCATAAAATCTTTGGCATAGAGAAAGCACTTAAAATGGTACCTACTATTAGGCTTTCTCATCACCTTTTCTGCATGGAGCAGGATTTCCTATTCATTAGAATAATGAGAATAAAGGAAATTATACCATCATCGTACATGACACGAATTCTCTCTTATGGAAACTAGATATTATCACATTTTACTACTAATATGCTGATCTTCAAAGTAACCCAGGAAGTTAATTCTATGTATTCTTTAAACAGAAGGATCAAAGTAAGTTCAACTTAATTAGAGTCCTGAAGAATCCAGTGATAAACAGACAATAAAAATTAGACAGTAAACTAAGAGTGCTTTGCCCATTTTATTCTACTCCTTCCTTGTGGATTCCTTCACTGACTTCCACAGTTTTAACTGCAAACTATATGCAAACGATACCCACATGTTTGCCCCGGGACTTGATGCTGACTTTCTCCAGGTTCTTAGGGCCAGTCGCAGCTGGGTATACCTTCCACGATACCCATAAGCATCCCAAGCTTTATGTGTTGAAAATAAAGCCACATGCCTCCTACACCCGCTGCCTCTCATGCCTGCACTTCCTGTCACAGCATCGCTGTCTGGTCTGTCAATCAAGCTAGAAATCTCGCTCTAACCTCCGACTTTATTCTCTGCCTCAAGCCCATACCCAAGCAATCAGCCAGTCCTAAAAGCTTTTCCTCAAATATTTCTCCAAAGCATTCCTTCTGCTACACCCCTAGTGCCATCTTCCTGGGTCAGGCCCTCACCATGTCTCTTGCGAGCTACTCCAACGGCTTCCTCTCCGGTCCTCCTGCGTCCCCTCAAAATAGCACCCTGAGGGTCTCCACCTTGTTCTCTCTGCAGCTCTGGGCATGTTTCCCTGCTATAAACTTCCCTCTCACAAGGCGGCCAGAGCCAGGCCCCTCAATGGCCCATGCTTTTCACCATCCGGCCCTGTCTTGTTTTATTAAGTTTATCTCTTGTCACTCCCAGTGACACTATCCTTCACAGAATTTTTTAAACTTTTTCATGCTCCTTTTATCCACCTTTGCCCTCCTGGTAATCAACCTCTGCTCAGCTTTTAGACTCAACTCTTCAGAAAAGCCTCTTCTGAAACCACAGACTCACACAAATGCCTGAGCAAACACAGGATAATATTGTCATTTCAGACTCAAGTGAACCAAAGACCTTATTCGTTAACAGGTATTACTTAATAATTTCAAAGATACAGATAATCAAGAGGATTACGTAAAACATCTGGGGCTTTGAGGGTAGTTCCCAAGTCCTTCCTGCCACAAGCAAGTGTTCTATGTCCCAAAGTAAGCAAGGTACTTAGAAGTTGTTTCCTCACAGTGGGGTTGTTTAGTTTATGAAACATATCCATTTTATACCCCAGCTTACGTGACATTATTTCAAGGAACTTATTTACTTTAAGCAGTCTTGAAATAGAGACATCCTGTTAAGAACATTCCACAGATAAGGATATTCTAGTAAATCTCATTGATCTATTATACTTCCCAGGAGGTCGAGTTATCATATTGACAAAGTCATCTGTCTTTTCTTTCTTTCTTTTGTCTTTTTCCACCAACATCCAACCCCACTGTAGAAAAAGTGTGAATAAAGATAGTAAGCCAGGGCTTCCCTGGTGGCGCAGTGGTTGGGAATCTGCCTGCCAATGCAGGGGACACGGGTTCGAGCCCTGGTCTGGGAAGATCCCACATGCCGCGGAGCAACTGGGCCCATGAGCCACAACTACTGAGCCTGCGCGTCTGGAGCCTGTGCTCCGCAACAAGAGAGGCCACGATCGTGAGAGGCCCGCGCACCGCGATGAAGAGTGGCCCCCGCTCGCCGCAACCAGAGAAAGCCCTCACACAGAAACGAAGACCCAATACAGCCAAAAATAAATAAATAAATAATAATTAAAAACTTCCTTATTTAAAAAAACAAAAGATAGTAAGCCAGCTGATTTAACTCATTCCTGTCCACTGGCCCTATCTTATATTCCAACAGGAATGCTTGAAATTTTGCCAGAGCTGTTTTGATGTGACTATATTCACAGAGCTGTTCACATTGGGAGAGCGGATATCTTCACACAATCTTTTTTTTTTTAATGTAAACCCTTAGCCCTTAAAAAAAAAAAACTCATTACCTTGTAAATGTATATATCAAGACACCTCTATCCCATCCCACACTTCAACCCAATATACCTCAATGGTTATATTCCTGGATGGGACAAGGCTTAGAGAAGAGGGCAAAGTTAGGACTGAAATGGTCAGAGATGTCTGTTGTACCCCCTGACAATTAAAAAAAAGTCAACACAGTAAATATCAAAAGAGAGAGGTCAAATTGCTTTTTTATTCAAACCCAGCATTTCCATGTCACAATCTTTAAAAACCTGAATTGAAATTTTCTAATAATATGTGTATTCATAACTAACCTATAAGTTTCTGAATCTCAGATATTTCCAAAAATCCTAAATTTCTCCAATAACATTTCTCTCTAACCCCTTTCCTTAAATGAAATAGAACTTTATTAGCACAAATTCCCTGCTGCTCTATGTAATAAAAGCTATTTATATGTTCACACCTCAGAGCCCTCAAGTTCCAGAGGTGGTATTATCTTAGTATCATCATCCTAAGTGAAGTAAGCCAGAAAGAGAATGACAAATATCATCTGATATCGCTTATATGTGGAATCTAAAAAAAAAAAAATGATGCAAATGAACTTATATACAAAACAGAAATAGAAAACATACTTATGAAAATCTCTCTGAGACATACAGCAAGGTTAAAAGGAAGTTGCATATCAATATTTAGAGGTCTATTT
Source organism: Eubalaena glacialis (assembly GCF_028564815.1). Lineage (NCBI taxonomy): Eukaryota > Metazoa > Chordata > Mammalia > Artiodactyla > Balaenidae > Eubalaena > Eubalaena glacialis. The sequence continues at coordinate 7,388,420 of NC_083730.1, forward strand.
ATGTTAAAATAAAATAAAATCATAGGAGCTCCCCTACATACATACATGTGTAGTATAAGTGTGTATAAAATGGTCTCATAGGACTGATGACAGAATATGATGTGACGAACATCACATTCATCACATTCACCAGTGTGATGAACAGGATTGGATGAGAGTTAAGAGGAACTTTTATTTCATCAATATTGTTGAATATTTCAGAGTAATTGAGTAGTTGTGTATTTATATAATAATATGCTAAATAATATTAAAAAATATAAACTCAGTAAGACACATTCTAAAAAATAACCAGATTGTTTTCACATTTATAGAATTATTTATACTCCAAGTATTTTCAAGTGATTTTTCATGTTCTATCAAGAAATATATGTTCATAATAATAAATCAAGTGGTAGAGAAGGATTCATGATGAAAAGTAGTATTCCTTTTCCCCATCTTTTCCCAAAGCTCACCATCCCAACACTCATCAGAGACAAACTCTTAACTCTTTCTGTTTCAAATCTTCTAATAGTACAAAAAATGAAGGAATATATTTACACCATCGTTTCCCAATTTTAACAATATTTTTGATATCCCATTATAAAAGTAAGTATACAGCTCATTATACTGACTCAGATAGCTCTCTTTATAATAAAGTTGTAAAGTTATAATTATATAAAATTTTCTATTAATTACCTGAGTAGTTTTGAATAATATATTTAAATATTTCTCGTTCATCAATTTTTGACAATATCAGTCAACTTTCACTCTGTAAGGTGAGAATATTAGCACCCTCACCATGCTTTCCACCATCCATACAACTCCTTCTCACATCTGCTCACTGCAGAGTTGGACTTTCAGACTTTCAGAGCTGAAAACATGGATATTTTGTTCTTTAACCATGATCAAGCTTTCTGTGCTTTCTTTATAGGTGGATTCTAAAAGTTGAAAGGCCAGTAAACAGAATTACATTATTATGACTGTATGAATATTCACTATTCAGGTCACTTAGTATGTGAGGATGCCACTTCCTTTTCTACATTCCAATGTCATGACCCTGGGACACTTGAAAGACAAAGTTCCTAGTGAAAATGTCAAATGAATTATTCTTTTTCTATCCTCCATCAGGGAGTTATTACTGTGACACGTTTTAGTTTGCTTTGTACTTGGACCACAGCTTTTGGTTTGCCTTTTTTTTTTTTCCTGGAGTTTTGTGTTGCTCTAATTTTTCTGACCCTCAGTCATATCATTTCTTGAGTGGAGTTCTCTGTCCTTTCTCCCTGGAGGCCCCATCTTCTTGCTCCAACCTGGAATCCAGTACTGCTATGTGCTTTCATTCTGGAAACTGCCTCACTAACTCATCTGGGATGAATCCATTCTTTCCTAGATCCCATGCCCACATCTTGATTTATATCTCATTTTGCTGGAGTAATTAATTAACATTCTAAGAAAAAGCATGGGGGGAATAAATGTTTTGAGTACTCAGATGTCTGAAATTATGTTTTCTCTGGCCTCACACTTGATTGATAATTTATCTCCATTTGGAATCTGGGTTCCAAAGAATTTCTCCTCAGAATTTTGAAGGTATTCCTCTATTATCTTCTAGCACTGCATTTTGGAGATAAAAGTCTGCTATCAGTCTGATTCTAATTTCTCTAGGTAATCTGATTTGTTTTGTTTGTTTTTTCTTCCTAAGATTTTAGAAACTTCTCTTCATCCTTGTTATTCTGAAAACCTTGAGGACATGCTTAGTCTGGGCTTACATTCACTTTCTTCATCCTTTAGACTCTCAGTATGAAGATTTGAATCCTTCTCCAGCACTAAGAAATCATTATTATTTCTAATTCCTTTGTGAATGTGCTCTTATCCATGTTCTCTTCCCTATCATTTTGGAATTCTTGTAGTCAGATGTTCTGCACTTCCTGATCATCAATGTCTCTGAGGAGAGACACCTAAATGACCCTGGAGGCCTACTTCCTCTGCCTTGATAGCTTTGCAAAGAACAGGCTCAGGATGTCAGAGTTAGTTCCACAGAGAAACAGGATGACAACAGCCAGTGGGCTCCTGAGGACCCTCGTTCCTAGCAAGACCCCTTACATGACCAGGGAGATCCCCCTGTTACAAAGTCACACAGATGTCCCCTTGCTGCACCCATAAATGCACGGGGTGTTAGGGGTCAGCCCCTCTCGCCAGACTCCTGACCGTCATCATGCAGACCACCTATACCTGGCCTAGGTGTGAACAATGAGAGCTAGGGGGGTGCATACTCTCTGCTACTTCTCACACGGTAAAATTCCCCTCAATAAATTCCATTCCACATCTGCACTGCACAATAGTTTCGTTTTGTATCTTGTTGTCCTACATTCTGGGAAGTTACTCAAATTTAATTTTTTAAATTTCTTTGAACTGAAGTTCTTGAATTATTCACGTTCCATACCATTCTGTCCTTTTTACATTCGTTGTGGTACCTTCTTACATCTCTCTGGTTATGTTAGTGAAAGAAATGTTTAAGTTGGTTTGTTTTATTTGAGCTGTCTTTCATTCTCTATATTATTTCCATCTCCCCGGTATCAGCTCTGTTGTTCATTTCTCTTCAGTTTTCTCTTTCATGTTCTTGGTTTCCCTAGTGTGTTTGATGATCCTTGAGGTCTGACATGGATTTCCTCTGCTGATTTGTAAATAGGTCTGTTTCCACTTGAGCTCTTTCTCCTGAGAGAGGATTCTAACGGGAGCTCTGGGTAAGAATATGGACAGCTGATTCCCAAGCTGTAGATCTGTCACACGTTTTTCTTAAGAATAAGCAGGTTAGCAACAACATAGGAGAACGGGCCTAACAGTAGTATAGCCAACATACAAACTCATGGTATGACTGGCCGGCCAGGCATAACCCAAAGGCCCCCATGCACAAGTGGACTACACCAAGGGCTAAGAAACTGGCGGCAAAGCCATTCAGCTGGAGGATGCTGCTCTAGGGATGCTTTCTTCTCACAAAGGCATCAAGCGCTGTACCCTCATCCACCCAGAGGGGGAGCCTGTTCTAATTTATTCAAAGATGTCTTAAAGACTAGCCACGGACCTACAGTCTTGCTGGAGTCTCAGGGGAATAGATGACAGAGAGGGGAGCTAAAGGCTCAAATCCTAAACGCAGCTAAAAGATAAAGTGGGTCTCTAATCAGACTGAGTAAATTTATATCAACTATTTCTTCTCTTTATTTTGCATGTGAATAATATCTTTTCTTTCCCATGTAAAATGAGATCTCAGAATTTTAAAAGAGACATTCACAAAACCTGAGGAATTAGGTCAATTCTTTTTTAGACATCTTCAGTTTGCGACAGCACCATGAAAATTGAAATCTGCTCTTCCGTCTCTTCTCTGGCACTAAAACAGTGAGGCTCATAGAGTGATTTTATTCTATAAAATTCTCAATTTTTAAATCTTATTTTTTTTTTTTAAAAAAAGAGACCTTTTTGGCCACATCACACACTTTTTTTTTTGAAAATTACAAACTGAAATCTACAAACTAAATGGGAAGTTTAATTAGCCACTGTACTTTCCTCTTCTTAACAATCTTAAAAACCTATTTGCTGAGCATGTATTAATAATCTGCAAGCAATGAATTAATTCTCATATCAGTGGGATGTCCACAAAACTTCCTTTATATAACTCCCAAAGTATTAATTTACCACTGCATGGCAAGGCAAAGAGAGCTCTCTGCTTCCCTGCTCAGCAGGCTTGACCTCTGGAGCCGTCCATAAATCACTGCAGGGATCTGTGTAGGAGGAGGTTGTACACAGCGTGGAAGACTTATTGTCCAGGTACCTCGTAACCTGGAGGCTGGACTTGAGGGCATGTCTCCACAGCTCTCCAAGACCAGTCTTCAGCTTGATAAAAAAAAGATAAATTCATAACTTTGCAAACTAAGAAAATGGTGGGAAAACAAGTACACAGACATGGACTCTTTTTTTCCGAAAAATAATGCATTTTCTCCGTAACGATTTTGACACAACTTGAGATTTGAAAAAAATCAGGAACCAATAAAGCTTAAAAGGACTGTGTTCAATCATTTCTCATAAAAGGCAAAGTACTGAAATCAGATGTCACTAAAAGACTATGCTCTTAAAGCACAACACTGGTCCACACAAACCCAGCCACGCACAAGCACACACACGGAGGGACCTTTATTAGCATTCTATAATGTCAAAGATGGGGGCATGAAACTGGCTTCCTGACATAAAAGACATTCTATGTATTTCAAAAGATGTGTCTCGGGTTTATGGTAAGAGAGAAATACATTCAGGCATGGAGGAAATGTAAAAGGGTCATGTGTAAGTGTGTGGGTTAGTGATTTGAAAATAACAGCCAATTTGACAGGGAGAGAAGAGGAAAAAGAGGAAATTACTGGGCTTAGAATACAAGGCAAAAAATGTAAAATGTTAGAAGCATTTAAACATCAATGTGGAAAAATAAACAAGGTACAGGTATTAAGAAAAAACAGTCACTCTGAAAAGCCTCTAAACAAATAAATTAAACACAAAAAACTTCACAAATGCTGTTCAATCTTATAAAAATATAGGTCTCTACCTATATGTAATTTGATTTCCTATAGAGTATTAAATGCAACCTAAAACAGTGGAGTAGTTTTTCTATCCATCTAGTCCTTTTAAAAACATGAAAAACGAACCCTAAGAAGCAGTTCTCTTTTTCTTTTTTTTGACCCATAATTGACCAATATAAAAATCTTGCACTGTCCTCAATATGCTTCAAAATATCAAATAAAATTAATCTTGTTTTTTAATCCACATAAATAATGATCATAATAGAAGATAAAATTCTCATTTGGACTTTGGCAGATATTTACTTCAAACCCCATAATATCCAGGAGTTCCCTAAGCCTCCTGGATTTTCAGTCGCAGATGATATAGAAGACAGAGCACCATTCTCCCACTTGATAACTTAAAGCTTATTTTTATAACCTTAATTCCATCTACAAAGCCTCTTCTGCCACATGACAGAGTATAGGCATAGGTCTGGGCAGTAGGGTGTGGACATCTTTGGGAGGCCATCCTGCCTAACACACATATAGTTATGGCAGCAACTTGAAAAGAGATTTTTTAAAATTGTGTATTGGTTTCCTAGGGCCGCCACAACAAAGCACCACAAATGGTGGCTTAAACAACAGAAATGTCAAAGTTTTGGAGGCTAGAAGTCCAAATCAAGGTGTCTGAGGGATATGAGGACAGGAGCCGTTCCAGGCCATCTTCATGTTCACATGGCATTGTCTCCCTGCACGTGTGCCTGTGTCTAAAACTCCCCGTCTTATGACGACACCAGTCATACTGAATTAAGGGCCCACCCCACTCCAAGGTGACCTCATCTTAACTAATTACATTTGCAATGACCCTTTTTCCAAATAAGGTCACTTTTTGAGGTATTGGGAGGTTAGAACTTCCACATATAATTTTTGAGGGGGACACTTCAGCCCATAACAAAAACTTTTTACAGTAGGTCCATAACAAATTGATAAATGATGTTTCTTTCAAATTTAAAAAATTAGGTTAAATATTTTCATAACGTAATTCTTTTAAGATACATATTCTTAAGCTTTCTGGGTTAGAATGAGAAAGAACCATAAATAAAGAATATGGAAGAGGGAAGATAATTCTTATCTAACCATCCAAGGGAGTCTCTCCTTTACTCCTTGAAGAAAGCTACTCTGGTAAAATCAAAAAGCCCAATTTCGCAGTTTATTATTCCCAGAATATTAGAACTCTGGCTTCAAATTTTTCCAAAAGAAATATCTATTTCCTTAGTCTCAGGAAACCTTAACATAATGTGTATGTTCCAGAATTAAATTATTCCTATGCAAAGAAATGCATTGTGCATCCTTGCTAGCTCTTGAGCTGGTAGGATTCTTTGGTTTTACAGATCTATCACCCTGGTTGTCTCGGGGCACAGCTTATGCGTTAGATGTCCTGAGAGCACAATCCCAGGGCAAGTCTCCCCGCGGTGGCAAATCACTGTACCTCTCCACAACCTAGGAGACGGCTGCTCAAAGAGTCACTGCTCCCTCGGCTATAGAATAAATCCTGCACTTCAGAGGTCTGTGTATTGTTTGCAGACAAGGAGCGGAAGCAGGTTTCTCAGGGTAAGAAATACAGGACCGCCGCCCTCCTGTGATGTAGGGATAGGGTGCTCCAAATGACACTAGCTATTATATGCGCTTGCGGGCTGCCGCAAGTTTATGGGGAAATTCTTGCATAAAAATTGGACTTCAGCAGTCAGTGACATAGCCCCCCAAACTTACAATATAATGACTGTCATGATTCATTCATTCTACAAACCTTTACTGAGCACTGCGAATTCAAAGTACAATCAGGAGGAGGGGGCACTCGTGGGTCATGTGCACCTAATCTTAAAGATAGCTCTGTTCGGCCCCGTAGGATTGCAAGGAAATCTGGCCAAAGAATCCCTCTCTTCTCTGCAGCTCTGTTTTAAATAAAAAGGACCGATTCAGAAAAACAGTAATCCTTTTTGTCAACAGCCTGCCTCTTGTTATACTTCCACTGAACAAAATATTCAAGGGCAAAATCTGTCGCGGAGATAGGAAGAGCATAGGACCGGTGCAGCAGCAGGTGTTAAATGAATGGAAGCGTGACAGGGTTACCTACGGCTCCCAATTTTCCAGGGAGGGTTTTTCTGCCTGGTTAGGCAAGAAAGTAAAGGCAAAGATGGAAGGACACGTCTTGCCAAGTTTAAAACTGTCTCGGAATATATTTCTTCAAGATTTTCAACAGAGTTCAAAGCGTTTAGTTTCTAAGGTTCTGGGTTTTTTGGGGTTTTTTTCCACTGAGAGATTACAACATTTTGTAGAAAATGAACCCTGGAAACAAGATATGTGGATGGATGTTTTCCATAAAATATTTTATACATCGATATATTGAATCAGACACCTAATCCATTAAATCGTAAAATGGCAAGAATACTGTGTGTTTAATTAATCAAGGAGGCCCTTGGGCTCAGGTGGCTCTAATGTCGGGGTGGCCTGTGTAAGGAAACAAAAATCTAAGCCTGTAAATGGCTCAAGGTTGCAAAATCAAAATGCGAAGGACAACCAATCACAAACAGCCAGCTAAGCTTTAAGCTCCAGCCAGACAACAATTTCATTACTTTGTTTCTGCACTTTCTCTATAGAAGTCTTTCCCCTGGCTCCTGTCCGCTTTTGCACGGCCTTATTCCAATCTATTTGTGCTCAAATAAACTCTTAAAATCTTTAATACACCTCAGTTTATCTTGTAACATGCACTGGCTTTCTATTGCCACCCTAACTGCCACAAATTTAGTGGCGTAAAACAGCATCCGGTTTTATCTCCCAGTTTCATCAGCAATATGTCCTGGTCCAGCGCGGTCCTCTGCTGGAGTCTCTCAAGGCCAAAGTCAAGGTATGGTCAGGGTTGTGTTCTCTCTGAGGCTCTGGGGAGGATCTTAAAGATTTTAAGAGTTGATTTGAGCTGACGCAGGGTGTTGGCAGAATTTAGTTTCTAGAAGCTCTAGCGCTAAGTTCCTCGTTTCATGGCTGGCTTCCACCAGGAGTCTCTCCTATGTTCCTTGACACGCTGCTCCCTCATTTTTAAAGCAGCAACGGTAGGGTCCAGTGCTTCTCGTACTTCAAATTTCCCCTCCACCTCTTACCACCCTCTCCTTCTGCCACATCTGTCGTTTGACTCCAGGAAGAGAAAACACTGTGCTTTTAGGAGGTCGTGGGATTAGATTGGGCCCACCCAAACAATCCAAGAAAATTTCCCTATTTTAAGGTCCATAAACTTTATTGTACCTGTAAAGTCCCTTTTGCCATGTAACGTAACATATTCATACGTTCTGGACATTAGGTTGTAGACATCTTTGACAAACCATTCTGCTTACGACAAACATAGTTATTGGGGCAAGCTGGTAAGTGATATTTCTTTCAGACTTGAAAAATTAGGTATAAAAATATTTCCATAATACAATATTTTTCAGATACATAGTCTCAAGCATTCTGGGTCTTGAGAAAAAAAAAAAAAATAAGTAAAGCCAACAATCTTGCTTTGGGAACATTTTCACTCACTAAACTCAAAAAATTTCTCATGAGCTGTCTTTATACGAATTATTACCCTCCAATGAAGGATGTAGAATGTACCATGAGCCACATTCTTGAAGCTGATAGGGTTTCAGTCATCCATCATGACCCCATGACTTGGTCACATGATAGATTAGTTCATACTGATTAATGTGAGAATGGACTCATGCCATTTTTCTTGGTAACCTAAGCAAATGTTTTTTTTGTTTGTTTGTTTGTTTTTTAGTTATTTCTGAGATATACATTTTAAAGTAATAACCAGAATTATGACTTATAACATTATACCAGAACATATAAGATTTTTAGAAATTTCATGTAATGTCTGAAACATTTATATTAACATATTTCCATACAAATAACCCAGTGAAAGTTTAGTATTAGTTGTTTTGTTTGTTTGTTTTTTTATATTGCAGGTTCTTATTAGTCATCAATTTTACACACATCAGTGTATACATGTCAATCCCAATCGCCCAATTCAGCAGAACTAGCTTCCATTAATTAAAGGTTATCCACAGGAAAATAGTGGATGGTAGCAATGCTGTGATTAGGTTTTATTCTACAGATTGGACATTCACTGACAACAAGTGAAAGCAAGATTCTCTGTCCTGATATTTGTTTTCCCACCTCTGGGCTTAGCATGTGATGCTATTATGGAAGGATCTATTTCCAGACGGTTGAAACGCCAGGCATGACATAATCAAGTGACATGTAACAATGTGTTACCTCACTGCTAGTAAGTGTGGTATTGGCAGTAAATTACCAGCACCCCATGGGTTACAAACGTGTGTGTTTGTGCATGTTACCTGAGGCCATAAGAATAAGCTTAAATATATTAGCATACTGTCAGGAAATTCATTAACCTTTTTGTTTTCAGATAGAACCATGTGAAGCATTCCTACATATTAGAAACCATGGGAACAAATATAAATTGGATTCCTTGGATATTTAGGTTTCTAGTTTTTTGTCATATTGAAAAATAAGGAGCACCACAGGATTTCCAATACCCACCTCTCTCCACTTGATGCAGAAGGCACTTTGATCCATAATTAAATTTGTGCTCTTTCTTGCTAAGAGAATTGAAATATCCTACAGTGTTTTGTAAGAAGTTTTGACATTATCTTTCCATTTAGAGCCATGTTTCGACAGTTCACAATTTTCCCTCTAAAAGGGCATGAAAAACACATCACACACTAATGGAGGCCCTGCCTAATTAGGCAAAAATCAGATCTTTCAGCCAAACTAGAGCTTATAATAACTCTAGATGTATAACGAAACAAAGTTGAACTACCTCCAAAATAATACAGTAAGGAAATAAAATTTGTTCTGCTGTAAATATTTCTCATTATGAAAGCTGCTTCCTCCTTCTCCGTCTCCTCCTCCTTCTCCTTCACTAACGAAATAGTCTGAGCTCTCAGAGCAGCAAGATCTGATGGTTACCTGATTATATGTATTCACAAACCCAAAAAGAAAATGCTTCCATATGAGGGCAACCTGAAATACCCAGTACGTTCCATCACCCAGTGTGAAGACACGTCTGCTTCTGCTAGAGAGACAATGCAGAAACGTGGAGTTTAGATATTTGAAATCTTCTGGTCCCATCGGTGAAATCATCCCTGCCTACTTTTATGAACAAATTAATTCCTATTACTTTGTTCATTTCATTCTCTTAATCTTTCAAGAAACACTTTACCAAGAGGCTACAAGACACCAAGCACCGTGGTTAGCGGCAGGAGAGAAAATGGTTGCAAATCCAATCCAGTCCTTGCCCTTGGGAATCTTATAGTTTGTTAGAGAAGAAAGATAATAGTCAAATAATCACACTGAAAGGCAAGTGCAAATTAGCATATGTGTCATAAGGAAAAGAGCACATAATGGGGGATCAGGGAGGTGGCTTTTCTAAGGATATGACCTTTTCGAGCCTGAGATCTGAAGAATGAGTAGGCGTTAATTCAGCAAGGCAGAGCGGAGGCAACCAAGAGAGCCTTCCAGACAGACCCTGAGGTTCTGGGAGGGGTGTGTATGTGCATGTGCTGCTGTGAAGAAGGAAGAAAGAGACATCATAAAACTTTAGAAAGAGGGGCCACTGAATTTCAGTTTGTTTCAGGAATGGTTCATCGAAGACGGGACCCAGAAGAGAAAGGAATTATCTTTGTAGTTTGAGAGATTTTGATTGAGCAGTTTAGGTTTATCAACACGCCTGGGCACTAAGTTCATGCAAGGACTGACAGAAAAGAGAGAAGGAGTGGTTGTGGGGACTAAAGTCATACGAGGATCAAAGTGGAAGCTTTCAGACATGCAAGGTTTCTCACAGCCTCCCTTCTGGGTCCATGGGGATTCCGAGTCCCAACATTTGACCATACCTTGCTTTTTGGCTTTTGTTTTTTTTAATGAAGTATAGTTGACTTACGATATTATGTTTCAGGTGTACAATATAGTGATTCAATATTTTTGTACATTACCCACCATACAAAGTTATATTTGGTAATTGCAATCATTGTTGCTTTTGTTGTGGTCATCCATTTACAATGCTTGGTGTCAGTTTATTTATCTCTTGTAAAAATAAAATACAGTGTGTGTGTGTGTGTGTGTGGAAAAAAAAAAAAGAATCACAAAAAAAAAAACCCAAAAAGTCCTACTGTATAGGACAGGGAACTATATTCAATATCCTGTGATAAACCGTAATGGAAAAGAATATGAAAAAGAATGTATATAAATGTATAACTGAGTCACTTTCCTGTACAGCAGTAATTAACACAACACTGTAATTCTACTATACGTCAATTAAAAATAAAATTTTTTAAAAATTGCCATAAAAAAGTTATAATATAATTGACTATATTCCTTGTGCTGTACATTACATTCCTGTGACTCATTTATTATATAACTGATAGTTTGTACCTCTTGATCTGTTTCACCTATTTCACCTACCTCCCACACTCTCCCAACCACTAGTTTATTCTCTGTATCTGTGTTGTTCTGTTTTTTTCCCGGGATTCCTGATCTACACCACTGGTCAACAGCAGTCTTAACCTCTTTGCTGATGACTGCCATCAGGGCTTCTTGCGACTTTTTCTTTGCAGTTGAATTCCAGTTATTTGTTGAGTGAGTGGTTGCACAAAAGCGTTAAAGCTGCTGCAGAAAACAGAGCAATGAGAATAGAGAGAGACTTTTTTTAAACTAGCGTTTTTTTATACAATTCATTCTACCTTTCCATCCATGTAAGAAATAGCTCATCTATTCTACAGCAATTAGTTGGAGCAAAAGGAAAGTCATTTTGCATATTTATGGCCATATGAGATTATTTTCGCCTTGAGGAGATAAAATCAGATCTCTGTTTTGCACTCAGGAAGATTAAAATATTTTCCTGCTTTTTTTGTGGGTAAAAGAGGCCTCTTAGAATTCATATGAGGCCTCTGTGCCTTTGGGCTTTTGTAATCACCTCCTGTTAACATTCTTCAACCTCAGAGGCAGGGTCAATATTGCTTTCATTATTTTACACGAAGAGGTCTGTTCCCACAGTCCTTCAACCTACATCCAATCAATTAATTTAAAAGAAAAAAAACCCTCTCCATCCCTGGGATGAGGTCCAAGCCCTGAGATATCTTGTGGGCTGAGAACTAGAAAGTTTAAACCAAAATACTGATTTAAGCTTATAATCCATTGATTTCATTCAGCTGGGGGCCTGGATGGGATACCATCTCATTGGTTGTGATGACTTGAGAAAGAAATTTAAAAAGTTAATTACATCTTCACCACAAGGTACTCATCAGGTACCTCCTGCTGATGCCTGAAGGAGAGCTGTGTGTGGTTCAGGTGGGAGGATGAGGTGGGTCCATTTCTTCCTCCTAGCAGGCACTTTTGCAAATCTTAGAATTCATTTTTTTGTAGAGCTTTCTGAATGTACATCCAATTCCAACTTAAATTGATGTTACAAATCTGATCTCACATTCCTTTAGCTTATCTCAGCCCCATTTCTACCAGATCTTAAATTTCTTTTTTTTTTTAGGATTTTATTTATTTATTCATTTATTTTTTGAATTTTTAAATTTTATTTTATTTACTTCTTTATACATCAGGTTTTCATTAGTTATCCATTTTATACATATTAGTGTATATATGTCAATCCCAGTCTCCCAGAGAGGGACATTAACATAAGATTACCAGTAAACCTTGGACATTGCCTTTTAACCAAGATCCTTTTTGAACTGGGATACTGATTTACCCAAACTGGCACAAATAGGGGAATAAAGTTAAAGAATCTCACTTTTACAAACAAAATCCTTAAATCAACAGAGAAGGAAAATGAGAGTTAGGAATAGAAAAAAAGGGGGAAAGAGATGAGAATGAGATGGCCATCAACTGCTCCCAGCATTAATGGGTTTTGATCTGAAGTTCTTAAGAAAGACATCTACTTTACGATGCCATTTGCTTCTGGAGAACCCCAAGAGATTCTCAGCATTTGAGCTTACATTGGCATGGATGTCTGGGAGGTGGGTGTATGCTGCCTTTTTGACAGAGACATGAATTCAAGGGCAGTTCCTAGGAGTTCCACTGCAGTGTTTTTCGTTGAGTTTAAGAGCAACCTTCATTGGTCTCATTTTTAGTAGAAGAGGTGTCTTCAAGCTGAACATCATGCAGTGCTGCACATGATTTATCTTTGGGTAAAGCCATGTGGGCTTCATGGAAATAAGCTTGTCCTTAAGGTTCTACAACATTTGGCTGCAGTGGCCTGTGAACAAGCACAGTCAAGGATGGAGGTGATATCCCCATACGCATAGGCATCCAACCACATGGGGATACTAAGTTCCTGTGACAATGGGCCTAATAGCCAAAGGAGCTAAGAGTAAAAGCTTTGACCATAGCAACAGAGAGTTTTGCAAGTTTCCCTTTTAATGGTTCATTCATTGCTCCTGATGTCCCTAAGGACTGGTGGTGAGGCTTCCCGGCGACAGGCAAAGCCTTAGAGTCTTTTAATTACTGTTCTGGTTACATGGCTATAGATGAGTATTACTCCAGTGGGAAACACAGAATCTTTAAGTTGCTTTGCTACTGTCAGAAAAGTTACTTTATGGAAAGGAAATGATTCCAGGTAACCAGAAAATAGACAATATTCTGTGATTAAGAATGTATTCGTAATCACATTGGGAGCAACTGAATGAAATCCATTTGCAGATGGATTTGATATTAATAGATTTGTTTTAAATGATCTAAAAGTTTTGGCTCATGGCCTTGGCCCACCTTCACAGTTTTCAAAACAGTTTGGGGTTGGACAGCTGGAATGTGCACCAAAGACGTGTCATCTCACTGAGATTTCCCTGTTAATACTTATTTAGGATATTTTTAAATTTTCTTTTCTCTGGACAGTTATAGCTTATTTTTGAGACACTCTATTTCAGAATCCCAATGCAGACCAGATAATCTCGGTGCCACCAGATGTCATCTGGGTGAAGCAAACAATCTGATCTTCACCAATGTGCTATTTCAGAAGAAGGTGCTAGATTCTGGAACTGGCTGAAGGCCTGACGCCAATAGTCAGGAGTGCATCTTGGCTTTGAATTTTGGACATGGTGGGCAGCCTGGATGTGTTCACACAGCTTGTTCAGTATATCAATCTGTTAAAAGGTGAACCTTTGCTTCTTGAAACTGCTTTTGTATGATGGCTTGTTTAATTGGAGTAGACCAGCTACAATTAAGAAGTGCTTTTTCTTCCAAAGCAAACTGAAATCTTGAACCACTCCAAAAGCATTTCTGTATAGACATTTGCTCTCTTTTCTCTAGCTAACTGGCAGGCCTTAGTAAGGGCTACAGTTTTGGCAACTTGTATGGATTTCATGTCTCGGAGAGGGTTGGATTTGAACAAGTCTTAGGGGGTTCTGACAGCATATCCAGATTGATAGCTTCGGTTCTCAAACAGGACTCACCCACAAGTAATTCACAATCAGGGTTGTCCAAAGGGGGTTCAAGGAGGTCAGACAAAACCAAAGGAAACTCCCAAATAAATTCATAGCAATCATGAGTTTCTTGCTCTTCTGCAAGAAGAGTGGCAGGTTTTAGGGTGTTTCAGCAATGGTAGAAATACATGCAGGTAAGAGATAAAGGATTTCAAAGGAAGTCAGTCTAGAAACAGAAAAAGGCCCTGTGTTTTCAATCAAAAGGCAGCTCTGAATGGTGCGAGGGGCCAGGGGTTAAGTGGAGATCCCAAAACTAAGTCAGCAGGACCCTCTGTTGACCTTGAGCTGCTGCCACTGTGTGCAAACAAGGGCAGGCTTTTGTCATGAAATCAATGTGAAGCTATAATAGCCATGGGTCTCAGATATCCGTTGTCTTGTTAAGGTAGAATCCGCAAAACTTGTCTCAAAGTACAAATAGAAAGAAAGATTTATGATCACTGGAGAGTCCTTTAAGCTGTAAAAATCATTCTCTAGTGAGTCTCTGTAAGGCAAGGGCTCAGGGGTGTCAGCTTTCATTAGCTTCTAGGAAGGAGCAGCTGGTCCACAAAAGTCAGGAATCCAATGTCTACACTACCCTATGGGACCGAGGTAATCCGCTAAGTCATCTCTTGTTAATTGGCCAGGAAAGTCATGGATAGGTTCCAGTCTTTAAGGGGAAAGGGACTCCTAGTTTTTGTTTGATGTCATGGTCAAGAAAATACACCTGGTTCTGGTAAAATTGGAGTCTGTCCTTAGAGACTTTGTGTCCTTGTCACTAATAGTGTCAGCAAGTGGAAGAAATCAATTCTGCAAGACTCTCAATCTGGAGAACAAGCAGAAGATCATCCATATATTGTATAAAAGTGTAGCCCTCAGGAAACTGGACGTCTCTAATGATTCAGGTATAGTTGAGAATTTGCAAGAAGTAAGAGGATGCTTCTGTAAACCCTTGGGCACAACTGTCCATGTGTATTATTGATTGGCCCAAGTGAATGCAAATAGTAGATACAGTGAGTCTGAAAGGAAGGATGTACTAAAGAATGCCGAGCGTAGTTCTATGGCTGTGGAGGAGTAAGCAGCAGTCTCCAGGACTGAGGATAGGATGCTGTTAGAAGTGAAGACACCCAGAGAAGCAGGGAAGTAAAACCTCACTAACGGCCCTTAAATCTTGTACAGAGTGACACCCATGCCCATTTGTCTCTGATGGAAAGAACAAGGGTATTACAAGGGCCAGTACAGGGATAATAAGCCCTTCCTGGAGGCACATGGATATAATGGGCCATCATCCTGCAATAGACTCCTTTTTTTCCATAGGTATCGGGCAGTTTCAGCAAAACCATAGCTAGATTTATTGAAATATTTACAGGTTCCGCTTCTTTTATGTGTCCTGCATCTGAACCATTTTTGGTCAAGGACACATTCAAAGTCTGGGATGTCCCAAATGAGCCTATCTACGAAACAGAAACAGACTCACAGACATAGAGAAGAGACTTGTGGTTGCCAAGGGGGAGGGGTTTGGGGGAGAGATAGATGGGGAGGTTGGGATTAGCAGATGCAAACTATTATATAGAGAATGGATAAACAGCAAGGTCCTGCTGTACAGCACAGGGAGCTGTATTCAATATCCTGTGAGAAAACATAATGGAAAAGAATACTTTAAAAAGAATGTATAAGTTAACTAATTAATTAATTAAATTTTAAAAAAAGAAACAAAACAAAGTCTGGGATGTCCACACCAGAGGCATCAGGGGGTGGTAATCAAGCTATGCCATTTCCAGGTTGTAAGCCAGGGACTCTTCTGCTTCTAGAGTTCCAGGAATACTCTATCTGGTGCACATGTAGTAATAGAACCCCATTCACAAGTAAATCTCATCACAACAGATTCACCACCTGGCTTCTATGGCTCCAGAGCACCAGCATCCCTGTGGATGGTACTGACCCATTTCTATGGGTCTGCAGAGGAGGACCACCACTGACCTTGGTGCTGCTGGTCCCCTACTGCCAGTGAGTCATCAATGCCTTCCTGAATGTTGTGCCCCCCCGGGCCCTCTTGGGGGGTCTCCTGGCCTTACCTAAAATATCCGTGACTGCTGTCCACTCCCCCTCAGCCTCTTTAGCCCTTCCTCTGCTGTCTGCCAGAGTAACTCAGGCATTTCCCCTTCCTTGGGGACTGGCCATCACTTTTTTCCAGGATTCTAAAAGCTATTCTAGCAATAAGTTCATCCCATGGCCTGGGTTCCTTGCCAGGGTGTTAAATGCCAAGGCTGGAGAATGTGCCCTTAAGTCAATGAAATCTTGCTCATTCAACGTTACATTCGAGCCCCTTGATCAAACAGCCTCAAGATCCAAGCCCAGGCTGCTCCCCTGGCTTCTGCAACACCACCAGCTGAACTCGTTCTTACAGCTCCTGTGGTGTAGAGTCTCCTGTCTCCCTTTCCAGACTCTGTACATCTCCAGCTGGTCATGCTGCGACATACCTTAGCCACTGGCCAGACACTGATTTAAAATACGAATTTTCTATTAATAGAAAAAATTTTTAATTTTCTATTAATAGAAAATTTGAGGTATAGTAAGGCTAACAGATCAGGAAATGATTGCCATTGAAAAGACAGATTATTACTCATATTGCCAAGAGGAGGGGACACGCCCTGACGTTGGGGGTGACGGGGAAGTGCACACAGGGAAGCTCTAGGGTCGCTC
The DNA here is from genome assembly GCF_028564815.1 of Eubalaena glacialis. Classification (NCBI taxonomy): domain Eukaryota; kingdom Metazoa; phylum Chordata; class Mammalia; order Artiodactyla; family Balaenidae; genus Eubalaena; species Eubalaena glacialis. Next base: position 7,405,146 of record NC_083730.1, read on the forward strand.
ATGCGGCAGAGGAGAGGGAGGAATTGTGGGCAAGAGTTTTTATTGTGGTTTCTCCAGGAAGGAACAGGCAGAGCAGGGTAAGGATATGTTGCTTTGAATCATTTCAGGGGGCTCTGGGGCTGAGGGGCTGTCCCTAGTTGTCTGGTACCTGGCCCTGGGGTGATTAGGGCAGGTGGATAGCGGCCCTGAGCGTGAGAGCCCCCTAGAGGAAGTGGCGGCGATTGTGGATGCTGGATTGCTCGGTTTGTATGAGAAAAGGACTCCTCCTAAGGGGTAGAGAGGGGGAAGATGAGGGAGGCTGGAAGCCAAGGCAGGAGCCCAGAAGAAGGTGTATTTAACTTATGCATGTAGAGCAGATGCTAAAGCATCAGGGTTACGGAAGTCAGAAGCATGGCTCACACAGGCACTCATGAGAGGCGGTAAGGACAGCTCCTAAGGTACACACTTATTTCCTTACAGGGGAGAGGCATCTGCAGCATCTCCCCACAGGTCTTAACAGGGAAGGATGGGCCCCCTGCAAGCTCTGAGGTTCACGGCGTCTATAGAGCCAGACCTTCAGAGGCGTCCATCCAGATATCCCCACCCCATATTTCAAGGTCCCACATTTTCCCAATTCTGCACCTCACCCTAGTGTTACAGACCTCCGCTGGCTGAGCATTCAAACATGTCTGAAGCGCTGGGATTCTATCAATTCTTTAGTCATCTCTTCTTCCGCTGCAGGAGAAACAGCTTTGTTGTAAGTCACCTTGGAGGCTCTCAGGAAATAACAAGTCTTCACCTGCTACTAAACGGCCCGTGAGTCTTCATTATCCCTCTGCAGGGCGTGTCCACCCAAGTTAGCCTGAACCTGTTGTCTCTGCTGTCCTTGAAGCACTTAGTCTCCCCCTCCACCCCTGCCTTTCAAATGCCTGCGCCATGGCACCTGCGAGGCACCACTGCAGGGGGGCTGCCACCGAGTCCCAGGAATAACCCAGGCCCCATCCACCACTCAAGATAACGTGTTCTTCACCCACTGTGTGGTGAGTGAGCCAACCCCAAATCTCCATCTTCTGCCAGGCTTTTGGACCATTCTTGGTACCATCTGCATTACTTTGAGCCTGCCAAGAAGCAGACACCAAGATGAGATGAGATATTCAAGAAATGTATTGAAGGAGGAGGCAGGAGAAAGCAAGAAGATGATTCAGATCACAGTGCAAGTCTGCTACCTGCAGAAGGAGGGAAGGAAGGAAGGAGCATTGAATAGAAGCACTACTGGGCCGCAGAGCGACTCAAGAATGTTCAGCCAAGTTGACGGGCACTCCTCAAGTCAAAGTCACCCTCAGGATAAGCCCTGCCTCCCACCTGTCTCAGTATTCCTGCCATTCTTAGTCACTGGCTTGGAGCAGCCGGTAGGAAGCATGGACTTGATGTGAATGTGATGGAGGATTCAGAAGGCATCAGCTAAGGCCATTCTTAACTGAATCATCAAACGTACTCTAACAAATGCAGAAAGATGACATACAACCTAATTAGCTTATGCAAGTTCAAATTAACCTGTACAAAATAAAATGTAAAATGATCCTTGAATATCTTGTATGATGGTAGACATATTTAATAATAATCATTACCTTACCTTTGTACAAAAAAAACATCTTTCAGGGTTACTATCACATCTGCACCTGTAGTTGAATAGATGGGCATGTCAGAAAAGATTCCCTCTACATACTTCGCTCTGTGTCTTTTCTCTGAACATTGTGTCTTATGTTTCCATCTCAGATATCCTCAGACATGCAGTCATCCAAAAGCCTGTGCTCAGAAATAGTAGACATTTTACAAATCATGTGAGCTACAATACTATGAAGTTTCATCCATTCATTTATTCATTCTTCTACATTTTCATTTCAGGCAATACCACCATTAATCATTCTTCTATGTACCAGACACTGCTAAGCTCTGAGAGCCCATAAAGCTGATAGCACATAACTATTGAAAACACAGAAGGAACAACTACTTCTCAGAGTCTTTTCCCCACCCACTGTTCACCACTGATAGGCCTATATCCTCTACAAATGATGTAAGCTAGGCTATACTAAGAAGCACATCAGACATATCAGAAGGAAACAATTTCCAACTGTTTTTCCTGCAAAGAACACATATGTATATTTTGTCATCAAACTCCCAGCAAATGAATGAAAACCTTCTATAGCTCAGGAAAGATTTTCTAAACTACTTACTGAGTCAACTTTGGATGGAGTCACAGCATATTGCAAACCAAGAAGAGAAGGTTCCTTATCAGAATAACCTCAGGGCAATTAAAAAGGTAAAAACTATTTCTGAAATGATTCACTGGGTAGTCAAAGAAACTGGCTACAATTAATCCTCACCTCCTACAGGGCCAGGCTGAAAACCACAGAATATAGATACCATGTTAGTATAACGGAACTGTAAGCTCACTGATGTTTTGACATTAATTGAAAAAGAACGTTGTGTTTGCTAGAGCTGAAATTTCTGAGACTGTCAACACACTTACTGAAAATTCATTTGAGAATTCTCTTCTGATGTCCGTTTAACCTGAGTTTCAAACCCCCAGGAAAACCAGGATCTCTTCATCTGTATCTTATACAGCAGGAGGCAAGACACAATAAACTGAACAAGAATTTAGAAAGACAGGAAGTCTTAAATTTGAATTCAACCCATGGCTTACTTGCTACAGACACTCTTTTTTCCTGGAGAAACCTCGGGCTGTTACAAACGAGAAGCAGAGGTGGTAGCCTCCCTAGCACATACAAATGTTTCCTATCTGTTTGAGGGCTGTGGCTGATTGATTTGTTTCCCCTAAGGCAGACCACGAGCAGTATCTCTCCATAAAGCAGTTGGATGCAAAGTGGTGATGGGTCAGAATGATGACACCACCACCACCAAAGGACAGAAGAGGGCCAGTTAGCAGGAGAACCAATTACTATAAAATAAACGAGTGATTTAATTTTGTAGTAAGTCGCTAAAATTTTCAGGAGAGGTATATTTTTATTTTGTCTTTTATTTAGTATTTTTAAATAATCTTGGAACTTTTGGACACATTTTAATAACAATAGTTTTAAATGTCCACTGTTCAAAGATGTTTATTCGATTTTTAAAAACAAACTAAATTAGCTATTCTATTTGATTATCTCACTCATCTCTGAGTTTCCTTTCTATTCATCTTTGTTTATAATCACACACACACACACACACACACACACACACACACACCCCTACCTCACATCCAAACCATCAGCAAATCCTGCCATCTCTACCTCCGAGTATACACAGAATCCAACCACCTCACCCCAAGTCCATCACCAACATTCTACATCAGGCCACTATCATTCTTCCGGGTACTTCTATGACAGCCTCCTCCGTGGTCTTCTTCCAGGAGAGGTATTTTTTTAATGGAGGCGTCACCAAACAAATCCATGAAACAAGGTTTTCTCTAACTCATGATCATTAATTTCACAATCCCTTAAACTTCCATTTATACAAATGAGTTGGTTTATATATTCACTCATTCACTCATGCATTCATTCATTGTGTTCTTTGGATGTGTAACTCATAAAAGATGGTATTTTTTTTTTTTTTTTTTTTTGGCAGCATTGGGTGTTTGTTGCTGCTCTCGGGCTTTCTCTAGTTGTGGCGAGCAGGGGCTATTCATTGTGGTGCACAGGCTTCTCATTGTGGTGGCTTCTGTTGTTGCAGAGCACAGGCTCTAGGCGTGCAGGCTTCAGTAGTTGTGGTGCACGGGCTTCAGTAGTTGTGGCTCGTAGGCTCTAGAGCGCAGGCTCAGTAGTTGTGGTGCACGGGCTTCGTTGCTCCGCGGCATGTGGGATCTTCCTGGACCAGGGCTCGAACCCGTGTCCCCTGCATTGGCAGGCGGATTCTTAACCACTGCGCCACCAGGGAAGCCCCAAGAATGGTATTCTTGAATGATTGTCACTTTTTAATGCTCAAAAGGCAATGAGATTTGCAGCTGTTCTTTGTGTGTGCAAATATAGGCAGATGCTGAAATGAGTTTTTGAAACAATAGGACCAAAACCAGCCCATTTTACTCTCTCAACCCTACTGACAACATAAATCTATGCTATGATTTCGGGTCAGGCAGTTTGTCTCTATGGAGTAACAATAGATTAGAAACACTTACCAGGACTTTTATTGAGCCAGTGGTCTACAAATAACCCATAACATTTGGTACCTGTAAACAATGTGTGAACATGAACATTTAATGCCCCAAATCTGCTACAGGAAGACTGGAAAACTACACTTCACTCTATATCATCAAGGTCAAAGAATAAATCAAATCCAAATAAAATTTTTTTCTAAAATCCACATGCACCCAGAAAGTCTAAAAATCCCTGGGGTAAAAAGAACTCTTTCTAGTCTGGCTTTGTACTTCCTCTCTGTCCCTAACTGTTCAGAAACATACCCAAACGATTCAATATCATCACAGGCTCCCGGCCTCCTCATTTCCACCTTCCAAATAGTTTACACCGTGAAATCACAAAGGCACTGATTGTCATTCTCAAAAGACAGAATCACTCTACTATCACATCAAAAGCATTTGAATAGTTCCTCTAGTTATGGAGAAGATTAAAGCTAAAATGTTGAACCTGTTGCATTATTATTTTGAAATGAAATAGCCAACCACACACATCACACAGCTCAGTACGCAACAAATCCTGCATGCCCAGAAAACTAAAGACAAATGCTCAGACTATGCTCAGTAAGTCTTACACTTGATTTATGCTTATTTTCCATGTGCCAGTCTCCATATGTTCCAGTTTTCCATTAAGAAACAATAGGAGAGTCTTTCCGAAGCTAATTTAACACCTGTGAATTCCCATCGGCCGTAACCAGAGAAAGTCATCTGTTTGATGAAGTGACTGCCTTAACTTTCAAAGGTACTAAGTTCAACTTCTGTGCTGGGATTCTATTTTCATGAGAAGTTCATTTTTAATTTTAGTGATTATATGCAATGGGACAGAATTGCAGAGACTAACAGATGTACCTTTTACATTTTCCGATAACAACGATGAAAAGTTCCTCAACTTTGACATCAATCTGGTTTTTTGAAATTTGTACATCACCACAAGAGTCAAAGAACCAAGCAATACTTGGTTAAAGATGCAAAGACCTTGTATCACAAGGCTTCCTCATGGGTCGTTCACACCTTGGGCACCTTGTACACATGGATTATACACAAAATACAACAAACTCCATTCTTTGGATCTATCTTCCAGCTAAGTAAGAGTTGGGCTATTTTCCCCAAGCTTTTAACAAATTCCAACAAAAGGCTTCTAGAGCAAACTCCCAAATAAGGTAGGCCACTATGAGTCTCTTTTTCTGAAAATACAGATTATTTTATGCATACCATGAAAATATATCAATTTTTCTCCAAGTAATTCAGCACTGCGCCGGGCTGGGTTGGCTGCTACAGAGGAACTTAAAGAATTTACACAGTTGCAATAAAAGACTAATGTTTCCAACAGTATAATTCATCCAAGGGAGTGCTCATTGGTCTAGGATTTTTTCATGAAATAAAGCTAAGAGAATGATGATCTGTCCGAGGGGGACTATTACATTGTTTCTCGGCGCTTTTAACCCATTGCCGCTTCTGCAAAACCAATCATTAATCCATACCTGGCTTTGTGATTAATTCCGATTTGGAAATAAATTAAAAGCTTTGTGATGTGAGCCCACGCCTTTTCCACCTTACACATCTGCCCACCACAGTGTCCGTTCCTACCTTTCATGGCAAGCCATCCTCCCAGAAAATGAAATCACAGACGTTACAACAAGAGTGAATATAACCCACCGTCAAAACCAGAGAGAAATCTGCAAGCGGCAATCCAAGGAATTTATTATCAACATAATATAAGCTAACAGTAGAGGTCCCCAAAATGATTCATAGAAGCACAGAATACAGACTCATGAGAAAGTAGGGAAAGAACATTAGAGGTAGGGTACGGTTGTGAGCTTTTAGGTGAAGCCACGTGAAGCTAATCTTCTGAGAAGATTCATTCCCGGATCTTCGCAAAACATTCCTTCCCTCCCTCCAGTTCCGTGTTTCAACACCAGAGAAGCCTGCCCTGAAAATGGGATCAAACATAACGCCTCTCCCCACTGCATCACTCTCTAGACTCTGCGTTTTCCTCCTAGCTCTGATTATTACCTGACTTTACATCACGTATTTATTTGCTTTCTGATTGTGTCTCTCTCTCACTAGAAAGCAAGTTCCATAAGGGCTTGGTCTGTTGTATTCATCTTTTTTTTTTTTCCCGGCTGCTTTGAGTCTTCGTTGCTGCGCACCGGCTTTCTCTAGCTGAGGCAAACGGGGCTACTCTTCGTTGTGGTGCGTGGGCTTCTCGTTGCAGTAGCTTCTCTTGTTGCGGAGCATGGGCTCTAGGCGCGCCAGCTTCAGTAGCTGTGGCACGTGGGTTCAGCAGTTGTGGCTCACGGGCTCTAGAGTGCAGGCTCAGTAGTTGTGGCCCACGGGCTTAGTTGCTCCGCGGCATGTGGGATCTTTCCAAAGGAGGGATCGAACCCGTGTCCCCTGCATTGGCAAGTAGATTCTTAACCACTGCACCACCAGGGAAGTCCCGGTTGCCTTCATCTTTAACCCCCAGTCCCGAAAACAGTGGCATTGGTAGACACTCCATAAATGGACATTAAAGGAATGAATGAATGAATTCCAATTGTAAAAGCCCTCACACCATTAGTGCAATCACCACAGCGGGTAAAACAAATTAGAAAGAAAAGTCCTAATGTAGTATTTCTTGAAGAAACAAATATTACCGCAAGGATTATGCCTCAAAATCTAGAGAAGTAAATAAAATTAAACTTTGCAGCTTCTAAAACATACATAGATCTATTCACTTATATTCATATTTTCCTACAAGCATAGCAATCCATAGTTTCAAAATCACTAGCATCATTTTACAGTACATAATTATTTTACAAACAAAACTTAAAACATGAATAGGCTGGTTGCAACAATTAAGCACTCAAGATCTTGGAACCTCTAGCTTATAGTATGCACCTGAGTCTTTTTGTCAAACTGATGATCAGGTTGATTTCAGGCTTCCAAGAAAGGAAACTAGGAGCCTGGGAATGAAACCAGCTTAGGCCAGGGACCAAGCTGTAGGATTCCCAGCTGTTTCTCTATGCTTTGAGAGTAAAGGCACCTGAGTCATCCTCTATAGCAAACCTGCTAAGGCTTTCTGTCTTAGATGTATGGGTTATGCTGATCAATACCGCCTTGGCCAAGCAGAAGCTTACCCTCAGAAGACATGCCCTCTTTCAGTCCTCCCAGGGGGCAGCACCCACAGTTCTCTTTGACCGGGAGATACGCCCCCTATTTCATAACTTCCTACGTGAGCATTCCCAGCTTTTAGTGTACGATGGGAACACGATTGGGAGAGATATGGACAGTAGCTTTTGTCTCTTTTACTTACTGTTTTCTACCAAAAAAATAAAAGGTAGAATGTCAGCACACTTCGTATTTTCCTTTTACATCTCAATATTACATAGAATCTCAACATTGTTGAGTAAATAAAATCATTAGCAGCAATTGTAAGTTACTTCTTAGTCTCTGATTGGATGCATCACAGGTTATAGTTATCACTATAAGTGATGTTAAAAATATTCTAAAGGATACTTCTTAACACAGCCCTTAGGAAGGACTTTCCTTCCTCCCAATTTATGTCTTTCCCTAAACACTCAATTTGTGCATAATGGCACCCTTGCCCTGTCTCGTGGTTATTCTTGTCCTAATTTTTCTTCATCAATTGGTCAGGTTAACCTTTAGCGAGGGTCTTAGCTCATCTGGATTGCTCTTCCATCATTCCCCAAGTGCTGTCTTTAATATTTCCACCTTTATCACCTAATTTTATTATTTGGTGTTAAAGATAATCCTGCCCGCCAGCACCTGGTAAGTGGTCGCTCTGATGACTGTCACTCACACCGCTCCGCAAAGCAGAGTCTGTGCCCGCTCTTGAAATAGTCTCCAGCCTCATTTACAGACCTAACATCCCACATGTAAATTCACAAAGAGGCCACTCATCCCTTCAGATCCCGGATGTGGGCATTTATGGAATAGGGCACTTGAAACTTTAGCTGCCAAAACCTAGGTAGGAGGAATCCTCAATTTCCCAGAGCAAATTCTTGAGAAAATGAGTCATTGACTAATTTTTTTATGAAGGAGAAGGAGGGTAATGCAAAACAAGTAGAGTGGTAATGAAGTTGGAGACCGTTAACCTAGGGATAACCTGTTTCCATTGTTTAATTAAAAATATCCATTTTTACAGGTTCTACATAAATGATACGGCTGTATAAACACAATAGAATCTTTGTGAAAAGGTTCTAATTATACTGCAGAATTACCTAGGGTTTCTACAGGCAAAATGAATGTATTCTTACCTTTTTGACACCATATAAGCAAAGATGGTTTCTTGCTTTAAAATATCCCTTTGCATTATTTGCTACCTTAGCAGTAAAAGCCAGACCTGCCTGCTGTATAAACATGCATCCTTGTTTCTAAGTCCCCTGTGTTAAAGCACATATGAGCATTATTAATGAAATAAAATAGAACACCATTCATACAAAGAAGGCAAAGAAACAACAAGCATGCAGCAAATGATTCTTGACAAATAGACAAATAATTAATGACCGACTACCAACAAGGTACAATTATCTGGAGCAGTGTCATGACTATAAGTCATGCTGGTGAAAGGGGTTTTTTTTCTTTCTTGACCCCTGGGCAAGTACACAAAGGCAAATGAGAAAAAAAGCATCTTTAACATGATTCTCTTCCATCTGCCCATCACCGCATCTCCTATTGTCACTTCTTGTTGGTCCTCAGGAGAACAGCCTCATGGAAGCAAGGCAAGATTTCTAAATAATATATCACAACTGGGTTCATCATTTACCTTCATCTTTATTTTCCTATGTCACCAAGTCAGAATTCTATTTTCACGTTCTTTTCAAATTTCCATAGCCATCCTGTGTTGCAAGGTAGGGGAAGAATAAAGGGCTTGGTGAGACAGAATGTCATGTGGGAAGAATTGTTTGGGATCAACAGGCAAACAAAGAACTGCAGTGAAAATTGCAGGTGGAAAGAAAGATGCTCATTACCCCCTCTGACACAAAAATATATGTCTTTCCTGTCTGTGCACCAGCGTGGTCCACAGGGACTTGGAGACTATCAGAACAGTGACACCGTGTTCTGTCACAGCTGCAGAGAAACGGTTGAAATACGGAAACCGCATAGGGAATGGCATCTCATAGATGGAAATGAAAAACCCTATGAAATAACACCCGGAAAGCCAAGCCCTGTCAGTGATGACTTTGGGTGTCATTTGCATCCCAAACCCTGTGTTAGTATTTTCCAACAGTTATTTTTAACTAGTCATGACGTATTTACTTGACAAGTAAATCATTTGACTCTCTATGGAACAAAGGTTTTGATAAATCTTTGAAATCACACTGTTCTTCTTATGGACGGTATTCTGTCAAGAACAGTGATACCATCAGGAAATTGAGAATCTAATGAAATGCTCAAAACAATAATTTTCACTCCTTTTAACACACTGAATATTTTCCAGTAATGGTGCTCCCATCAGGAAATCTGGAGTATAATCAAAACAATGATTTATTTACTGAAAAGTTTTTATGTTAGCACTCTTTAATGCCAAACTTGTTTTCTGCTAAAAGAGCTTAAATAATATATTTATCACTATTAATCCTCACTAGGATATAGGGAAGAGAAAATGAGAAAAATCTGCTACGATTTGGCAAACCTAATATTTGGATAATAGTTGCTTTTTGCTTCTCCTAGAAAACATCGCAGCCTCTGGCTTAGGTGGTTGCACAATTTCAACAATTAATTTCAACCAACATTAATTGCAAAGGGTACAAAATCCACCAATAACAAAATTATAGCAAGAATTAAGCAGGAGTTATTTAAGAATTTCAACATTTTTAAGTTGTCTCTCCATTTTAACTACCCTGTACTCTCACTCTGTAATATCTAAATCAGAAGAACTGCCCTAGAAAACGCTTTGAACAAAGTAAAGGAATTTTGCCAGCCGAAGTATTGATAAATACCTGCTTGGGTGCCCCTCACTCTCTTATGCTCTCAAATGCTTAGCGTCTCCCAGAGTATAAATACACTGGTCCCAACCAACCGAAAACACCAATGTTCTTCCCCAGCTGTCAAAATGTCCGTTGATGTCTCTCTTTATAATTTAACTCAAAATCTAAACAGGTAATCATTTAAGTAACAGCTTAGTCGATCTGAATTTACTATTCCAAGTTAAAGTGATATTGGTGGGTAATGACTGCCTATGATGATGAGATACACAAATATTATTATCATGCACTGACCATCAGTCCATCAGAGGAGATCATGTCTTGCAAAGTTATACAGGAAATGCATGTATTAGCTCATTAATTTAATGCAAAATGATATATATGTCAGATTCTAGAGTCTTCAACAACCTTAAAGGTAAATCCATATATTAAATTCTCTTCATTACCCCCCCCCCCTTATCTGAGAGCATAACGGAATTGTCTAGAACCTTGAGGAAAACATATCATCAATAAACATTTGCTGAATTGACTTATATTTGATGTTTAGTTCTCAAGTGGGTCAGAGATGGATTTAGCCTGGGTTTAAAACCTGGTACAATCAGCTACTCTGTGTGTGGCCTGGGAAACTTACCTACCTCTCTGTGCTTTGGTTTCCACCTCTGTAAAATGGACCAAATACTGGAGTCTGGTTTGGTTAGTTGGTGTGGTGATCAAATGAGATCAGGTGTAAACTGTGCTGAGAGTGAGGCCTGACCAATGAATCTGACCTATGGTTCTTCTTTTTACATTATGTGCTGGCTTTTATTTTAAATAGGATATTAGTATATTTAGCTTTTAGTATGCCGCACACATTTACTTCGATGTGATCTTGCTCTGACATTTTCCTTTAAAAATAATAGTCTCTCTATCTTATGGAATAAGGATAAATACTGCAATGAAAATAAGTGAGAGAAATTTTCAGTAGGCTTCAAATTTCATAACTTCATAACTGAAATCATTAAACAGTATGTGAAGTAGTACTAGATTAGCATAATTTCCCCTATTGAGAAAATACCAAGTTTTCTATGACACTGCATGATTATAGAAAAATAACAAGTGTAGCAGACATACATTGTGTTTTCAACATCTATTGAGTGGATTGAAGTACAGTTTAGCACCTTGCCTAAGGTCACATAGCTAGTTAGATCTAGACCCAGTATTAAAACCTAAGCAATCTGACCCTAGGTGTCTCACTACTGATCATCATCATTCCTGGTTACCTCTACTGCCCTGGTGCCTTGGGCACTGCCATGCTAAAAATGTCCCCTTGTAAATGAACTATCAATACATCCACCTGTTCCCACTAGCTGCAAAGAAAACCAGAGAACCTTAAGACATTTAATATGATGATAAACCATCATTCCCAGGAAAATAAATGCAACTTTTCCAATAAGAATTGCATTAAAATTCCAAAAAGCTTTCAATTATCCAATCTTTTTGGAAGTTTTTAAACACAAAAATGAATTTGTACATAGAGTAACATAAACATATCATTAGACCTTAACTTTAAGAAACAACCTTGAGGAAGAAAAGAGTTGCTGATATCAGAGAAAATATCAAATTTAAAACCTACTACCATGATAAGGAGTACTAATAGTCAGGTTATGAAATATTTCTATTCCAAATCTTTAAAGGAAAAATGGAAATGTCAGAAAGCTAGCTAGCTTTGGTTCTGGGGAAATCTTTTTTAGCCATGGAAATAGAAAGTCACTGTGTCAGTGGCCCCAAATGTGGAGGATTTTCATCTCCAGAATTGGTTCTCTGTTCATCTAAAGCAGATATATCAACTCATTTTACTGTCATATTAAAATTAAAATTTTAAACTCGGTCAGAAGAGAAGACTCAAAATTGTACTTCCTCCCCCTGGAAATAGTAATTTAGGCCCCTTCACATACACATGGCATTTCAGGTGAGCACAGATTTCTCAGGGGTGTTGGAACAACGCTTGATGTGATATAACAGTTATTATAAAGAGAGAATGGCAGAGGGGGAAAACAAGGGAGCCTCCAGGATCCTCTTTTTTTCCAATTGTCATTTTTGCTTCAAAGTAAATTTTGGTCTCTAACAACAACACTATGAAATAAAGAGTAAAACGCAATGCTAGAGCTTGGTCTATCCCCACTCAAGGGGCCAGAATGTGCATACGTTGTACATATATATGCTCCTTTATATGTTCAACTGTCCACATCTATGTACACAGCAAAAAATATTTTTGTATCAAAGTGCCATGAAAAGACTGCCTTTAGCATGGCTTCTATAAGACCAGGGTATTTTAATAAGTTTTGGGGTTTTTAAAAATTTATTTATTTGTTTTTATTTTTGGCTGTGTTGGGTCTTCATTATTGCGCGTGGGATTTCTCTAGTTGAGGCAAGCAGGGGCTACTCTTCGTTGCGGTACACGGGCTTCTCGTTGTCATGGCTTCCCCCATTGCAGAGCACAGGCTCTAGAGCGGAGGCTCAGCAGTTGCGGCACATGGGCTCAGCCACTCCGCGGCATGTGGGATCCTCCCGGGCCAGGGCTCGAACCCGTGTCCCCTGCATTAGCAGGCGGATTCTTAACCACTGCGCCACCAGGGAAGCCCTTTTAACAAGTTTTTATTACTCAGATAGAGTAAGGAACGCAGCTCAGTAGACAACGGCCATTGCAGAGGTTACTGAGGGGTGATGTCAGCAAGATGGCCAAGTAGGAGACACCAGCCTTCAACCCCCAACAGAAAAACAGCAATGAGACAGCAATCCACAAAGGAAAACAGCCCTGGAAGTGTTCAAGAGTCTAATTAAGAACTTGTAGCAACACGATGGGACAAACAATGGAGACTATCTGCACAGAAAAAATTGCAGGGAAGGTCGGCGTGGCTGAGATGACTGGAGATGGCTGAGGACAAGAAGCTCGGGCATCAGTATCAGCCATGCGGCAGGTACTACTGTGGTCCCCAGGGTCCTGTTTGCAGAGGGAGGGCGGGACAGCCTGTGCTGCCTAGGACCTCCGCAGCCTCTACGACAGCCACAGCTCCCTGCGGCTTTCACGGCAGACGCCCCTAGTGTTCGCTGGCGTGGGCCACAGTGCCTGCTCCACAGAGGTCACCAGCTGCTTTGGTTACCACATGTTGCCAGAGGCAACCAACAGCCATGGCTGCTGCAGACCGCCCACCAGGGGACCTGCTGCTGTACCACCCCAACAAGGAGTCGCTGCTGCATCGCTCCAGGACCGGGGGTGGCCTCCATGCTCCCCTAACCTCTGCACACCCCGACCCTAGAGCCGTGGCCACCCCCCAGAGTGCCTGTGCCTCACAACAATTAGCAACGCTGCCGTGGAGGTGCCTGCACCCTGGTGCCATGGTCCCCCTACGTGCACCCGCCCATCAGACCCAGCCTCGCGGCCACTTCAAGGTCATCCACCCGTCAGACACCAGTGCTACCAGCACCATGAGCCTGACCTAGCATCAAAGGGAATCCCTGCAGCCACAAGTTCCCCTGTGGGGAAGAGAGAACGGGAGGGTCCCAGCAGCCTGTGCCACCCAAGACCCCAGGAGCCCTTGCAAATGCCCAGGACCTGATGGTTTCAAGGGTGAATGCTACCGAACACTGAAAGTATTAATGCCAATCCTTCTTAAACTCTTCCAAATATCTGACTTCCAAACTCATTGTACAAGGCCAGCATTACCCTGATACCAAAACCAGACAAGGACATGATCCAGCACGCCGCTTCTGGGTGTAAATCCAAAGGAAATAAAATCACTGTCTCCCAGAGCTATCGGCTCTCCCATTGCATTGCAGCATCATTCACAGTAGCCAAGATGTGGAAGCAACCGAGGTGTCTATTGACATATGAATGGATTACGAAAATGTGGTATGTATATGCGATGGATTATTCTGTCTTAAAAAAGAAGGAAATCCTGCCATATATGACCACATGGATGAACTTGGAGGACATTATGCTCAGTGAAATAAGCCAGACACAGAAAGACAAACACTGTATGCTCTCACTCATATGTGGAGTTTTAAAAAGTCAAACCCGCAGTAACAGAGGGTGGAATGGTGGTGACTGGGGGACGGGCAATGGGGGGAAGCAAGGAGATGCTGGTCAAAGGGCACAAACTTTCAGTTATAAGATGAACAGTTTCTGGACCTAGCGATTATCATATTAAGTAAGTCAGACAGAGAAAGACAAATATCATATGATATCACTTTTATGTGGAATCTAAAATATGACACAAATGAACTTACGAAACAGACTCACAGACACAGAAAACAAACTTACGGTTACCACAGAGGAAAAGGGAAGGGGGAGGGATAAATTAGGAGTTTGGGATTAACAGATACACACTACTATGTATAAAATAGATAAACAACAAGGACCTACTGTATAGCACAGGGAAGATATATTCAATATCTTGTAATAACCTACAATGAAAAAGAATCTGAATCTGAAAAAAAATACTGTGCTCTACACCTGAAACTAACACATTGTAGATTAACTATACTTCAATTTATATATATATATATATATATATATATATATGAAAGATGAATAGTTTCTGAAGACCTAATGTACAGTATGGTGACTATAGTTAATAATAATGGACCATATACTTCAACTTTGCTAAGAGAGTAGATCTCAAGCGTTCTCATCACACCAAAAAAATAATAATAATAATAGTAACCATGGGAGGTGATAGACATGTTAATTAGCAAGATTGTGGTCATCATTTCACTATATATAAACATGTTTTTATATCTATATATAAACATCACATTGTACACTTTAAATATATAGAGTTTGTATTTGCCAAGTACACCTCAATAAAACTGGGGGAAAAAAGATAATTTATTTCCCTGAGACAGGGAGTCCATGTCACTCGAGAAGGAGCCACACAGGGGATCGCTGGGGTAAGACACGAGGCTGGGGGCAGGGGGTAGGGGGAGCTATGGGAACAAGTGTTTACAGTGGTCTCCACTGGAAGGAACAGGAGCGGCGGGATGAACAGGCTGAGCATTGGCTGCCATGAACACGGTCAGTGGGCTCTGAACAAGCAGGCTGTCCCTGCTGGTCTGGCACCTGGCCCTGGGGTGATCTGGGCAGGGCCATCAAGCCTGGGGTGTGAGAGCCCAATAAGAGACCTTCCTGGGATGGACTTAATCGGCCGTCAAGAAGGGGCACTGAAATAGATAACTAATTAGGACCTACTGTATGGCACAGGGAACTCTACTCAATACTCTGTAATGACCTACATAGGAAAAGAATCTAAAATAGAGTGGATATAGGTATATGTATAACTGATCCACTTTGCTGTACAGCAGAAACCAACACAACATTGCAAATGAACTGTACTCCAATAGAAATTTAAAAAACAGGTAAAATTAATGTTAATGATATATTTTAACCCAATATATTAAAAGTATTATCGTTTCAAAAGTTAAAAGAAAAAAAAAAAAAAAGAAGGGGCACTGACCAGCCTCTATCCAGGGTCTCAAAACTGGGTCAAGACAGCATTTAAAAAAATTATATAACACATTGTTTAAGGAATTCAGGAACAGGCAATCTAGTTCACTGTAGTCCATGAGAACGCTTGAAAGTCTTTTTTTTAAAAGGGGGGAAAAGACATTTTAGCATCCAGCCTACAGATTCCCTCTTGAACTACTCACATCCAACATGGCAAAGTTCCTTCCCATCTCCTCCCAAAACTCAACTGTTCTGATAAGCAATGAATGCAATTGAATCTATTTTATCTTTTGCTCAAGGTTTCACTCGACACATAAACATTTTTCTATAATCAAAATTTGTGTAATGAATATTTGACAATATAAGAAAGTTCAGTCATCCTAATAGAATGATGCTATTAAAATAACGGTTACTATATTTTTATTCCCTTCCACGGGTCAAATGCTGTGCTGGGTGCCTTACAAATATCGAATCTAATCTATTATTGTCTCCATTTTACAGATGAGAACCAGTGCTCAGAGAAGTCAAGTGGAATACTCACTGTTCGTCAGCTACCATGAATCAGAACTGGTTCTCAATACTGGGTGTATCTGGTTCCAACGTACATGCACTTGTAACTACACCAAACTGCCTCTCAGTTCCATTTACCTACCTCAGCACACTTGTTTGAATAAATGGCTATCTGAGTGTATCCTATGAAAAGTTCTTTGTTTGTTTTGTTTGCTTTCACAGTTGCTGCATTTTTCTCCTTTGGAGATTTTAAAATGATTAGGCAGTATACAGATAAATCAGTTTAATCCTAAAGCGATAACAGAGATAGAATCTCTCTCGCCATTGTCATAACTCTGTTTAGTACCGAATGTAAGTCAGTGTTTTCGCTTGGTGTAAATATGTCTCGAATGTGTATGTCAGGGGCTCAGGACATGGTCCAGACAAGAAGGAGGCTTCTCTGGTGAGGTGGACAGATAACGAACAGGCCATTCAATCTTCCCAGCTCCCAGGAAACTGAGACCTGGATGTTAAGCCCTTGCCCTTGGTATCTGTGTTCCTAACAAGGAGCTGGCCTCTCGGGGTGCAGAACCCCTGTTCTTTCCACTGAGCTGGGACGCTTCCAGAAGAAAAATATTTTTCCTAATATTAGCCATGCCAAATTAGTCCAAATTTGAATTTCCACAGAGTAAAACCATAGACTAAGAAACGTAATTTTAGAGTCAGATCTCCTGACCCCCACCCCCTAAGTGTGCAAATAAGACATCCCCTTATAATACGGAAGAACCTTTTGTCTTCTATTACAAGTTAATCACTAAAGGGATGTTGCCTAGAAGCTTAAATTATACATAATGGCCCATCTCTGGGAACCCTGCCTCCCAGGCAATGAGCATTAAGCAAAAATACCTTTGTTTTGCTCACCGGAAACATCCTGCCCAGGGCCACCTGTGAATAACTGCAGGGAGGAAGAAATTGACACGTGCCCTCCGGAGGCTGATGGGAGCCAGGAAATGTTTGACTTTACTCCCTGTCTCCCCTTTTAGTATAAAAGAAGGCTGAATTCTAACTCAGGCAAGATGGGTCTTTGGGGCACAAGTTCACCATCTTCTCGGTCTACTGACGGTCCGAATAAAGTCTCTGTTCCTGGACCCAACAGCTTGTCTCTTGATTTATTAGCCTGTCATGCATCGAGCAGTACGAGCTTGAACTCAGTGACATTCCAGCACTGAGAGGACAAAGGAAGATGCCCGCGACCCACCCAGCTCCTCTGCTGTCACCCAAGATCACCAGGCAGGCCCCTCTTCAGAGAGCCAGCTGTCTCATTCCTGCCTGGACAGAGGGAAGAGGTGCAGACAGTGGACAAGCTGCTCCCAGCAGACGACCAGATGCCCTCGAGGTATGTTGAATTTCTACGGCCAAGAAATCAAGAACAGCAAATAGGAGAAGGAGGGCGGGAGCAGCATGGAAGATAAGGGAGGGGAAACAATGGAATCCTGCCTGATGGCCTTCACACTTCTCAAAGGAGAGGTCGGTAGGAATTCTTGCATAACAGAGGAATATCAGGATCACTGTGCCATGTCCGTATTAACATTTGTAAATGTAAGCATACTCAAATTTTAAACCCAAGTATTCTCCTCATAAATTAGCCTTGCCTACAAGTGAATACTGAACTATCTGTGCAGCTGTTTTGTCAGTATTTTTACAGCCAATGATTAAAATATTTAATTCATGCAAACGATTATTTGACAAAATCAGATGACTGAAAATTCCAGTGGGTGTGTAGAACGAGTACTGAGAAAATCAAAACTGAAAACCAACAACTTGAAAAAACATTTCAATTATTAACATAACTTGTTCACTACAAGCATCGTAGTTTACAAATTGGGGTCACTGTCTAGTTGCTAAATATCATACTCAGCGGGTAATTCCAAAAATTGGGTCTATTTGTCATAAAACATCTGGCATACCCAGTAAACAGAAGAAATTAGACCTTTTCCAAGTATCATATGGACATGGACACCAAGTAAATATTTATAGGAGGTCATAAATTTTAACAGCAGTTAGTCTTTTGTGAAAGATTCGATGTTGGAGGCATGAGTGAGGTAGGGTCTGCATATTTAATAATGCATATTCAGGCATTTATGTAGTAATATTGTTGGATACTATGAAGTCACAACATTGAAAGCTGGAATTTTACTTAAGTAAAAGAAAAGCTCCTACCTTTTTTTTCTTTTCTTTTTTTTTGGGGGGGGCAGTGGGTACGATTTTAATTTTAATCCTCATCTCTATCAAAAATGTGTTTTGGTTGTGCTGTTGTTTGGTGCCCTGACCAGTTTCGCCCTGTTCACCTGCGTGCTCATCATTTACATCTGTAAAAGCCTTCTTCCCCCACCTCAATTCTCTCTCACAGGATCTTTCAAAACTTTACCTTACAAAACAGCTTTCTCTGGAATTCTTACCTGTTTTTATTTTTTCCCCGGTCCTTACCTTTTTCCCAGGTCCTTCGACACTCAGGACAGGCCCAGGTGCCCTGGCCAATGTGGGGATGAGAACAAGAGCCTTGGAAATTTTCTCAAGTCAGAGCAACCTCCATCCTCCTTATGCTGGAAACCCAACTTCAAGCACAGGTGCCCTCATTGCTCTCCTGGGATTAGTGTTCAACAGCGAGTTGTAAGATAGAATTGCTCCCAATGGTCTATCCATCTATCGTTCTACCTGTCTGCTTCTCAAAGCGTGTCAAGGGAAAGTCCTGAGACAGAATGTAGGCATCTTTAAACATTTATATATTGGATATATTGATTCATAGTTTAGGATATCAGAGCAATGGAAAAATAAAAACAAATGCACACTCACGGTATTTGTCCCCAAGCTTGTCTTCTAAGGTGGTGTTCACTACCCTCCTCCAAGCACTCAGCTTCCTGTTTTGGGTCCCACTTTCTGAAGAGCCTGCTTTTACAGAAGCCTATCTGAGCCTTAGTTAAGCACAGAACTAGTCAGGATGCATTTGCGGGGATATGGACCCTGACCTCCTTAACAGGCAATTTATAGGAGATGGAGCCTCTGTGAACATAAAAACCTGGTCCCTGGAGCTGACTGCAAGAAGTAGAACCAATGTCCTATTTGACACTGTTAGTATATGACAGCATGACCTAAACCAGACAGATCAGAACCATTACAATATTCAGATGATGCCAAACGCATTTAATTACAAGAGGAAAAGTGATTCTTAGTAACATTTTCACAATAGAAAAACTAACGTGGAGGGGATGTTAGTCTTTTTTTATATAGATCTACAAAGTCTCTGAATGTTGAACAGATCATTTGGTTTCTTATGAATAAATATTTTTAATACCATCAAGAATTGGGCCTTCTGAATACCCTGGTCAGTAACTTCCTTCTGGAAAAATAAAAGATATGTATATTTCTATACCAAAAACTAGTGGAAAACTTAGCCCACAACATAAAAGAGCTGCTTTGTGGGTGTCTCTTGACCCCCCAGAGAGATGCTAATAAATTCACATCTGAAGAATATTATGTTCTATTCTATTTTTCTAAAGTTGCCTTCAGTGCAGTCTGCCCCAGGGGAAAATGTGACAAGCTACCTAAAAATTTGAAATATTGTCATTCTCACCTGCTAGTTTGCTTCAACTTCTATAAGCATATTCTTACATCCTTAAAAGTCCAGAAAGTTATTTTCGGGTGTTGTTGATAAAAGTGCCTAGGGTAATGAGAGCTCTTAGTGATTCACCTGATGTAAAGTCTCTTCACAGGAACTTCACGGCCTAGCCTTGTATGCCAATAGGCCGGTATCACAATGACGCATACATTTTTAAAATGCTGAAGATTGATGGATAAATAACAACACACCAAGAGTCAGTCACAGCATCAGAGGTTAGGAGCCTATAGAACAGAGAACTAGTCCTGCCACCAGTAAGCTAGCACGTGACGTGGTTATAGGTGTAACGCCTTTGCTCCTTTGCAGCCATTGTCACACTAGTGCGGACGCCCATCCTCTCTCACAGGTACTAACGCGATAACTGCCAGGCTTCCCAGTCTAACAACCTCCACCCTATAACATCATGCCTCTTCCTACTTGAAACACTTCAATGGATTTTCCTTGCTCTTAAGATAAAATCCAACATAAGCTCCTGGGTTTACTGCATGGCCTATGCCTCCAGATTCCTCTCCAGATTCAACTCTGGATATCCTAACACATATTTTATTCCCAAAATATACTGAAATTCTTTCACTTCCTCTATCTCACTAAGCTGTCCGTGTTCTTTGCCAATGATCTTCTTTCTGCCAAGAACATTTTTTCCCCTAAAACCTTCTTCTGGCTAATTCCACTGCTCCTCCACGTCTCAACTTAAGCATCAGTTTCTCAGGGAGGACGTTTCTGGCCCATTGATTAGCACAGATGCCTCTTGGAGGCCTGCTTACCACCCTGCATGCCCCCATTAGAACACGCACCCCAGTTCATTATAATTACTTTAGCGTCTGTTTCCTCACTCTAACGCAACTTTACGAGTAAAGGGATGATGGTTATATTCACACTGGGGTTTACCAAAGACCATCCTCACCCCCTGACACAAAGTAGGCACTCAAAAAATAGTTAATGATTAAGTGATTTAATAAGTATGGCAAATCATATATATCCTAAGGCTTTCTCGCTCTTTATTCCTTAAAGCATAGCCTAGACCCAGGGACTCAATGAATTACACTAAAGGAAAGTGTAAGCATAAATCACAAGGCGTATAACTGAGATTCTGGATTGCTGGAGGGGAGTGGAGGGCTGCTGGAATACAGACTCTCCTTCCTTGTCCTCAGAATGAGAGTTTGATGTTTGCTTTTCTAGTGTCTTTACTTGTTCTTATTGACCAGTGTGATACTTAACTAGTCAACATTAATCATTTTGAAAGTCTTTGGAAATCAGAAAGCTGAGCTTATGTATGAAGGATTTTGTTTAAATTGTTTCCAGATGATCATGCTAAAAAACCCACCTATTTTAAGGAGAATCAACTATGAATAATGTGAGAATTAAACTGAGGAAATGGAGTCTTAAGCTAAACACAGAGAAGGAGATTTAAAAGGAAATTAAGGTAAAATGCATTAGTCTGGTACAAGAGTTTTAGGTGTTTTTTTTTTTGTTTTTTTTTTCCTGGTAAATTTAAAGGCAGCCTGACAATAAACATTTTAAATGGCTCTAAGTATATCACTGAGGATACTGGTGCTATTTATCCCATTTCTCTAACCACTGTCTGAGCAGTTTCCCTAGTAGGGAAGCGCTAATGGATTTAAATCGGTGTATCTGAAACTTAAGTTTTATGGTTTCTGGTCCTACCTTCACTCCCCTTTACATTCCATTCTCCTCCGCACTAAAGAACGTTCAATAGGCCAAGTAGTTATTGCTCATTTCCTCCTGAGTTATCTGTGCTTCCGTGTTTCCTACATAGTGTACCACCTGCCCCTTTGATATTCTCCACCCCCAACCCTATTCGACCTTATAAATTAATTGATGATCCTTGGGAGGATCAATGCCCCATACTGACCATAACTGCCACTGCTCAGGAAAGCGTCCTGAATGCCAACTTGTTCCCCCTCTGTGACATTAGGATCCACGCTACACAGTCATGCCTATAACCCTCCTTGTAAGCGCTTAGACCCAACTGTAATTATGTAATTGCTCTTGAATATCTGTCTTTCTCATCAGACTGAGAGCACAGTGAGTAAAAAGACCATTACAAATGCTGGTCAGGCAACCTCAGTTCTAAAGAATACATGTCCACCATTTCATAAAAATAATTAGGCAATTTCTTGGTACGCAGAGAGGCAGTTCAAACTAATTGTTTCTGCCTTTTAATTTTTATTTACAAAACAGAAGAAAATCCTCAGGATTTAAATTTGACTAATGGGAAGACAAGAGTTCTCTTCATAGCTAGAATAGCCATATCTACTTTCTTCTTAACATTCTTTTTTTTTTTAAAGTTCCTTTACTCTTTTTTTTTAATTAATTAATTTATTTATATATTTTTGGCTGTGTTGGGTCTTTGTTTCTGCGTGCGGGCTTTCTCTAGTTGCGGCGAGCGGGAGCTATTCTTCATTGCAGTGCGCGGGCTTCTCATTGCGGTGGCTTATCTTGTCGAGGAGCATGGGCTCTAGGCGTGCGGGCTTCAGTAGTTGTAGCACGCTGACTCAGTAGTTGTGGCTCGCGGGCTCTAGAACTCAGACTCAGTAGTTGTGGCGCACGGGCTTAGTTGCTCTGCAGCATGTGGGATCTTCCCGGACCAGGGCTCGAACTCGTGTCCCCTGCATTGGCAATCGGATTCTTAACCACTGCGCCACCAGGGAAGTCCATTAACATTCTTGATCTTAGTAACTCACATAAAACTAGTTCTGGATTCTCTTACTCGGACTTCTAGGAAAAGTTCATTTTGGCCTCAAACTATGTTCACAAGATTGATCTTCTTAGAATACTACTTTATTGTGCCAGTAAAATTTTCATTTTTTTCATATATTTTTTTTTACATTTTCATATATATATATATATAGCCAACCTTATGAAATCAAAATATTTATCCAACTATTAAAGGTCTTCCAAAATCTGGCTCAATCCTATTATCCATGCTTTGAACTACTCTTAAAATCTTTTTACTTTGCCCAAACTGATTTGTTTGTAGCCCTTCCAAATCTATTTGCACAAAAAGTTCTCCTTGATTTTTGTTTTGTATTATCATATATCTTGAATATCCACCCCTACTTCAGCCAATTCATATCCTACCCTGTCTTTCAAGATCCAGTTAAAATCCACATCTTCCAAAAAGGTGTACTTTAGAATATCCAGCCTGAAATAAACTCTTACTGTGGTACTGTATCAACCAGGTAAGCTATCAACTGTAACAGTTCTAATGGAAAGTTTGTTTCTTGCTCAGGGAACAGTACTAACCAGACACAGGTGGCAACAGGCCACCTCAGCACTGTGATTCATTGACCAGGAAGACAAAGGGTTTCAGTGAATCTTTTCCAAGGTGACCTTGGTGGTGGTCTCCATTCTAGCCCAAGCCCACCAAAAAGGGATAGCACTAATAGGAGACCTAGCCAGAATTTAAGGTAAGGGACATCATATTTACTTACAATTTCATTGGAATTGTGAACTCAGTCACATGCCATTCCTAACCTCATGGGAAACTACAAAATGTAGTCTAGCCATGTGGCCAGAAAGAAGATATGGACTTTTATAAACAGCTAGGTTTCTCTGCCACAGAAATAGTGTAATGGTGCTTCTTCAGAGACATGTAACATTTCTCCTTTAATTACTAGTTATATAATTTTTATGATTTAACATTTTCTATTGCTTATTTACTTAAAAACACAGATCTTTACAAATATTAAAGATCTTAGGTAAGATTTTGCCAGATCCTGGCTTGTTGTCAATCCTTACTGAATTCACTAACGGGGGCTTCTAAGTGCAGATATTCTGAGATGTGGTGAAGAGCCAGAACTGTACCCTTTATGCACCAGATGTAAGGAGATAGAGTTGCCATGACGTTGTGAAAGTTGAATAGAGAGATCTGTGTTCTCAGCCAAACAGGAGGCTTGCCCACTCCAGCAAAGAGGTGGAATTTAAGGGAAGAGGTAGACAGAATTGCCCTTGGGATCTCTCTCACGCATAGAAAAAATAACACTCAATACCCATCAAAAGTGTCCATTTTTAAGAAAAATGATGTATCCTTACATGATACCGGTAACGTGTCAGCAGTTCTGAATAGTTGCATGAATTGAGGCAACTTGATGGGGATATTTGTTTAGACTGGTAGTAACATAATTGATGATGATCTGTTACTTATCCTGAGCAAGGATTCATTTAGATCAGGGATGCCTGATGATGAAGAGTCAGACCGAGAAGCAAGAAAGAACCACTAGAGTTAAACAGGAGGATGGGCTAACCAGGAAGCAACTGGAAGGTAGTTAAAAGGCACGTGAAACATAATTGAAATCTGATGGGTGATGGTATGTGGAGATTCAAGTATACATGGTAGTTGACTTGAGGAGGTGTATGGAAATAAAGAGCAAAATCCCAGAAGTGGACATGTGTTCAGAGGCAAAATGTCCTTCCCCTGCAAATGTTGGAAAAGCCAATGCTAAGAGCCATTGTGGTAGCAGACATGGGTCCCAAGGTAGCAAAAGGAGCAACTATTACAGGCAGGAAATTAATCTAGATATTTCCCCACTCAATATGCAATCAATTATGTACTGTAGATTCCATCTCTAGAATTTGCCCATGCCCAGCCACAATCCTTGCCT
This sequence comes from Eubalaena glacialis, assembly GCF_028564815.1. NCBI lineage: Eukaryota > Metazoa > Chordata > Mammalia > Artiodactyla > Balaenidae > Eubalaena > Eubalaena glacialis. The sequence goes on from NC_083730.1 coordinate 7,429,516, forward strand.
AAACCACTGGCATCTTTCTCTTGAATGACTAATACTTTCCTTACTGGTCTCTCCACATTCTCTCTGGTTCAGTCGACCCCCTCCAGTGCACATCCCATACTGCAACTAGAATGACCTTTTAAAATTCTGTGTTAGGATGGATACCTCAACTAGACCCTGAAACAAGGACAAGGACTTGAGTCTAGGTAAGCTGTCTGGGAGGTGACCACCAGAAGCACAGGTGAGAGAGTGGGGAAAGGAGACAGCAAATGGCAATAAGCCCTGAGTAGACGACTACAGAGGGCAACTGGTGGGCACTTCTGAGCAACCAAACAGAGCACATCTCAGAATCACAGAGCACATCTCAAGCAGAGCACGTCCCAGTGAGGGATGGGAGAGCCAGCATTTGTTGATAGTTACTCCAGTGGACATTAAATCCCAGCCATTTCCAAGTCTATCCATGGGTGTGGTGAGCTTTCGTGTCACTGAAGGCAGCTGCCAGGTAGAAATAAGAGAGATGAGGATGCGAGAGATTGGAAACTGTCAACATGACTGGGTTAGGGTTAGGGTTAGGGTTCATTACACTACAGGTGAACTGTTCAAATGAGAATTTGGGGGTTCAAGGTTATCATGACTCCACGCAAAAGTCCCCATCCCGTGTCTCAGGGTCCTATTACTTTATTATTAGGACCCTGACTTTTACATGAGAGAACTACCAGGCTGTGCATTCCATTTCCTTCAGATTTTCATCTCCTGTCAGATTTGTAATACAATCTGTCCTGTGGCTGTAGGAGTATGCCACTTTTCAGAGTGTTCCGTAAATGTCAGCTGTTGATCTGAGCCTGTTATTTTCTTTCTTTAGGCTTCAAGGGATGTTAACAAATAGAAGACAACTCTACAATCCATGTAATTACCATTGCCCCCATACTGGACTCAAATGCAGAAGTCATTGCATAAGGTACTCGTTCTGCTTCAGTCTTTACCTCAACCAATGCACAGGGGTGACTGGGTACTTATGATGATACAACATCCTGGGGATTATCACTATCCCATTTACTACCGTCAGAAATGGTAAATATCACCAGTGAAAGGTCGAGTTTCCAGAACCCTATTCTTAGAGTCTGCTTTTTATTGTAACTTCAGTACTAACCCTCATTTGAGTTCCCTAAATAGAAAATACTGAGATAAGGAGTTTCATGCAGGCAGTTTATTTAGGATGTGATTCTGGAAATACAATTGAAGCAGTAGAGAATGGAGAAATCTAATAAGTAGGTTACTCAGAGGAGTAACTGGAGCTCAGTCCCTTTAGGGCTTTTTAAAGGATCGTGGAGTGATTCCTCAGTATTTTCCCTCTGAAGGATGAAAAACTCTGCTCTCTCTCTTTTGTTGAGAATTGATGGTTATGGCATGAAACACCCAATGCTTTGCTGACTCATACACCAGCTGAACACATACTGTGCGCTACCAAAGAAGTTCCCAGGGAGGAGAGCCCATTGAGAAGGTGCACCAGGGAGCCTGGGAACTCTCCAACACAGAGGGCTGCACGTGAACTTAGAGCAGGCAAAGGGGCAGTGCTGCCTCACTGATTGCGCTCTCCTCTTAAAAGCATTCAGTGACTTCCCATGGCCAAGTCAAAAACCTTGTTCTGAGTTATGAATCCTCTACCCCGTGACTCCCTTGTCTCTGCCCTTCAATCATGCTTGTCTTCCTTCTGTTCTTCCAGTAAGTTCCTCTAACATGCACTGTTGTAGCTAAAGCACTCTGGCCCTTCTCTTCACTTTGCTGTTTCCATACCCCTCAGATTTCTGGAATGCCATTTCCCTTGGAATGGCTTCCCTGAAGCTTCAGGTAAGACGAGCTCCTTTGTAATTTACCTGCATGGCATCCTGCATGTCCACTTTTATAACACTTGGCATCCTTATTATTACATATTCGATGTCTGACCTTGCTCACTTGGTTAGACATTCCATGAGAAGAGGAACTGTATTTGTTTCGTATCTCGATCATCTTAACTAATATATGTTGACTAAATAAAAAAAGAACTTAGAGCTGAGCTATTCTGACCTGAAATACTGAGCTAGTGACTAGGGGCTGATTCCAAAGCCACATGTGACACTTAGACAGCAGGAAAGAGTAAGAGGGCCAGATATGGAGATAGGAGACATCAGACCTGGGCAAATAGGTTTAACACACTTTCTGGCAACTGCCAGCTGATATGTGCAATTGTTCCTTACAATTCCTCTTTGGAAGAGACAATATCAACATGTCATTAACGTAAGAAAACACATCTTCCCACTCACTATAACATTAATTCAACATATGATCACTGAAGTCCTATCTAATGGGATCAAAGCTCTTCAAGAAAACTTGATAGTTCTCAAATAGTTTATAATCTCCTAAAAGCACTCAACCATTTTATCACATAATTTGGATACAGACAAAATTAGGCAGTATTAGGACATAATCCTCCTTGTAATAATTCAACATAATTACAGTACCTGCTATTTTTCCATATATCTTTTATAGCAATAGAATGACAATAAATGCATCAAAGAATTATTACAGGCCTAAGATGTAGAGTTGAATTTGCTCATAGGCATTTATAAACTGTATATTTAAAGGCTTATGTAATTTTGATGAATGAGACAAACAAAACACTGCTCCTGTTTTAACAATGAAATAGAATTGGGTACAAATGAGATCCTTGGTAGAACAGTTGCTTCCGAAACCTTGCATCTCATCAGGCATTCAGTGCTCCAGGCTAATAACAGAGATTTTGATTGCCTTCCCCTTTTAATAGCAAATTCTTATGGCTTAGGTACTTATAAATCCAAAAATATGGTTATTTAGAAGAACTGAAACCTACAGAAAGGTTATATTCTATTTACTAGCTATTCAGTCAAGTAGGCAAATACATAGAAAAGAACCCAATATAAATACATGCGCTGTGTGGTTAACTCTGCATTCCTCTTCACATGAGTGCTGGTGAACGCTTAGCTAAGACTGGTTACTAGAGAGACTGTTGTAGTCCTTGGCTGCATCCTTTCCTGTTACTCTAAGTCTCTGATCTCCCCTCACCACGTACCCACAGGTGCAGCTCCAGTATCAAAGATGATATGATGACTTTGACAGCTCTGATGGATTTTGGCTGCCACCAAATACATATCTGTTGTTCTATTAGTTCTACTTGTGTCTTTGTTACTACACCAAATCAAGAGAGACTGACAAAGAACATTTAGAAAAGAATATATGCTTTGGCCACACACAGTACAGAATCCAAATCTTTGACCAGACACCGATTTGCTCAATTAACCCTCTAAAGTCTCTGAATTTCAGTTCCTCACCTGGATGGTTGGGAGGAACATATGGGAAACGTCCTTACTTACACGTAACAGCCACTCTTCACATATCCTGGTATCTTTACCATGCTTTCAGCATTAAGTGGCACCAGTGCTACTTCTGAATGCTTGCACATGCCTGTGAATGCCATCTGAGTTGTGTCTATGGAGTAGAAAAACTGATTCTGATGAAAAAAAAAATTTAGAAAACCCAACCTTATTTTTTATATGTAGAAAGAAAACATACAACTAATATGCGAAGAAACTGAAATAGGATAGAGCACCTATTGATTCTTTCCTGGAGGGCAATATATCTACAAAGATAATTCAGCCAAATAGTGTAGAAAAGATTTAGGAGCATCACTCAGAACAGAACCTCAACAATTTTCATTACACACGTCTTTTTTCCCCAATTTTGTGTGTTTCAGAACACATATAACAGGGAATGGAGAAAATGAATCATGGATGAGATCTGGCCCATATGAGATCAACTTCATTTCTCCCCTCTGCTGAGTGTGCAGGATGACTGCAGCCGTGCTCAATTCAGGGACAGGGGACGAGATCTGGCTGCAGTTCCGCCATTACTTGTTGTAGTGGGTTGAATGGTGGACCCCGAAAGTATGTCTACCAGGAACCTCAAAATGCAACCTTATTTGGAAAAAGGGTCTTTACAGATGCAATTAAGGATCTCATAGTGAGATCATCCTGGACTTAGAGTCAGTCTTAAAGGCAATAACATGTATCCTTATTAGAGACAGAGGGGTAAAAACATGGGGACAAAGGCCATGGAAGATGCAGACAGATTGGAGTGATGATGCCATAATCCAAGGAAAGGCTGGAGCCATGAGAACCTGGAAGAGACACAGAAGGATTCTCTGCTAGAATCTTAAGAGAGAGCTTGGCCCTGCCAACATCTTGATCTTGATCTTTGAACCTCTAGAACTGAGAGAATAAGTTTCTGTTGTTGTAAGCCATCAAGTTTGTGGTCATTTGTTATGGCAGGCCTAGGAAACTTGTCCAGTGGGACTCAGTTTCCTCATATACAAAAATAATGGTGTTGGAATAGGTGATTCCCAAAGCATCTTCCAACTTTGATTCAGTGACTATGATTAGCTGGCATATAGGCAGACAGCAAAAATCTCCTGAAGCTATAGAAAGGTTACTAGGGAATTTGAAAGCTTCTCATTCTTTTTCAACTCCGATTTCTGTATAATTTCACCACACTAGGTGTATGCAAATTCCAACTCAGAACTAAATAAGGGTGAAAAAAATCTGTCTCATCATGACACAGAATGCACATCTACAAGATATTTATACAAACACTTGTTCATAGCTGAGAAAATTTATTCTAAGCACTGCTACTTCACACTCTATAGTTGTAGTGAAAATGAGTTTAATCTGTTATTTTCTCTTTGGTTAAGTAGTCACTTGAAATTCATTCAATTGGTCAAATAGCATTTATTGAACATTTACTCTGACATGACGTTGTAGGATGAGCTGGAGGCACAGAAATAAACAACAGAGAGCCCTGCTGTGTCTCAGAGTTTAGTGGGGACAACAGGCAAGTAAACCAAAAGCTACACTGAATTGTAGTAAGTGTGATAACTTCTATTTTAGGGGTATCTCAGAAGATGTGTAACACAGGAGATGAGCATTGAGCTCAACACAGGAATCAAGGAAAGCTGCTTAGATGAGGAAACATGAACTATCTCATAAGATGAATAGATGTAATCAGGAACAGTAGAGGGGAAACATATGATAGTTAAATGCATAGTTATATGGAAAGATGCTCAGAAAACTGGACATTAGTGAGCTTAGCTGGGACACAGTGTGCATGTAACTACGTGGTAGGAAATAGGTTTACCGAGATGGTCAAAGATCATCACATAAGGACCAGATATCCTGAACTGGGTAAACGCAAGGGGGGTGGACAGAAAGTAGAGAGTTGACAGAGCTTCATAACTGATCTTATTGGAGCTAAGGCACCTGGTAATATCTATCGCTGACATGGTGACTAGGAGGACAGCAGCATCATTTACCACAAGGGCAGGGACAGATTTGGCAGAGAATATGGGAAGATGAGGAGTTCTAGTTAAAGGCACGCGCAGGATATCTTCATGGAGCTGTCTAGCAGTGCAGTACATTTGAAATAAGAAAATAAACCCATGGTTAAATATTGACTTTCACATCATCTGTAGGTGAGGTCTTTCAGGGATACGCAGGGTGTTAAAGAAGAGAGAACCAGCACAGTAATTCCAGGGAACATCAGCACGTGAAGAGTGATCTGAAGAAGGGGGTCCATGAACCAAAGAGAAGATACTGATAGAAATGAGGGAAATGCAGCTGGAAACGGTGTTGACCTATGAGCCACTGGAGGAAGTGATTCAAAAAAGAGGAGATTCCAGCAGCATCAAATGCTCTGAAAGATAAGAAAAAAAGGCATCCATTAGATATAGCCATTGGAAGATGACAGGCAAACTTAGGATGAGTAGTCCAATGGAAATGTGAAAGAAAAAAAAAAAAATCCAGATGACAAAGTGATTTAGCTAGAAATTAAACCCAGGAAACACAATTGGCAAAAGCTTGGTTCTAAAAATAAATATACAGGGATTTCCCTGGCGGTCCAGTGGTTAAGACTCCACACTTCCAATGCAGGCAGCGCAGGTTCAATCCCTGGTTGGGGACTAAGATTCCCACATGCCACGCAGGGTGGCCAAAAAAAAAAAAGAGAGAGAGAGAGAGAAAAATAAATAAATAAATATATATAGAAATGAGGTGTCTACAGACGGGAAGGAGAAAATAAGAGAGGGACAATGCCTTCGAAAATGACAGAGGAGCTGGGATACAGAACACAGAGGGAGGAATTAGCTATAAACAGTGAAGGGCATCAGGCAATAAAACAGAAGTCCTTTATGGAGGTATAGTTGGTATACGAACAACTGCACATAGTTAATGTATACAATTTGATGAGTTTGGACATATGCATATACCCACGTAACCACTGCCACAATCAAGGGAAAATACTAAGGCAACAGTGGCCAGAGATGATGGTATATTTATAGTGACAGTAATAATAGACTCCATGAGGAGAAAGCCCTTTCTGTTCTTCAACTTCCTTTTTTGTAAAAAGAAATAATAATAGTACCTACCTCATAGGTTGATGGTGAAAATTAAACTAGAGAATACATGTAATTCAGTAAAATTGTACTTTAGCACATATTAAGTAAGCTCACAAATGTTGATGATTCTCATTATTATTATTATTATTGTTGCTATTGGTATTATTCGTTTCTTATTAGAAAGAGGAAGAGTATGAATGGCAGTATTTTCTGGGAATGTGGTGTTTCAGGGGGAAGTAGCAGCCTGAGAGGATGGTGCAATCTTGAAACAGTAGTTACATAAATAAGAAAAGCAGCTATCTTAGAGAAACACTGAAGGATGGGCTAGAAACGTGACACCCCCGCTGGTGATTGGAGGCCACAAATTTGTGATCTTCTAAAGTGGAGAAAAATAGGAGCATGGAAGGAAGTGGGTTGGAATGATCTAGAGCTGGAATCAGGAAGTACAGACTCAGAGGAAGGACCAAAAGGTAGAGAACTCGGGAGGCTGCCAAGAGGGTTTGTAGTTCATGAAGTTCCCAGATGGTAAGGAGCAAATTGGGCCCCTGGTGGGTGTGGGTTGAATTTGTTTTATGGGGTTTTAAACATATACAAACATATACATTAGAAAAGTAAATTACACATAATGTATAATATATTATCTAACAATTATTAATATGTTTATATACTTAAATCTATAAGTATACACATACATTCTCAGTGCATGAGTGGTAAAGATGTGCTAAAAACACAATGGTTAACCTCATATAGTTGGCATAAGTTCAATGGATTTTTTAGACACTGTTACTTATATCTAGAAGAAAGATTTTTTTCAATGAATATTTCAAAACTGGATCTGCATTTTAAAATTGATGAAGAAAACCAGAACAGATGAATATAAGAAATAACAGCATATATGGTAATGAATATACATGTGCTTTCCCCCTGTGTTTCTCATCCTTGGAGCTTCTATTTTTCATCATTATACCCCTCACTCATACTCCGAACATATTGTCTTTCCTGGATTTTGGCTTATCTCTATCTTCAGTGAAATACATAATTGTTCCTGACACATCATACAGGTTGGATAATGGGAGACTGGGTTTTGATTAAGTCTTAAGACCTGAATCTAAGAATAGTAAGACGGCCATGAATCTATTCTTAGTTGTCATAATGAATTATCTTATTGCCTAAACCAGGCAATTTGATATAGTATATTTGACTTTACCAGAGGTTGAAAAATAGGAAATGATATTCTCATGTTTCATGACTAGTTCAGTTAGATCTTACATAAAATAAGTCAAATTGGCATTCCATTGCTCATCTACTTCCTTTAGGCTGAAATAACCCTCTATTATCCCAAATAAAGCACTTTATCAGAAGATCACAATTTGTCTCAGTAATAAAGCTAATTGCATAATCAATCACAATCATATTGTTTGAATATGGTGATTCTAAGTCTGGGCAACAATTCAGTCTTTCACATGAAAATGAGACAAATTATGTAACACATTAACAAAATTTGTTTTGTCTTCCTAACTTCCAACCATCTACTGATTAAACCATTATGCTGCCTGAGAGAATGGATTAAATATATATAATGACGTTTATGATTTTTCTTTAATTTCAGAATCATCACAACTGGTTTTCTGGGTAAATACTATTGCTGAATTGAAACATCTATTAAAATAATAGATGAGTTGTCATCACTAGACTTACTTAAGCTTAGAAACCCATGTTTATATTTTCTTGTATTTTTACAAGGAGCCATAGCTCACCAATTCAAGTATGTTTAATGCAACCTTACAAATAATATAACAAAATGATAATACTAACCAAAATTTTCACAGGCCTGAACACTGGCATAGGCTATGCTCATTTTAACGTGTTTCTGTACAACAGTCAACCACAATCTCCTATAGAGACACATTTATTTATTCAACAATGATTTATTCAATTAATTATGTCCTGGGCACCCTGCTGAGCATTAAGAAAACAACATTAAACGAGATACCCATGTTCCATGTCCTCCTGGAGCTTCAAGTCATAAACACACTGGTGTTAGAGGAGTTTTCTCATCAGTAGGACTAATTTGCTGAATTCACCAATTTACGGATTTGCCAAGAACATATAGACATATATTCAATATTTAGTAAATAAATCAAAAATTCTTACTAAAGTTGTTAAAACCTTGTTTTTAAGTTGGTAACAATCTTGTCAAAACTATTAAAAATAACCTTTTGGTAAGTCCGTACATTTTGTAAATTTGGTGATTTGGCCATTGGACAAGTTAATCATTCAGTGAGTGGAGAGTTGGGTGTCACTGAATGTTTCTTCCTACCCTTGCTGATGTCCAAATCCCAGGACTAGCTTGGTTGTCCTTTACTAATTCTCATTGAATCTCACCAAAAACTGTGTGTAGCTATTGCAGGAGGAACTTAGATCTGCCTGGTAGATGGTGATACAGGGTCTCAGAACAGCGTCATGCCTTACAGCCAGCCCCTAAGGTTGGAAATTCAGAGCTGAAACCTGACACTATCTGGGTACTTATGCCATGTTTAGATTCACAAATCAGCACCACAGCAAACCAAACGAGGAAGGGCAGAAGGTTCTTTGGAGGCATGACACATTCTGGCAAAATCAGGTGTGAAGCTGTCACAGTAGCAATGCTCACTGACTTTATAGAAAGTTGTGAGGGTGAAGCCGCTATCAGATAACATGTTATGGGTAAACTTTTCATTTCCCCAGCAAACATTAGAGCTACACTTGTTAATTATTAAACTTGAACAGGACACTGTCTCTGCCTTCAAAATTTCAGCTCTAGTGGAGATGGAATGCCATATGACCACAGGCAAGTTTTAAACTTTTGTGCCTGTGTCTCCTCAATAACAAGCTAGGAATTATAGTAATAATTATCCCAACCAGTAGTGATGAGGATGAAATGAGATAATGAAGATTAAGTGCTTAGAAGCTACTTCTCAGAGCTGATACCTGGATTTCTTCCAGAACAGGTAAAAAGGTAAACAGATATTGTCAATGACACATGTCCAGATCACAGATGTACATCCAGGGAGCTTCTCAGCTTTGGGACCTCTGTGTCCCTGTAGAGGAGACAAGAGAATTCAGCAAGAATCAGATCAATGGCCTTCCAGACACTCCAAGGGTTCTGGATTTTATCTTCTAGACTCTGAAGAGATACTTGAGTGTTTTAAATCAGAGAAGTGTCATAGTGAAATGTACATTTTATACGGAGTGTCAAAAACCCAGGAATAGCAAAATTGAAACCACCAGATCCTGGGCTTATACCCTGAGAAAACCATAATTCAAAAAAGAGACATGTACCACAATGTTCATTGCAGCTCTATTTACAATAGCCAGGACATGGAAGCAACCTAAGTGTCCATCAACAGATGAATGGATAAAGAAGATGTGGCACATATATACAATGGAATATTACTCAGCCATAAAAAGAAACGAAATTGAGTTATTTGTAGTGAGGTGGATGGACCTCGAGTCTGTCATACAGAGTGAAGTAAGTCAGAAAGAGAAAAACAAATACCATATGCAAACACATATATGTGGAATCTAAAAAAAAAAAAAAAAAAAAGGTACTGATGAACCTAGTTGCAGGGCAGGAATAAAGAAGTAGACATAGGGCTTCCCTGGTGGTGCAGTGGTTAAGAATCCGCCTGCCAATGCAGGTGACGTGGGTTCGAGCCCTGGTCCGGGAAGATCCCACGTGCCGCGGAGCAACTAAGCCCATGTGCCACAACTATTGAGCCTGTGCTCTAGAGCCCGTGTGCCACAACTACTGAAGCCCGCGCACCTAGAGCCTGTGCTCCATGACAAAAGAAGCCACCGCAATAAGAAGCCCGCGCACCGCAGCAATGAGCAGCCACAGCTCGCTGCAACTAGAGAAAGCCCGTGCGCAGCAACGAAGACCCAACACAGCCAAAAATAAAATAAATTATTAAAAAAAAAAAAAGAAGTAGACATAGAAAATAGACTTGAGGACATGGGGTGGGAGGGCGAAGCGAGAGTAGCATCGACATATATACACAACCGAATGTAAAATAGTTGGCTGGTGGGGTGCAGCCGCATAGCACAGGGAGATCGGCTCAGTGCCTTGCGATGACCTAGAGGTGTGGGATAGGCAGGATGGGAGGGAGACTCAAGAGGGAGGGGATATGGGGACACGTGTATGCAAATGGTTGATTCGCTTTGTTGTGCAACAGAAACTAACACAGTATTGTGAAGCAATTATACTCCAATAAAGATCTATTAAAAATATTAATAATTAGTAAGAGTTTATTGTGCAGATAAGGATAGTTCTAGAACTGGGAGCTTTGACATGCACAACTGACATGAAGCTCAGAGGCATAACATTCCAGGATGGCTTATAAAGTGAAAATAAGTATTGTTTAACCTTAACACTGATTGGTTATTAAAAGAGGATTTCCACACAGCAGGGAATTGGTTAAAAGTGATTATCTTATACCATTTTCAGGAAGAGGACTTAAGTTTCTTTTACCATTACCAGAGGTATTTACAAGAAACAAGCTAAGTTTCGCTTATGTTCATGAAATAAGCTAGATTCAGTTTTGTTTATGTGGCTTAAATGGTTTTGTCTGCTTGGGAGATTTCTAAGCCTGGTCTCCATGTTACATTGTTTTAACAGGATCATTCTCCTAATGGTGTAGATGACTGGATATAGATAGGGATTTAGATATGGATAGAGAGAGATACAGATACAGGTGTAGGTATAAACAGATAAAGGTATAGTATAGATATACATAGGTGTAGGGGTACATGCAGATGTAGGTGTAGACATGGCATTTAACCAACGAAAGAAGTTTCTTCCTAGAATCAGGCTCAGTGCTAAGTGCTTCACACATATTATTTCAGAAATTAACAAGACAGCCTTTTGGCTTCCAAGGAGTTCACATTCAGGAGTGAGGGAGGGTTTTGCCATGAGAAGTTTCGAAGAGGGATAATACTGAAACCCAGCCTGCAGGGAGCAGTAGGGAAACCAGTGCTGCCTCTGCAGAGCAGTGCGGCAAAGACCTGAGGGCAAGGGGTTGGGGGCTTTGCCACATTAATAACAATATACTTTTATTACAGGACAGGCATTATATCCATCATCTAATATAATGCCCACAATGAGTAGGTAGGACGGCTTCTACTGCTAGATAAGTTTCCTTATCTATTTTATAGATAAGGAAACTACAGTCAGTGGGAGGTATTTCATGAACCCACACTGCAGAATCACATATCCTGATTTTCTTTTTAGAAGAATAACTCTGGCAAGAGTAATGTGAGTATAAATTATATCTCATTCTCTTTTCTTTAAAAAGAACAGGGACAGATTGTAGGACTATGAACTTGAAAGCAGAGAGATCAAACTCAAAACTATCGTTGTGGTTCAATGCCAAATGATAGGGGGCCGGAAGAATGCCATTGACATGATAAAGGTCAATGAGAAACGGAAGGAGAAGGCCAGAGAGAAAAAGTCTGGGGTGACTCCCAGACAGCTCTTTGTAGACTGGGGGAAAAGGTAAACATGGGATTTGGAAGACCCAGCAGGTTTAGTGGGGGTCATGGTAGAGCTGATTTCAGTTCTGAACGTTTGAGAATAAGGCACAACTGGTTATCCTCACAGAAATGCCAGTTGGAGAAGTTTGTCTGGAGCACCGGAGCAAGATCTGTAAATTGTCATCATATGGGTGGTAGGTGAAGCTGCAGTGGGACTCCTTGTAAAGAAGCCATTGAAAAGTAAGTGATAAGAAGCATGTTTACTTATGACTCCACAGCTGTGCCACCTCCTCCTTGAAGCATGCCATGATGACATAGCTCAGCAGGACTGGACCTGTTCAAGGAGTGAGAGACCACCAGGTGTACAAGCATCAGCTAACATGACGCCATCACAGGGTCCAGCAAGTTATCATGATAGGCAGCTTCACACAGTTCCCTGACACCAGGTACCAACAGGAAGTATTGCCATTGCCATGAGACTGAAATCTAGGGGAGTAAGTTACTCTACGAAAGAAAGGCTTAAAGACTCAGGAGTGGGTGAGGCTGCTTTGCCACAGCCATGAAGTCTTCCTGGAGGGCACCCACATGACCAGAGGCAGCTAAAGTCGGTGAGTAAGAGAGAACCACCGTGAAGGAGATGTTGGTGTCTTTCCACATCATCCTTGGAAAAAAGCATCAGCAGAGACAGCTTTTAAAGTAAAGGTCTCAACAGTTTTACACAATATTTTATTGCCCTGTCTTCTCCGAATGATCAAAATAATATGCTTTACTAAGACAGAGCTTGATACTACTTCATTTTGCCTTATTCTAAAGATACAGCATCTGTGACCATTCTGCCTTTAAAAATCATTAAATAAAAAATATTCTAAACCCATTATCATAAAGTCTGTTACATTAAGACAAACTGTGTTCAAATGAGAACAGCAGTTGATGACTGCTGTTTTATTTAAGAAGTTAACATTTTTTTCCCTTTGAGTTCAAAACACTCGGAAAACAAAATCAGCCTGCTGTCCAAATAGGATCCTCCCGGTGCTGAGTGTATATTATGAACTTCTGAGGGTAGATTATTACTCTGTTTTGGATCCTTAATTCAAAGCATATCTAAGTGCTTTGAGGCTTACAGGCAGATCTTCATGATTATGTGGAGAACTGTATATAAAAGATAAAAAACGTGAAATAAGCAAAACCACCTCTGTGAGCAAAGAGCAACACACGACAACCCTCAGGAAGCTAGTTGGTAAGAACAGAGGATGACAGCTAAATGGCCTCAAGTCCAGTAGAAAAGAAAAATGGTTTTAATTCCCCCTGCTATGAAACTCCCAACTCCATTTTAGTTAGTCATCATTAAAGCCATTTAGAATTTAGCTTAAAATTTTTTTTAAAACATTTATTAACTTTATCTTTTCAATGTGTTTCCTTAATATGTCTGTATATATCATTATGATATTATATTGAAAGCTGAGAGGGGACATTTTTTATAACATCAATCTATATCCTGTTAACAATTGCTTTCTATTTTTAAAGCTACTTTCTTGTGTACCATATACTTCTCTATGCAAACTCTCCATTCCTAAACACACACTTATGCACATATACAAACATATAAGCAAACACATACACAATATTCTATGCTTTGCTAACAGGTCCTGGCTGAGTCTTTCAAAGCTGATAGAAATATAACTTGAGAGTCCCACTAAGAGTAATACTGATTCTACTCCACATATCTTGCCCTAATAAATAATTCAGTAATATTAATAATATTATAAATATTAATATATATTTATTAATATAATTAATAAATAATTCAGTAATATTAGAAAGATATCTTTAAATGATAGGGATGTTTTTGGTATAGAAAAATGTAGAGCACAACAAGTATACAAATGTTCTTTTGGTCATGTAACTTGATCTATTCTCCTAGACATTATAGTTGGCATAATGAAATTTTAAAAATTAAAATTTTAAGTGGCTCACAGGTTACATCCACAAATCCAGCACTTACCCAAGATATGGCTCAGTTCCAGAAACCTTTTTTTTTTTGCTCTCTTATACAGCTCTCTGAAACAATGTGTCATCCTAGAACTTGACATCTCTAGAAGTTGACAGTCTTTTGACCACAAGGTGGCTGTGATTTCTTCAGATTTCCATATTTGGGTTGGTTATTTGGGTTGGGTTGGTTACCAAATAAGGTATTCACTGTGTTTTTAGTAAACATCTTTCAGGTCTGCTACTCAGTGCTAGATCAATATGGGAAAAATCTAAATATTGTGATTATATGAATACCAACCTCAAAGCAAATATACTCCTCTAATTCTAGTTGTTGGGTCTAGAAGAGCTTTTAAATAAAAAGTGTAATTACATATTACCATTAGTCTGAGTTCTTAAGGGAGCTATGGATCTCACAACCAGGTTGCATCATAACTGTTCATGCAATTCACCAAATCAACAGATACAAGCAAATAATACATATGTTAAGAAATAACAGAATGTCATTTGATGGCAATACATGCCAGGAAATAATCTTTAAACACACACAAAGAATGATGCTGACAAAAATTTTTTAATGTTTCAAGTATTCTACATTAATAAATTTTAAAGTATTTAACAACTCATGAAACTGGAAAGTTCAACAAAAGTGTATTCACTTGCATATACATATACATATATAACTAAGTATTTAAAGTACATATTTATATAGCTAAGCATATGTTTATATAACTGAGTATATATAACTAGGTATATATAAAACTTTCAACCTTCAGTCACAGTTATTAGGCATCTTGTAACCAAAACAAAGAAACAAGTAGGTTTGAGACCTGGTTAAAGTCAGATTACAATTCCCATGAGAACTCCATCTGTCACTCTTTTTTTTCTTCCTTCTTGTATTTGTCTGCTCAGATAGCTTTAACAAAATGCAATAGACCAAGTGGCTTAAACAGCACACATTTATTTCCCACAGTTCTGAGGCTGGGAAGTCCAAGATCAAGGCTCCAGCACATTCCGTTCCTGGTGAGAGTTCTCTTCCTGGCCAGCAGGCGGTCACTTTTCCTCTGTGTCCTCACACGGCAGAGAGAGCGGTCTCTCTCTTTTCTTCTTCTTATAAGGCCACTAATCCCATCGTGGGGGTCCCACCCTCATGACCTCATCTAACCCTAATTACCTCCCAAAGGCCCCATCTCCAAATACCACCACATTGAAGATTAAGGCTTCAATATATGAACTTGGGTGGGGGGGACACAATTCTGTCCACAGCACTTCTTATCTCTTCATCCATAACTTCTTTTATCTTCAAAAGAAAATTATACAAGAGCTGTGAAAACCTTGGGTGGCTAGAGATGCAAACGTATGTGCCCAATTTTGCCCGAGGTAAGTGTATTTAGGCAGAAAGGTAGAAGATTCTGTGGTTGACAGACATCATAAATTAATAGTGATTGTCTGAGAAAAGTGTTTTTATATCCGGTTAAAGTTGGTTTTGCAATACAAATACTCCTATATGTCTTTTTATATGTTCTATATTAAACTAGTAAAATTATATGCACAAACGGTATTAAAAGGCATTTCCGAAATGAACATTCCTGGTAGCAGTTACAAGCACAGTTTCCAGAGCCAGATGGTTTAGGTTTGAACACCTGTTCTGCCACTTACTAGCTGACTACGGGCAAGTTAATAGACCTGTCTGTGCACCAATTTCCTTGTCTGTAAAAGAGGAATAACAATGCTATCCATCTCATATGATGGTTGTGAAGATTAAATGAGCTAATTTATATAAAGCATCAATATATATATTATATAAAGAACAATTTCTGGTAGATAGTGAGCACTATATGTTTGTTATTATTAGCAATAAATAAAAGGATTGTTCAATATGAATATAAGACCCAAAACATGCTCTCAGAGGAGTTTCGATTACAAATAAGACTGGAAATAAATATGGAGTTCAATACCAAGTCATGGAACAGTAACCCTAAACATGTAGGGAGTTTCTGAATTGGTTAAATCACGTCGTTGTGTACCAAGGCTAAAAGTTTTTGAGGATAACCAGAGCAGCCATCAAATCAAATGTAAAGTATATGAAGACATATTTGGCTCATTGCTGAATCCCCAGAACTCAACCAACATCTGTTCAATGTACAAATGAAGAAATATAAGCACCAACGGAATCATGTCTGCATGAGGAACATTCAACATAAACAGTGGCAATGAATTGGGCCAGTCAAGACTTCAGGGAAGACCACCAGCCATCTGGTCAACAATAAGAAGGGAAATGTTAGTCTGCTCATTTGTGAAGTCTTTATGTTAGCATTAAAGAGAGTAACAAACTCAAATGCTGGCTAAATATATCTAAGAATTTAATACCTAAAGGCCTTGAACTCACCTACACAGAACCTACCTAGAAGCCAGCTGTCAAAGACAATATGAGAAGTCTAGTAACAGGCAATAATTAACCACTTACTCCAACAATGTAGACAAGAGAGCTGATACAGATAGGCCTTCTGCTTGTTCAGCCATTGAAGCCACTTCTTTTAGAAACACCACATGATTCACCTTGGAATAAAGTCCTCGAAAATAAGAGAATCCCAGCTTGAAAAGATATTAGCCCAAAATTTGGACCTGTAATGGAAGCTCTATAGAAAGACAGCTTTGCTCTATTAAGAAGCAGCTCTGTCTTTCATTGTTGCAAATCACAACCTATGACTTGCAGCTATAGGTCTGGCTTGCAGAGGGTTTTGTCACAGTGTGATTTTAATGTATAAATAGCTAAAATTTCCAAATCTACAGCTGTTTGAGTATGCCATTAAAGTCTCCAATAGCCTTTTAAAGTTCTTTTTCTAGAGTAGTTAAGTGACAGAAAGTTTAGTAAGCATTTCTGTGTGGCTCTATTCTTTTGGCTACTTTAAAGTCTTCCAAATATCCATCTTTTCTACATGTTAGTATTTCCAAGTTTTCATATGTTAATATGTTTTTAGTGTGCCGAATAATGTGATAAATGGCTAAAAAAATCCCCTGTTTATTGTCTCAGGAAAGCTGCTTAATTCCTAAAGAGAGACACAAGTAGTATTAAGCAGGTGAGCCAAGGAATGAATGGGAATTGAAAAGCAGAGATAGTGGGGCTTCCCTGGTGGCACAGTGGTTAAGAATCTGCCTGCCAATGTAGGGGACACAGGTTTGAGCCCTGGTCCGGGAAGATCCCACATACCACGGAGCAACTAAGCCCGTGTGCCACAACTACTGAGCCTGTGCTCTAGAGCCTGTGAGCCACAACTACTGAGCCCATGCGCCACAGCTACTGAAGCCCGTGTGCCTAGAGCCGGTGCTCCGCAACACGAGAAGCCACTGCAATGAGAAGCCCGCGCACCGCAACGAAGAGTAGCCCCCGCTCGCTGCAACTAAAAACAGAAAGCCCACGTGCAGCAACGAGGAGCCAGTGCAGCCAAAAATAAATAAACAAATAAATTTATTAAAAAAAAAAAAGCAGAGATAGTGAAAGCTGATATTTTAAGTATATTATATATACATTATATATATTATGACTATTCCCTTAGCCAGTAAAGGATTTTCAAACAGACACAATGTGATTTGAACTCATAAGGTCTCTACTAACAGTATTTTATGTCATAAAACGTGATTTTTCATTTCTTTGACCATTTTGTCCAACAGCAGAGTGTAACACAATGTACGGCATAAACGAAAAGTGAGACTTTGATATTTACATGGAATTTGCTTGCTCACTAAAAATAAAGTAACTGATTAAGGAAATAAAATAAAAGGCAAGTTACTAATACTTACAGAATACCTACTGAATCTGAATTTCTCATAATAGAGCATAAATGCATTTTGAAGAATCTTCCCAGACGGTGCTGATGTGCAGCTTGGTTTGTGAAAAGCTAGTGCAGGCAATCCTGGGAGGTAAGTTAAGGAAGGAAAAACAGCTGAGCAGGTTTAAATACTGTTTGGGAAGAGCAAGTTGAAGAGAGATAATGAGAAAAAGAGATAAAGGGGTAATCATTGCAAACAAGTTCTCTACAGGGATAGGGTGACACAATGATAAGCACGGAAGAACCACTGGACTGAGACAGGAGAAGAAACCCACGTCTGCACTGGAGAAGAAGGCATGGAGGAAGCATGGACACACAACTCAATCCACAGACTGAGTGGCAGAAAACCAATATTTCCAGGCTTTTCTCAATGCCAAGCCATCTCCTGAGAGTGAGGAAAGATGCCATAAGGTTGGACATTCAATACAAGTGCAGAAAGCTTGAAGTAGCCGATTGCTTTGTAAATTAAGACATTATGTGTTCTTTGTTCTGGAGAGGTCAATGAAGAAACCTCTCATTAGTATTTTGTACGTGCCTTAAACTATTACAACGACCATCCATTCAAATATGAACTCTAGGATTGATGAATTGGGCTGGGCAATTAGAATAGCTGAAAAGTCATGCTGAAAGAAATGTATCAAGTTCCAAGGCAGGGCTGGTTGTGACAGCCTTTGTTAGTTGTGGGTGTCATATCATCTGTGATTACCAACCTCTATAATGAATCATTACGATTTCCACATCACAGCTTATTTTCAAAACATTCATTCTGGGGGAGGATGAAAAATTATTCTCTCTATAAACAACATATTTCTGTTTAATCAACCCAGCTCTTTCATTTGTTTTTGGAGGCTCTAGCAAAGGATGCCTTTTCTCACCTTGCCCAGATTCCAGAACCTGCCCACATTCCTAGGCTTATGTTCTCCTACCTGCATGTTCAAAGCCAGGAACAGTGCATATCTCTGGCAGTTCTTCCTTAGTCATGTCTCTCTCTGCTTTGATGGATTCCCATGATTAGATTGAGCCCACGCTGATAATCCAAGGTAACCTTCTCCCATCTCCAAATTCTTAACATAATTACATCTGCAAAGTCCTTTTTGGTACACAATCTAACATATTTACAGGTTCTGGAGGTTAAGATATGGACAAATTTGGGGGAAGGGAGCATTATGTTGTCCACCACACTTACTTATCATTTCTTTTCTTTTATGGTAAGTACTTTTAGTGTGCTTTCTAAGAAATTTTTACCTAATCTGAGTTTGGAAAGATTTTATCTTCTGTTTTCTAGAATATGTTTTATAGTTTTAGCATTTATGCTTAGATCTATATCTGTTTCAAGTTAAAACTTGTCTATTGTGTGAGGTACGGGCTGATGTTTATTTGTCCTATACATAATTAGCTGTTATAACATCATTTGTAGAAGTGATTATAATTTCCTACTTGAGTTACCTTGGCAAGTTTGTCAAAAATTAATTAACTATATTTGCCTGGGTATATTTCTGTATTCTCTACTCTGTTCTATTGATTTGTATGTCTACTTTTATGTTGATTACACTATCTTGATTACTGTAACTTTTCAGTAATTCTTGGAATCTCTGGAGCTTTCCCTGGAACTGTTGCTTAAATATAAAAATTTTCTGTGAATTAAAAATTAATGACACATCAGCTCGGTGCTTTGTGACCACCTAGAGGGGTGGGATAGGGAGGGTGGGAGGGAGGGAGATGCAAGAGGGAAGAGATATGGGAACATATGTATATGTATAACTGATTCACTTTGTTATAAAGCAGAAGCTAACACACCATTGTAAAGCAATTATACTTCAATAAAGATGTTTAATAAATAAATAAATAAATAAATAAATAAAAAAAATTAATGACAGATTTTATTAGGTAATGGTAATAATGAATTGCTGAAAATCTGGCACTTTATCTCCACTTATACAAAACCTGTTCTTTTTTCAGGATCCAGCTGAAAACATTCCCCAGCTGAGACCATATACAACAATTGCTCCTTATTAGGACATCATAGTGTTTACCATCTGTACCAACCATGACATATATTTTATATACTACCTTGTACTTTAAAACAATATATGTGATAATTCCCATTCTAAATGGAAATATCCTCAAATGGATGAAACATACATTTGTATCTCTAGCGATTTGCATTTAGCAGATGTTCAGTAAATAATAGTCAATAACATAGAAGGCTATCTGATAACAAAAAAAGAACTCTTTCTGGGAAGTAGAAGTAGTATACTAACATTTGTTGTTAATAAAAGATGCTTCCTGTACATAACAATATTCTGTAGCACTCACCAAAGCAGAATTGAACAAGAATGGAAAAAATCAGCAGAATGCTATTTAAATACTGGAGAATAACTGAATCACTTTGCTGTACACCTGAAACTAACAACATTGTAAATCAACTATACTTCAATTTAAAAAAAAAGATCTAAAAACTCACAGGCTGCTGTCAAACATTGGTCCTTGAGGAATCAGTATGGTTCATCTAAGATACCGACTGCTTTTCTTGCTATCCCATTATAATAATTATCCTCATTCCTTGTCCATTAAGTGTTCCATTATTCTTTGAATAGAGTTTTTCAAACTTCTTGAAATATACCTAACAAAACTATTTATGCTGCCAAAATTTCTCTGTCTTCACTAAAAGGATTTTAGTTCAACATTTCAAAAATGTGTAGAATGTGCCCACTCCGATCCCAGGTGTGGTGCTTTGGAAAGATAAGGCATGTGCACAGCCTGGTGAAAAGACAGACACACGTGGACAGGAGAGTCAGCGTTGCAGCAGACTTGTGTACGGAGCACAGCCCTCCTTTGCATCGGTGACAGCCCTGCAGGGGACAAAGCCGAAAGCCGGGTGACCTCAAAGACAAGTTGGATTTCCCAGCAGAAATCCAAGGAAATGAAATTACATTTGAGGTGGGACTCCTGGAACTTTCCTTTGGAATACAGTTGCAGTTTTTCATATTCTTCCCTATTCGATTTAACGTCATCTGTTTTGGATGATCTTTCAGCCTGTTGAGTGTTTTTTGAAGATTCTTAATGAATTACCTACCAAATTAGTATGAGCTCATTTGTGAAGGTGATATGGGTGATATGCACTTATGTCAATTGGACAAGCCAAGGGCACTCAGGAGGCACGCCTGTGTTAAAGTATGACCCCCAGGAACCAAGAGTTACTGACTGGGGGCTGATTAGGTACGGATGACTCTGAGAGTGTCATGAACACAAACACTGAAACAAGTTTCCGGGTGCTGGGAGTCCTAATTATCGTCTGTAGGTAGTTGGGATGGGAGGGCTGCAAATAAAGTAAGATTGCCATGTAACAAGGGGGTTGAAGACTCTGATGTCATGACCTTGCTGTATGCTGTGTCAGTTTCCTAGAGCTGCCATAACAAAACACCAACAAGAGAGTAGCTTAAAACGCCAAAATGTATTGTCTCACAGTTCTGGAGATTAGAAGTCCAAAATGAAGGTATCAGGAAGGGCATGCTCCCTCTGGCAGCTCTAGGGAAGAACCTTCTTTGCCTCTTCTAGTGTCTGGGGCTTGTTGACAGTCCTTGGCGTTCCTTAGCTTGTAGATACATCACTCCAGTCACATGGCCGTCTTCTCCCTGTGTGCCTTTATTTCATCTTCTCTGTGTTCATGCCTGTCTCTGTGTCTAAATTTCCCCTGTGTATAAGGACACCAATCATACTGGATGTGGGCCCTCCCTAATGACCTCATTTTAACTTGATAACCTCTATAAAGATTCTATTTTCAAAAAAGGTCACATTCTGATGTTCTAGGAGTTAAGACTTCAACATATCTTTCTGGGGGGAGAGACAATTCAGTCCATAACATATGCCTTACTGAAATCCAGATATACAATGCTTACGAGAGTTTATTGATCTATATAGGACGTAAGTTTCATCTGGAGTAATTAGTACTTATTTAGCGCCAACATGCCTAAGAGTGGTTATCTTTTTCAATAAGTAACAGAAATCCTGTTTAATAGTATGCTTAAGATCATATTTACAGCTCCATGTTTGATTATTATTCATATTCTATTTGTTGGTGTAGAAACATCTGACAGTTTCCAAAAATAGTGAAGATGGTGTGCCTTTTGATTCCTCATTGCCATTTCCTGATAGTTAATAATTTTTCTAAATTATATCTTCTGTACTTCATGATGCCTGGTTTTACATAGTAGTTTTAACCTTTTCTCATTCCTGAAAAAATTTCCATTTCAATCTCTCTTCATAGGGATGGTGGTTCTTCATTCCTAAACCACTGTTTGGAATTTTTATATTTTGTAAGTTTTATAAATCTCTGATCAAATAGAATAAATGGTGTTTTAGGGCTTATTTATCCTAAGACACTTCAGTCTTTTGTACACTAACGTGTATTGAAAAGTTTGAAGGGAAGGATACAACACACAATGTTTGCCATGTATATTAGCTCATGGAAACCTTTCACTATATAATATCACACAGGAAACATACTTAGGAATTACTGTCCTAAGCCATATACCTACTATAAATAATTTTTTAAACCCTATTCCTTAAAATCATCTCTATAATCAGATACTCAGTTTTCACATTGTCCTCTCCTATCTCTTTAGTGTTATGACCTTCGATGCCTAAGAAGAAATTAAAATATTACCTTGTTTTCTGTTCATCCCATCTTCTACTTAGTTAAAAATCAAAACAAAACAAAAAAAACCCACCAGTTTTTTCCATCTCTTTCTCCTGAGTAGTCGTCTAAACTTGGTGAACTTAAGAAGACACATGTGTGTACCTAGAATGACTTCCTTTGGCGAATCTCCTTTCTCTCACTTGAAAAAAATACTTCTCAGTCTATTAGGTTTGGTTGGGGCCAACCCTGCCCAGGAGTGAGTCACACTAAAGTATTCCACCTTCCTTGGATCGGGGTTGTACACATGACACAAAGCAAGACAGACAGATTTATCCCTGGAGGTTTTACAGTCAAAAGAAAAAGAAAGAAAAGAGAAAAGAAAAAAAAAAGTAAAGAAGATCCTTGGTTTGCCTGAAAACAGCAAGCTGTGAAAATAATGTAGATATTTCATGTTCAGCAATCAATACGTGCATATCCTTTCCTCCTTGGGAAGTTTGAGTTAATTTTCTAAGTCGGGCAACGGAGAAAGTCGTAACACATGTGTTTCAGGTATTAGCAAGGCATCAGTGATTCCTACAGTTCATACTTACCCAAACAGTACTCAATATCATTGAATATTTCTCCATTTGGAAGAGGTCCTAAATTCACACAGAAATAACAATAACTAGCTTTTCTGTTTAGTTCAATTTCTGTTTCTTTTAGGAACTGCATTTGCAAGTACAACTAGGCTTTTTCTTCAGAAAGAAAGTCACCGAAGAGCAGAGACGACATGTGGCCTCATTTGCATCTTCCATAAATCTTAGCAGTGTTCAGTAACTATTTGTTACACTAAATTATTTCTTTGATATCTTAGTAGATAATTATAATCAATAGACTCTACGATACATTAACTGCTCCATCTCCAGTTAAAATGTATCCACCATATCTCAAACACCATACCCATCTTAAGATATTTTACATAAATTGTGCTCACAATTGAATATCATGTTGAGGGATTTCCTGTGCCTTTGTTGCTGGCAGCCTGTTTTCCCTTAGTTTGAAATATTAGTCTCTAAAGACTAGTTTCCCTTGAGTAGGTTATCCAGTTTAACAACCTACTGCACTTCCTATTCCACAAGGAAAGCTTTTTACTCAATTCCTCCAGGGAAACAAATGCAGTCTCTACCCTTCCTCATTTGTTTGGCGAACTCATGTTATTTCCAGTTGCCTCTGCTGCTGCTGTTATTGTTATAATGTCCAAATTTTGGAGTTAAGTTGTCTGAGTAACAATCAGAACATCCCAAGAAAGCTTTTTTTTTTTTTTTTTTTCTTAAAATACTGGGAACAGTATTCCTACAGGAGCTTTAGGAGCAAGAGGCCCTTTTGATCCCTCTTTATTTCCACTCTATGGGGTTATTAAGATCTTCCTACCCCACCCCTGCCCAGGGTTTCACTTAACATAAGCTTCAGCAAACATTGTTCGAGCACCTGCTTTCCACCAGTGTATCTGCCTTTGACATTGTGGAAACAGCTGAAAAACACACCTTGTTTTCCTCTCACCAAATGTTTTTTCTTCCCTGAACATCAACCCCTGTGGTCTGACTGACTATCTCATGACGCTTCTGCTATTTTCTTTTTTGGCCTGGATTTCTTACAACTTTCTGTGTTGGTTAAGATTAGATTTGGCTGCTAGAACAGAGAATTATAATGGTAGCTTAAACATAATTGAATTTTTTCTCACTCATCCAGTAGTCTGGGTAAAAGTTGTCCAGGGCTTGTAGGGCGGCTCCTGGGGTCTGGTACATGGGCACCTTCCTCGACCTGGTTGTTTGGCCATCCCAAGAGGGTGGCTTCATCCTCGGGGTCTAAGAGGACTCACTCACACCTGCGATCCTGCCGGTAAGAAGGGAAAAGGGGGATGGAGGGCAGGCCTCATACCCTCCACTCAAATCCCGCCTGGCCAGAACATGGCTACACTTCTTTGCAATAAGAATATAGAAAATATCATTCTTATTCTTGGCTGCTAAGAACCAGACGTTGTACAATTATAGGAAAAATGAGAAAAGTTATTGGGACAATTAGTAACTCAGCAGAGTTTATCTACTCTCATCTTCTCAACACAATTCACCAGGTGCTTGGCTATTAACAAGACCCTGATTGAAATTATAAGGTATTTCACCTGTAACAGAAGTTTACCCTTGGTTACAGGATAGGTCATTAGTTGTTAAGAACCGTACATTAAAATAAGGTTTTGCAGTTAAATTTCCTTTAATCACTAGCCAATAGCTTCTATTGAAGCTGAACTCTGCTACGCATCTTAACCAACTACCCAACCACTCCCAGGAGGTGCAGACTCTATATATTTTTCTCATTAACTGAGCAGACCATCACATGGTGAGTAATCCCAGTCTTTGGAATCCAGAGATAACAGACACTCGAAAATTCCATATAAGTTTTATCTTCCTTGCTTCTACAAATCGTTATATATACCTCTATGGGAAAATAGAAGAAACACACTTGTGTGATAACAACATAATTGTAGCACAATTGGCTCTGCTCATTTCAATCCTGTCTTTATTATGAATGCCTTCTCATTACTTTTCGTTTAACACCTGATAAGAATAACGGAAAAGAAATTAGTGCGGGATACAGTTGAGATTTTTTTTCATGTACTCATACAAAGGTGATATCACAGAGAGACCACTTTTTCAAAAGATCTTAGCATTGACTTTGGGGAGAGAAAGTGAAATAATTATCAGCAGCTGAGAAAAAAGAAAGCTAGGAATTGTTCAATGTTCAGAGGCTATCCCAAATAGCAATGAAAAATCAGGATGTAAAAATGAGTTTTGCATAGTAAGTGTGTTTTATGGTATGAAAGCACTGCTTTGAAATGAAGGTACAAGGTACATCAACTCTAAGTGCCCTGTTCATTACACGCAAGGCTTCCGCAGTCGGGTGGCATTAAGTCTACAGTTTTGTATTGCAAGTCAGGCCACAGGATACATGTTATTTTACAAGGAAATATTGCAGGTGGTCGGAGGTGCCTGCAAACATACACTCGAGATAGAATAATGATGCCTGGCACATTTATTCTACGCACAGAATTTAGAGACAGGAAGGAGAATCCTTGCTCATCTTGAAGAATCAGCCCACTGGTCCTCAAGTAAGGTTGATGCACTGGTTCAATACAGTCACATATGGGGAGGAGGGAGATGTGCACCAAACAATTAATTCAAAACCTTGAGGAACACAAGCATCCCGTGAATGGCCCATCCACAAGAAGCCCATTTCTCACCACAGAAACCAGGAAGAGCTGTCAGAATTTTCATAGTTCGGGCCTCTGTCATTGCTCAAGGGGAAGCCATGGATGCCTTCATGTCCTCTGCTTCTAGACATCTTTTCCAAAAGTGAAGGCACTTCTTTTTTTTTTCTGTCTTTTTTTTTTCTTGGCTCCGTTGGGTCTTTGTTGCTGTGCGTGGGCTTTCTCTAGTTGCGGCGAGCGGGGGCTACTCTTCTTTGCGATGCGCGGGCTTCTCATTGCGGTGGCTTCTCTTGTTGCGGAGCACGGGTTCTAGGCGCAGGGGCTTCAGTAGTTGTGGCTCACGAGCTTAGTTGCTCTGCAGCATGTGGGATCTTCCCAGACCAGGGCTTGAACCCTTGTCCCCTACATTGGCAGGCGGGTTCTTAACCACCGCACCACCAGGGAAATCCTGAAGGCACTTTTTAAGGGTCATGTTTAAAGTTCTTTTTTAGTATCGAGAATAAAATCAAACACAGCAGACCTAACTGAAAACTCTGTGCAACACGTTAGAACTTACTACACAGGGTTAGCTTCTACATCCCATAACTCCAGCGAAAGGTGAGGAAAAACAGCATGGTGCCCTGGAAGGCAAGAATGGGTCAGAAGATTGGTGCAGGGGGACTCTGGGGAGCCTGGAGCTGAGCTTGCTACACAGGCATCATTTTCACTATCTGGGTGAAAAGATGTTGAGGAATTGAAAGTACTTTGTGATTCTAATGGAGAAGCCATTTCAAAGAGAATGTGCAGATGTTCAATTGCAGCCCAAATGGATAATGGATCATAATAGCTTGTCCATCAAAGAAAGGTTAGGTCACGGCTATGCACGGCCCACATCTTGATGGCAGTGAAACGGCAAGGAGATGGCTGCTCGCATGATCTACTTATAAATACATTTTCTGCCTCAAAAAGATCTGCTCTCCCTCCCACCCCTGCTTTTCTGGCTGTCTGTGAATAACTGTGGCTCACAGACTCCTTGTGTTTATCTTCTCATTTATTAATCCTTAAGCCTTACATGTTTCGGTACATGTTTTCTGCTTGGGCAGTTGATATTTTCAAATGTCTACCACAGTGACAGTTGGAGCCAGTGGTCTTATATCTAAAGGGTCCACAGTGATACGCTCTAGATGCAAA
The DNA here is from genome assembly GCF_028564815.1 of Eubalaena glacialis. NCBI lineage: Eukaryota > Metazoa > Chordata > Mammalia > Artiodactyla > Balaenidae > Eubalaena > Eubalaena glacialis. Next base: position 7,456,329 of record NC_083730.1, read on the forward strand.
TGAGAGATGGTTCCTGGTCCCCCAAGGAGGAAAGATGTGTCTTCCAGGGCCCATTATCCCAGACTCCTCTCTTTACTATCTTTATGATAACTAAACCTATAGGTGCAAGATTTGAACATACAGTATTATAGACATACTGTATCTTGATTCCAACAGGACACTTTTTTTAAAAGACAAGATGTCTTTGGAGATGTATTGATAAATACAGACTAGAAAACAATGTGATTACATATACACATAGTTGGGTAGACATCCTATCATAAAAAATCTTGGTCAATGGGCTGATGCAGAAATTTTTTAAATGGGAGAAGTGTTTCTAAAATATTTCAAAGTTCCACCCTTGGCTTTTCCTATTTAACATAGAGATATAAAAGGATATTTATTTCTAAAATTTCAGTGTAACATAGATTTCAGAGCAGTCGTTAATTGGTCAGATGATGTAATTCTCATTGAATATTATTCTTTTAATTTAGAATAACAGCTTGAAATTTGTAACATTAAGCTCCTGAAATAGAGGGAGAGACAAAGTTGACATCAGTCCATATGGAAAGGGCCAACACAAGTCAACAGAGGAGTATGATACCCAAATAGCAAATGTGAAATAAGGCTAGGTTCGGGGAAACGAAGCACTGAAATCAAGAAAGATGATTCAGTAGAGATTACAAAAGGGAATGATAAACTTTGAGAGATCACAAGTATGTCCATTACCCTGTTTTTGGCAAGGATTTCATGGGCATATACACATATATGTCAAAACTTAAACGGTATACTTTAACTATCTACGGTTTAATGTGTGTCCATTTTACCTCAATAGAGTTATTCCTTAAAAACAAACAAAAATTTTTTTTTAAAGAAAGATGATTCAGGGGCTTCCCTGGTGGCGCAGTGGTTGGGAATCTGCCTGCCAACGCGGGGGACACGGGTTCGAGTCGTGGTCTGGGAAGATCCCACATGCCGTGGAGCAACTGGGCCCGTGAGCCACAACTACTGAGCCTGCGCGTCTGGAGCCTGTGCTCCGCAACAGGAGAGGCCGCGACAATGAGAGGCCCGCGCACTGCGATGAAGAGTGGCCCCCGCTTGCCGCAACTAGAGAAAGCCCTCGCACAGAAACGAAGACCCAACACAACCAAAAATAGATAAATAAATAAATAAATAAAAAGTAATAAATGAATATGCAGTTTATTAAAAAAAAAAAGAAAGATGATTCATTCACTCAAATTCAACGAACATTTTAGGTACCCGTGTACTTTGAACGTGACTGGGAGTCAAAGCGTGAACAGGGCCGAGACATCAGAGAACTTTCAGTGTGACGTGTGTGACGGTGGAGACAGATCCGTAAACACAAACGTCGGAGAGTGTGATGCTCAGAGCTGCCGCCAGGCTCATGTTAGCTCTGCCTCGTGACAGACACACTGACTAATACACGTTTTGAACGCCACCTGGGCCTGGTGATAAGGTTCTATAACACCACTGTGCCTAAAGATAGGCTGAGTTTCTAAGAAAGCAGGAGCCAGGAAGCGACACTGAAAACTAAGGGGGAGCTGTGAACGCAGGCCGAGAGATGTTACGAGTGATGGATTAGCCGCAGGTGGATGTGACGGGTCCACGGAAGGGCCCTGATGGAACGCAGGCCTGGAGGCGGAGGGAGTGAGCCCAGGCATGGATTCCGGTACCATAGTTACAATAAGAGTGAGTACAATCTCCAAGGAAGAGAATGCAGAAGGGAAAGAGCAGACGTCCCCATTAGATGAAAATATGATTTGTATTCTAAGAAAAGCAGTAAGAAATTAGGAATCACTGAAGATCAATAATGTAGCATATAGTGGGAAGCAGCTGCAGAGCACAGGGAGAGCAGCTCGGTGCTTTGTGACCACCTAGAGGGGTGGGAGAGGGAGGGTGGGAGATGGAGGGTGGGAGGGAGGGAGACACAAGAGGGAGGAGATATGGGAACATATGTATATGTATAACTGGTTCACTTTGTTATAAAGCAGAAACTAACACACCATTGTAAAGCAATTATACTCCAATAAAGATGTTAAAAAAAAAATAATAATGTAGCATAAGTTCCTTTTGTAGAAAGTAGAGGATAAAAAGCTCCGATAGCACAGTCCTACCTACAAGCCACTTCTGTATACTGGAGCAGATCTCTGAAGGATGACGTAACATCAACAGAACATAAAGCAAAAAGGGGCTTTAATTTTATTTGTCCCACAGTAGTCACTGCTCACAGGACCCCAAATATTCCACTGAAAAATTTAAAACTTCAGTTTGCTATTGACATGTCTCCAAATCACAAATTAGCTGAATTTATTCCTTCCAAGGGCTCCTGGAGCTTCATGAAGGCAACCTCAACATGTGAGTTTTCTCACTCTGGTTTTCCCAACCTTCTTTTTTCCCAGTAACCTCCTTGGTAACCATGGCAATGTCTGAAGGGTGGTGAGGTGGGAGGGGGGATGAATAAACATCTTCTACAGGATTTAGCTCAGAGGTGGCCAGAATTATAAATTATGATTCTCATGGACATGCACAACAGTCATCTGATTGGAGCTTCACGCTTGGAAAATGAAAGGTTCGCTTCTGCTACGCCCCCCGTGCTGTCCCAAGGCCCCCACTGATGTCCTATGTTTGGGCTCCCACAGCAGCCTCTGTCACCTAATTTAATGCCGAAACCTGAGAAGACCCACGTCTCCCTTACACAGACAGAGCATCAGCAAGAATGGGAAGTGCAGCGCTGGCAGGAGGTCACAGCCAGGAACCTTTACTGTTATTACTGAAGACAGTGATAAGAGGCTCCGCCGTGAACGTCACCCTTGACAGAGATCATTGTGAACAACTAGAATTCCATCTTACGGCTCCTCTTTAAAAAAAGATGCATATACTTGGGAAATGGCCCTTCGGAAATCCAGCCCTATCTTGATTCAATGCTTCTGTATTGTGTGACTGCCTCTGATTGTTGTGTGGTATAGTGGCAGAAGCTGAAAATTGCCTTACATCAAACTTAGTGAGGCCAGTTGCGATTTTTAAGTTGAAACAGGAAGCAACGCTTCCCAAGAACAATCCCTTATGCCAAACCAACTGTTAGCGCAGGGATGACCACCCTCACCGCAGTTGCCGGCTGCTTAGTCACAGCTGCCCTGCCCTCCGAGGCTGCTGGGAGCCTCGCCTGGAGGGGCCGTGCTGCCCTTGACCTCGCACGTCTGGCTGCGGTGGCTCACGTCTTATTAAGGTTCACGTACACTGAGGTGCATGCTGCCCAGGTGCTGGGTTTTTGCTGGTGGTACGTCACATGAGACCCAGTCACACGTGCGTGACAGCCCTCAGGTTGAAAACGCAGGCTGTGCTATTTGCAGAGGGTTTATTGTAAATAGATTTCGCCTTCTCTAAAGGCACTGCTCTGGCATTAGGTAAAGTCAGAATGTCCTTTGATCCAGGGGCACAGAACTGTGAGGCCACAGAGACACGCAAAAACTTTCATCCAGAACAATCCCCAGTTCTCACTTTATGAAAGGGATCGCCTGTGTATAGCTTTTGACAGTTATTATTGAATTCATGGTAGTTAAGCCTAAAGTTCTAGATCTTCCTTCTGGTAGTTTTCCTACCCACCTCTCCACTGGACAGTTTTACAGCCCATATCACTGCTGGGGAGCTGAGAAGTGTAAAATTATAAAACATTAGGCAGAGAAGCTGGTTCAACATTCTCACTCCATTTAAAGGTGAAGAAGCGGAGTAAATACGTCACTGTTTTTGTTTATATCTTTTTCCAGCCCATTGATTTTTTTTTTCAAAACCTCACTGTCTTTTTCTGGATCCCTGTTTGCCTGGAACATTCAATCTTTCTGTACGATTTCAAAAAATAAGTCAGCTTCCTTCTCATAGATATTCTTCTGATGATGTTCCTTCTGTATCTACTCTGTAATCTGAGAAAGGCATAAAGGAAATGCTAACTCTCCTCTCTCTCATACATCACATCATTTTAAATTGGAGAAGGAACGCAACGGGGGATATCACAGTTTGAAATTTATGTCATTTTCCACTTTATTTTACCTGCCAGGAAGAACTAGAAAGACCAGCATTCAGGGGCAGATTTTAGAAGCATCAAGTCCTCCAGATCACTATTTGAAATTTAGGATTTTTGAAATCTCTAATTTACATATACGTTTAGAACTAAGCAATGAACTAGTGAAGGCATGACCGGCTGGAAGAGGACTTCTTGGATGAAAGTGTTATAAATGCTCTAGGAATTGCTCCATGAGCTTGGACAGGGTCTGAATGAAAAACCTAGGAGTCAGAAGCCAGGGTAGATTCGGCAGATTCAGCCATGCCCTGGATCTAATCCCAGAGCAGTCAGACTAATACGGGGAAGTCCTTTAACAATGTGAAGCACACTGTTCATTGTTAAATAAATAGAATGGTGCCTGGTAGTTGAAAATGGTATCTGGAAGACTCACAGTCATCGATGTAGCCGAGGCCTTTGGCACCTGACTAGGCTAGGCTCCAGGCGGGGTCAGAAACACTCCTCTCCCTGGTTCAGCTGAACAGCAAGGGACAAGGGCGTCGTTCACCTGGGGATTGTGTTGAAAGCATCTGTCACTTTAAATTCATGGTGCTGTTTTAAGGTTTCTCTGTCATTCAAATCTGTGCTTCTTGAATACTCATCCAGGGAGAGGCTCTCCCTGGCACATGGCGTAGAGGAGTGCTATACTGAAGGTGTTCTTTCTATTACATAAAATTCCCTCCATGGGTGGAGCTCTGGGAGTGTGACTGGTGACTTTAGCAGTGGCCTTGATCTTGTTTGTCCTCTGTCTTCATAAACAGAACACCGCATCGCAAGTAATGTAGGGACAGAGGCTCTTCTTAGCTCTGGTTCCAACGAGATCATTATTTTCATCCTATTTCCTTTTCAGAGCAACAGAGACAACAAAGCCTTGACTTCTGGGCATTTTTCAAGAGCAATTAATTGAACAGTGAAGCTTGAATGCATTCCAACTTAGGGATAAAAAACAATATTTGTTAAAGTTCCATCAATGAATGTATTCACTGTCTCAGATAGATATCTAGTAGACGGGTCACTGCAGACATGAAGACATGTAAATGAATGCTTCCTGCATGCCAGGCCCCATGCCAAGGGTTTTACTGACACAATTTTATTTAATTCTTAAAATATATCTTGAGATAAGCAAAGCTATAAATGAACAACTAATTGCCCCCAAGTCACAAACCTAGTAAAAGGTAGATTTAAAAATTCTAACTCAAATTTGTCTCACTTGAAACCTTATCTTTTCATTATACCACTACTTCAAAATACGTATTTTTAAAAATTCTGAAAACTAGTTACTAAACTTGCAAGAGATTTCACATTTTCTTACAGACACTATCATATATTTGAAAAAGTATACAGAAAACGCTTAATAGAAGTAATAGAAGATAATTACGAGAAAATATTTAGGGAAAAAAGGACTAGAATACCAAAAGATGCTGAAGTCATTGCCATCAACACTAAAAACTGTATATATGCAGCCACATACAAAAATTATCAGAGCATTCCATTTTTCTACCAGTTTTGGTTTTGGGTTGTTTTTGCTTTTAATAACTGAATCCTTAGGAACAAACTACTAGGTATAAAATAAATAAGATACAAGGATATAATGTACAGCACAGGGACAATACCAACCTTTACAATAACCTTCAAATGCAGTATAATTTATAAAAATATTGAATCACTATGTAGCACACCTGAAACTAATATAACATTATAAATCAACTGTACTTCAATAAAAAATAAAAATAAAAAATAACTGACTTCTTGCTCATGAAATGTTACAGAGAGTTCTCATTAAATTTCTAGACAAACTTTCTAGAAATAAATAAATCTATCCAACTGCACTGGGATCTCAGAAAACAGATTCCTATGCAGTTCTAGGCTGTTAGACTCTGTACTAAATCTGAGAATTTGGAACAGTTATCAGCACAGATTTTCCGTAGTTGTGATGCCTGGGGAGTCTGACAAGAGAGCTACAGAGGCCCCACACACTTGCTCTCAATAGATCAGGGTCTGTCGGAAAGACAAGACACCTTCACAGGAGAGTTCCAGAAAGGGAGTGTTTATATAGTAGGGGGATCCAGCAAGCAAGAATGGGGCGTCTGTTACCAGGAAGAGGCAAGGCCATGAGGGAGGGAGCCCTTATGTTCTTTACTTAAGGAAAACTCTCATATGAAATGGACTTGTTCATCCCTTTTTGATCAGTCTATACAGTCAAGTTGGAAACTATTCTGAAGGGAAATGAACATAATTGGTATTTTGTAGTAATTTTGATGGAAGCACCACCGTGGAAACTTCTTTCTACGCTGACCTATGGGGAAGGTTACCTACTGAAAGTCACGTACATGTATACATTTGCCTAGGAATTACACAAGTTGAATATCTTGTTGGTCATTACACAATCTTAAATTTTGGTTTGATTCTGTTGTCTTCCTATAGTCATGAAGGAGCAACATGGATACATAATACTTACTGGGCAACAGACATACATTAAAATACTGTGTCACTGGGCTCTTGAGGGAGAGCTGTGGCCAGGAGCCCAGGTGCTGCCCCTCCTGTTCCTGGCATGGAGGAGTCCTCTGACCTTGCTCTCCTGCTCCCAGCTCTGCCGACGCCACCCACTAGCCAAGAAGGACCAGAAGCCAGAGGACAATAGCATCCCTTGATGCAGCCAATGAAGGTCAGACTCTGACAGGACACCGCAAGGAGCAACTGGAAAATATCCAGAACAACCCCCAGCAAGAGCAGGTGACAGTCGGAGACTCTCCCCTAGAACAGGTTTGGGAAAGGTATAAGGAGAACAACAAAAACACGGCCAAGGATGACCAAGATGTGAACACAGGAACATGGCCAGGTGACACTTCCCCTAACTTGACGTTAACATCGTGCTCTGTGTTCTGCATAGACATGATCATCCCAATATTACAGATGAGAACACCGAGGCACAGGAAATGTTAAGTCAATTGCCGAAATTCATTCAGCTGGCAAGTGGCAGAATTGGGATTTGAAATAAGGTCTCCTGATTTCAAATCATATGCTTTTCCAGTAGGAAGCCCTCACCCCTGGCAATATGCGCAGAGCTGTTTGATTTCCCACTGGCCCAACCCAAGATGTAGCCCTAGTAAGGAAGACTAGATTTTCATCAAGTCTATTTGCATCTATATTAGAAACAGCTGAAGGTCCTTGAGACTTGGGTATCCAAGAAATTCCTTAAATAACGTGAAGAACAGGACTAGTCATTGAGAGTTTGTTTTTCCCTTTCCTTTTAGTCTATTGAAGACACACATACAGGAAGAAAATCTGCCCCCCAGGCATTTTTTTCTCTTTGCCAGAGGCATTTCCGCCACTTGAGAGAAGAGACTGTCATTCATATAATACTACAGTGGTTAATATTTATGCTCAGTTGTCTGTTACTATCTGCCCCAAGACAATCTGAGCTAATTTTTAGAGTATAACTAGCAATGTGCTTTGTAAAACTCAGATAAAAAAATACATGTCACCAAGTTTTGGGTTTGGCCTCAATAAACTCCTCTTCCATTAACCTCCTTCAATCGTCCAACAATTCCCAAGAGGAAAGATAATTTCCCATATGTTCCTTATCTTAAGGAAAACACTCATATGAAATGGACTTGTTCATCACTTGTGATGAGTCCATATAATCTTTTTTTTATTTTTTACTGAAATATATTTGACATATAAAATTGTGTAAATTTAACATGTACAATATGTAATTTGACATATTTATATATGTAATGTGATTGCCATTGTAGTGATAATTAGCACCTCTGTCACAATACATAATCATCATTTGTGTTTGGTGGCTGGAATAATTAACTTCTAGTCTCTTAGAAAGTTTGATGATTATAATGCAATATTGTTGTCTATATTCACTATTCTATGCATTAGGTCTCCAAGGCTTAAATACCACCCTTTGAAAATTTATACCCTTAAACATCTATTCTTTTCCTCCCACTGGCCATCTCCTGGTAACTGCCATTTTACTCTTTTTGGGTTTTTTTTTTTTTTTTTTTTGAGTTTGGCTGTTTTAGATTCCACATATAAGTGATATCATACAGTATTTGTCTTTCTCTGTCTGACTTATCTCACTTAGCATAATGTGCTGAAGGCCAATGTTGCCACAGTGAATAATGTTCCAGTGTGTATGTATATGTGTATGTATATATGAATAAAATTCCAGTGAGATATATGTATCTCACATCTTTTTTATCCATTCATCTACTGATTGGCACTTAGGTTATTTCCATATCTTGGCCATTGTGAATAGTGCTGCTATGAACATTCAGGTGCATATATCTCCTCAGTACCCTGTTTCCATTTCCTTTGGGTATATACCCAGGAGTGGAATTGATGGATCATGTGATACATCTGTTTTTTATTTTTTGAGGATCCTCCGTACAGTTCATATAATATTAATTAGGAAACTATCCTGAAGGAAAATGAATATAATTGATATTTTGTAGTAATTGTGATGGAAGTATCACTGTGGAAGCTTCTTTCTACTCTAACTTATGAAGAGGGCTGCCAACTGAAATTCCAGTGCATACATGTCATTTGCCTAGGAATTACACACATTAAATATGTTATTTGTCATTACTCAGTCTTAAATTTGAGTTTGCTTTATGTCTTTCTGTAGAAATGAAGGAGCAACATGGATACATAATACTTAATAGGTAACAGACATATATTAAACTATTAACTATGCAATGGTCATCATCTAAGCACTGTTGAGAGGAGTGGACAAAAAGGTGCAAGGGATAAAATGAAACACACATGAATGAAGACACACACACACAGACACACACACACACACACACAGACACACACACACAGATACACACACACACAATCATCTTTGGACCAAAAGTTGTCACCATCTTTGATGGGTGGAACTCTCCTACAAGTTAATAGATAAGACAAATATGCAAAGAAATCACCAGTTTGTAGAACAACACATGCATTGTTGTTTTTTTTTTAAGACAAGCTGCAATTATTTATTTATTTATCTTTCTTCTTCAGCAAACATCTAAGAGGGAAGGAGAAACCAAAGAATAAGTAGTCAGTCAAATAATAAGGTTTGAACTTAGTCTGATAAGAGCCAGGCTATGTATGGAGGTCAGATTCTTCTTGCTTGATGCAAATGGTAGCCAGGATACTTGCAAAGTACAGTGAAACTGGTGAGGCAAGACTCCTAGTGTCTCTGAAGATTCAGTTGCCACCCATGACCTGGGAGCATCATAAGTTCAAAGGAGCCTTGTCAGCCCCATGTTCCACTTATTCTGATTTTCAATTTTGTGGTCTCCACTTTTATGGGTAAGTTAAAAGGCAGATAACCATTCAGTAATAATGAAGTACAACATGGCTGAGGGCTGAGATCATATATTTCCATTGGAGTTTATCTTCGTCCAAATTTCTTTCTTTTTTCTTTTTTAACATCTTTATGGGAGTATAATTGCTTTACAATGGTGTGTTAGTTTCTGCTGCATAACAAAGTGAATCAGCTATACATATACATATATCCCCATATCCCCTCCCTCTTGCGTCTCCCTCTCACCCTCCCTATCCCACCCCTCTAGGTGGCCACAAAGCACCGAGCTGATCTCCCTGTGCTATTCGGCTGCTTCCCACTAGCTATCTATTTTACATTTGGTAGTGTATATATGTCCAAGCCACTCTCTCACTTTGTCACAGCTTACCCTTCCCCCTCCCCTTGTCCTCAAGTCCATTCTCTACATCTGTGTCTTTATTCCTGTCCTGTCCCTAGATTCTTCAGAACCATTTTTTTTTAGTTTCTATATGTGTGTGTTAGCATACGGTATTTGTTTTTCTCTTTCTGAGTTACTTCACTCTGTATGACAGCCTCTAGGTCCATCCACCTCATTATAAATAACTCAATTTCATTTCTTTTTATGGCTGAGTAATATTCCATTGTATATATGTGCCACATCTTCTTTATCCATTCATCTCAATGGACACTTAGGGGTTGCTTCCATGTCCTGGCTATTGTAAATAGAGCTGCAATGAATATTGTGGTACATGACTCTTTTTGAATTATGGTTTTCTCAGGGTATATGCCCAGTAGTGGGATTACTGGGTGATATGGTAGTTCTATTTTTAGTTTTTTGAGGAATCTCCATACCATTCTCCATAGTGGCTGTATCAATTTACATTCCCACCAACAGTGCAAGAGAGTTCCCTTTTCTCCACACCCTCTCTAGCATTTATTGTTTGTAGATTTTTTGATGATGCCCATTCTGACCAGTGTGAGGTGATACCTCATTGTAGTTTTGATTTGCATTTCTCTAATAATCAGTGATGTTGAGCATCTTTTCATGTGTTTGTTGGCAATTTGTATATCTTCTTTGGAGAAATGTCTACTTGGGTCTTCTGTCCATTTTTGGATTGGGTTGTTTGTTTTTTTGATATTGAGCTGCATGGGCTGCTTGTATATTTTGGAGATTAATCCTTTGTCAGTTGCTTCATTTGCAAATATTTTCTCCCATTCTGAGGGTTGTCTTTACGTCTTGTTTATGGTTCCCTTTGCTGTGCAAAAGCTTTTAAGTTTCATTAGGTCCCATTTGTTTATTTTTGTTTTTATTTCCATTACTCTAGGAGGTGGGTCAAAAAGGATCTTGCTGTGATTTATGTCATAGAGTGTTCTGCCTATGTTTTCCTCTAAGAGTTTTAGAGTATCTGCCCTTAAATTTAGGTCTTTAATCCATTTTGAGTTTATTTTTGTGTATGGTGTTAGGGAGTGTTCTAATTTCATTCTTTTACATGTAGCTGTCCAGTTTTCCCAGCACCACTTATTGAAGAGGCTGTCTTTTCTCCACTGTATATTCTTGCCTCCTTTATCAAAGATAAGGTGACCATATGTGTGCGGGTTTATCTCTGGGCTTTCTATCCTGTTTCATTTATCTATATTTCTGTTTTTGTGCCAGTACCAGACTCTTGATTACTGTTGCTTTGTAGTATAGTCTGAAGTCAGGGAGCCTGATTCCTCCAGCTCCGTTTTTCTTTCTCAAGATTTCTTTTGCTATTTGGGATCTTTTGTGTTTCCATACAAATTGTAAAATTTTTCCTCTACTTCTATGAAAAATGCCATTGGTAATTTGATAGCAATTGTGCTGAATCTGTAGATTGCTTTGGGTAGTATAGTCATTTTCACAATAATGATTCTTCCAATCCAAGAACATGGTATATCTCTCCATCTGTTTGTATCATCTTTAATTTCTTTCACCAGCATCTTATAGTTTTCTGCATACAGGTCTTTTGTCTCCTTAGGTAGGTTAATTCCTAGGTATTTTATGCTTTTTGTTGCCATGGTAAATGGGAGTGTTTCCTTAATTTCTCTTTCAGATTTTTCGTCATTAGTGTATAGGAATGCAAGACATTTCTGTGCATTAATTTTATATCCTGCTACTTTACCAAATTCATTGAATAGCTCTAGTAGTTTTCTGGAAGCATCTTTAGGATTCTCTATACACAGTATCATGTCATCTGCAAACAGGGACAGTTTTACTTCTTCTTTTCCAATTTGGATTCCTTTTATTTCTTTTTCTTCTCTGATTGCTGTGGCTAAAACTTCCAAAACTATGTTGAATAATAGTGGTGAGAGTGGGCAACCTTGTCTTGCTCCTGATCTTAGTGGAAATGGTTTCAGTTTTTCACCATTGAGAGCAATGTTGGCTGTGGGTTTGTCATATATGGCCTTTATTATGTTGAGGTAGGTTCCCTCTATGTCCACTTTCTGGAGAGTTTTTATCATAAATGGGTGTTGAATTTTGTGAAAAGCTTTTTCTGCATCTATTGAGATGATCATATAGTTTTTCTCCTTCAGTTTGTTAATATGGTGTATCACATTGATTGATTTGCGTGTATTGAAGAATCCTTGCATTACTGGGATAAACCCCACTTGATCATGGTGTATGATCCTTTTCATGTGCTGTTGGATTCTGTTTGCTAGTATTTTGCTGAGGATCTTTGCATCTATTCTCATCAGTGATATTGGTCTGTAGTTTTCCTTTTTTGTGACATCTTTGTCTGGTTTTGCTATCAGGGTGATGGTGGTCTCGTAGAATGAATTTGGGAGTGTTCCTCCCTCTGCTATATTTCGGAAGAGTTTGAGAAGGTTAGGTGATAGCTCTTCTCTAAATGTTTGATAGAATTTTCCTGTGAAGCCATCTGGTCCTGGGCTTTTCTTTGTTGGAAGATTTTTAGTCACAGTTTCAATTTCAGTGCTTGTGATTGGTCTGTTTATATTTTCTATTTCTTTCTGGTTCAGTCTCGGAAGGTTGTGCTTTTCTAAGAATTTGTCCATTTCTTCCAGGTTGTCCATTTTATTGGCATATAGTTGCTTGAAGTAATCTCTCATGATCCTTTGTATTTCTGCTGTGTCAGCTGTTACTTCTCCTTTTTCATTTCTAATTCTATTGATTTGAGTTTTCTCCCTTATTTTCTTGATGAGTCTAGCTAATGGTTTATCAGTTTTGTTTATCTTCTCAAAGAACCAGCTTTTAGTTTTATTAATCTTTGCTATCATTTCCTTCATTTCTTTTTCATTTATTTCTGACCTGAGCTTTATGATTTCTTTCCTTCTGCTAACTTTGGGGGTTTTTGTTCTTCTTTCTCTAATTGCTTTAGGTGTAAGGTTAGGTTGTTTATTTGAGATGTTTCTTGTTTCTTGAGGTAGGATTGTATTGCTATAAACTTCCCTCTTAAAACTGCTTTTGTTGCATCCCATAGGTTTTGGGTTGTCGTGTTTTCATTGTCATTTGTTTCTAGGTATTTTTTTATTTCCTCTTTGATTTCTTCAGTGATCTCTTGGTTATTTAGTAGTGTCTTGTTTAGCTCCCATGTGTTTGTATTCTTTACAGACTTTTTCCTGTAATTGATATCTAGTCTCATAGCATTCTGGTTGGAAAAGATACTTGATATGATTTCAATTTTCTTAAATTTACCAAGGCTTAATTTGTGACCCAAGATATGATCTATCCTGGAGAATGTTCCATGAGCACTTGAGAAGAAAGTGTATTCTGTTGTTTTTGGATGCAATGTCTTATAAATATCAATTAAGTCCATCTTGTTTAATGTATCATTTAAGGCTTGTGTTTCCTTATTTATTTTCATTTTGGATGATCTGTCTGTTGGTGAAAGTGGGGTGTTAAAGTCCCCTACTATGATTGTGTTACTGTCGCTTTCCCCTTTTATGGCTGTTAGCATTTGCCTTATGTATTGAGGTGCTCCTATGTTGGGTGCATAAATATTTACAATTGTTATACCTTCCTCTTGGATCGATCCCTTGATCATTATATAGTGTCTTTCTTTGTCTCTTGTAATAGTCTTTATTTTAAAGTCTATTTTGTCTGATATGAGAATTGCTACTCCAGCTTTCTTTTGATTTCCATTTGCATGGAATATCTTTTTCCATCCCCTCACTTTCAGTTTGTATGTGTCCCAGGGTCTGAAGTGGTCTCTTGTAGACAGCATATGTACAGGTCTTGTTTTGGTATCCATTCAGCCAGTCTATATCGTTTGGTTGGACCATTAATCCATTACATTTAAGGTAGTTATTGATATGTATGTTCCTCTTATCATTTCCTTAATTGTTTTGGGTTTGTTATTGTAGGTCTTTTCCTTCTCTTGTGTTTCCTGCCTAGAGAAATTCCTTTAGCATTTGTTGTAAAGCTGGTTTGGTGGTGCTGAATTCTCTTAGCTTTTGCTTGTCTGTAAAGGTTTCAATTTCTCCGTCGAATCTGAATGAGATCCTTGTTGGGTAGAGTAATCTTGGTTGTAGGTTTTTCCTTTTCATCACTTTAAGTATGTCCTGTCACTCCCTTCTGGCTTGTAGAGTTTCTGCTGAAAGATCAGCTGTTAACCCTATGGGGATTCCCTTGTATGTTATTTGTTGCTTTCCCTTGCTGTTTTTAATATTTATTCTTTGTTTTTAATTTTTGATAGTTTGGTTAATATGTGTCTTGGCATGTTTCTCCTTAGATTTATCCTGTATGGGACTCTCTGCACTTCCTGGACTTGATTGACTATTTCCTTTCCCATATTAGGGAAGTTTTCAACTATAATCTCTTCAAATATTTTCTCAGTCCCTTTTTTTTCTCTTCTTCCACTGGGACCCCTATAATTCGAATGTTGGTGCATTTAATGTTGTCCCAGAAGTCTCTGAGACTGTCCTCAATTCTTTTTTCTTTATTCTGCTCTGTGGTAGTTATTTCCACTCTTTTATCTTCCAGGTCACTTACCCGTACTTCTGCCTCAGTTATTCTGCTATTGATTCCTTCTAGAGAATTTTTAATTTCATTTATTGTGTTGTTCATCATTGTTTGTTTACTGTTTAGTTCTTCTAGGTCCTTGTTAAACGTTTCTTGTATTTTCTCCATTCTATTTCCAAGATTTCAGATCATCTTTATTATCATTACTCTGAATTCTTTTTCAGGTAGACTGCCTATTTCCTCTTCATTTGTTTGGTCTGGTGGGTTTTTACCTTGCTCCTTCAACTGCTGTGTATTCCTCTGTCTTCTCGTTTTGCTTAACTTACTGTGTTTGGGGTCTCCTTTTCTCAGGCTGCAGGTTCGTAGTTCCCGTTGTTTTTGGTGTCTGCCCCCAGTGGGTAAGGTTGGTTCAGTGGGTTGTGTAGGCTTCCTGGTGGAGGGGACTGGTGCCTGTGTTCTGGTGGATGAGGCTGGATCTTGTCTTTCTGGTGGGCAGGACTGCATCTGGTGATGTGTTTTGGGGTGTCTGTGACCTTATTATGATTTTAGGCAGCCTCTCTGCTAATGGGTGGGATTGTGTTCCTGTCTTGCTAGTTGTTTGGCATAGGGTGTTCAGAACTGTAGCTTGCGGTTTGTTGAGTGGAGTTGGGTCTTAGTGTTGAGATGGAGGTCTCTGGGAGAGCTTCTGCCGTTTGATATTATGTGGAGCTGGGAGGTCTCTGGTTGACCAATGTCCTGAACTTGGCTCTCCCACTCAGAGGCTCAGGCCTGACACCCAGCCAGAGCACCAAGACCCTGTCAGCCACATGGCCAGGTACGTGGGGAGTTTCTTGCCTTTTGGGAAGTCTGAGGTCTTCTGCCAGTGTTCAGTAGGTGTTCTGTAGGAGTTGTTCCACATGTAGATGTATTTCTGATGTATTTGTGGGGAGGAAGGTGATCTCCATGTCTTACTCCTCTGCCATCTTGAAGGTCCCTCAACACATGTATTGTTATGCCATTTTTGTAACTCACACACAAGATAATACTGTCTATTTTACACAGAGACATATACATGCGTATATCAATAGAAATGGCCTAATAATGCATTCCCCACACTGAGAATAGTGTTTCCATCTAAGGAATGTGAGAAGGAGGAATTGAGGTAATGGTTAAAGAGCATTTACCTTCATCTATAAGACTTCAACTTTTATAAGATAAATGTATTTTTGCAAATTTCATGTATTTTTCAAAACCTTTACAATAATGCAAGTACTCTAATAGTGATGTGTAAACAGTTGTATTAGCACAGATGAAGGAAATGTTAAATGTGTTTGTGTAATCATGGAAGCCATCTCAGAGGAGATGCCATTTGAATTTTGTCTAAGGATAAATAGGAATTCTCTGATTACAAATGTGAGGGTGGGGGCATATCAAGAGAAAAGTAACAGAGTGTGCAAAGACAAAGATATGGGACAAAATATGATGAGCTCACATTTTGGTGTGATTAACAGGTAGAAAGTGTGTGCAGACGGGGGGAATGGTGGAAGAAAAAGGTGGTTGTATTTGTAAGAGGCTTGCCTGTAAGACTAAAGAGCTTAGATTCAGGATTACCAACTTTTAACCCATGACTCTTAGATAAACAGAAATACCTCCTGCCCTCCTTTAATATTAATTGAAATTTCAAAAATAAATATTGCAACTAAAAATGAAACAAAGAAATAACAGCTTTAGAATCACAAACACACATGTAATTTAATCATACAATCTGCTTCCTGGCTACAAGTTTTCTATTCTATAAATCATGAAAGAAAGACAGAAAACATATCTCACATTCAGTACTGACCTGTTTATACAGCTTTATTTCCATAGCCCACAATACAAATAAAGCAGCTTCCCGATTACATACAGATAAAAAAAAAATGAGATAATACCCAAAGCCAGCAAGAGAACACCAGTTTATCTCATAATCAAATTCTAAAAGAGATTTTCTAGAAATTAACTATGCCAAATTAATCAAACATTAATGTTTAAAAATTAAATTTTTGGGACATTTGACAAAAATGACCATCTCTGACCAGGGTTTTGCACAGGCTTCCTTCTCAGCCACGGCATGGGCAGCTGTGGACTTGTTCTCTGGATTTGTTCTCCCCCAGATGAGGTGTGCTTCTCTTCCTTTCAATCACTGTCAAAACCGGTGCCCTTGGAGACCTTCATTAAAGGAGAAGGCATTGGCACCACAATGTTTTTATCTGTGGCTGGAGCTTATCTCCACATGCTGTAGGTTTTTCCCCTCAGTTTCAGGTTCAACATATTCCAAGTTCAATTGTATTTGCCGAATATGCTAAGCTCTTTTGAAAATTATCATTTTGAGAAGTTGGAAGCACTTGGTATCTTTCCCTCATGTTCCAAAACCAGAGCAACTTCAGGTCGTAAATCTGGGCAAGCATATTTCCCTTTGACAAGATTGCGGCATGTTTTCTATGGGCTAATTTCAATAATTTATAAGCAGCCTATGCCAGGTCTCCTGAGCCAACCTTCATGGTTCACCAAATTAAATTTTTTTTTTTCCTTTAACACTGGATGTTAACAAAAGAAGCCAGTCCATTGGATGGATGGACAAAAAGGAAAGATTTTGGAACGGTGTCTATCACCTGATTCCCCCATCGTCCAATCCATAGACAGGGGCTCACGCGGAGTCTGTGCTTCTGGAGAGTCTGTGTTGATGACTCCTGGAACTGGGCTCAACTGTGCAGACACCATCTTATCAACCACAAGCAAGCCTGGGGGCTGGGCGTTGTGTCTCACTGAGGAGAAAATTGTTGCATGAACCAGAGTAGAATGTGGCAAAGTGACAGTTTTGTTTTTTTTTTAATAGTGCCTGTTGTTTTTGCCTATCTAAGAAAAATAAAACCAGATTCTCACCAAGCCATTAAAGTAGCCAGAAAGAAGTTATCAATTGCATTGATGATTTTCTTCTAAAACCCTGGCAGAGTACAGAGGTTCTAAGTGTCTTTGGATGAACTTTTATCTTACTTATAAAGAACGGCTAAATAACTCAGAATATTCTTCTTACAAA
This sequence comes from Eubalaena glacialis, assembly GCF_028564815.1. NCBI lineage: Eukaryota > Metazoa > Chordata > Mammalia > Artiodactyla > Balaenidae > Eubalaena > Eubalaena glacialis. The sequence goes on from NC_083730.1 coordinate 7,473,667, forward strand.
GTTATGTTCTGACTGTTAATACACTGGGGCAAAATACATTCATCACGTCAACTCTAAAAAATGAGTCAACCCTTGGTTTTATTTTTTTCCCTTCTTGGAATAGTAAAAGCATCTTCAGAAAAAATTCCTGTACACAGGGAGAAAATAGTTTCACCTTTTTTTTTTTTAATTTTATTTATTTATGTATTCATTTATTTATGGCTGTGTTGGATCTTCGTTTCTGTGCGAGGGCTTTCTCTAGTTGTGGCAAGCGGGGGCCACTCTTCATCGCAGTGCGCGGGCCTCTCACTATCGCGGCCTCTCTTGTTGCGGAGCACAGGCTCCAGACGCGCAGGCTCAGTAATTGTGGCTCACGGGCCCATTTGCTCCGCGGCATGTGGGATCTTCCCGGACCAGGGCTCGAACCCGTGTCCCCTGCATTGGCAGGCAGATTCTCAACCACTGCACCACCAGGGAAGCCCTAGTTTCACCTTTTAAAATTTCAAGTCTAATGGGAAGATACTCATACTCTGAATGTTTAAAATCCTGATAGATTTTCAAATGATGTCGTTATGGAAAATTAGCAAATTCTGTTTATCACTTAGAATCTTCACAACTGCATCTTGAACAATCTACTATTCAATATCAGTTTGTAATTAACCATGTTGATGGCAAGAATGAACTCTTCCTTTGGATCACTAGACAGGGTTTTCAAAGCTAATATTCCATGGTGAACAATCTAACGCATTCCAGAACAAAAACCTTGGTCTTTCCTTTGACTTTCTACTGAAAATCCCTATTACAAAGCCAGTATAGCTGGCATTTCATCAGATAATGCTCCAATCATTTTTTTTCCTAAATTAATTCATTACATCAAAGAATTGTATTCAGCTGTAAAGCTATCATATCATCAGCTTTATTGTGTGATCTTCAGTGCTTGAGACAAATTGGGATTTTTTTCAGTCTTTTTTTTAGCCTCATATGCATAAACCAGAAGTTGGGGGAAATTGCTTTGCTGTAAAATTCATCACAATGAATAACATAAAAGGAATGACATCATTCTTGAGATATTTAATAGTTTGACATGCTAAATTATTAATTTGGTGCTTGACTATGGTGATAGTTAATTTTATGTGTCAACTTCACTGGGTTTCGGTGCCCAGATATTTGTGAAACACTATCTAAGGGGTTTCTGCGGAGGCATTGTTTAGATGACATTAACATTTAAATCAGCAGACTTTGGGAAGCAGCCGCATAGCACAGGGAGATCAGCTCAGTGCTTTGTGACCACCTAGAGGTGTGGGATAGGGAGGGTGGGAGGGAGATGCAAGAGGGAGGGGATATGGGGATATATGTATATGTATAGCTGATTCACTTTGTGATACAGCAGAAACTAACACACCATTGTAAAGCAATTATACTCCAATAAAGACGTTAAAAAAAAAAAATCAGCAGACTTTGAGTAAAGCAGACTGCCGCCATAATGTGGGTGGGCCTCACCCAATCAGCTGAAGGTCTTAATAGACAAAGACTGACTAAGGAAAACTAAGAGGAAGGAATTCTGCCAGCAGAAGACAGCCTTGTGACTCAAACTGCAGCATCAACACTTCCTTGGGTCTCTAGCCTGCTGGCCTTCCCTGCAGATATGGGACGTGTCAGCTTCCACAACCCCATGAGCTAATTCCTTTAAACATTTTTTAAATATTTTAATTTTTTATATTTAAAAAAAATATTTGCATATACGCCTACATACACACACAGACACACACACACACATACATTCTATTGGTTCTGTTTCTGGAGAACCCTAATATAACTGTGCATCTGGACAAGTTCACATTCTGGAATTTTTTCTCAGTTTCCATTCCAAGTAAAATTTGGAAGCCCTTATAATGAACCTCTTCATCAGGTTTCCTCAAAGATATGACATGGAGAAAAAAAAAAATTATTTGTAATTAGAAGTGTAAGTTCTCAGACTCTACCGTTTTTGTATAGTTTGCTTGAGTATGACTTGAATATTTTTCAAGTATCAAGAGGGATACATGATATTATTGCTTAGAATTTTTAGACATGAAATATTCTACCCCAAAATGCAATCCTGTTCTTTTTGATATAAGCCTTGTAAATTTTTCAATTTTATATTTCTGTCATCAGCTACCTAAAAGACAAGAAAAAAGTAGTGACTGTTCACTCTTGCAGAGAAAGAAACAGAGCTAGTTGTTAACAGTAATTGGTGAAAGTCTTCCAAGTACATACTCTTTCCTGAGTCATGAAAAAAGAACTTTTTGCATATTTTCAGTATGCACCTGTATCCACAGTCTATCACTAGTCAGCAATTGGTGATCTCCACAATTAAATAAAAATTATTAGACATTGATGTTCTTTTGATACTTAGCTGGTAAAGCCAACATGAAATCTAACTCCTGAGGAAGACAGAGTAAGATACAGGGTTCAAAGATGCTTTTTGTGTACCAAATTAGAGTACAAAAATTAAATTTTAACAGGAATAATAAAAAACTTGATTAATAGTGGCTATGTGTATAAGGATATATGATTTGCTAAAAAAGAAGTCATTTGATAGGAGTCACAGAGTTGATTCAATGGTTCAAGGAGGCTATCAAGTCCAGGCTTCTTCAGCTGGGTTTCAAGGTCTTGGCTTTGTCCTCAGGCTTCAATCTTCATTGTCACAAGATGACTGCCATAGCTCCAGGCATCATTTCCAACACAAGAAGTAAGGGGGCAGCCAAAAAAATAAATAAATAAAGGATTTTCTCACTATAGTTCTCTTTTATCAAGAAGGAAGGTTTTCCTAGAGAAGTCCATCAGACCTCCTTTCATACACCACTTCCCAGAACTGGGTCACATGGTCCCCTAGAACATTCACCTTCTACAGGACCCAGAATTGCTATGATACTGAGACCAACCATGATTTGTCCACCAAAGCTAAACACTTTGCCATCTTAACAAAACTGGAGTTTTGTTAGCAAGAAAAAATAGAAGCATAAACACTGGGTGGGCAGCTCACAAGCCAACAGCATCTGTCTACCTACATCAGTAGACATTTATGGTATCCCATATGCATGTGAACCTTATCCATAATTAACAAACATGCCACACTCTTTGTGATAGCACTGTTTATATCAAGTGCTTTCTCATTCTATAGGCAGCTTATTTCCATTTGCCATGAAAATTCTGCCAAGGGTTACTTCTTCTGTTTTTATTTAGTATTTATTATTTTTTTAGTTTGCATTGTAAAATCATGTAAGGTTTTACATGTGTCAAATATAAATTTATCCAATTCAGTGAAATTTCTCAAACCACCCCACACCTTTATTCAGACACACTCTCTCCACGCCAGGTAAAGAATCATTAGAATGTACCCTAATAGGATGCCATCTGAGGACTGAAAGTGGGAAACGGCAAAAGGTTAATGACAGATATATGGGGGAACTGGCAGCCAAAAGCCAGTTAGAAAGGGAATAAAACACTCCACCAAGGGAGTGATGTGACAGAGCTGTCACTCTCCACATGACCCTTTGTTCCTAAAAGCACTTAAAGCAAGAGACCAAATGCTACCGGGTAAGGAGGCTAAAAATGATTTCCAACTCAGTGATAATCACCCATATTCTGCTGATTCAAGATTCTTAAAACTGAAAGAATGCACTAATAATGTACAGTTGTGGATGTCTACTTCAGCTAATTTACTTTCTGGATATTAAATGATACTGACGGCATCACCACACAGAATACATAAAACAGAAGTTACTGAGAATGAAGCTTTATGACAACCTCACAGTAACACGCCTGTTACAATAGGCCATGTCCCACTTCCAGTCAACACCCCGTAAAGGCAAACTCCGAATCACTTTGCAAAACAAGGTTTTCACAAACAATTTGCAAGAGCCTCAGAGAATTTCTCCTAACTACAAAAAAAACAATGCCTCCATTTTAAACATAATCACTGAGCTATACCCAGTTTGTTCTCTGAATTGCCGTCTTCTTAGAAGTTGGTATAACTAACCTAGCTCAGAAACATGGCGTCTGTAACCTACAGGAAAATGTTTGACTCCATCCATTCCCCGTTCCCCCTCCCACACTCCACCCTCTTAACCACAGTACGGGTACTCTTTCCTGAGACGTCAGAATTATGTGCTGCTCATTTTTCTAAATGTTTGTGACTGCAGCCTCTCAAAGACAGCAATGCAAAAAGTATAGGAGATTAAGCCTTGTGATTGGATTCTTTCATAAACCAGTGTGATCGAGGACAGAGACACCCAGTCTCGGTGCTTGGGGTTTCAGGGGAAAAACTGCAGCATGTCTCGAATTATTTGAAAAATAAAAGATCCCAGTAATAATCATAGAAGAGTGAATCCCAGTCCAGAAGACCCCTGTACAAATGCATCCCAGACAGGATTCGGGTCTGTCATGTGCTCACCAGCACATAGCTCAGCTTCAGACTTGAGAGAGGGAGGGGTGCTCCCCTTACACAGAGGTACTGAGCAAAGGCTTCGGGAAGCAGTGAGGCCAGATGTCTCACAAACATCTGCCCCCAGCCCAGACCTGTGCTCTGAGGTCAGGCTTGAGTATCACTCTGTTCACAGGACACGGTATTTCCCACACTGGACGTTAGATCCTCCCAACCTCCCCTTCTCCCAGTGTTTCCCATCTCCACGGATGCCACCAGCACCCCAAACTAGCTCATCTAGACCCGTAGGAATCACCTACCCCCCCAGGTTACACATGCCAGCTGTCATCAATCTTGTCCTTCTGGACTGCTAAGCATCTCTCAAACATGCCCGTTTTTCTCCATTCCCATTACCACCGCCGTAGTCTGAGCCCAGGTCATCATCCTCCTGTAACATGCACTCGCTTCTCCACTGATCAACCAACGTCCACATTGCAACCCTTCTTCCCACATCTGACTCCCCCGCCCACTACAGCCGAAGTGGTCTTTTCAAAATGAAACCTGATTTCACTACCCCATCCCTGTCCCACCTCCACCCTCCCTAAAGCCCTACGTGGATGCTTTGCTCTTAGAATCAAGACACACTGCTTCCTGTGGTCTCCACCACCTTTGCCGATGCTGTTCTCCAGCTGGTTTATACCAGGCACCACCCCCCTTTCTTTCTCCACCACATTTGCCATTTATTTTTAATCTACCCTGCTCCCCCACTCTCCAAGCTTTGGCACACTCTGTGTCTCCCCCTGGAACACGTTACCTCCCTCTTCACCCAGATAACTCTCTGCCTGAGCTCAGGTTATTGAGAAAGCCAGTCATGAGGCCACGACTACAGGCTGATGCTTGAAGTAGGTGATGCTGTCCCAGGGCAGGAGGGAGAGAGCGAGGGAGAAGCAGAGAAGCAGAGCCAAGTGTCCTATGACCACCCCAGCCAGAGCACCACGAGGTGGGAACTTTGGTGGATGCACCCACTGGCCACAGGGACATCTCGGACAGGCCGCTCAGGCCCTAGTGCCTTAGAACAGCCCATGGGAGGGAGGAGAGGCAATGGGTCCACCCATCTCTCTCCAAGGTCTTTTTTTCCTCATTGGTCAAAAACTTTTCCCACCAGGAGTGGGAAAACTGCTGGTTCCAGATTGTAACTTCCAACTTCATTATTTGGGAAGCCAGACCCCAACCCATTTTCTACCATTGTATCCAAGTCCTGAAGTGATTGGAAAAAATGGACTCTGGGTGAGACTTAGGAGGCCACCAAGGAGGAGAGTCTGGCCTTTTTAGCCACTCGCTCCAGGCAGCAGGGGGTCAGTCTAGATGGCCAACATAGCGGGACATTACGTCCATGGTGACACACTCCTAGGATGTGGCTGTATCTCTTGCAACCACAATAGTGTTATTTAAAACAATTTTAATGGCACTATTCACAATAGCCAAGACATGGAAGCCACCTAAGTGTCCACCAACAAGTGAATGGATAAAGAAGATGTGGTGTGTATATATATACATATATATACACAATGGAATACTACTCAGCTATAAAAACGAATGAAATAATGCCATCTGCAGGAACATGGATGGACCTAGAGATTATCACTCTGACCGAGGTAAGTCAGATGGAGAAAGACAAATATTATAAGATATCACTTACATGTGGAATCTAAAAAGTAGTACAAATGAACTTATTTACAAAACAGAAACAGACTCACAGACAGAAAACAAACTTATGGTTACCAAAGGGGAAGGGGTGCGGGGAGGGATAAATTGGGACTACAGGATTAACAGATACACACTACCATATATAAAATAGATAAACAACAAGGATTTACTGTATAACACAGGGAGCTATATTCAATATCTTATAAAAACCTATAATGGAAAAGAATAGAAAAAAAAGAGTATATATGCAGACACAACCAAGTCACTTTGCTGTACACCTGAAACTAACACAATATTGTAAATCAACTGTACTTCAATTTAAAAATAATTTTTAAACAATTTTAATCATGTAGAAAATTTGTGTATAGTACAATACTAAGGGAAAATTGAATTTTAAAAAACTGTGTATAAATTCTGTTTCTATACACTTGTTGGCTCTTTTGAAATTTTTTTTAAAAAGCATTTAATATCTTTATAAGTTTGTAAAATGGAAGAAAAGAGTATGTCAAGAAGAGGACTCAACAGGTTTCACAGTAATCACTTAGGAAAGTGCAAGATACAAAGGGACCAGGTACACTCCCAGGGCAGCCAGACCCCAAGGTGGGAAGAGGAAGGGCCCAGCCCTGGAGGCAAGCTAGGAAGTTAAGGCCATTTTCTGAAGAATCTTGTACACCCAGGCCTTGGTTTCCCTATCTGTAAATTTCAGGTAAGATCTTCACTTGGTTTTAATGAAGAGAAAGTGAGGATATGCATTTGACAGCCAACTTAGATACTGGACACCACACTTCCTTTCTAACTGCTGCAATGTGGGGAGATTTCCTTATGGCACTTTCCATCTCAGTGACCATGGGTTTTTTCAAATTTATCTTTTTTTCCGGAACTCCTCCCTAACTAACTTTATTTGACAGTGCAGTAAATTACAGATGTGAAACTTTTCACATCAGTACTGAAAAAAAGTGTTACAAAATAAAGTTGTATAAAGCCTCAAGCTATCATGATAACTGAACAGCAGAGAATAGTTCAAAATACTTTGAAAAAAGATTGTTGTGGAACATCCTCATCTCAACAGAGATTTTCTTTTAGAGTTGTGACTGTTTTGTACTTTCCAAATTTTCTACCATTGGCATAAATGTCTTGTCTTTCAAGAAATATATATTCTTCCAATATTTTAAATGAAATGATATATCAGTTTAAGACACATTTTTAAAAGATCGTGTGCAATGCTGATAGTATGCGGTGACTCTGTCATTCCCATAAGAATGGCAAATATATTCAATCTTCCTGAAAAACAAATGGCACATCACATTTAAATCATCACACTCATTGGTGCAGTAATATTACACTTCCACATCTCTCCCAAGGAAAACGTTGCAAATGTGGATGACATTTCATGCACAAAGAAATGTTAGAGAAAAAATGTTGATTCTATTTCATATACGATCGTGAAAAATCAGAAAATGTCCCAAAACAGTGAATGATTAAAGAAATTGAAAAGTATCCAGACCAGAGGGCAGAGAGCAGAAGCAAGAAGAACTATAATCCTGCAGCCTGTGGAACAAAAACCACATTCACACAAAGATAGACAAGATGAAAAGGCAGAGGGCTATGTACCAGATGAAGGAACAAGATAAAACCCCAGAAAAACAACTAAATGAAGTGGAGATAGGCAACCTTCCAGAAAAAGAATTCAGAATAATGATAGTGAAGATGATCCAGGACTTCGGAAAAAGAATGGAGGCAAATAGCAAGAAGATGCAAGAAATATTTAACCAAGACCTAGAAGAATTAAAGAACAAACAAACAGAGATGAACAATACAATAACTGAAATGAAAAATACACTAGAAGGAATCAATATCAGAATAACTGAGGCAGAAGAACGGGTAAGTGACCTGGAAGACAGAACGTTGGAATCCACTGCTGTGGAAAAGAATAAAGAAAAAAGAATGAAAAGAAATTAAAACAGCCTAAGAGACCTCTGGGACAACAATAAATGCAAAAACATTCGCATTATAGGGGTCCCAGATGGAGAAGAGAGAGAGAAAGGACCCGAGAAAATATTTGAAGAGATTATAGTCGAAAACTTCCCTAAAATGGAAAAGGAAATAGCCACCCAAGTCCAGGAAGTGCAGACAGTCCCATACAGGATAAACCCAAGGAGAAACATGCCGAGACACATAGTAATCAAAGTGGCAAAAATTAAAGACAAAGAAAAATTATTGAAAGCAACAAGGGAAAAAGGACAAATGACACACAAGGGAACTCCCATAAGGTTAACAGCTGATCTCTCAGCAGAAACTCTACAAGCCAGAAGGGAGCGGCAGGACATATTTAAAGGGATGAAAGGGAAGAAACTGCAACAAAGATAACTCTACCCAGCAAGGATCTCATTCAGATTCGATGGAGAAATCTAAAGCTTTACAGACAAGCAAAAGCTAAGAGAATTCAGCACCACCAAACCAGCTCTACAACAAATGCTAAAGGAACTTCTCTAAGTGGGAAACACAAGAGGAGATAAGGACCTACAAAAACAAACCCAAAACAATTAAGAAAATGGTCATAGGAACATACATATCGATAATTACCTTCAATGTGAATGGATTAAATGCTCCAACCAAAAGACACAGGCTTGCTGAATGGATACAAAAACAAGACCCATATATATGCTGTCTACAAGAGACCCACTTCAGACCTAGGGACACATACAGACTGAAAGTGAGGGGATGGAAAAAGATATTCCATGCAAATGGAAATCAAAAGAAAGCTGGAGTAGCTATACTCATATCAGATAAAATAGACTTTAAAATAAAGAATGTTACAAGAGACAAGGAAGGACACTACATAATGATCAAGGGATCAATCCATGAAGAAGATGTAACAATTATAAATATACATGCACCCAACATAGGAGCACCTCAATACATAAGGCAACTGCTAACAGCTCTAAGAGAGGAAATTGACAGTAACACAATAACAGTGGGGGACTTTAACACCTCACTTACACTAATGGACAGATCATCCAAACAGAAAATTAATAAGGAAACACAAGCTTTAAATGACACAATAGACCAGATAGATTTAATTTATATGTATAGGACATTCCATCCAAAAACTGCAGATTACACTTTTTTCTCAAGTATGCATGGAACATTCTCCAAGATAGATCACATCTTGGGTCACGAATCAAGCCTCAGTAAATTTAAGAAAATTGAAATAATATCAAGCATCTTTTCTGACCACAATGCTATGAGACTAGAGACCAATTACAGGGAAAAAAATGTAAAAACCACAAACACATGGAGGCTAAACAATACGTTACTAAATAACCCAGAGATCACTGAAGAAATCAAAGAGGAAATCAAAAAATACCTAGAGACAAATGACAATGAAAACACGACAACCCAAAACCTATGGGATGCAGCAAAAGCAGTTCTAAGAGGGACGTTTACAGCAATACAAACCTCCCTCAAGAAACAAGAAAAATCTCAAATAAACAATCTAAGCTTACACCTAAAGGAACTAGAGGAGAAGAACAAACAAAACCCAAAGTTAGCAGAAGGAAAGAAATCATAAAGATCACAGCAGAAATAAATGAAATAGAAACAAAGAAAACAATAGCAAAGATCAATAAAACTAAAAGCTGGTTCTTTGAGAAGGTAAACAAAATTGATAAACCACTATCCAGACTCATCAACAAAAAGAGGGAGAGGACTCAAATCAATAAAATTAGAAATGAAAAATGAGAAGTTACAACAGACACCGGAGAAATACAAAGCATCCTAAGAGACTACTACAAGCAACTCTATAACCATAAAATGGACCACCTGGAAGAAATGGACAAATTCTTAGAAAGGTATAACCTTACAAGAGTAAACCAGGAAGAAATAGAAAATATGAACAGACCAATCACAAGTAATGAAATTGAAACTGTGATTAAAAATCTTACAACCAAAAAAAGCCCAGGACCAGATGGCTTCACAGGTGAAATCTATCAAACATTTAGAGAAGAGCTAACACCCATCCTTCTCAAAGTCTTCCCAAAAATGGCAGAGGAAGGAACACTCCCAAACTCATTCTATGAGGCCACCATCACCCTGATACCAAAACCAGACAAAGATGCTACAAAAAAAGAAAATTACACACCAATATCACTGATGAATATAGATGCAAGAATCCTCAACAAAATAATAGCAAGCAGAATCCAACAACACATTAAAAGGATCATACACTAGGATCAAGTGGGATTTATCCCAGGGATGCAAGGATTCTTCAATATACGCAAATCAATCAATGTGATACACCCTATTAACAAATTGAATAAGAAAAACCATATGATCATCTCAATAGATGCAGAAAAAGCTTCTGACAAAATTCAACACCCATTTATAATAAAAATTCTCCAGAAAGTGGGCATAGAGGGAACCTACCTCAACATAATAAAGGCCATATACGACAAACCCACAGCAAGCATCATTCTCAATGGTGAAAAACTGAAAGCGTTTTGTCTAAGGTTAGGAACAAGACAAGGCTTTCCATTCCCACCACTATTATTCAACATAGTTTTGGAAGTCCCAGCCATGGTAATCAGAGAAGAAAAAGAAATAAAAGGAATACAAATTGGAAAAGAAGAAGTAAAACTGTCCCTGTTTGCAGAGGACATGATACTATACATAGAGAATCCTAAAGATGCCACCAGAAAATTACTAGAGCTAATCAATGAATTTGGTAAAGTTGCAGGATACAAAATTAATGCACAGTAATCTCTTGCATTCCTATACACTAATGATGAAAAATCTGAAAGAGAAATTAAGGAAACACTCTCATTTACCACTGCAACAAAAAGAATAAAATACCTAGGAATAAACCTACCTAGGGGGACAAAAGACCTGTATGCAGAAAACTATAAGACAGTGATGAAATAAATTAAAGATGATACAAACAGATGGAGAGATATACCATGTTCTTTGATTGGAAGAATCAACATTGTGAAAATGACTATACTACCCAAAGCAATCTACAGATTCAGTGCAATCACTATCAAATTACCAATGGCATTTTTTACAGAACTAGAACAAAAAATCTTAAAATTTGTATGGAGACACAAAAGACCCCGAATAGCCAAAGCAGTCTTGAGGGAAAAAAACAGAGCTGGAGGAATCAGACTCCCTGACTTCAGACTATACTACAAAGCTTCAGTAATCAAGACAATATGGTACTGGCACAAAAACAGAAATATAGATCAATGGAACAGGATAGAAAGCCCAGAGATAAACCCACACACCTATGGTCAACTAATCTATGACAAAGGAGGCAAGGATATACAATGGCAAAAAGACAGTCTCTTCAATAAGCGGTGCTGGGAAAACTGGACAGCTACATGGAAAAGAATGAAATTAGAACACTCCCTAACACCATACACAAAAATAAACTCAAAATGGATTAGAGACCTAAATGTAAGACTGGGCACTATAAAACTCTTAGAGGAAAACATAGGAAGAACACTCTTTGACATAAATCACAGCAAGATCTTTTTTGATCCACCTGCTAGAGTAATGGAAATAAAAACAAAAATGAACAAATGGGACCTAATGAAACTTCAAAGCTTTTGCACAGCAAAGGAAACCACAAACAAGACTAAAAGACAACCCTCAGAATGGGAGAAAATATTTGCAAACGAATCAACGGACAAAGGATTAATCTCCAAAATATATAAACAGCTCATGCAGCTCAATATTAAAAAAACAAACAACCCAATCCAAAAATGGACAGAAGACCTAAATAGACATTTCTCCAAAGAAGACATACAGATGGCCAGGAAGCACAGGAAAGCTGCTCAACATCACTAATCATTAGAGAAATGCAAATCAAAACTACCATGAGGTATCACCTCACATCAGTTAGAATAGGCATCATCAGAAAATCTACAAACAACAAATGCTGGAGAGGGTGTGGAGAAAAGGGAACCCTCTTGCACTGTTGGTGGGAATGTAAATTGATACAGCCACTATGGAGAACAGTATGGAGGTTCCTTAAAAAACTGAATATAGAATTACCATATGGCCCAGCAATCCCACTACTGGGCATATACCCAGAGAAAACCATAATTCAAAAAGACACATGCACCCCAATGTTCATTGCAGCACTATTTACAATAGCCAGGTCATGGAAGCAACCTAAATGCCCATTGACAGATGAATGGATAAAGAAGTTTTGGTACATATATGCAATGGAGTATTACTCAGCCATAAAAAGGAACGAAATTGGGTCATTTGCAGAGACGTGGATGAATCTAAACAGTGTCATACAGAGTGAAGTAAGTCAGAAAGAGAAAAACAAATATCGTATATTAACGCATATATGTGGAACCTAGAAAAATGGTACAGATGAACCAGTTTGCAAGGCAGAAATAGAGACACTGATGTAGAGAACAAACTTATGGACACCAAGGGGGGAAAGCGGCAGGGGGGTAGGGCAAGAAAAAAAAAAAAAGGAAAGTATCCATATTGTGAATATCATAAGAACACTAGAAACTAAATCTGTAAAGAATTTTAACTTTTTATCATGGAAATATTTAAACATGCACAAAGTACAGAAAATGGTATAATGCATTCCCAAGTTCCCATCACCTGGCTGCAACAAAGATCAACACATTACCAAACCTACTTCATTTATAGTCCCATCTACTTCACCCCTCTCAAACACATATTTCAAAGCAAAGTCCTCACACTCATATCATTTCTTCCATAAAGTCCTCAGTATGTGTGCTTCCAAGGTAAGGACTTTTAAAACATCGTCGCAACATCATTATTACATTTTAAAAGTTAATAATAATTCCTTAACATAATCAAATGTCTAGTCAAGTCATGAGGAATTTTAATTCTTCTAATGACATGAGAAATGCTTATGATCATGTTAAGGGGAAAAGCAGGATACAAGTCTGTCCATTATTCAAATACATAAAAGCAAGTATAGAAAGAGATTATAAGGAATACGAGGGTATGCTTAAGTTTAATATCCATAATCTCGGCTGTCCACAAGCCCCCAGCAAGGACCCCGACTTGTCACATTTCTGATGCCCTCCCTGCCTGGGGTCCGTGTGGGTATGTGAACTTGGGCGTGGGGGGCATTTATGGGCTGAGCCAAGCCCACTCCCAGACCACGCCTCCCATGAGTTCCATCTTCTCTGCAGACCCCTGTGCTTATTTATACTTTGTGGGAAGATACAGGTACCAATTTGGGGATTTCCCAAATCCTTGTGAAATTTTCTTCCCAAATATCAGAGATCTAACACAGCAAAATGTTTAATAAAGTTTCTTTCTATTGGAGAGATGATGATTTCAAATGTATTTTTGAATACTTTTCTTTCTCTTTCATTTAAAAAACCAGGGTAAACACATGCCCTGTCACACCAGGTGGTTGTGAGAATTCAATTAGCCAATGCTTCCCAGGTGCCTGCTCACCAGAGTACCCCGAGCATGTGAGCCCTTTGAGAATGGAGGTAATTATCGTGCCATGCACTGCGTTTGTCTCTGGGGATAAAAAGAGGAATATAGAGCACTGGTCTTCCCTCTAGGAGGAACATACTGAGTAAATTGTATTTATTTTCTCTACTTTACCACAAAACTGAACATTACTTTTTACAGTTATCGAACTATATGATCTAATTATAAGCAGCATAAACACAGCCTGCCTTTTTCCTCCAAGCCTGTGGGCTCCCTCTAGCATCTCGAGTTTAACCCGCTTAAATCCCTCATGTTCTTCAACCACTTAAAGGCCATTATTTCCTTGTTCCACTTAACATTCACGTAGGAAATCTCTACCATACTATGTAGTTTCAAAATTGAATAAAAAGGCAGCGTGACGAAAGCAAATTTGTCACGAGTGACTGGAATCCTTTCTTAAGCCACTATCCAGATTTCTCTAACACAAACTTGAATGATAGGTGTGTTACTGGCTAATAATCATTTTAGATGAAGATATTCTAAAGATCTGTATTTACCTGTATCTAGCTATGACATACTGTATTCATGAATGTAAACTGGTAAAAGATAACTTGGATTTTGAGTCTGAATCCTTCAGAAAATTCATGATTCTGGTGGGAAGTAGGAAATCAGCGGTTGTGTCCCAGCTTTTTCTTTACTGGTAGAGACACCACTTCCCATGAGCCATTCTTCCCTCCGGCCCAGGACTCAATAGTGACTGTGTAAGACATTGCCACACACTAAACAGACTACATTTGAATCATGAAGCAAGTGGTGTAACCCGTCAAGTACAATTCAAAAAATGCTGGTGGTTTATAAATATGATTCTTTAAGTAGTGCAAAATAAGTATATTCTTAACAATGCTTGTAAAGAGAAAAAAAAATTCAAGCCTGCTGTCCTTAGAAAGCATATGCATCCCAGATAATTTAACAAGAAATAGTCCCAAACTAAGATTCACAAGTAATCTCTATAGGTGATGGGCGTATGTGCATAAGTGTGTATGGGGTATATGTGCATGTGTGTGTGTGTGTGTGTGTGTGTGTGTGTGTGTTCTACTCAACAATCTACATTATCTCCTTCGTTTTCTTATTCCTAATTTCTTCTTGTAATTATTATCAACATTCCACACACTAGATTTCATACTACAAGTCTGAAAGTTAAGTTTCCCTTTTAAAAACATAAGTGAGTCTATTCAGGAATCTAAAGAAAACTAATTATAACACCACATTTATTTTCCTTGACTAACTTTGGTTTTGCCTTCTTTTTATTTAAAAAAAATTATTATTTAGGGAAGGTTGACTGGCTATTTATGTGCCTTGTGTGGGGTGTGTGTATGTGCAATACTGACTCGCAAAGGAGAAAAATAATAAAAGAGTCATTACAGAATCTTAAAAAGATGGGAATACCCCACTGATCTTGTGTCTATTCTCCTTGTAGTCATTTCAAGAATTCTGGAATTGGCTTCTCCTCGATTACGCTGAGGCTAACCAGGAAGCCAAAAAAAAGAAAAAGAAAAAAATTGTCCACCTACTAAAGAAGAGCTCTCAGGGTTTCAAAGCCCCAAATACTCAGTACCTTCAAAGCGACCTCCATAAAATGTACTTAATGAATGACTTAAATGAAAAAGAGTAATAATTACACAATTAGAAAATAATACTAAGCAGAGACGGCATGCACATTCTCTTCCAGCTCTTTCCTCCACTTTCCAGGGCTAGACCGGACCTATGTCTCAACCCCATTGATCTGTCCTCCCTTGAAAGAAAGTAAATGGCACAGCATGAATCCAGGGTGCAGAACATCACACGCAGAAACTACTGCTCCTGAAGGGTTTTCAGGAGGACAGAACAGGCCACAGATGGTGGAGTAAAGTTCAGAAAAACGCCAGGGCATCACGGACACTGATCCATCCATCCTATCTGACAACAGCAAATGGGACCCTTGCAAAGCCTTGACTGATCAGTTTCTATGCTGATCTCACTTCATCGATGGCCCGTGGGCACATGCAGATACTTTCTAGCTCAGTCAGTGTGGCACACGCACACCACACAAGGCACATAAACAGCCAATCAAGCTTCCCTAAGTAATAAAATTTTAAAAAATAAAAAGAAGGCAAAACCAAAGATGGTCAAGGAAAATCAACCTGTTGTTATAATTAGGTAACACTTACTTTAACAATTCCATTTGGATATTTTCCATAAACCAAAAGTAGGTTATATCCCGAGATCCACATTTCTCCTAAATTGATGCTGCCCAGGTGTGGCTGCAGCCTGAGGGAGAGGGCATCCTGCTGAGGCAGCCAGGCCCCCTGGAGGTCCACACCTCGCCCCATGCCAAGTAGTCTTCCACACCACTCCCAGACAGCCCCAGCTGCCCTTGGAAAAAAGATCTTGTATAAGCCATGAAATTATTTACAATGAGAAGACAGTGAATTTCTCTTCATTGTATTGCAATTTGAATGTAAATTATCAAATTGTCTATGCAGATTAAAGTCTTCATGTGTGCATCCCTTTTCATCACCACTGATCTTACTGTTATCAGCATCATGCTTGCTGGACTGTATCAGAACATATCAAGAAAGCATAAGATTATGTATCTAATCAAAAATTTTTTAAAACTCACACAATTCATCAACACAAATTTTGCCTCTTGTAAATTAAGATGACAATAAATTAAATGCTAAACTGGGAAAATTTTCAATTAGAACTGTATTAGTACAACTCAGTTCAGTCCCCTTCCCCCGGTCAGGACAGTGCATCGCCTTGGAGACCTGCCTGGAAGAGGAGGGAGAGAAGAGGAGGGAACATAACACCCAGTGGCTTCAGTTCAGCAGGTGAAGAATCATCACTTGCCATTTGCTTACAAGTGTTTCTGCTCCTCTAGTTTATTGTTCCTATTTATTTACCTGTGTGTGTGTGTGTGGCACATATGCATGTATGTCTGAGTACACCAGAATTTCATTTTCTACATATAATCCACTACATCCCACAGAGGATTTGAAGCAGGTGTCATTCACAGGTAAGTAATGTATGCAAGTCACTCCTAGGAGAACTTCCTGAACACAAAAAACAGTAGCTAGTCGCAGGAGTTACAAAAGTTGGATGGTGAGAGAGCTTATTTCTAGCCACAGTGGTTCTGAAGGCTTAACAGAGAGGAAGGATCTGAGTGGGCCTTGAAATGATGTTAGGATAGGTGTGAAAAGAAGACAAAAGATGAAGATTTGGAAAACAAAAAAGGCACATGATTCAAACACTTCAGTGTGGTTACCATTATTTTCACTACTTCTAATACTACTACCACTACTGCTGTCACTATGGTGACCTTGGTGATGATGATGATGGTGATGATGACGTAGTATATTCGGAACGATATTAGAACACACTCAAAGCAAAATGCTAAAACAGAAACTTAAAAAGTTGACTGAAGCAAATGGTTTGTGAAATGGAGTAGTAATAGAAAACACGGCTTAAAGTGGAAATGGGATCTGAACTGTGGACGCCTAGAAGCCCCAAAACACAAGGTGTTTAGATTTTCACCTGTAGGTCACAGGAATCATGGAAGGGTTTTTTGCTGTAATGAAAGCGATGTTTCAGAAACTTAAATGGGCAGTGATATGAGAATGAATCCGGGATGCAGCAGGAGCCGACCTCAATCATTTCCACGAGGTGTGTTCATTCTAACCCAAGACAAATAAAACTTTTATGAAATTCTGTATTTCAGCTTTGAAAAAGACAAATGAATGTTGACAAATCAAGGCATAAAAGAAAGGATGAGTCATCAGGGTTGGAAGTGTGCCCAGCGTTTCTTTTAATCTGTTTGATTAAACAGATTAAAAGAATCTGTTTGTTCAGAGGCAGGGCCCTGTTCAATAATTAAACATTTGTTCTCAGTGCATGGTTTTAGTGTATCATTCTGGAATATCCAGGAAGCAGAAAAGATGACAGAGGTCATTTGATTTTAATCGGAAGGATTGATCAGTGAAGTAAGCACACACAGAATTCCGCCCAAAATGTCACAGTGTAGCTGGAATCAGTGCTGCGAGTACAGCTGGGACCAGGCGAAGCACAGCCACCGCGGCACACGCAGGCAGGTGCTGGGAAGGGAGGGTCATGCGCTGCACAGTTCTGCAGATCAGGACTCCAAATCCACACGTTTTAGGAGGCGCTGAGAATTTACACAAGAGACCAAACGCAGCATGGCGGAGGTCTCTGCCATGACTCGGACCCAGATGGCACAGCCGGTCAGGGGCAGAGCTGAGATTTCCACTGACGTCCTTCAGGCCAAGAAGAACTTTTTTATTCCATCACATCAAGCACCTCAAAGAGGTGTGTGTTTACCCAGCTTTGCCCAACCTCTCCCATTCTCCAAGATGACTCACCAACACCCCTACTCATATCCCATCAATGTCAATCATCCCCACTTCTGTCTGACTATATTCCTCAGATATTAGAAAGAGAGTAATCTATTTATTTTTAATTACGAAAAATAATCAGTCATTTATACCATTGTCACGTTGCATAAAAGATTTGAGACCGCTTTCAGAGCTATGTACAAGAAAACAGGATCATAAATAAGTAAGTTGGGAGTTTGAAGCAAAGAGAAATGAGGAATAGAAAATAAGATGACTGGAATAAAGGTCATAAAAAGATGCATGCTAGAATATCATAGTCTGTGCTGATGCCCAGGTGTTTAGGGCTCCCTGTATAAATCAGAGGACACTGGTTGTTAAAGCTATGGAAGCAAGAGGAAATGTGAGGCTGATTGATTAGGCTACGGACGTGCCTTTACTATGGGTCTTTGGAAGAAGTGAACTGAAAATAAAGTGTAAGTCAGTTAAACGCCTAGGATAGAACGAGCTGAGCAGCTAAAATAAATGAGAAAAATAAGGCAGAGCCTGATGTCATGCTGCGGAGAAAGAGAGACTACAAATTTCCCGGTGCTCAAGGGGTCAGGGAGCCCGGCCGGAGCCGAAGAAGTTAGCCACAGCTGACAAGGTGAGCGGAACCAAGCAGGACTTGAAGCTTTACCGAGACGTCTACGGACACCTTGTCCAGTCCAGAGACGGGGGAATTTAGGTTAAGACATGCAAATTTCCCTCTGAGCCTCTTGACAGCCAAAACAAGGTAAAGAAGTCAACCATGAAATTGCAACAGCATTCCTCACACTGGTATCTGCTGGATGCTCTTCTGCCGGATCTAACTGAAAATGTGACTCTCTCTCTCCCTCCAGTGTAAGAAAAACTGGCAAATGCAGGATTAAAACAGAGCTAATGCTGGTTTCTTCTCAACTGCAGGACTACACACGGACAGCAGCGCGCTAACATACTGAGACCGATATGGTGGGAAGCACAGAACGCTTTTTCTTACTGGCTTTGCAATAAAAAGGGTTCTGCAGAACACGGTTTGGGAAATAATGACTTTAAAAACTAACAATCGGGCTTCCCTGGTGGCGCAGTGGTTGGGAATCCGCCTGCCAATGCAGGGGACACGGGTTCGTGCCACGCTCCGGGAAGATCCCACATGCCGCGGACCGGCTACGCCCGTGAGCCACAACTACTGAGCCTGCGCGTCTGGAGCCTGTGCTCCGCAACGGGAGGGGCCGCGATAGCGAGAGGCCCGCGCACCGCGATGAAGAGTGGCCCCCGCTCGCCGCAACTGGAGAAAGCCCTCGCACAGAAACGAAGACCCAACACAGCCAAAAATAATAAATTAATTAATTAATTAATGAAAAAATAAAAAATAAAAACTAACAGTGATCCAGAGGAAAAAAATGTTCAGGAGAAGTTGCATTTTCCTCCCGTACTGAGACCCAGGAGACATCGGTGCTGCGGGCTCCCGGGAAGGTCAGACTGCGTCGGTGGAAAGCGGCACCCACCACGTCGGCCCACAATAGACGCCCTGATACACGTCTCTGACCGCATCCCTTCACGTGAGCATGTGCTAAATCCAGGGGAAAACTGTAAATGAGAATGTAGTTTTTTTAAAGGCCAAAGCTATTGTCTGATGGTCTAAATAAGTGGTTCTCTGGCGGTCTGACTTGATCCAAGACTAAAACTGAGAACAGCAAGAAGAGATTATTGCATCTGCTTCAAGTCACCCTGAAGAGATGCTCTAGGCTGACATCTAGGCTGAGTTCCTATAGCATGAGTTACAGCTCTTTGGGAAGAATTTGTAAATAAACCTATGCTGCCAATTAAGGACAGATTGATTTATTTTGTGCATAAAAAAAGAAAAAGATTAGGGTTTTAATCCTCTAATAAAAGTTAAGGATTTATGCTTGGATAGAAAGCTCTGAGATTTATACACAGAGATGAGCAAAGGGGAGGTTGGCACAAATGGTCAAGTTTTCTCAGCAAACAGTGCACTGGCCCGCTCAAAGCAAAGGTCTCAAAGTTCTACACTACACAGCCTATAAATAAGTGTTTTATCCTGGAGAATTTTTAAAGCAGGCGTTGCAAACTACTCATTTAAATCATTTAAAAGTTTTTTAATATCGCACCCAAAGGACATCTAATTTTAATGAAGGTAACTTCTTGGTATACCGCCAAGATATGGATAAAAATTTAATCCCATGTAACTAAATGAGTTGAATAGGATTTTTGCTAGGAGCCAATTATATTTGGAGAAGTTCTGCCAAAAATAATGACTAGGTTTTCAGAGTAATTGATCTTAAGCCATTCTTACTGAGAGCAGGACCACTCACCAATTGAGGCCATGTCCAGTTTTTGACAGTAATGCCTTGTCTCCCTTTTAATTCTCCACACCAAGAGGGCATCCAGCATCCAGAGAAGCTTCATGTCATTGAGAAATAAGACTAAAAAAGAAGGGAGGCCAAATATGGTTTCATTTGCCCCCTTTTGAAATTGTTCTTATCTAAGAGAATGTTCTTACTCAGCTAGATGCTTGAGGAGGTTTCTACATGAACCTGAACATCAGTCAAGGGCCCAAAAGGGCATCTATAATGAGTCCTTACGGCCGAGCCTATTCCTCTCCTGATGATGGAGTTAAAGACTGGAGCAGAGGGCCAGAGGCAAGGCAGGTAGCAATTATCTACCGTCCAAAAGGCCTAGTCCTATCTGTCTTAGGACAGATGTCCTCATACTCTGTGTGCTGTGTAGAGTAGATACTAGCGTCTCCACTTAACAGGGAGCCCAAGTAAAGGCAGAGTCAACATCCACACCCCTTGGGCAGCCCAGACAGAATCGGGGTCCATGTGGGTTCTCTGCCTACCTCTGCCCGAGCCTATCATAAAACTACGTCCAAGCCTCCAATGTCCTATGAAGCAGAAAAGCATCATTTGCTCCTTATGAGTGAGGGGGACCAATGTTTCCATCTGCCACAAGTGTCCATCTTTTGGCCTCAGTCCCTGATTCAGGGTCCCTGTTATTACATCAAAGACAACAAGGAAAATAGCCAAAAATCTATGTGTTTTTTACAAAATGACAATAAACTTTTGTAGCCAAAGACAGCAGGCAATGATACTAGCATTCAGAAATGTTTTTTTGCAACTTGATACCCTGAACTAGGCCTTGAGCCCCTTCCTGGATAAGGTCCACACAATGATGTCTGGCCAAGGTGCTGTGAACCACTGCAGAAGATATGGAGGTCTGGATGCCAATCTTCTAGCACCTTCCCCTAAAAACATCCCAGCACACAGTGCTCTGGGATTCTCTGAGCTTTGGAAGCAAGTGAGAATGAGACACTTATACTGACTTTCTGGGGAGTAACTTTGCTGCCCCTAACATGCTGTCTCGCATTACTTATGAAAACCTTCTGCATGGCACAGCCAATCACATGACAAACACACACCTGCTGAGTGCCTATCAAGGTCAAGGTTCTCTACTGAGGGAGACTGAACAGAAGGGTCTTTCCAAACTCAAGGGGCTAAAAGGCAAAGTTGGGGTAAGGAAATAAATATATGCATCAGATTGACAAACATGCAGGGATTCAGCCTTGGGCTCAAATCCAGGCTTCATTACATATTACCCTGGTCACTTTATTTACCCTTATAGAATATAAAATGTACAGCACAAAGTAAATTCCTTTAAAAATTGTAATTATTATTATCTATAAAAGATCCAGAAACTGAAAGAACTTTAATGATCATTGTTGGCCTAATATTATACATCAATCACTCTTCTAAAACAAATATCTATCTATCTATCTAGAGAGAATGAGAGAATATATATAAATATATATAAATGATATCAATATACTGGTTAATTCTCATACTCCCCTAAAGTACTATTATTAACTCCATTGATTTGGCAAAGCTCACATTACCTGTAAAGAGCAAAAGAGCAAGACTGGGTTCAAATTCTGACTCTATCTGACCCCAAACCTGTGCTCTTTCCACTACTGAACACTGGGGGCTATAATCTAGAACTATACTGTCCAACATGATACACACTAGCCAATGAGGCTATTTAAGTTTAAATTCTAAGTTAAATTAATTAAAAATCCAGTTCCTCAGTTGCACTAGGGCTCAAAATCCACATGGGGCGTGCGGCCGCCATATTGGACAGCAGAGACACAGAACATTCCAGTAGCACACAAAGATCAACGGGACAGCATTGATCTAGAAGAAAGACCAACAGAGGAAACTATTTTTTACAGACCAGTAAAATGCTATCTGTTAAGTTAAAGCATGTTGAAATGAAGGTAAGTGATCCATTCTGCAGTTCTGAATGAAGCTGCCATAATCATTATGAGCATAATTGGGCAAAACATCTGTATCTTCACCTTTAGGTCTAGACTATGCAGGAGCTGGAAAGCATCTAAATTCCTAGAAGTTTCCGTTATCTGGCTAATTAACATGCTTCCATCAAGCTCAGAGAAGTGTTCTTTGGACAGTGAGTTTGTCTCTGTGTCTTCAGTTAAACTGCTGCCAGGAAAATAAAATGGCATGGAACACAGAGTCAAAACAAGGCATGAGGAAGACACAGCTCCTGGACACATGCCAGCATCACCTCTTTTGTAAGTCTACTTAGACTTTTTCCCTGGGTGCTAGTTTAGATGCTGTTTTGTGCTTTTTGCTGCTTTAGACAACAGTAGAAATGACTAAGCATTTGAATTAGCTTCCTCTTCAAGAATTCAGTTAACCAACCTTATTTTTTAAATTATTTGTAGAATGATATCTTCATTCCATTTTTTTCCATTCATTTAATCAAGAAATATTTATTAATCACCTACTATGTGCCTGGTGCTGGGCTGGATGCTAAGTATACAAAGGTGAACCAAAATAAACTTGGTCACTACTGTCAGGGCATTTACAGCCTGAAGTCTTCTCTCTTCATAGAATATTTCGGTTTTACTGTGAAATATGAATTAATGCATAGAAAATAATTTGACTGACATAATTCAGCAACTAATGACACATCCCAAGTACAACCAACAATTTAATTACCACTGGAATATAAACTTCTCGCTTACCATTTTCCTCCCTTCTCTGCCTTTTTACTGGTCTGTTTTATACCCAAAACCCTGTAAATATTACAGTTATTCTCAGAGAAACTTTAGCTATAAGTACTTAATTTTTCTGTAAAGATGGGAAGAAAACTGTACAACAGAGCTAACTGTACATCCAAACTTACACATAAAGGAGAGACACTAGAAATAGCCTCTGTTCTTAGCAGCTCTAAGAATTACATTCAGATGTTTGAAAGCCTGCTTTCTGCATCTGTGCACTTCAATTATGAATGAAGGTGAGATGTGGACAATGCAGGAGATGAAGACTCTAAAGAATTCTTTCCTATAATCAATTTTGTTAATAATTCTTAAGAAGGTGAGCCTACAAGAGCCAGTGTGAGTGAATATTGTTTCACGGCCTGTGAAGTGAACCTACACACCTTCTGTGGCCTGAAGCCGAGGGGCCAGGAGCAGTGACCATTTCTGACCGGGTTCCTAAGAAACCATACTCTTTCTAAATCCAGTATAGTGGAAAATTCCACAGAAAAAGAGAATCATAAGACAACCTAAAACAGGAAAACAATATTGAAGAATAGAGAAGGGACAAGACAACGTCAGAAATTTCATTTTTATGTAACACATCTCTATAGCATGAGAAAGAAAATTATCTTAGTATTGTCTGAAAAACTTAGAAGAATAAAAGGACAGAATCTAAACAGGAGTTAGCCCCGTTAAGGATATTCAAAATAGGTGCGAATAATCCTAATAGTATCTATTCTTTTTAAGGTCTGCATTATTTTGACTCTGGTCAAAAGAGGTAAGAAAATAAGAAGGAAACTACCCATTTAAATGTGAAATAAAATAACGCAACCATCCTGCATTCCTTTCATGCCTGGGACCACACACAGTCACTTGATGCAGCCATCAAGATCGGTATGTGGTTTGCAAGAGACAGATTCTATAGTAATTTTTCTATGTGAAAAATACAAAAGTTACGTTGCATTGAACACAGATGGCAAGGCAACTAAAATAGGCCCACCAGATACCTTTTAATGGGTCTAATTTCACCCTCAATTTTTCGTTTTCTAAATATGAAACAAATTTCTTCTTCCTCTAAAAACCCTTGGTCATACATCAATGGTTTCCAGTCAATACTTGCCCTCCTTCATCTCAAATTCACCAGACCTTAAATTGATTTCAAAACTTTTTTCCATCAAATAAATGGGTTTTTGAACGCTTTCTTTTTCTGATCAATTAACTTTTTTAACTCTCAAATAGTTCCTACAGGAGCAGCCCTTCTTACTTGTCTAAGCATCCTTGACATCATAAATTCCCTGCAACATTTTCTAACATTTGAAGTATAATGAATATTCCATTCTACAAAGAACTTAAAATCCATTTCAGGAGCTAAGTCGTACACACATGGTACGTGTAACAGTAACAATAAAAGCCAGTAAATTCCACATTCACCAAAGGCCTTCTGAGGATCTTGTTTACTGTGTAGCTGAGGTAATCAAGGAAGATTTCTTTTATAAGAAGTGGCACTGAATTGGGGTCTAAAACAAAGAGAAGACTTATAATGAGAGAGGAGAGGATAGACAGTGACCATGAGTAATGACTATTTTTGACAGGGTTCTAAAAAACCATTCTGTTTCTAAATTCTGGAAACAGCAACGGCATGTATGTGTTATATTTTACAATCAGTGAGGGATCCAATTTGACCAGAGGAAAGGTTTTTCTAAACTTTCTTAATCACTGAGTTTTACTGATCTTCTTTCTAGAATATTCAGGACTGAGAATCCCTTCCCTCCAGTGACTTAAGTATACTCATTTCAGGGAACTTATTAGACCCAAAGGAAATGTGCATTGTTTCTAAACAACGTGTCTGTAATTCAGAGTCTTCAAAATCCAGGTGAGAAAGAGTGAAGACCTTATCCGTTGCAAGTTTTGTCCCATCCATCGGTGCCAACATGCACAAACTAACCAGGATAGAGAAACATCACTCCCATCTCCATGTCAGTGGTATTATTGACTAATTAATTAAAATAACCACCTTCATACAGTGCTCTCCAGTATCTCACATGCTTGTTGTTTCATCCTCACAATTACCAAACTTTAGTGTCATGTTTAGACCTAGGTAAGGCACAAAGTAGTATCTCTACTAATGAAAAAATTGGAGATTAACTGACATCTTTGGTCACCCTGTCATAAATGTCAGAGGCAAGATTTTTACACCTGGCCCTTGGACACCACAAATGCTCTTCCTCCAATTTCATGATCCCCAGTGAAGAATCCAGACTGGTTTAGCACTAGCCGATGAGATCACATCGTTCTTTTCTGCAGGTTCTCCCCTAGCTGACATCTCCCGTGACTCTAATGCAGAGCCAAGTGAATCATCCTCATCTACTGTACAGGCAATTAAGTAAAAATATTAGAATACCTGGCTTGACGGTTATATACTCCACTCTGGCTGTATGCCCTTCTCCCTGATCAATTACATGGCACGTTCATAACATTCTTCACAAGAGGCTGGATCGCCATAATTCCCCACCACCGCGTGGAAGGACAAGTTTCCCTGGCAAAATCAGTAGAGTTTTTTAAACACCTGACGATGCAAATGTAAGCATATGTCTACCTAGCAATCTGCTCAATTCTGATCTTGTACACATACAAAAGACTTCATTTTTTTGCACATTTCAATATGCAACTGTTCGCAGAAATAGTGGTTAAAGAACCATTCATGTTGCTACTATTTTGCAAAATGATTAAACAACCTCAAATTTCTGAAATATTCACCCAGCGTACATTAGATCCTTTCTTATCTGAGTTTTGGCCTTGGACGGCCCACACAGCAAGGTCAACCCTCCGTATAATATTAGAGAAATGAAATTCACCTGTCTAGCTCTACAGCCACCCACCAGCCTTGATCTATGGAGCATCTGGCTGGAAACTCAACAGCTGAGCTACATCAGGGTGTTTTTCCCCTTGAAAGATCTAAACAACATTTTAAGAGTGCGAAACAGAGA
Organism: Eubalaena glacialis; assembly: GCF_028564815.1. Classification (NCBI taxonomy): domain Eukaryota; kingdom Metazoa; phylum Chordata; class Mammalia; order Artiodactyla; family Balaenidae; genus Eubalaena; species Eubalaena glacialis. The sequence continues at coordinate 7,499,668 of NC_083730.1, forward strand.
AAAAACTGTGGACTCCTAATTAAATGTTGAAAGATTTCTCAACTTTCTTAAAGACTAATAACATAAGAGGGTCTGATTTTCAAAGGGGATCATTAATTTGCCCTAATTTGAAACTATATCTCAAAGTATATTTTATTCATACTTAGAAAAGGATAAATGGAAGATCAAAAATCAATAATGCAGACTGTACCAGTGCCCAGCCCCTGAGGGAACCAGTACACTACATTTTTTATGTTAGCCGACCTTTTCCTGTTAGTATTCATGAAAACTTAGCAAATAATCCCATTGAGCTGATTTCAGGGACATATATCCTTTGCTTCCTGCCTTAAACATGAAGCTCCAGCATGGTTATCTGACACAGGAATGAACTTTCATTCCATCTTTAGTAAGAGCAACTGTACAAAGACAAGTAAACGAGCATCGTGATGAAATTGCCCATAAGAACATCCACACTCGCCTTGCAATTCATCTTCCTCTATCTACACAGGGCTCTTCCTCCCTCAAAGCAAGCTCTAGGGCCATGGAGGAAAATTCAGGTGCAAAGGACAGAAACCACTTCACTTGTTAGCCAAGAAGATATTTAAGGCTCTGAAAAACGAAACATTAACACAATGGACAATTCTGCCTCAGTAAATCACCCTTGAGTTTTAATATCTTAAAGATCCTATCAGACAATGACACCCTGTGTTGAATGCCATGTGTCTCCTTAAGTCATTCACGAGTTTCTGGATAACTTGCTGACTGAGAAAAACAACACATCGTAATGCAAGATTGAACTGCGGCTACCCACTTTCACTTTATAAGACAGACAGCTGAGAGAGAACTCCTTCAAAGGAAAGCAAAAGACAATCAAATGTCACAGGCTCAAGATAAGCCAGCTGGCATTATCTACCGTGCCAGACAGAGTACCGATTTATAATTCAAACGCTGGAATGTTTATCATTAGAATGGTCATCTTCCTGGGGAAAACATTTACTGTTTTGCCAGTTAATATGAGCCAAAAGGCTAGTATAATCCAGTTAGGGGTCGCAAAATGATAAAAGGTAAGCAAACCATCTAACACAAACTCCCCATATGTCCACAAATGGTTTCCCAGTATGGGAGCCACTGCAAATAATGTGATGTGCTGTGACCTGAAGTATGGGATAAGATTCCATTACTCCCGTGGCCAAGAGATCTGAGATCCCTCTAGAATCATTATTTTAAGATAAGGTGTCACTCCCTAAAATGGGTACATGTGTGTGACCTGGTACAATTCATACCAGACCACGTTAAAAGGTATTGACTTGCTATCACTTAGCAAAGCAGGACCAGACAGATAAGGGTTTACAGTAAACAGCTCACACGTTGACTTTCAGAACTCAGGATGCCACAGCAAAGGGCACCAGGCCAGGGGCTTCCACTGGATCCTGGTGCAGCCAGAGTGGATCTGGAGAACACACAGTTCTTGGGGCAAGAAGAGACTATGGTAAACAATTTTTTTAATTAGAAAGACTCATTCTTGGCCTACTTTTGAATTTTGTGCTACTCCATACTAATCACAAAATCCAAACTGCCACAGAACTGATTAACTGCAAGATTAAGAGAAAACTGGCATCCACAGTGAAAAGACCAACCCCAGGTGGGAAATGAGGAGACCAAAAGAAAACAGCATGTCAGGCAGTTTGGAAATAAAATTCAGGAAATTCAATATTCACTGTTAATTTTCACATGAATCCCTTATATTGTTTTCTTTTTTGTCTCTAGCCAGCTGTGCTTCCTAATAGGACAATTATTTGCTATTCAGATGTATTCCAATTATTTCTTAAAAAAAAAAAAACTTCCATAAGATGATCAAGTTTGTCTACTTGAGAAAATTTCTCTTCACTTTTTATTGCTGCATGTGGCACTCATAAAGGTGATTTTGATTTGTAGAATTAAATTATTCATCATTATTAATAACAATCACTTTAACAAGTAAAAAGGGGGAGTGTTTATAGCTTTCATTCTGGTAGAGACAATGAGAGTCAAACCAACTGGATATGAACTGGAAATTAGAGGATACAGGTAAGGCCACAGGACAAGTGATTTCTAGCAACACGGACACAGGGTGAACGATTCACATCTCAATGCCTGTGTCAGCCACAATGAAGAGCAGCACAGACAACGTCCACGAAAAGGAGTTTACTATTAAATTCCAGCAAGGCCTCCAGATGCTCATTAGCTGTGAAAACTCCACAGAAACACAGGAGTTGCTTCTTTCATTATTACTTTAAAGGAGGAAAAATATGGTTCTTAACGTGACGTATACTGGACACATTGATTCATTAAAAGTTTTTTTTTTTTAAATACAAGCTACTATAAATAACAAGGCCCTACTGTATAGCACAGAGAACTCTATTCAATATCCCATGATAAACCATAATGGAACAGAATATAAAAAAAAATGTACATATATTTGTATAACTGAATCACTTTGCTGTACAGCAGAAATTAACACATTGTAAATCAACTATACTTCAATTAAAAAATTCAAAAAAATTTAAAAAAATAAGAAAAATAAAATACAAGCTACTTGTACTTTGGGAACAAGACAGTCTGAGGGGTTTTTCTGAGTGTGTGTGCACGTGTGTGTGTTTTCACAGCAAAATTCTCCATTATATGCCTGGCCCTCTTCTATCTGCAAGTACAATCAATGGATAAAGATAGTTGGTGACTTTTCTCTATCTCCAAAATTTAACTAGGGCCACCATATTTGTCTCTCATCCTTCTATTTTGATGGGATTATTTACACATGTGTAAAAGTGACTTTCCTGGTTTGATTCATTTTCACCTCTTCTTTAGATGAGAAAAGCATCGAATCCCTAACATAAAAGCACAAGGATACTACACTGGGCTTCCCTGGTGGCACAGTGGTTAAGAATCCGCCTGCCAACGCAGAGGACACAGGTTCGAGCCTTGGTCCGGGAAGATCCCACATGCCGCGGAGCCACTAAGCCCGTGCACCACAACTACTGAAGCCTGCGCTCTAGAGCCCACATGCCACAACTACTGAGCCCACACGCCACAACTACTGAAGCCTGCGCCTCTGGAGCCCATGCTCCGCAACAAGAGAAGCCACCGCAATGAGAAGCCTGCGCACCGCAACGAAGAGTAGCCCCCTTTCGCCGCAACTAGTGAAAGCCCATGCGCAGCAGTGACGACCCAAACGCAGCCAAAGATAAAATTAATTAATTAATTATTTTTTTTAAAAAAAAGGATACTACACTGATTATACCACGTTTACCCACTTCATGATTCATTGCAGGCCCTTGATGAATCACATGTTTTCTCTTTTTAAAGGTATCTTGCTAAGTCAGAAAGAGAAAAACAAATACCTCATGCTAACACATATATATGGAATCTAAAAAAAAAAAAGGTTCTGAAGAACCTAGGGGCAGGACAGGAATAAAGACACAGACGTAGAGAATGGACTTGAAGACACGGGGAGGGGGAAGGGTAAGCTGGGACGAAGTGAGAGAGTGGCATGGACATATATACACTACCAAATGTAAAATAGATAGCTAGTGGGAAGCAGCCACACAGCATAGGGAGATCAGCTCGGTTCTTTGCGACCTCCTAGAGGGGTGGGATAGGGAGGTGGGAGGGAGATGCAAGAGGGAGGGGATATGGGGATATATGTATATGTATAGCTGATTCACTTTGTAATACTGCAGAAACTAACACACCATTGTAAAGCAATTATACCCCAATAAAGATGTTAAAAAATAAAAATAAAGCACATGGAAGAGAACCAATAAAAAATAAATAAAAATAAACGTATCTTGGAAAAGTCAGGTTATATCATCAATGACCATTAGCACTTACCTGGAGAGGGCAGGAAGAAACCTTACCACCGCAATGTCCTGGGAACTAAGGGAATGACCGGCTTCTCCCCAAATCAAATGATCTTTTTTTCAACTTCCATTCTCCTTGACATTTTCTGGCACATCAAACTCTTTACCACTCCCTCCTTGCTGAAAGGCTTCCTTTGGGCTTTACGGTAATACACTAACTCGGTCTTCCTGCCTCTAAAATTACAGCTGCTTCCTCCCCCGCATGTGCCCCGACCTCACGCCCTTTCCAAGTCTCCACCTGTGCACCTTCCCCCCAAAGCAATCACTGAGCGACCACTCTCTGTCATGCCTCTAAGAAAATCCATCTTTGATTTAGTCTCCATTTCCACCTCTGTGTATTTGAAAATCAAATCTTTCTTGACAACTCATTTTTCATCCAATTCTAGGACTGTATCTTTATCACTCTATCACATAAATTTTCTAGAAGAAAAAAGAATGGGGTTGTCATTTTTAACCAAACTACATCCCCAAATAATTAGCTTCCCCAGTGCATTATCTTGCTATGGCCCTCCAGGAAAAGAGTCATGACTGGAAAATTAGTCAAAACTGAAGCAATGAAATATCAGTTCCATTAGTGACTAAACTGTATTTTTCTTAGCATTCAGTATAGCTATTTTTTAATCAAAATCATTAAGGTTCATAGGTGGAATAACCATTCCAGTGTGTATGAAATTTTATGGAGGGGCTATATGCCCTAAAATTCCTCTCCCTGACCTTGAAATCAAGAATTGTCTCAAAATCTGGTCTTTTGTAGGGGACACGGAGCACAGAGGTGGCCTTAATGAAAAAGCATTCTAATTTGATCATAAATGAGAGACAGCACTTCAAAGAATACAGTATAAACTGCTGTCCCTCCATTTGTGAACAAAATCAGACCTGATCTCCTATAACCCGTCTTTCTATCCCCAGGATTTGAAAGTTGAGCTCGTTAATGTGCTAAAAGACATTCTAGGGAGTCTGAAAGCATGTTTTTCTTCACAGACATTTCTTAATTCTCCAATCTTAAATCAGGAAACAGTTTCCACAGTTATCACAAATATTCCCTCTAATTTACGTTGAATTCAAATCAGCAAATATTTACTGAGTAGGTGCTGGGGACCCAACAACGAAACCCCTGCAGGTCAAGAGTCTTCGGGAGGAGTTCCAAACCGGGCTCCGCAACTCAGTAGCTGTGTCACCTCGGGCAAGGTAGTTGACCTCTCTGTGCCCGCGATTTCTCTTCTGCAAAACGTGGCTAATAATAGCTTTCAGAGGAAGAGGACAATTCTGAGGATGAAATGAGTCAACTCATAGAATGCAAGGAGTAATATTATCTACTTCGTGAGACCCTTGGGAGAATTCAACGAATTGATACACATATGACAGAACAGCGCCTGGCACAGAATCCACACTCAGTAAACGTTCATTCTCATGGTCACCATTATTTCCCGGTGTCTTTCTAAAGTTAGTAAAAGTTGGAACAGGATTCAATCCCAGGAGCAAAGAGCAAGGCATTCTGAGACGTGCTGTGATGCTGAGATACAACAACCTCCCTTGACAAAGAGGAAGAACCCCAGGACAGACTGATGAAATGAGCTCAAGGTTCCAGGCAGATGGGAAAGACAGGGTAGAGGGCGCAGGTGTGCCAGACAAGGAGGTAAGAAAGAGCACAGCTAACCGCCCGGACCCCGTCAGCAGTGTGGAAGGGCAGGGCACGCACCACTGTGAGCCTCGCCAAAGACTGGGTGCCCTTTTTCTGGGGGTAACAGGACTCAAGCAAATAATAGAAATAATGTGAGCAGATCATTCCTCCACAATCTGAGGACGGGGGTCACAACTGGAGGTGGAGAGATCCATTGGGAGCTATCTCAGCAGCCACAGCAAGTCAGGAAGGCAGCCGACCTGAGGGGTTTACAGCCAAGGACGGGGGGCAAAGGCTTGGTGGGGGGAAGGGTCAGCAGAACAGACACTGGTGCCAGGGGCCTGGGTCAGACCAATCCTCTCGCTCTGAGATGTGGGGCAAGAAGGCAATCTCTGTAAGAGCTCCAGCCCTGTAAAAGGAAGCTGGTAACATGTACATTGTAAGACTGTTATAAGGCTTGACACATATGATGTGAGTGGCAATGATTTGCAATCTGGAAAGATCTATATACATGTACAGTTTATATTATCTCCAAAGTAGATTCTTCCCTGGACCCATTTGGGATTACTGTCTCCAGAACTGGAGTCTCCACGCTGCTTCAATGCTAGATGATTTTCTCACTTCAAAAGCCATGTAGGGGGACCCCTTTCTTGAAGGGACCTCCTCATTATCTTTAAGGTTTTTCCAAAAGAAAAAAAATACACACACACACACACATATACATCTTTGGTCATTAGCACTGTCTACCCTGACTTGCTAGGTCCCATCAGTTTCCAATGTCATTACACTGTGTGTGCATAAGTGCACACTATTTCCTTCTATAGACTTCTTTTCCTCATCATTATCTAACTTCTAATCAAACCAGTCAGCAGACTATGACCAGAGAGTACTGAACAGGTTCTTAAAGCCATATACGGTCTGATGTAGAGACTCCTTCCACATTTCCTGGCAAGTTGAAGCATAATGGTCAAGAGATAATAAAAGTTACATAGAAGAGTGCCCAGTCCTTCAGTCCTTGTGGCCAAGGCAATGGGCATTCAAATATCAGGAAACATGATCATTTGGGAACTGGTCCTTTGCAGCTGTTGTAGTTGTATATCTTTGAATTATTGTTCCCCTGTATTTTTTATATTATTATAATTCTATCAAAAATGCATCCAAGAAATCATTTGGGAGTCAGAATACCAATAATGGATGTTCCCAGCTATGGTGGCAACAGAGAGATAAGTTCGTACCTTTTTTTTTTAATTTGTTTGTTTGCTTGTCAATCTAAATCCCTTCGTACCAATTATTTCCTTGCCACTTCACCCACACCTACGCATCATTTCTCGCTCAGTAAGGCTGGAGCTAGGTGTCCACACACTCTTTCCCTGGCTATCTCATCCCTGGACTTTCCGTTAGTGATTATTCCTAGGCTGCAGAAGCAGAAGGGAAGGCTAGAGGGTGAGTGAAGTCTTTATCCTTTCCTCCCCAACCCTCCTTCCCTTCCCTTTCCCGCCCCCTTCCCTTGTCCCTCCTCCTCACCTGGCAGGGTTTCTGGATGTTGCCCTATTTGCCCCCTGTGGTCCCAGAACAGCCTACAAAGCTCCTCCTCCCTGGCACCAGTACTGGCTAAGGCGCCCCTCTTCCAGCTTTCCTCAACCTCAAACGATTCCCCTCACCAATCCCAGCCGTGGCCAGGCGACCCCCCTCCTGTAAGTTTCAGCACCCGTGTGCCCTGCTCCCCTGGCACTTGTGCTCTCGGAGATCTGTGGTCAGTAGCAGATTCAACCAGCAAGTTCTGAGTTATCTTGCTACCTCCATTCTGGTCTTTCCAACATTTTAAAAAGTTATTCCCTTGATGAAGTCCCCTCGTTGCAGAATATCTAGGTTATTTCCCTTAAAGGACCCTGACATATAACAGTACCGGTAGTGGTCCCAGGAAACACTCACTCTAAGCCAGAGTCTCGTATTGATCTGCTGCCCTGTTTGAGCTTGAACAAAGTGATCTCCTTATTAGCAGGGGAAATGGATACCTAGTAAACTATGGCTTGAAATGGCATTGTCATAACTTAATCACCTGTGGTAGCTTGAGATAAAAATTCTATCAAAGGAAAGGCTTTGGGAAACCAAGTGGCTGCTTCATTTAATTGTTAACTTGTAGCGATGATGATTTGAAGGACTGCAGGGTGGGGTAGTGGTTTCTGGATGCACGGGAGAGATACAGAGAGAAAATGACAAGCTCAGGGGTTCAAACTCAGTTCAAGGTATAGTCAGAGAACCAAAGAACTTCTCTAGTGGGCTAGCTTAAAAGAAAGAAAAAAACAACTCACTTCTTACAGCCACAGCCCATACAGAGCTGCAGATGATGCTAAAAATGAAACAGTAAGCTGCAGTACAGATTCACAAGGTGGACACACTGACCGTAGTGGGTGGAAGGCCAGTCAGAACGTTGCCACCTGCAGGGAACTTTGCTGGTGGTCAGTGGACTGTCACATGCCCAGGAAAAAGAGGAGCAGCCCTCTCGGGCTGCTGTGACCATAACCTGCCTGAGGACAGGTACCTGGTCTGCATGTTCATCGGTGCTTCCTCAGCGCGCGTCTCATGCTCAGCGAACGGTACCGAATGGATGGATGAATAAACCAACTGGTACAGAAAGCCGTGTGCCCCCATCCGGTGAAGAGAAACCTCAGGGTAAACAACTTCAACTTCCTACCTGTTCGTAGAAGCAGCCGGGGTGGGTGCTGAGCCCCTCCCTCAGTTGGGTACTGAGTCCGGGCCCTCAGAAGAGGAGAGTCCGGGACAGCCCGTCCTCCCACAAGGCTGAAGGCTCAGAGCCTGGACGGCCTCTGATTTGAATATGCAGTATTTCTGCCACAAATGTGAATTTTGCCAATAATTTTATACATATATTTAATGTTTCAGGATGAAGACAAGGTTTACATTGTCAGAAAGCACAAGAAGGTAGGATCATTTTAGTGGGGTTTAAAAGATTTTATGAAACTTCTTTCTGAAGCACAACCGGTATTTCACTGTAAGAATCTAATAAATATTTTAGAATGGCATTGCATTTGTTTTACAATGACATTTCGTATTAGAATGAAAGAGCTGGAAAAAGAAATATTAAAAAGTTTCCCTCCACTACCCGCCAGATTCCTTACATTTAGAGACTGAACAGATTTATAATGTTCATAGGAGTCACTTTAAATCATCACCGACTACAGTAGGATGTGGACCCGCGGTACAAAGATGAAGTCCACTGTTTGTCTCCTAAACACACAGATCTACACTTGACTCTAAATGGTTCTCAAATGTGTTTATTTAACGCGTCCCATTAAACCACATCTCAGTCTGTGCTATTCATTCCCATTTCATGGGATGCCACTGGAAGAGGGGCCATTTCACATATGAATAAGAAATCAGTGACGTAGAAAAAGTACATTCTTTTGAACTGAATCATATTTTTTAAGAGTTATTTGCCTTAAGTCCTTGAACACCCAAGATCCAACTTAAGGTCATTATGGGCACAACACAGGCCTCTCAGAGCAGAAGCAAGCAGAAAAGGGAGGTCAGCAGCATTCCAAGGCAGAAGTTGCAGAGAATCTCCGGGCAGTGGTTCACCTCTGACTGTACACAGCTGTGATCTGGGTGGACACCCTCTGCTTCATCACTTAAATCATCAGCAGTTATCAGGAGTAAGATCGGAGCAGGACAGCCTGGTGGGTGCAGGTAGCAACTAAGCAATCACTTCTCTCTCCCCTTTCCCTCCTTCAAACCCTCAGGGCTAGAGAACTACAGTCTAAGGAATGATTGACTCTGTTTTCTTGGCTTGGAGGTCACCAACCGGAAGTTCCTTCACCCCTACTGACAAAGCCTCTTGGAGCTGACGTAAATGGGGTTCAGCCACAAAACAAAATAACATAACATTCAAGGGACACAACCATCCCTAAGGAAAATAACAAACCAGAAATACAGATTCCAACAGACAACAAGATTATAATAGATGAACCAAGAGCTTTAATTTGCATAATATACATATTAGATGGCTGTGAAAGGATATTATCAACATAAAAGAAGAAAAAAATGAAAGAGAGCCAAACAGAAGTATTATGTATGAAAAATACAATATTGAAATAAGTGGCACAATAGATGAGGGGGTAGATTAAGCTGCTGTTTATATTGCACACTCCCTTCCCCATACCCTCGTGGAGGGAGTGTATTTCCCCTCCTTGACTTTTGGCCCTACGTGGAGTTGTTTTGGCCAGTGTGATTTTTTAGGAGGAGGTTTAAAACACGTCTGTGTGGTTGAATTTATACTCTTGCCCTTCTGCTGCCAGCATGAAAAGAGTACGTCTTGGGCCGGCCATTGGCCCCAAGAGGAAAATGAGATACACATGTTTTTAAGTGCACAACACAGTACTGTTAACTATAGCCATGAGGCTGTACAGCAAATCTTTAGAATTCAATTACCTTGCTTAACTGAAACTTTAAACCCACTGAACAGCAACTGCTCCCTACCCCAGCCCCTGGCAGCCACCTACACTCTCCTCTCTGCTTCTATATGTTTGACTATAAAATTAGACACTTTGGGCTTCCCTGGTGGCGCAGTGGTTGAGAGTCTGCCTGCCACGGGCACACGGGTTCGAGCCCTGGTCCGGGAAGATCCCACATGCCACGGAGCAACTAGGCCCGTGAGCCACAACTACTGAGCCTGCGCGTCTGGAGCCTGTGCTCCGCAACAAGAGAGGCCGCGATAGTGAGAGGCCCGCGCACCGCGATGAAGAGTGGCCCCCGCTCGCCGCAACTAGAGAAAGCCCTCACACAGAAACGAAGACCCAACACAGCCAAAAATAAATTAATTAAAAAAAAAAAATTAGACACTTCATCTAAGTAGAATCATGCAGTATTTATCCTTCTGTGTCTGGCTTATTTCACTTAGCATACATGTCCTCCAGGTTTATCCATGTTGTTTCATGTAGCAGGATTTCCTTCTTTTTCTTTTTTTTAAACGTTTATTTATTTATTTATTTTATTTTTGGCTGCATAGAGTTTTTGTTGCTGCGCACGGGCTTTCTCCAGTTGTGGCGAGCGGGGGCTACTCTTGGTTGCGGTGCGCGGGCTTCTCATTGCGGCAGCTTCTCTTGTTGCAGAGCACGGGCTCTAGGGATGCAGGTTTCAGTAGCTGCAGCACATGGGCTTCAGTAGTTGTGGCTCGCAGGCTCTAGAGCGCAGGGTCAGTAGTTGTGGCGCACGGGCATAGTTGCTCCGTGGCATGTGGGATCTTCCTGGACCAGGGCTGGAACCCGTGTCCCTTGCATTGGCATGGGGATTCTTAACCACTGCACCACCAGGGAAGCCCCAGGATTTCCTTCTTTTTTCAGGCTGAATAATATTCTATTCTATGTATAAACCCCATTTTCCTTATTGATTCATCCCTCAATAAATACTTTGGTTGTTCCCATATCATGGCTATTGTGAATAATGTTGCAGTGAATGTGGGAGTGCAGATCTCTTTTCAAGCTCTTGATTTCAATCCTTTTGGATAAATACCCAGAAGTGGGATTGCTGGATCATATGGCAGTTCTATTTCTAATTTTTCGCAGAACCTCCATACTGTTTTCCGTAGTGGCTGCACCAATTTACATTCCCACCAACAATGTACAAGGGTTTCAATTTCTCCACATCCTCACCAACACTTATCTTTTGTTTTGCTTTGTTTTTCATAATGACCATCCTAACAGGTGTGAGGTGATATCTCATCATGCTTTTGATTTGCTTTGTCCTGGTGATTAGTGACTCCTACTTTGATTTATGGTTGGTCACTAGGTTTGTCATTTTGTCTCTCGATGAATCAATGGCTCTTAGCTGCAGCCGCCAGCTCCGCCGTCCTTGGCCCACCATTTCCCATATTTCTGAAATGCAGAGATATTGTGCCCGTGAGTACACCCTGCTCCACCTCCAACCCCAGCCAGTGACCACAGGAGGACGACGTCCTCATGGTGGTGCAGCTGCTGAGACCCCTGTCCTGGAGCCTGTTTCCAGCCCTCTTAGGTTGGGTCACAGAAGGTTTGCTGAGGGCCTAGTCTCAGGCTGAGGGGAGGGAAGGAAGCATGCAGAGCCGGAGGAATGAACAAGAATAGATTCAGCTTGGGACTGGCTTCGTCTCCCCCAAGGGGAAGGAAGCCCAGCGCCTCTGTGGTGCTGTGGTGCTGGCCTCCCTCGAGGTGGGGGGCTGTTCTTCTGCCCCCCGTGACAGCAAGTCACCGGCTGATGTTCGCTGGGGTAGGAGATGAGGAGCCGGCCTCCTGCGGGTGGCCATTCCTGTCTGAGCAGAGGATCTGCTGGGAGGCCGGTAACATCACAGCAGCCGATACGACCTGCCATCAGCACCCACCACGACAAAGAGTACTGGTGAAGCAACACCACTTCCGCTCTACGCATTTTAGGAAAGTTGGAACGTCTGCTTGGCTGGTAAGTCACTTTTAGCTTAGCAAGCAGGCCCAGGGTGTGTGTGTGTGTGTGTGTGTGTGTGTGTGTGTGTACAGGGGACACAGGGGTGGGGTGTGGGGAGGAAGGCGGGAGGGTCTTGGTCATCACGCAAATCCAGACCCCAGACGCCAGCACCTGTCTCAAGCAGGTTAGGGCCCAAGAAAGTTAAGGCCCAAGAAGTGTTGCAAAAGAATATTTTAATCATGGTCACTTTGTGAAGGTATTTACGTTGGATTTTCAGGAGAGAGAGACTCAAATCACTGCTTTAACCTACAGCTTATGCCTTTCTGTCTGATCTGGGTGGAGGAGAGCATTATGCAGTGGTGAAGGGCAAGCGGCTGCACTGTTCCGCCACCTGCTAGCCGTGGGGTCTCTCTGGGCCTCATCTGAAATCATGATAATCGTTATTACTTCACTTCACTGTCACGGTCTCTTGACCTCGATCGCTGACAGTTTTCCTGATAGGTAAACAAACTAGTATCCCCCTCAAACCATCAGATTGGATAAGCTTCACATTTTAGCCAGTTGCCAGCTGTTTCTTACTCTGCTTGAAGACCACAAAACAAAGCTGGGGGGATACAGATAGGATGGCCCATATCCATTCAGCTTCCTGGGTACGGACTGGAAAACACCCTCAATACAAGCCCATGTCTTAGATGGGACTTTTTAGACCAGCTAAAAACACTAAATCAAATGCGCTAAATAGGTAAATATGCACACACAGCCCAACATGTACACCTCACGAGACAAAGACTGTGTCTTCTATTTATTTTTCATCCACGCACAGCAACTATTAGAGTGCTTTGATCACATCAGACATCCAAGGTCACCATTAATTCTGTTTCACAGCAAAAGTCCTTCTCTTGGGAAATTTCCTACTCATACTAATTCTTGCAGAAAAAAAAATACCCGTTTAAAAGTTTCTAGCCGAAAACTCTAATTCAAAAAGATACATGCACGCCATTGTTCATTGCAGCACTATTCACAACAGCCAAGACATGGAAGCAACGTAAGTGTCCATCAACAGATGGATGGATAAAGAAGATGTGGTACATATATACCATGGAATACTACTCAGCCATAAAAGAATGAAATAATGCCATTTGCAGCAACGTGGATGGATCTAGACATTATCAAACTAAGCGAAGTAAATCAGACAGAGAAAGACAAATATCATATGATATCACTTATATGTGGAATCTAAAAAAATGGTACAAAAGAACTTATTTACAGAACCAGAAATAGACTCACATAGAAAACAAACTTATGATTACCAAAGGGGAAATGAGGGCGCCGGGGGAAGAAGAGATAAATTAGGAGTTTTGGATTAACAGATACACACTACTATATATAAAACAGATAAACAACAAGGACCTACTGTATAGCAGAGGTCCTTGAACTATATTGAACTATATTCAATATCTTGTAATAACCTATAATGGAAAAGAATCTGAAAAAGAATAGATATAGATACAGATGTATGTATGTTTCAATATATGTATAACTGACCCACTGTGCTGTACACCTGAAACTAACACAACATTGTAAATCAACTATACTTCAATAAAAAAACTTTTTTAAGTTGCTAACAAACTTTTATCTAAATGCCCCCATGCTTTCTTATGTTTCTCTCATTTCTACTCTTAGGAATCCTTCAATGACATTTAAAGAAAGTTTTCCTATCTCTCCACCTAGTTACGTAGTTACAATAAAACAGCATTTCCTTTTTAATTTAAACAGATAGAAAGTCTCTCAGAACACAAGGATATTAACAGAACATCAGTTTTCAAAATACAGTCATACAGTAATGTTTCTTATCATGCTGAAAGAATGTTTCTAAAATTTAAATATGAAACTGTATGATCTAGCATCCCTCCTCATCCCCACTTGAAGAAGATTCTGAAATCGTATCTATATAATAGCGTTTAAATATTCAGACAGCTCAGTTGAAAGGATGGCTGCTCTTTATTTGTGTTTGAGGAAATATTCCAGTAAGATCTCTGTATAGTCCTTAATTAGCACTCAGGTGATTTCAGATAAATGTCAATCAAAACTCTTTCCTTTTCCATCAAATGCTGTCATGCAGGCCTAAGCAAAGAAGGGGCGGTCAAGGTTTTGAGCGACCTTCTCAGCAGCTGGGCTCGCGATCATCAGATCGCTCATTAGAGCCAACAGGCTGATTGACAAGGTTACCCCAAACTGAGAAGAGGTGCCAGAGAGATCATTTGCATATTATATTAATGACATTCAGAGTACCATTTGGTGTTCCTCGGGGGATAGAAGAAGAGCAAACTGTAATTTTCACAATCATTAATTGTTTAAAGTAAACTGCAGATTCTTGTACCGCTGAGGATGATGAAGGAATTTCAATTTCATGCAGAATAGGAGGAAAGCTCTGAAATTGCTCTGCAATGACTTTACTGAAGGTTAACTCTTCACAGTGCCAAGAGCCCTCTCCTGGGGCTGACACTGCTTACGGAAGCGCGTCACAGAGCCTCTTGCCCTGATGAGGGGTAGGGACTGAGAGCAGAGGTGTGGGTACCAGTAAATAATGACAATCATCCGTTCGTTTTACTCCTCAGTGGAGGAATGTGGGTGCAAGCAAGAGTGTTAGAACTTGCCTGATTCCTTGACGCCAAATTCCTGAAGCTTCCATGGTTGGATCTCCTTAACCTCGGCCTTCTGCCTTGTTCCTACTGTAGATTCTGGGACCGACCTGGCCCCTAGCAGGGGAAATACATGGGTTGGCTTAATGTCTTGTTGCTTAATATAAGTCCTACTTCATTTTCCCAGAGGCCAGGTTGGATTAATTTCCTCGGGCTGCCATAACAAAATACCATGAACTGGGTGACTAAAGACCACAGGAATTTATTCTCTCACTCTTCTGGAGACTCGAAGTCCAAAATGAAGGTGTGGGCAGAGCCATGTTCCCTTGGAAGGCTCTCGAGAGGAATCCTTCCTGCCTTCTCCAGCTCCTCGTTGTTGCCCACAATCCTTTCGTTCCTTGGCATGTAGCTGACTCCCTCTGTGCTTGTGTCATCACGTGGCCTTCTGATAAGGACATCAGTCATTGGATTCAGAACCCTCAACCTTATCCGGTATTCTATCAATATCATCTAGCTCATTTTATCTGCAAAGACCCTATTTCCAAATAAGATCACATTCTGGGGTTCTGAGCAGATATGAATGTGGGCAGGGGACAGTATCCAACAGGTCTTGCCTTTGTGCTGGTGACCCAGATCTGCTTGGTCACCCGTTCTACTTATAGATTCCCTGTCTCCTTTCTTTGCATCCTAATTTCTATTGGGTTGGCCAAAAAGTTCATTTGGCTTTTTTCTGTAAGATGGCTCTACTAGTGCTTAGTTGTCTTTAACTTCATTCGAAACAATTTTGTGAGATTGTACGGTGACGGCTGTCATATCGGCATGCATTTAAAAACAGACTTATCAAGATTGGTGAATTTTTGTGTAGCCATTTTAACATTGAAGATGGAAGAAAAAAAGCAACATTTTTGGCATATTATGCTTTATTATTTCAAGAAAGGTTAAAACGCAACTGAAATGCAAAAAAAGATTTGTACAGTGTATGAAGAAGGTGCTGTGACTGACTGAATGTGTCAAAGGCGGTTTGCAAAGTTTCATGCTGGAGATTTCTCACTGGACGATGCTCCATGGTCGGGTAGACCAGTTGAAGTTGATAGTGATCAAATCGAGATGTTAATTGAGAACAATCAACATTATACCACACAGGAGATAGCCAACATACTCAAATATCCAAATCAAGCGCTGAAAATCAATCATTTGCACCAGCTTGGTTATGTTAATCGCTTTGAGGTTTGGGTTCCAAATAAGTTACGTGAAAAAAACCTTCTTGACCGTATTTCTTCATGTGAAACTTAAACGTAATGAAAACGTTCCGTTTTTAAAACAAATTGTGACGGGCGATGAAAAGTGGATACTGTACAATAATGTGGGGTGGAAGAGATTGTGGGGCAAGTGAAATGAACCACCACCAACCACACCAAAGGCCGGTCTTCATCCAAAGAAGGTGATGTTGTGTATATGATGGAACCGGAAGGGAGTCCTCTATTATGAGCTCCTTCCGGAAAACCAAACAATTCCAACAAGTACTGCTCCCAATTAGACCAACTGAAAGCAGCACTCGACGAAAAGCTTCCAGAATTAGTCAACAGAAAATGCATAATCATTCATCAGGATAACGCAAGACCGCATGTTTGTTTGATGACCAGGCAAAAATTGTTACAGCTTGGCTGGGAAGTTCTGATTCATCTGCCGTATTCAGCAGATATTGCACCTTTGGATTTCCATTTATTTCGGTCTTTACAAAATTCTCTTAATGGAAAAACTTTCAATTCCCTGGAAGACTGTAAAAGGCACCTGGAACAGTTCTTTGCTCAAAAAGGTTAAAAGTTTTGGGAAGATGGGATTATGAAATTGCCTGAAAAATGGCAGAAGGTAGCGGAACAAAATGATGAATATGTTGTTCAATAAAGTTCTTGGTGAAAATGAAAAATGTGTCTTTTATTTTTACTTAAAAACCCAAGGAACTAATAGTCTACTTCCTTTAGACAAGTTTGGCTTTGCTTCTCTAATTCTCTGAGAAACTGAAGAATAGTACTTGAACGTCAGTACCTGGGACCAAGACCAAGTGCTGATATTGACCACCCTTCTGATTCTGATGTCAGAATCTCCAGGCACGTGCTCTCTCCACTGCGGTAGAGCTCCTTGGGGATCACTAACATCCTTGGCCTTGAAGGTCGGCCCATTGGACTTTTTATGTTGCCCTATGCTGAGCTCAGCTCCACCATGATACCTGCCAACCCCGGCACAGCTGCCTCCTGGTCACTATCCAGGTGGAAGGCTGCCCAGAAAAGTCGAAATCCCACAAGATTCCGTTCAACTTCGTCCTTTCCACATATTCTTCCACATGAAGTTTTTTAAAGTTTTTAATTGCATTTAATTATGAACTATTTCAAACATACAGAACAGAAACAACCCCCAAATCCCGAAGGTTTTATTTCGTTTACAAGCTACATGTCCTTCTCAGGTTTGATGCGTGTTCTGCTCTGTACTGTCTTTATTCTGGGACCCAGATTCCAAGCAGCCACTAACTGGAACATCGCTGGCCCTGGATGGTTTCTCACTGACAGTCAAATGATCACTTTTGCTCATAATTCATTAGACAAAACGAATCCCACAATCCCGTTCCACCAGAAGGGCCAGAAGCTGCAATTCTACTATGTGTCTAGATGCTGGAGAATTCAGTGAATTGGGAACAGACCTGAATTCACAGCTACACCCTGGACCAGGGGGGCAAGCCCAGAATTAGGCATATTCGTAGATCAGTGAAGAGAAGATGAACCACTCACTCAATCCATGAAATCACTGGGAAAGTAAATATCAAAATCAATCAGCAGGGCTGTGTAAATTTCTGGAGCCTCCAGGGGAAGAATCCACTTCCAAGCTCATTCAGTTTGTTGGCAGAACTCACCTCCTTACAGTCATAGGACTGAAGTCCTGTTTTCTTGCTGGCTGTCAGGTAGGAGATGGTCTCTGCTCCTATAGCCCGCCCACACCTCTGGTTTGTTCCCTGTGGTCCCTCCCCAGCAAGAGTGGGTTGGGCCTTCTCATGGTTCAAATCTCTCTGACTTTTCCTTCTACTCCCTCTCTCTGATTCCAGCCAGAGGAAATTTTCTGCTTTCAAGGGCTTGTGTGATTAGATTGGGCTCACCCAGATAATCCAGGATAAGCTCCCTATTTTAAGGTCTGTAACCCTTAATAATATCTGCAAAGTCCCTGCAGAATATGATAACATATTCCAGGGATTAGGGCATGGACATCTTTGGGGACCATGCTGCCTATCACACTCACCAATACTGTATCTTCACTTTCTGTTATTTTCTGTTTTACATTTATTATTTTCTTCCTCTTTCGTTCTATTATGGAGACAGGTTTTAAATGTCCAATATATACTTGAAAAAAATCTGTATATTCATATACTGTAATGTATGCCTCCTTACATTTTTACATCATGATATATTGAGAAAATGGAAATATTTATTTGCTACACTCAGGTAAACTAGAGGAATTCAGGAGCATCTTTATGGAGCTTGGTTCATACTTGGTTCAGAACCTCATTACATTTTCTCATTATATAGTTATAACAGGAAGAATTAGTATGTGTTGGGGAAGTTCTGGGGAAGACATTAAATATAAAATATGTATAAAATTTCCAAATATTTTTCAAATATATAAATGAGAATCTTGAAGCTACTTTGGATATATATTTCAACATCAGGCTTGATGCTTGAAATATCTGTATGCATTTCCTGAACAAGACCTTTTAATGATGATCTCTTCAAATTTTTGATAGTCACTTTTGACCAGAAACTCTGTTCACACAAAGTGGGTGGTAAAAATGCTACTTTCCCAAAACTTCAAAAATGTACAATAGTTGGTACGACATTTAAAGAACTTAACCACACTTCTGTTTCTTTCAGTGACAAGGGTCATATTGAAATTTCTTGCAATAAGAAAGGATTTTAAACCACATTGAACTTTTCCATGTCGAGTATTTCAAAATAATGACGGAGCTCTAATTTTCAGGATCCTCACACGTTATCAGAGCAGTTATTCAATGGCTAACGTAAATACCACTAAAAAAGGTATTTCTGCCACAAACAGGGGGAAGAATCCATGTGAAAAGAAAGGTTCAGAGTTGTCTCTAGAAGTTGCAGCCCGTAAAACCTCCTCTCCTCCTACCCTCTGCCTCCTTTCTGCTCCCAACCATGTAGCCAGCTGCACCTCAGGCTGCAGCCACACCATTGTAGCAACCAAACCCCAAACCTGCAGCAGCTCCTGGGGAAGAGCTCCAGCGCTGGATGGAAGTGAACTCCACAGCTGATGCAAAGGTCAAGTTCAGGTGCTGGAGCTCTGCACACAGATGAGGACCACAGAGTGCCCTGGAGGAACCTGCTGTCTCCATCACACTCCAGGGGACCCAGTGAGAGATTTCTCGTGGCTCCATGCCCTTCGTTCCTTATGGGTTTAATTAATTTTAGAATTTCCTGCACTTTGCAGTTTATCAGTAAGAACTCTGAATTTTATCTGGAAAATGTCTCTATTTGCCCTCACTTTGAATCATAGTTACTCTGGAAATAAAATTCTAGATTGACTGCTATTTTCTCTGCTGTCAGTCTAATCATTTTCCTTTACTGCTCATCTGTCTCTTCTCTCTGGTTTCGTTTAAGATTTTTCTCTTTGTCTTTAATATTACCCTATAATTTTCCTTTGATTCACCTCATGTGAGTTAATTTTTAATATATGCTGCTCTGGATCCATAATACAATTTCTTAATCTTTTTTATTGACGCTTAATGTACATATAATGAAATGCACAGATCTCAGGAAGTTTGCTGAGATCTGGCAGGAGGAAATCCACACTCTAATCATGATAGAGCAAAATAATTCTATCACCACAGAAAGTTCCTCTGTGTTCCCATTAAGTCAAATTATACCTGTAGAGTCAGCCACCATTATGATGTCCATCACCACAAATGAAAAAATGAGTGCTGCCTGTCCTATAATTTCTTACAAATGGAATCATATAGTCTGTACACTTTTGTGACTGGCTTCCATTTGGTCAAAATAATTTTTTGGAGATTGATCCATGTTCTATGTTTATCAGTAGTTCATTGCCTTTTATTGCTAAGCACACATCCATAATATAAATATGCCGTAATTACTTCACTCATGTTGATGGACATTTGAGTTGCTTTCACATTTTGGCTATTATAAACACAGCTGCTATGGACATTCTCATTCAATTCTTTTTGTAGACTTATGTTTTAATTTTCTTGTGTAAATACCTTGTGTAAATTTCTTGTGGAATTGCTGGTTGTAGGGGAAAGTTTAATTTTACAAGAAACTGTCAAACAGTATCCTAAAAAAAGTTGTATCATTGTACATTATCACCTGCAAAAAACGAGAGTCATGGTTGTTTCACATTCTTGCGGACATCTGGTCTTGTCAGCCTTTATTAAGCCATTTTTGGTCAGAATATAAAGATATCTTTTGGTTTAAATTTGCATTGCAGTGATGATTAATGATGCTGAGGACCTTTTTATGTATTTATTGGCCATTTGTATAATATCCTTTGTAAACTTTCAAGTTTTTAAATAATTTCTAATTGGGTTCCTATTCTTTATGTAGAGGTTCTTTATACATTTTTGATGCAATTCCTTGGTCAGATATATACATTGCAGATATTTTCTCCTAGCCTGTAATTTGTATATCCATTTTCTTAATCATATTTTTTTAATGAACAGAAATGTTCAATTTTGATAAAATCCAATTTACAAATTTTTTTCTTTTATGGACATCCCAAAGACATAAATGTGTTATGTTTATATTTGAAGATGTGAGTTTTATATTTAGATTTGAGTTTTACATTTGAAGTTTGGACTAAAATCAATCTCAAATCATTTTAGTGTATGGTGCAAAAGGCCATTTTTTTTCCATATGATTTTCTAGTTGTTTCAGCACTCTTTATTGAAAATAATTCTTATCTCCATTGAATGTCTTTGGTGACTTTGCAAAAATTAATTGATCATATTAGTAGGAGGCTATTATTGGTCTCTGTTCTGTTCCATTGACCTACTCGTCTGTCCTTACACTGATATCACATAGTCTGACTTGGAGTTTTATATTAAGTCATGAAATTAGGTTGGTAATTCTTCCAATTTTCTACTTTATCAAGTTGATTTTATTTCTTCTAGCCCTTTTGCACTTCCATATATATTTTAGAATCCATTTATCAATTTCTGACCCCAAAACAAAAGCTTTCTGTTACATTGTATCTATAGACTAATTTAGAGAGAACTTACACCCTAACAATATATTAAGGATTTTGACCCATGAACATGTTATATCTCTCTATTTACTAAGATTTTATTTAATTTTTCCCTGCAGTATATGCTTTTTATTGCAAAGGTCATGCACATATTTTACTATATATATTCTTGAGTATATTTTGATTTTTTATTCTAATGTAAGTAGTATTTTTAAATTTTATTTCTTTCTTTATATACAGAAACAAATTGATTTTGTATATTGAGCTTCAATTCTGAACCTTGCTAAACTCACTTGTTAGCTCTAGTAAGATTTTTTTTTTTTATTTCTTTGGATTTTTTTATGGACATAATCATGTCATCTGCAAATAAAAATATTTTATTTCTTCCTTTCTGATCTTAATGCCTTTTCTTTCTTTTTCTTTCTTAATTTCACTGGCTAGGATCTCCAGTACAAGTAAACATCCGTGCCTTGTACCCAGTCTTAGTTGAAAGTGATCAGTATTTTGACATTAATTATGATGCTAGCTATTGTTTTGTATAGCTTCCCTTTATCCAACTGAAGAAATTCCCTTCTAACCCCACTTTGCTGATTGCTTTTTTCATGAAGAAGTGTTAGATTTTGTCAAATGCCTTTTATGAATTTATTGAAAAGTCAGATTTTTCTCCTTTATCCTGTTAATGAGGTGTAAACTGTTGCTCATCTCTAAAAGGCTCTCCTGAAATCTGGGTTTTGATTTCCGGAGATTTACTGGGTTTTGTTTTTTGCATGGCTATTTATCTTTTGAATCAGTTATGTATATATTACCTAATATTTATATGCTCTGCAGTAAGGATACCTTGTGTATCATTTTAGTCCTTTGTGCTACAGAAGTTTGATTTGTCTTTAGAAGTTTACCTTTCTGGATGCAAATATTTCCTGGGAACAATAAGCCTTTTTGTGAACTGTTTTAATTGTTTTAACCAGGTTCTGCAATACTAAGGCATGTCTATGAAAAGATGATTCCCCTTGTGCCCCAATTATAGCTCAGGAGCTCAGTAAGCAGTGAAATTTTCTACTGTCTTATCAGGTCTAATGGATATAGCTATGTTGAGATTAGAATAGTCAAAAAGACAAACAACCTCTAATTTGTCCTTTCTCCAGAGGTCAAAACCATTTAGAAGTCACATTCTACTAATATGGAGGGTCTTTTTCCATTTTCCATTAATTACATTCCATTAATTAGGAGTCAGTCGAACAGTAACATTTACTGAGCACTAAGTAAGAGCAAAGGAAACCTGAGGCCCTCAAGGCTGTAACTCACATCCTTCCGGACCTTCCATCTTATATAGCAAGACAGGGGTGACTCATACAAAACACAAATGCACAAACTGGCACAAAAGGTATGTTGTAAATTTGATTTGAAAATAATGAGGGACTAAGAAGTTTCTCTCAGAGCAGAGGAAATAATACTGGAAAATGTGTACTGTTTTAAATTTTTAAATAAGTTAATAGGTAGTTAGATTAAACACTTACTAAGGTGACTTCTAGTTCTAATAGTTTGTGATTCTGAAAGATTGCCTAAAACAAATTCAAAATTAAATATTTGGAAAGAGGGAAAAGAAAGGAAAATGAGGAGAGGACATCTGTACCCATGAGGTCAGGTCTCCTCAACTAGCTTTACAAGGGAGATTTGAGAAAAATGTTAGGAGTCTCTATAATTGATTTCCTGTGGATTCACTGCATAGTGTATTGAAATAAAAGGCTGTTACAATATGAGAATTCTTTAAAAAGTAAATTTAATATCTCTCAGGTTGGGCTGTATTTTCCATAGCACTGCTTGGCTACTAGTTAGTCACATATTCTTTTATTCCTAGCAGTCAGTGTGGAAAAACAGCAAAGGCAAAAAGCAACTTAAAGGCTCCTAGGTTCTCAGTCCATTTAGCATTCTGTCCCCCCAGACCCAGAGTAGAGCTATTTTAGATGCACGGTTGGAGACAAAAGCCAGTAACTAAAATCTA